>NC_047092.1:170238040-170838040 GCF_902459505.1 Geotrypetes seraphini | reverse complement strand
AACAACTCAAGGAGGGCAATAACGTTAGTGTAATGACCTTGGTGGAATAATAATAGCTTTATTTATATCCCGTCATACCTATTCAGTTCAAGACGGTTTACAGTGAAGCAGTGAGCAAAGTGGTTACAAGGTATAGATATACAGTATTGCAGCTAACAGTGATTACAAGGTGAGGGAAGATAACATAAGAACATAAGAAGTGCCGCTGCTGGGTCAGACCAGTGGTCCATCATGCCCAGCAGTTCGCTCACGTGGACAAATGGCTTGCTTTCCCATAATCTTCATTACAGTGAGAGGACACTGGATCTTAGGAGCAGGAACAATGGGAAAGTTTCATGGTTTGGACTCTGCTGTGAATTGTCTTCATGCTGGCCATCTGGAAAACCTGGAATAGCTAAGAGAGACAGCATACTTATCCGCAGTCAAACACTAAAGGCCCCTTTTACAAAGCTGCGATAGCCATTCCTGCGCGGCAAGTGCGACACAGTCCATTCCTATGCGCTGTGTTGTAAAAGGAATCCTAAGTTTGTAGCAAATTAAAATACATTTAAAAACACACACATTTAAGTGTACATTGTTGGGATTTTCTTCATTACTTGCTGCAGTTTTTTTGGGGGAAAAAAGTTCTTTGGTTGCGGAGGTGATAATCACAGAGGGCCAGCTCTGTCTCCTCAGCATTGGGATGAAAAGAATTCTACTCATTAGCTTCTAGTTGCTTATTTGTAAACAATGATCACAAAAATATAAGTAACATAATGGTAATACTGGTCAAAGACCAGTGCCCTGACCGAGACCAGCCCTATCAGCATATGGCTTTGTTCAGCAGGAACTTGTCTAATTTTGTCTTGAATCCCTGGAGGGTGTTTTCCCTTATTTGAATCCCTGGAGGGTGTTTCCCCCTATGGCAGACTCCGGAAGAGCGTTCCAGTTTTCTACCACTCTCTGGGTGAAGAAGAACTTCCTTACGTTTGTACGGAATCCATCCCCTAAGAGAACAGGGTTGTAGCTTGTACATGAGTATCTGAGTTTGGGCGGAAAAGAGGGTAGGTGAGAGAGGGGGGATTGGAGAAGTTGGAGGGAGAAGACAGGTTTGAAGGAAGGATTAAGAGGCGTGCAGCAGAATTCGGAACAGATTAAAGGGGAGGGAGGATGTTTTTCCCTTTAAATCATGAGCTAGATTTTGGCAGTGGTGCTTTATATGTATTGATAAAACTTTCCAAAGCAGCAGTGAGGAAGGGAATCTTGAGGAGGTTTTATATTTTATGTTCGTGTATTATGTCACTTGTATCTGTTTTATAACTCTGTATTTTTCCTGTAATATAAAAATAACATTAAATTAATTGAAATTCCAGCATTGGCTTCTGATCTATGTGATTCTGAAGTCTTGTATTCATTCTCTTTTCCTGGTTCTTTTCTAGCAGCTGACGGGCACTTTGATTTTCTCGGTATTCACAGCAGTGCTGGGTTCTTTCCAGTATGGCTATGGCATTGGGGTGATCAATGCTCCTCAAAAGGCAAGTAAATGATGCTATATGTCTGTAAAGAGTCAAACCACCGTATGTCATCTCTGATCTCCCCAGCACAATCCTGCTTTACCTGTCCACATCATTAATCAGGGCTACCTTGTTTAATTTCTTTTTATTCACTGTACACTTTCTCAGTACCATATACGCTCAAATATAAACCGATCCGAATATAAACCGAGGTAATGTTTTTCCCCCAGACAAAGGAGGAAAAAAGGTTGACTCAAGTGCAGTGCCCTGCCCTACCAGGCTCTGCACCCTGTTTCCCCTCCCTGCTCAGTCAGGCTCTGCATCCAGCCCCTCCCTTACTCCCTCGCCTGCCCTTCCAGGATCTGCATCCAGCCCCCTATCTCACTCCCTCCCCTGCCAGTCTCTGCACCCAGCCCCCCTCCTTTCCTGCCCTGAAAAGTTCTGTATCCTGTCAGGTTCCCTCCTGATGTCTTACAGGCCTCCACTGTGCCTGCCGTAACTCCTGATGGTCGAGGGGTGGGCCGGGACAGGAGGGTTTCCTCCTGCCTCCTGTCCCGGCTGACTCTCAGAAGTTTTACCTCCTTTCACCGTCCCCCGCATACCTTACAAATCCCTGGTGGTCCAGCGGTGAACTGCGGCAGGAGCTACTAACTGATTGGCTGCCCCAAGTTCTCACCTCCTGCCCCCCCCTTACTGAGCATAAGAGTACATACTGCCTAGTAAATAGATGTGAATAAGGGCACCCATGCCAATAGCAACATGCTAATTGAGAAATTAGCACATGGTCATTAATGAAGGAAGTAGGGCGTTAGTGGGAGGTGAGGATAAGCAAAATTAAATAAATATGCCAACAATGCCTTTTTGTGTTGTTTTCAATCCAGATAATAGAAGCTCATTACTACCATGTGCTTGGTATTCCTCAACCCATAGTAAGGACCAACATCACAGAAGGAGAAGAAGATGAAGATAATAAAAGTTCTTCTGCTGTCACCCTATACTGGTCCCTGTCGGTATCCATATTTTCCCTTGGAGGGATGGTTTCTTCATTCTTTGTTGGATGGATTGCAGACAGATTGGGAAGGTATGAATCTGAGCTTCTTCAAGGAGGTTATCATAGAAACTAAGCTCTTTGCAATACAAGGACTTTGAGGTCCTTTTACCAAAGTTAGCTGTTACTTCAGTGGCTACTTCCTGCATTAAGGGCCAGATTTTGTATAGTGCAATCAAAGTTGCCTGTGCAAATCGGTGCACACTGCCAATTTGCAGACACAACTAAATTCTTTAACAAGCAAATCAGCGCTGGAAAAGGCAATATTTTTGATAGGTGCCATCGACTCGTGTTCAAGTCCTAGTGACGTGATGAACATCATTAGAGAATGACACGGTGACAAAATTCATCCCAGTTCCCGTCCCCGCGGATAACCGCGGGAAACTATCTTCATGTCATTCTTTAAGGAGTGAGGGAAGAATCAGAGTACGAATGGCCACAACCACTGACCCGCAAGCTTTGCTTTGAAGAATGCTGGTGTAGAAGGACTGAGGTTTAGAATGGCAGTCTCTGGTATTCAGAGCAGATATTGTGATGTCATAACGCCTCATTCCACCAGTGCCTAAGAGCCAATCACATCAGTGATGTCACAATGGCTTCATTATCCTTGGCTCACATAAGAATCAGAGTATGAATGGCCAGAACCACTGACCCGCAAGCTTTGCTTTGAAGAATGCTGGTGTAGAAGGACTGAGGTTGAAATAGACACTAGAAAATGACATGGGATTATTTCCCGCGGTTATCCGCGGGGACGGGAACGGTGATGAATTTGTCACTGTGTCATTCTCTAAACATCATCAAGTTCTCATGGCAGAATACAGAAGTAGATTGCCCGGCCTTTCTTCTGTGCAATAGAAATTTGTCGTTGTTGTCACCGTTGTCGCATCAAGCACGATCCTCCGCCTCCAACACTGCCCACCAACTGCTGCCCAGGTGGGTGGTACGTGGTTGGTCTGACATCTCTACTTAGCATTACCAAACATCCGGATGTTCCCGGACATGTCCTCCTTTTTGGACGGCTTTTCAAAACCCGGCAATTTGTCCAGGTTTTGAAAAGCTTCTTCGAAATTGCATTGGGCAGGAGGACATTCACGCATGGGTGGAACTGGGTCAATTTACTGTATTGATCAAAGCATTAGGACTCCTGAGGTAGGCCTCCTTGCCGAAACACGTCCGTGTCGAGTCTTCCTGGAATAAGGATATTGAGTACCACCTGGTCGCCTTCTCTGTTTTCTTTGAGTGCTGACTTTTTGGGAACCACATTCAAGTTTCCAAGTTTATTTATCGCTTGATATACCACAATGGAGTAACAGCTATGGGGTTTACAACAAATCAATAAAATTAAATGATAGAAAGAAAAGGAACTGCAATGTCATTAGTGAAAGCAAAGAAGAAAGTCATTTAAGATGAAAAAACTGATTTGCGCCTCTATTTCAGTTTTGTCTCCTAGTCTCTTTATCTATACAATCGTTGATCGAAGGCTTCGTTGAACAGAAAGGTTTTTAACGATGTTTTGAAACTTTTGAGATTGTGCTCTGTTCGAATATGGTTTGGAAGGGCGTTCCGAAGTTGTGCACCAACTACTGCGACAGAGCAATCTAGAATTTGAGGGCAACTGTATAACGTGGAGAATGGGCACGGATGTGGCCTTGCAGTTAATGCACTGAACTGTAATTGAGCATGCAGGTCACTTAATGCGACTTCAGTAGTTGGGCATTAAGTGCATCTGGTCATCTATCTATCCAAGCGGCACTCAGTTTGAGATATATACCAAGCTCAGTATATATCTCAAACTCCTCACCTCATAGATGTCCCCAGTAGCAAAATTGCTTGTGCGAAAATGGAAATAGAATGCAAAATGCACTAATTCTTGAGTCTAGCCATTGCATTGAGGTTACCATTTTTTGGGTCTGCAAAAATCCAGACGCATGGCCTCGCCCTGTTCTGCCTCCGGCTCTGCCCCGTTTTGCCCCAGCCTCACCCAGTTCTACCTTTGGCTCCACCCCAGTCTGCCCTAGCCCCTCACAGTTCAGCCCCGCCCCCACAATCCTCCTCTCTTCTTCCTTGACATCATCCGTGCATGCTCAGTTGCCCTGCAGATGTGGCTGGAGTTCATCAGGGCTTTCCAAAACTCAAACAAACTGCTCAGTTTTGGAAAGTCCGTCCAGAACCCCTCCAAACAGTCCTCTAAAAAGAGGGAGGAACACAGGAGGACTATAGGCATTCCTAAAAGTTAAGCACCACTGTTATAGACAATTCGGCACAAGACAGAAGCGCGCGGGAGAAAAAGTAATTTTTAAAGAGCTTCGACGGGGGGTTTGAGGTGACAACCCCCCCCCCACACACACACACTTTATTGGTTAGTGTTCGCGCTGCTGTTGGAGGGGGGCTCGGGGGGTTGGAAACCTTCATTATAGAGAAAACGGAACTTTTTTCTGATTTTTTTCGGGAAAAGTTCCGTTTTTGGTATAATGTGGGGGGTTTCACCCCCACATTATAGAGTTTCACCCCCCACACCCCCCCCCCCGCAATGGCAGTGCGAACACTAACCAATAAAGTGGGGGGGTTGCCACCCCAAACCTCCAGTTGGAGCTCTTTAAAAATTATTTTTTCCCCCGCGCGCTTCTGTCTTGTGCCGAATTGTCAGCACTGGATTGTCAGCACGCTGGCATCTGGCGCACGATTATCCCATCACCTAGAATACGCCCGATCTGCGTACAACATAGGCACAGGTATTTAGGTCTAGTTTATCTTGGCCTAAGTGGGTGAACCTAAATGATGATTCCCTTGCCGCAAATGCAATGAAGCCCTATAAATTCCTATGGATTTCATCACCTTTGCCGTGCGGGAATCTCTAGTTTAGCTTTGTAAAAAGAGCCCTCAGTTGGGTATAATAGTCATTTCTCGTGTGTCAGGATATGCTTTAGAAAATTACCCCCATCCCTCCCCCCTGCCAAAATAGATGTGGAATTATCTTTGATTCAAATTTTATTCCCGAGGAAACATTACAAGTATTTGCAAGGAAATTTTTTTCTTCCTTTGCCATATTTTACTTTCAATTTATTGTATTTACTGGAGATCTGGAACTAAAGACCAAAGAACTAAACAAACACCAGGATAAAATCAAAGGACAGAAGAAAAAATATATGGCACAAAGAAAGGCATCAAAAAAGCGCTATTCTATAAGTCATGCTTAAACTTAGGCCTGGTTTATAGAACAGCACTTATGCTGGGGAAGCACAACTAAATTTGAGCGTGACCATTTGCACCAACAAAAATGGCTGAAAATGCACCAGTGAAAATGCCCACACCTATTTTCTCAGTTACAGCCCCCCAACTTTGGAACTCATTACCTGTCTACCTCAGGGAAGAAACTATATTTTTTCTCTTCAAGGATGCTTTTGATATCTAACAGGTTGGATATTGACTGTTATTAGACATTTTCTCTCACCAAAATCATTAAAATCCTTTTATTTTCCATCTTCGTCTTATCCCCTCCCTCTTGTTTGGACCATAACTGTTTCCTGTCCTATAAATTTTGTACTTATCCCCCATTTGACCTCAGGTTTGTGGGTCAGTCAAGTCTAGTCCGTCTACATGTGGTTTTGACATGTTTCCCTTCTTTTAACATTGTACATCACTTTGAAATTTTGATAAGCGTTTGTATCAAATTTTAAATAAAACTTGAAACTTGCTCAGAAGCCGGATGTGTCTTCTATGGCTCTTATGGGAGATCTGTTACTTGGCTTTGTTGTTCTCGTTCAGCATCAAGTTATGTAAAGCAGCCGTTTCCACCATCTGCCAATTAAAGGGTTAAACTCTGCAAACCAGAATAGCATTTTACAATGCAATCTCATGTCTTCTCAATGGATATGTGATTGCCTCACTTGTAAATTTCTGTTCCTAACGATCTTCTGTAATCAGATTTATACAAGAAAAATAAACTCTGAGCCAGTAACTGCCCAGGGCACAGATATGGAGAGGGAGCAAAAACTGCTCCTAGCCCAGGGGTAGGCAATTCTGTTCCTCGAGAGCCGGAGCCAGGTCAGCTTTTCAGGATATCCACAATAAATATGCATGAGATAGATTTGCATCTCAAGGAGGCAGTGCATGCAAATCCAACTCATACATATTCATGGTGGAGATCCTAAAAACCTGACCTGGCTCCGGCTCTTGAGGACCGGAATTGCCTACCCTTGTCCTAGCCTATGAATTTCCTCTCATTGGCAATGGAAAGTGGAGTGGGGCAGAGGCACCGGTGAACCATTCGCACAGGGCTCAACAGTGCAGTCCAGACCACAAGAAAATAATAGCCGGCTTTACTAAACAAATGCAAAAGTGTCAATAAAATGGGAGAAATCCTATTTCACATCAGTTTCAGTTTACCAAAAGCTGTGCGCTAAGGTTGGCCGCACTTTATTTTCAGTTGGACAGGCTGAAGGAGCTGGAGATTTTGAATTCAGCACTTGATTGCTATCATAAGCCTAGGACTGCGGTGCTCAAACCAGTCCATCAAGGCGGGTTTTCAGGATACCCCCCTTAACACATATGGATTAGATGTGGGCGGTGCATGCAAAAATATTGTGATAAATATAAAAGTCGTCTTTTCTCGATCATGACGGGAATAGCTGTCCAAATGGTTACACATAACTGGAAGAACGACGACAGACTTAATTACACATTTTGGTGGACAAATGTTTGTACCACTTATAAGTATGAGAGAATGAATGCGGAATGTTTAGGATTTAGTAATACATTTAATAAGGTGTGGAACCCATTAACTGCATTTGTGGTATCGCATTAATTGTCATGTATCTTTCCTTTATTAGATTTCCTTGCACACCCGGGGGGGGGGGGAAGGGAAATGTATTCTGGTTATTAAAATTGCTTAACTATAATATGATAATTACATAAGATGTTTTCTTTTATTAGTTATGGGAAAGAGGGGTGGAGAAAAATGTTTATTTTATGTATTAATGATCTATTTAAAGTGCTTTCTTTGTAGTGCAGGGGTGTCAAAGTCCCTCCTCGAGGGCCGCAATCCAGTCAGGTTTTCAGGATTTCCCCAATGAACATGCATGAGATCTATTAGCATACAATGAATCTCATGCATATTCATTGGGGAAATCCTGAAAACCCGACTGGATTGCGGCCCTCGAGGAGGGACTTTGACACCCCTGTTGTAGTGTTTGTGTTTAAATTAATTGTAATGCACTGTCAAAGTTTGAAAATCAATAAAGATTAAAATATATATATATAGTGTGCATTTTCATTATAAACATCCTGAAATCCTGACCAGTTGGAGATCCTAAGGAAAACAAGTAGCCTAGGATGTGCATGTCAAAAGGATGCAAAGTTCCTATTTTCTTCTGTATTAGATTTCAGCTAATCCTTGACGCTCTTGTTCTTCATTTCAGAATTAAAGCCATGTTGGCCGTGAATTCTCTCTCAATTATTAGTGCTCTACTGATGGGGTTGGCCAAATTTGGAGCTTCCCATGCCCTTGTTATTGCTGGTAGATTAATCCTTGGATTTTACTGTGGTATGTAAAAATATATATGTAAATCGTTTTGAAGGTTTGAGATGCAAAAACATGAATTGTCTTGTCAAAGCAGGCGTGCGTGTGTGTATGCCTTTAAGTTGACCACTGATCCAAGGCTGCATGCACAGTGAGGAATCCTCCGTGTGATATTTCAAGGCAGAGTATAGGAGTGGTTTGCCATTGCCTTTTCCTGTGCAGTGTTGGCAGGGCCAGCGTTGAGGAGGAGGGGGGCAAACATTGCAGCTGTCTTGGGCCCCACAGCTACAAGAGGCCCCCGACTGCTGGGCACGATGGACCACTGGTCTGACCCAGCAGCGGCAATTCTTATGTTCTTACCTTCGACTTACTTTCTGTTCTCTCTTCCGCTGTTGCCACAGTGCCGCTGACGGCTTCCCTCCTCCTTCATCAATGACATGGGAAGTTGCATCACGAGGGGAGGAAGTAGCACGCTGTTAGAGCCCTGCGGCATGTGTTAAATTTGTTTATAGGTTGCGGCAGTGGCGGGAGAGAGGGCAGCACGTGAGTTGAAGGGAGGGAAGCCTACCTCGCCTTTCCAAGCCATCGGGAACCCCTCGTAGCTGTGGGGCTCGGGAGGAAGAGAAGAAAATAATTTGACAATGGAGTGAGGGGAAGGGAGATGGGACCGGAGGGGGGCTCCTTACCACTGGTGGCTCACCGAGCACTTTTTGAGCTTCGGGACTGGCAGTGGGACATGTTAGCAGCAGCCCATTCGCTCCAGTAGCGACAGCTTCCTTCCTCTACCAGCAGAACTACTGGGGCAGAGATGGGGAGACAGCTGGAACCCAGACCCCAAAGACAGTTGAGAGGGAGTAGCTGACTTAGGAGAGTTAATGAATATGCATGAGAGGCAAATTGGTCTCATGCATATGAATTGAGCTTACTCCAAATACCAGCCCATGTGGGTGGGCCCTGCAGGGGATGCCAGATGCCAGGGTCATAGCTGTGCTATTCTGCTCTAAAGGTTAATAGATAGAAATACAACATACGTATGTAGACAAAAATTAAATGGAACCCTTAAGAAGCCAGACACTGCACAGAATGCAACACCACAGAAAGAGACACAGTGACTTGCTTCCTCTTGTACTGTGGAAAATATAAAACTGATATATTACAAACAGTACATTGATTAGCGCAGGATTAGCATGTGAGCCATTTCCATCTAGAAAATTTGTGGCGGCAAGCGTTCACATGCTGATGGCCACAAACCAATGGGAAAATTAGCTTGTGGCCATTATTGCAAAAAAAATGGAAAAATCGGCCATTTACCAGCAGCGCTAAAAGTGGCCTTAACACACGGGAAAGACCCACCTTGGGGCTAGGGCAGGCCGCTTTTTAGCACCACTTCATAAAAGGGTCCCTAACATTGGATGGGAATTTTCAGTAGCGACACGTCTCCATTTTCCATATTTCTATGCTTTGTTTATTTCACAGGGCTTTCATCAGGACTCGTCCCCATGTACGTTGGCGAGATATCTCCAACAGCGCTCAGAGGGGCTTTGGGAACAATTCACCAGCTGGCTATAGTCACAGGCATTCTTATCAGCCAGGTAAAACAGCCTTCCAGTTACAGTGCATGCTTCATCGTTATAGCATGGAGCATAGACCATGGCCTGGGAAACTTTGTCATGGTTTAAGTATTTGCCTTGACTTAATATTTAACTGTAGTCAAATGAAGGTTATCCAATTTGATAAAAGATAGGGGGTGAATTTTTTTTTTCATTTTCAATTTTCAAATATCTTTGTTTTACTTCTTAATTATTTCATGTTATATCATTTATTTAACATAAGAACACCAAAATCAATTAAAAATGGTAAAGAACTACAAACCAAAATAAAGAAGCTGAGCCCCCCATTTCTCTCATCTGAATAAAACCCAGGAGAGCCAAAATTTACTACTAATCATTTCTATAGCGTTACTAGACATACATCGAAACACAGAAGAGACAGTCCCTGCTCAAAAGAGCTTACAGTCTAGTCAGGGCCGGATTTTCCTATAGGCTAGCTAGGCTTCAACCTAGGGCCTCAAGATCAAGAGGGGCCTACATTCAATACTTTAGTGAAGTGTTTATAGACTATTGAAAAAAATTTTTGTGACAATATCTTCATTTCGCGGAATTCTAAGTAAGTTCTTAACATATGTTTTAATTTGCATATTTTAAAATGTATATTACGTGCTTTATTTTATATTTTCATGATTATATCATAAATAATAAAATCCTAGAGCGCGCATGCGCTGTTGAAATATCGTTAGTCCTGATGGCGTGAGGTGTGATTCTGTGTCACTCCTCAACGGCGCCTGCGCCAGCGACTCATCAAAATTCAGCCGGGGGTGGGGAATCCGAATTGCACACGTGCTCCAGCTCCGGATTGGATCCCGCTGCTCCTCTCTCCTCTCTCCCCTCCACCCCTTTCCCGGCTCTGGAGGGGAATCAGTCTCAGCCCCGGGTGATGTAGTTTATTATCTCTCATGTAATTTACAAACTTAAAAATGGGAGGTGAAAGGGCCTCATAAGTGGAATAGCCTAGGGCCTCTTTTCATCTAAATCCGGTCCTGAGTCTAGTCAAGACAGACAAACTGGACAAGAAGGTGCATCAATACACAGTGTCCAGGTGGGGAAATTACAGAGGGAATGAGAAGACAGATACTGGTGCTTAGAAGGTGGGTTGGAGTTTGGAATTGAAAACAGCTTCCAAGATAGTGGCTTTGAGTCTGGAATTGAAGACTGCCAGAGATGGAGCTTGATGAACCGAGTCAGGCAGTTTGCTCCAGACATACGGTGCAGCAAAGTAGAAGGGACAGAGTCTGGAGTTGGCTGTAGAGGAGAAGGGTACAGATAAGAAGAGACTTGCCTGATGAGTGGAGTGCGGGGGGAGGGGAAGTGTGAAGAAAGATGGGAGAGGAGCTACAGAGTGAATACACTTGTAGATCAATCTGAATTTCCCTGGATCGTCCCCTATCGCCCCACCACCTTGAATGTATCCTACGTCTGCATGTAACCTCACTTTTCAACACAGGTTCTGAGTCAGTGATATTGAAGTGACACTATTGCCTATATAGGTACCTGTAACTCTCTACTTGTCATTTCAGATTATTGGTCTAAGCTTCCTCCTGGGAAGTGAGCAGTTGTGGCCCCTGTTGCTTGCCCTGTCTGGTGTCCCTGCTGTCCTGCAGATCATTCTGCTGTTCTTCTGTCCAGAAAGCCCAAGATACCTTTTCATTAACCTTGGACAGGAAGATGGAGCTAGAAAAAGTAAGACTCCCCTTCAAGAACTTTTCTGTTTATTTAGAAATGTACAATCTTTCAGGAATTTGCAATACCGTTTTGGTGGTCCTTTGAAATTGAGACTCAGCCCTTTGGTTAATCAGCACTCCAGATAATGTTCTGTGGAAACTAGGGTTACCATATTTTTTTCTTCAAAAAAAAAGAGGATGTCTGGCCCCACCCCATTTTGCCCTTGGCCCCGCCCTGATCTACCCACAGCCCCGCCCTATTCCACCCACAGCCCTGCCCCATTCCAACCTGGCCCCATACAAACTTCGTGTGATGTCATTGCATTGCTTCCACACATGCGCAGATGCGTCTCTGAGCTCAATGGTTTTCAAAACACGGACAGAGTGTTGGGTTTTGAAAACCCATCCAGACGCCTGGATAGTCCTATAAATAGGACATGTCTGGGTTTTCCCTGAGGTGTCAGGTCAAAAGCGCGCTGGGACAAAGGCGCACCCAGACAATTGAGCATTCCATAGGGTTGGGGCTACCACTGAAAAGTTTGTTTTCCTAGTATAGAAAAATTCCTTTATAGAAGGGATGAAGAGTAAGTTCTGATCAGCTGATCTGAGAGTTCATGAGGGACGCAAGGGAATAAGGAACTTATCAAGAAAAGAAGGTTGATGGGAAAGTTTAATTTTAAAAACCAACAAGATGGTTTTGTAGGTAATGTGATGTGTGATGGGAAGCCAGTGGGCTTCTTTCAGGAGAGGTGTGACATGATCGTATTTCCCTAATTTGTATATAAGTTTTATTGCCGTGTTCTGAATTAGCTGAATTACCACCTCCTTTTAAGCAGGTGGTAATTTTTCGGCTAGCGCGCGCTAATGGGGTACGTGCGCTAAAAACACTAGTGCGTCTTTGTAAAAGAAGCCCTAGATGTAAATGTCCACAGATAACAGCTGCTCAAAATGTATCTTCTAAAGAATAGGGATTGTCAGACTGCCAGACGGGTTGCATAACCCTAACTGGCTGCAATCCTCATTAATCCCAATTTTCTTCTTTTTTTTTTTTTTCAATTCTTATTTCTAGTATGTGTTATTCTTACTATCTTATTATCTTATGTTCACATTAATCTTTTGCAGATTATTCATGATATTTGTCATTCAATTTATCAAATGTCTAACAAAATCATAAAACATAACAAGCATTATACACTCATAATTATAAAAACAAAATCATAAAACACAACAAGCATTATACACTCAAAATATAAAATCATTATAGAAAATCATAATACATTCATAATATCAAATTAAAATTAAACCATAAAATGCAGATAAAAACACATGGAAAATGTCTCAATAACAAATAAATTTCTCTATTAAAATAGAGGAACAATAGAAATATATAAGGTAAATGAGACTGCTAGTGAATGAATAGATTTTCTTTAGCATCATATAAATATAGTAGAAAATTACATTACATTACATTACATTAGGGATTTCTATTCCGCCTGTGCCTTGCGGTTCTAGGCGGATTACAATAAAGATGAATCTGGACATTTCCAGTAGATTTACATTACAGGAGAAGAGTAGATTACAAGTAACTGTGAAGAGTTATAATACATTCAACATCGCAGCAGAGATAACATAGCCTCGGATTACAATAAGGAAGATATCTGGGCATTTCCAGTAGAATTACATTACAGGAGAAGTGTTAATTACAGGTAATAGTGAAGAATTACAGTACATTCAATATCACAGGAGATGTTACATAGCAACTGAGTCAATTTATAACTGGTGGAGAATAAGAATTACAATATATTCTAGATTACAAAAGATGTTACATGAGATGAGTCAAGTTTCTTCGGAAGGAGAGTAGCATCATATGCCTATAAGTGGAAGTGTATTTATTGTTCTGATGATTGCATGATGTTGGGTAATTAATGTTGATGATATGGACAGTGGGGGTATTTAGTTTGGGTTGGATAAAGAGATTCTATTCACAAGGAATTGGTTGGGAACTCATTAGATGGCGGTTTATGTTGATGGGAGATATTTTTTGAACAGTAGTGTTTTTATTTCTTTTCGGAACTCTTTTATGTCTGTAATTTCGATCAGTAATTTTGAGATATCGGAGTCAATATTAGCTGCCTGTGTCCCTAGTAGGTTGTCATAAAGTTTCTTACGTCGGGTACCATTGAGAGGAGGGTAGGTGAAAATGTTCTGTGTTCTCCTTCTTCTGGATAAGAGGTAGTAGTGAAAGCGGTTGTTTAGGTAGCTGGGTGCCGCGCCGTGGGTTACTTTGAATAGGAGACAGTAGAGTTTGAATTGTATTCTTGCTTTTATTGGTAGCCAGTGAGATTCTAAGTATGCATTGGTAATGTGGTCGTATTTGCTGAGTGAGTATATGAGTCTGAGGGCTGTGTTCTGGACGGTCTGTAGTTTTTTTATTGTGTTGATTGGGCAAGGTAGGTAAAGGCTGTTGCAGTAGTCTACCATACTTAGTACGAGGGATTGGACAATGATTCTGAATTGGTCTTTATTAAAGAATTTTCTTATTTTTCTCAGATTTCGCATTGTGAAGAATGCTTTTTGGATGGTTTTATGGATTTGTGTTTGCATAGTGCAGCATCTGTCTAGTTGTATTCCCAGGATTTTGAGGGAACTCTGTATTGGGTACTTGATTGAGTTTACTTCCAGTTCAGTTAGGGATGGTTTTTTGTCCTTCTCTAGTAGTAGGAATTTAGTTTTGTCCGTGTTCAGCTTCAACTTATGATTTGTCATCCATTTTTCTACTGTTTCCATTGTAGTTTTCAGGCGTCCTGTGGAGATGGGGTCGTGGATGTCGAATGGAAGGAGGATGGTTATGTCGTCCGCATAGCTGAATGATGTTATGTTTAGGGCATCTAGGGTGCTGCCTAGGGAAGCAATGAATAGGTTGAAAAGTGTGGGAGAGAGGGGAGAGCCTTGTGGCACTCCACAGGGGTTAGACCATGGTTCTGATAGTATTTCTTTTGACTTGACTCTATATGTTCTTGTTTTAAGGAAGCCTTGGAACCAGTTGTGCACTTTACCTGAGATTCCTATTGCGTCTAGAATCTGGAGAAGTATGGAGTGGTCCACTAGATCGAAAGCCGCTGAGAGATCAAGTTGGATGATTAGCAGTCTGTTTCCTTGGCTGAGGTGTCTTCGGGCTATATCTAGTAAAGATACCAGGAGAGTTTCTGTACTGTGGTTAGTTCTGAATCCAGATTGGGATGGATGTAGGATGTTGTGGGCTTCTAGGTACATGGATAGCTGTTGTGCCACTAGACCTTCTATTATTTTGACGTATGTAGGGATAGAAGCGATTGGCCTGTAATTTGACGGGTTATTTATTAGACCTTTGGGGTCTTTCAGTATAGGGGTTATTATGATTTCTCCAAGGTCTGGTGGGAACTGGCCTTCCCTGAGTGTGGTTTGCAACCACAACGTGTAGCTAGCTTTGAAGTTGGTGGAAGCTGTTGCTAGTAGGTATGATGGGCAGTTGTTCAGGTCGCATGAGGACTTGCAGTATTTTTTATATAGCCTGTTTAGTTCTGACCACTGGGTTGTAGGGAAGTTGGTCCAGTACCTGTCTGCTGAGATGGCTACATCTGTTGTGGGTTTTATTAGGATATCTTCTATGTTGTTTTGTGAGTTATTGAATGTTGTTCTGATTGTGGTGATTTTATTTTTGAAGTGATCTGCTAATTGAGAGGCTGTTGGTGTTAGGTTTCCCTGGGTGGCTAGGCATGGTTTGGTATCGGTGAGGTTTCTTACTAGGTTGAAAAGTTTTTTTGTGTCTAATTTGTCAGTGCCAATGAGATTGGAGTAATAGTTTTTTCGTTTTTCCTTCAGTTTGATTTTGTATTGCTTGATTTGGATTTTCCATTCTGTTTTGGTGTTGTCTTGTTTCTGTTTTTTCCATGCCCTTTCTAGTTGTCTACATTTCCTTTTTAGATGTAGGAGATCCGTGTCAAACCATTTGTCTGATTGTCTACATATTTTATTTTTTGATTTTAGTGGTGCTAGTTTGTTCAAGGTCTGTTCGCTGAGAGACCGCCAGGAATTTATGAATTTACTAGGGTTGCTGGAATCTATTGCAGGATCCACTGCTCTCCAGAATGTGGTGGGATCGATTTTCTGTCTGAACATAATGCTTGTTTTGGGAGGAGTGGGTTTATTTTTATTGTGCTCCCATTTGATGGTGAAGTTGTATTTATAGTGGTCTGACCATAGGGTGGGCTGCCAGGCGCCATTGGTGATTTTGATATGTTGTGTGTTGAGATTAGGGGATGAGTATGCTGCAATATCGAGTTGATGACCTTTTTCGTGTGTTGGTTCTGGGTTGAGGATCTGGTACGATAGGATATTGAGGTATGATAGCATTTCTACTACTTGTTTGGAGGTGTGGTCTTCTAGGTGGAGGTTTAAATCTCCGAGGATCAGATTATTTGTAGAGGAAAGAGAGTTCTGGAGGATGAACTCTTCTAGTTCTTGTTTAGTGGTGTTCCATTTTCCTGGGGTGATGTAGCATAGAAGGCAGTTTAGATTTCCTGTCAGTGTGTTATCTGAAAGTTGGCAGGCTAGTAGGTCTAAGTGAGGTGTGGAGTGCTTGGCTAGGACTTTGATGTTGAAGTTGTTTTTTACTATGATTGCTAGCCCTCCTCCTCTTCTGTTGTCTCGGCATACTAATTCAATTTTGTATCCGTTTGGACAAATTTCGATAATGTGAGGGTCTGTGTCTGCTGTGAGCCAGGTTTCAGCAAGGAAGAGGCATCCTAGGTTGTCTTTAATTAGCCAGTCTTTGATTAGTTCTGTCTTTGGGCTTACCGATCTTATATTTAGGTATGAGCATGCTATTGATGTAGTTTTTGTGAGAGGGATATGTGTAGGATCTATATTTGTGAGTATTTTTTGTGATGTCTGTAGTCTTTGTGAGCTTGTCTTGGCATTTGTTGTATGTCTTTTTCCCCAGATTGAGGGTATGCTTGTATGGCTGGATGATGAACAGAGGATTAAGGTTCTTGGGGTTTGGAGTTTTCTGGTTTGTAGGAAGGGTTTGTGTGGTACTGTGATGATTGGGATTGATTGTGTGTGGTATCCTGCTGTTTTCCATTTTTCTGTGAAGAGGGAAAGCAGTAGTAGGGCCAGGATGAGTTTGGGTGTACTTGTATCCATTGTGTGAGTGGTAGAGAGTGGTTGTTGTAGGGTTTGCTGGTACTTTTGAGGGCCTTAGTAGTTAGATTTCTAGTTAGTGTTAAATTGCTATTCTCTCTCACCTCAAGTTAACTTGTGATTGCTGCTTAGGTTAGTGCTGTTAATTTAAATGGCTCTCTTGCTGGGCAGGAGAGGGGCGGAGCAGGGCTCCTACACGCGCCTCGTGCAGGCAGGGCAGGCAAAGGCTCCCGATGGAGCAGTTCTGAGGCCAAGTCCCGGACTCGGGGGAGGGGCGGAGCGGGGCTCACACGCGCACCTCGGCGGCAGGGCAGGCAAAGGCTCCTGATGGAGCGGTTCAGAGGCCAAGTCCCGGACTCGGGGGAGGGGCGGAACGGGACTCACACGCGCACCTCGGCGGCAGGGCAGGCAAAGGCTCCCGATGGAGCGTTTCCGAAGCAAAATCCCGGACTCGGGGGAGGGGCGGAGCGGGGCTCACACGCTCACCTCGTGCTGGCAAGGCAGGCAAAGGCTCCCGATGGAGCGTTTCCGAAACAAAATCCCGGACTAGGGGGAGGGGCGGAGCGGGGCTCACACGCTCACCTCGTGCTGGCAAGGCAGGCAAAGGCTCCCGATGGAGCGTTTCCGAAACAAAATCTCGGACTCGGGGGAGGGGCGGAGCGGGGCTCACACGCTCACCTCGTGCTGGCAAGGCAGGCAAAATCCCATGTGCTGTTTACTTTTCCATCAGTAAAGGGCTGTAAAAGCAAGAAATTTTGTGACCATACTTTAGTATTCCAAGTGGCTTCCCATGATAGAGAATTCGATTGATATTGCTTGGAGCTTGTTCTTATAAACATAAGAACATAAGAATTGCCGCTGCTGGGTCAGACCAGTGGTCCATTGTGCCCGCGGCAGCCCCTAGGTCAAAGACCAGTGACCTAACTGAGACTACTAGCCTTACCTACGTATGTTCTGGTTCAGCAGGAACTTGTTTAACATTGACTTGAATCCCTGGAGGGTGTTTTCCCCTATAACAGCCTCCGGAAGAGCGTTCCAGTTTTCCACCACTCTCTGGGTGAAGAAGAACTTCCTTACTTTCGTACGGAATCTATCCCCTTTTAACTTTAGAGAGTGCCCTCTCGTTCTCCCTACCTTGGAGAGGGTGAACAATCTGTCTCTATCTACCAAATCTATTCCCTTCATTATCTTGAATGTATTGATCATGTCCCCTCTCAGTCTCCTCTTTTCAAGGGAGAAGAGGCCCAGTTTCTCTAATCTCTCGCTGTACGGCAACTCCTCCAGCCCCTTAACCATTTTAATTGCTCTTCTCTGGATCCTTTTGAGTAGTAACATTTCAGAACCCAATTGAAAACTCACCTTTTCTCAAAATGCATGGTCAAATAATTTTTCTGTCATTATCAAAATTGTCTTTAGTTTATAATCTTTTGTGAACTGCGTAGAATGTATGGTTACGCGGTCAAGAAGTATGATGTTATGTTATGTTATGCATGGTGAAAACCCAGAGTTTAATAAAACAAATTCTATAAGACAAGCCAAAAAGGTGCTAATATGAAATGTGTGATTGATACAGAGGTAGAAAGTTCATACCTGATAGTCACAACTCTTTTGATCAACAGAATGGCTAATAACACTCACTTAATGCTGAAACAAAAGGAGACAGAGTCTAAGTCGCAAGTATATAATATAATAACTTACTGTTTACCAGACGTTATGACCTAAAGTACTATGGTCCTACTTTGTCAGATAAAATGACTAAGGTGGTAGATTGCCAAGGAGCAATGCTATAAAATTTAGATAAAATACTCTGAGACCTCAAAACAGTGGGGTAAAATCAGATAAACACAATCATAAAAACACTAGTGTAAAGATAAACGAGCAAGGTTGCAAAATCCAGCTCAAGCCTAGAATCGAACCTAATCTAGCATGGTGACAGTGGTCATGAGATGCATCTTAAATATAAACATTCGTCCTCGCAGTGAATTACATAGTTGTGTTGATTTAGGGCTCCGTCTGTGAAGGCGAGTTAGGGCCTTAACGTGCGGAATGGCGCACGCTAAAATGCCATGCACGCTAGCCACTACCACCTCCTCTTGAGCAGGCGGTAGTTTTTCGGCTAGCGCGCTCTAATCCGGTGCGTGCACTAAAACCGCTAGCGCATCTTTGTAAAAGGAGCCCTTAATATATGAATGAATATTCAAGAAAGGAAAACAACCAGCGTCGGCATAAATGTCAAACCCGTCTTTACTGATAGCTAAAACGGTAATGATAAAATCTCACTAGTAACTAAAAACAGTGACCAGATCGGTCTCAGTTATAATATGCACCACATGATATAAGAGATTTCTCGACAAACTATTTGCATTTCAGGCAGGCTAAATGAATTCTTGGTTATAGAAACATAGAAACATAGAAGATGACGGCAGAAAAGGACTACAGCCCATCAAGTCTGCCCACTCTGCTTACCCACCCCCTGTCTATGCCCTAATGACCCAATTTTCTTATCTTGACCCTCGTAGGGATCCCACATGGGTATCCCATTTATTCTTAAAGTCTGGCACGCTGTCTGCCTCGATCACCTGCACTGGAAGCTTGTTCCAATGATCAACACTCTCTCCTCCTCTCCCTATTGGCTAAGGCTCTTAACATTTGCATCTCCTCTTCCTATAGGCTAAGGCTCTTTACACCTGCATTGTGATGTCATAGAACTTTCTGATTATAGAAACATAGAAACATGATGGCAGATAAAGGCCAAATGACCCATCATAGAAACATAGAAACATAGAAGATGACGGCAGAAAAGGGCTACAGCCCATCAAGTCTGCCCACTCTGCTTACCCACCCCCTGTCTATGCCCTAATGACCCAATTTTCTTATCTTGACCCTCGTAGGGATCCCACATGGGTATCCCATTTATTCTTAAAGTCTGGCACGCTGTCTGCCTCGATCACCTGCACTGGAAGCTTGTTCCAATGATCAACCACTCTCTCTGTGAAGAAATACTTTCTGGTGTCGCCATTAAATTTTCCGCCCCTGAGTTTGAGCGGGTGCCCTCTTGTGGCCGAGGGTCCCTTGAGAAAGAAAATATCATCTTCCACTTCGACACGTCCCATGAGGTACTTAAATGTTTCGATCATGTCTCCCCTCTCCCTACGTTCCTCGAGAGTGTAGAGCTGCAATTTGTTCAGTCTCTCATCGTACGAGAGACCCTTGAGCCCCGAGATCATCCTGGTGGCCGTCCGCTGAACTGATTCAATTCTGCGCACATCATTACTGTAATGTGGCCTTCAGATTACAGTAAAAATGTGCGCAGAATTAAATGTTTCGATCATGTTATGTGCCATTATGTCTCAGGCTTATTCTTGTGTGTCTTTTAGGAAGCTGTTGAAAACTGATCTGCTTGGTTAATTTGTAAACTGATGTTTTAATATGTATATTTTAATCCTGATTGGTGAATTTGTAAATTGATATGTCAATATGTTTATTTTAATTTGATTTTAATGTACTCTTATGTTAATTGTATTTTTTTCACTGATTGTACAGTACTTCACGATGTGAACCGCCTAGAACTATGTGGTGTGGCGGTATATAAGAATAAATTATTATTATTATTATTAAATACGTTACAATTATAAACGTTCTAGCATGCATTAAACTGCATAATTTTGTGAACTAGCAAAATAATATTCATTAAAGAGAGGCAACCGGCCTCGGCAAAATAAAAAAAAAACTTTAAAACCCCCAAACATAAATATAAAATACATCAGTGACTGGGTAAAGTTCCACCAGGAACAAAACTTAGACACGGTGCTCTAAAGAATAATGAACTGACAGTTTGAGTTAGGGCTGTTCTTTTTTTATCCTGTTTCTCCTTTGCTGTTTTGTATTTGTCGGTATCATTTAATGTGTTTTGGTATGTGATCTTTGTTCCCCACTTAGATTTGTGGATAAGCGGGTTCAAAATAATTTTAAATAAATAAATAAAAAGACGCTTTACTTACGGCAGCGCTGTAGATCAAAACCAAAGAGCGTGCCATGCAATGCAGCATTACTGGATGAAAAAATAAACCTAATGAAATGCATAGAGTAGTCCGCATGTGCAAAACGCTTTGCTTGCAGCAACGCTGAAAGTCAAAAATGGAAAACAAACTCGCTCGACAGAACAGAGTTAAAAGGATCTCCTCCTGGCGTCATCCGACTGCTTCAATAAACTTTATCCAAAGATATAAAAAGGACAGAACAAAACCAAAATGGCTGCATAGACAAAGTCGAAAAAAAGTGAAGTAAAATAAATATGTATGCAAATAAAACAGGGAAAAAAAATGTTTTTGCAAACATTGTTAATCAAGGGGATCTTTACTAAGGCGCGCAAGCTGATTTAGCACGCGCTAAGGCCCTGATTCTGCAAAGTGCGTCCCGATTGTAGGCAGCTGTAGGCGTCCTACAGTTGTCTAATCAGCCAATCAGGAGGCACGTTTTCTAAAAAAATGCTCCCCAGGCAGGCCGCCTATATTGAAGGCGCCTCCGGGAGCCTAGGGAGGCCCACAAGCCCATCTAAGCTCGCCTAAGGCTAGGTGGTAGCCTTAGGTGAACCTAGGCGGCCCTGTGTGTTTCCCTAGCAGAGTGGGAGATGCTTACAATGTAAGCTAGCAAAATGCTGGCCTACTTGGTAAGTAGACGCGGCCGCTATACTTTATCGCGGCAAGGGATCTTCCTGCCGCAATTAGTATAACAGCCGCAGCTATAGCCACCAGTCTCCCTAACCCCCCTCCCCCCCGATGTTTGCAGCAGGAGGGTGCCCAACCCCTCTTGCCGAAAGAACCCGCCCCCCCAAAGATCGCCAGCAGGAGGGTACCCAATTCCTCCTGCTGGACCCCTCCAACGACCCCCCCCAAAACAAAATGCCCTAACTACCCTCCCTGGATCCCCCCAATGGCCTCCCCGAAGATGGATGGCAGGAGAGTGCCCAACCCCTCCTGCCGGACCCCTCAACGCCCCCTGAAGATCGCCAGCAGGAGGGTGCCCAACCCCTCCTGCTGGATCTCCCCCCCAACGAACCCTCCACCCCGGAACCCCCCTCAAGCTTACAGCCAAGTTGGCCAGACGGGTCTTCGCACCGTTCGGCCAGCAGGCCCGCCTTTGTCCAAATGAGGCGGGCCCGCCCCTCCCCTGCCCAACCCACAGGATCCTAGGGCCTGATTGGCCCAAGCGCCTAAGGCCCTAGGATCCTGTGGGTTGGGCAGGGGAGGTGCGGGCCCGCCTCATTTGGACAGAGGCGGGCCTGGTGGCCGGACGGTGCGAAGACCCATCCGGCCAACTTGGCGGTAAGCTTGAGGGGGGTTCCGGGGTGTGGGGTTTAATGGGGGGGGGGTCCGGCAAGAGGGGTTGGGTACCCTTCTGCCGGCAATCTTTGGGGGGGCGGGTTTTTTCAGCAGGAGGGGTTGGGCACCCTCCTGCCGCGAACATCGGGGGGGGGGGGGTTGGGGAGCCTGGCAGCTGTAGTTGTGGCCGCTATACTAATCGCGGCAGGGAAATCCCTTGCCATGATAAAGTATAGCAGCCGCGTCTAAACTCTAAACAAAAACCCGATTCTGTAACCGGCGTCTGCAACATGGACGTCGGTTATAGAATCGGGTTTACCTTGGACGGGTATTGTTCCGATTCTGTATAGTACGCCCGGGACAGGCGTCCTATACAGAATCCGAGCTTAAATGCTAATGCATCCATAGAATATAATGGGCGTGTTAGAATTTAGCACACGCTAAATCGGCTAGCACGCCATAGTAAAAGACTCCCCAAATATCCTTACCATACAATGTCTATTTAAGGCAACTTATATTTCAGGGCTTTAGGACTTATGAACTTAACCACATATTGAAAGGTTATAAATTAAGCAGCAAAATTAAGGCAACTTATTATTCAAAGCTTTACATAATGCAATCATAATCACATATTGAAGATTTATGGACGAAAGAGTTTATCAAGAAACAATGATATTTTTATATTGGAAATTGTGCGACAAAACAATGAACCATAGCGATAATACAATAGATTGCATAGTTCAACATAACATATATAATATATTTGCTGATTTATAAATGTATAAAAACGGAATATAATCCTTAACTATGCCTTGGCAGCAACATCACATAATATATACAGCTGTGACAAATGAAGCAAATAATGCAGTAAATGGTGAAACCAGAGGACATAATTTGAGGTTGAGGGGTGGTAGATTCAAGAGCAATGTTAGGAAATTCTACTTTACGGAGAGGGTGGTGGATGCCTGGAGTGCGCTCCCGAGAGAGGTGGTGGAGAGGAAAACGGTGACAGAGTTCAAAGAAACGTGGGATGAACACAGAGGATCTAGAATCAGAAAAGAATAGTAAATATTGAAGGACTAAGGCCGGTACTGGGCAGATTTGCACAATATGTGTCTGTATATGGCCTTTGGTTGAGGATGGGCTGGGGAGGGCTTCAATGGCTGAGAAGGTGTAGATGGACTGGAGTGAGCTTTGATGGAGACTTCAGTAGTTGGAACCTAAGAACAGGACCGGGCAGAGCTTTGGATTCTTGCCCAGAAATAGCTAAGAAGAAAAAATAAATTTTTTAATTGAATCAGGTTGGGCAGACTGGATGGACCATTCGGGTCTTTATCTGCTATCATCTACTATGTTACTATGTTAGGAAGGTTTTTGACGTAAGAAAGTTTACAAAAAAACAGAAAAAAGGAACACAGTAAGATACGTGAGTACAAGGAGATCTTGTTTCTCCGTTGCTGGGCCTGAGTTGTGGAATGCCCTTTCTGGAATTTTCAAATTCTGTGGAAATTTATTGCAGTTCAGAAAATTGTTGAAAACTCATCTTTTTGCACAAGCTTTTTTTTTCCTGAAATGAGAACATTAGACTAAATCGTGGGTGATGTATCTTGGCAACTTTCTCCTCTCTGTTTTTATTGCTTTATTGTGGAAATATGATGTGTTTCATATTGTATATGTTTATTGTGAGCCGCTTTGGTTTAAAGCGGATGATAAATATTTTAAATAAATAAATACATTTCTGTATTGAGACCCCTAGGGGTAATTAATTTTAATTCAAAGATAATTCTCTGTTCTTCATGTAACAACAAAGAGCCCCTCTTCCTCTAATATTAATTACTTTAAACACAAATGCCTCCTTAGTATGCAAATCTATCTCCTGAATATTCATGGTGGATATCCTGAAAACCTGACCTGCCTGTGGCTCTCGAGGACCAGAATTGCCTACTCCTGAGCTAGATCAGAAAGTACTAGATGCACTAAAGTCAGTCTGTAATACCGACTTGATCGCTATTGGCCAATTCTCTGGTTAATTGGCAATCGATGCACTAACAAGTTTGCATGCCTTTTTTGTTTTTTGGGGGAGGAAGGGGGGAGTCTAGGGTATAGTTTAGGGGGAGCTCTGTTGGCATTCCTCCTGCCTTTTTTGGGGGAGGGGAGGGGATGATTTGGGGGGGCCTCCATTGGCAGGAGGTAGTGGGCATCCTTCCTGCCAATTTTCTCTCATGGGGGGAGGAATTCCCAGTACCACGTTCACTGGGGGTCTTTGGGGAGGGCTGTCATCAGTGGTGGGGGATTTATTTTCCACTTTTTTTTTATGGGACAGATATTTTGCATATGTAACATGCAAAATATCTGAGTCATTGGAAAAAAATGAAAACAAAAACCCCAGGCAGACCTGTCGATAACACAGTTACCGACCGGAAAAGAATGACAGGCTTGACCTATCACTAAAACCCCCCCTTTTTTTTTTTTTTTTTTTGGAATAGCCAAGCGATGTTAGTGCATCAATCGCTTGGCTACTTTGCTTGGGGTTTTAGCTAATTTGCATGGCCGGATTGGAGAATGGGCGATCGAGGGGGAAAAACAGGTGGTGAGCCGTTTTGTTGATAAAAGCGATCATCATTGAAGCTGTGAAAACAGGTTTAGCGACGATCGCTGATTTTAGTACATTTAGTCCAAAGTGATTTTCAGGTGTGCGCTTAATCGGTGCACTTCTTAAAGTATGGTATGGGTTCTGTGGGTGCTTGAACACCCCCAATTTTGAGAAAACTTATTGGCTGTCCAGCTAGTTGCAAAAAAAGGAATGCCCGACCCCCTTTATAATGTCCCATCATACTTTTTAAATTTCTTATGGAGTAATGAGTTTTCATTTGAATCCAACTTCTTAGTTTCCAGGGTATTCTTTAAATCCTAACCTAAAATATACCGCAGACTGGTTACTGTTAATTATAGTTGCTGTGATTCATACTTAGAAACCAGGCGCTCAAAACTATACGTATACAGCATTTTTCAACTTTGACCCTGAGCAGGTTCTAGTGAATTCCAGGATTGTGGTTGGCTTCACCGATCTGTCTGTCTGATTTTTAACGAGGGTTATTGCACTTTCAGACAAAAGCGATGAGCAGACCTCTGCTTCGGCTGTAATTAAGAGCACTAAGCATGCTTTGTAACCTGTCCTCTAGACTTGAGAAGGCTTAGAGGAGAATATGACCCCTCCAAGGACATCGCAGAGATGAAGAAAGAAAGAGAAGAGGCAGCGAGTGAAAAGAAGATCTCAATTTTGCAGCTGCTAAAGTCCTCCAATCTCAGGCAGCCGCTCATAATTGCTTTAGTTCTTCACATTTCTCAGCAGTTTTCCGGAATCAATGCAGTAAGTTTCATGTCAAGTTCTTAAAAAAAAAAATTCTCCTCTCACCTTCATTCTTTTAGCTTTCAACTTCATCTTTTTTGACTGTTTGGCCACATTAAGATCATCACATACAATCACATCCAACTTTGGCTCTTCTTTGGTGCACAAAAGTCCTTCACCCCCTAAACCAGAGGTATCAAAGTCCCTCCTCGAGGGCAACAATCCAGTCGGGTTTTCAGGATTTCCCCAATAAATATGCATGAGATCTATTAGCATACAATGAAAGCAGTGCATGCAAATAGAATTCATGCATATTCACTGGGAAAATCCTGAAAACCCGACTGGATTGCTGCCCTCGAGGAGGGACTTTGATACCTCTGGTTTAGGGGGTGAAGGACTTTTGTGCACCAAAGAAGAGCCAAAGTTGGATGTGATTGTATGTGATGATCTTAATGTGGCCAAACAGTCAAAAAAGATGAAGTTGAAAGCTAAAAGAATAAAGGTGAGGCCCTCGAGGAGGGATTTTGACACCCCTGCCCTAAACTGTACCAGTCCCTCAGGTTTTTGCAGCCCAAATGCATGACCCTGTATGTTTTAGCGTTAAATCTCTGCTGTCAAATTCTGAACCATTCCTCAAGCTTCACTAGATCCTTCCTTATGCTATCCACACCATTATGGGCACGCCAAATCCCATCCCCTTCCCCTTTACTTTATCTGAGGTTTTAATTAGGGATGGGCAGCCAAAAACATTTTGTTCCATGGCGTTTACCCATGTCATTTCTGGGAACGATCATTTTATTGGTTTTGTTTGGCCATGTTTTTTTTGTCATAGGAGCAAAGCTGTTGAATAATAATAATAACTTTATTTTGTATACCGCAGTACCACAAACAGTTCAGAGCGGTTTACAGTGTAAGAGACTGTACATTTACAGCGAAGATACAATGAGGACTGTACATATTCAGTAAAGGTGTTTATACTACGAAGAACAATGCAGATTTACCATGCAGGAGACTGTACATATACAGCAGAGATATTTATATAGTGGAAAAAAGCAGTGCGAGAGACTTATAGAGCTAAAATGCAATGCAAGGGACAGAATAATGCGGTGAAGCGGTTTATTATGCAATGATAGATACATATATGGCGAGGATGCAGGGTGGTGAATGTGCATACTTTTTTGTAAAAAGGCTCAAAGGGCCATATTTTATATTTGGTGCCTACAAAATGGGTGCTTAGCTTGATTCTACAAGGTGCACATACCTTCTATAGAATCACTCTTAATGCCGGTGCACAACACATAACTTAGACCAGCTAAAACCAGACCTAAATCCCTACACCTAAGTTGTGTGCATATTGGGGGTATTCTATAACACCCCCCCCCCCTTTTCAAATTCACACACTACAATGGCCCCTGCTTTTGATAGAATTGCATTTTTAATTAGTCCTAATTAGCATCAATTATTACTACTATTTCTACTATTTATCACTTCTATAGCACTGAAAGGCATATTCAGTGCTATACATTTGACATTTAACAGATGGTCCCTGCTCTGAAGAGCTTACAATCTAACTTGGACAGACGGACATGACATATAGGGTTGGGGATCTGGAATCCAAGATGAGAGGAGTTAGGAGTCGAAAGCAGTCTTGAAGAGGTGGGCTTGAACCTGAAGACTGGCAGAGACGGAGCCCGCCATAGGGATTCTGACAGTTTGTTCCAAGCATACGGCGCAGCATGATAGAAGGGACGGAGTCTGGAGCTGGCTGAGGAGGAGAATGGCATTGATAGGAGGAACTTACCAGCTGAGTGGAGCTCACAGGGGTGGGGGGGACCTAATGGGAGATGTGAGGAGAGATAGTGGGGGGAAGGGGGCAGCCGAGTGAATGCATTTGTGGGTCAGTAGGAGGTCAGTAAAGTGTGTTTAGGAGAGGGGTAATGAGAATATAGGGGCTCTCAAGGAATATAAGTTACGCAGCCGAATTCTGGACAGATTGGAGGGAGGAAAAAGATGGCTGAGCGGAAGACCCGAGAGTAGCAAGTTGCAGTAATCTAAGTGTGATGTGATGAAGGTGTGGACATGAGGTGTTACCAGTGGCATAGTAAGGGAGAGGTGGGGGAGGAGGGGCAGTCCGCCCCGGGCTCCATGTTGGTGGGAGTGCCAGCACTCCTCCTGCTGTCTGCCTCCACTGCCTCTTTCCATTCCCCCCCTCCACGCGTGCACCTCCTTCCCGTCCCCCAAACCTCTACTTGAAGCTGCTCTTTGCGGCGGTCAATAATATGCTCTTCGCGACCCCAACAGCTCTCCCGCTGACATCACTTCCAGGTGTTACGCATAGGAAGTGACGTCAGAGGGAGAGCTGACAGGGTCATGCTCAGCCCCGCTACACCACTGCTGGGTATCCTCTTTGCAAATAGTGCACTCTCTCACAAGAGTGTGCACAATTAACAGCAAATGACAAAAAAGGCAGATTTTCATGTTTTCTCTGCTTGCTTTCATTTTGATAACAGCGTGCAAGGACACGGGCTATGTTGTTGACGTTTTCTCTGTTGATACAAACGAATGCCCATTCCTATTATTAATTAGTTTTCTAGCCTAACATAAAGGGCTCCTTATACGAAGCCGCGTTAGCGGTTTAACGCGCTTATTAGCACGCGCTAAACCGCCGGCAGCGCTAGCCGCTACCGCCTCCTCTTGAGCAGGCGGTGGTTTTTCGGCTAGCGCGGGGGTAGCGCGTGATTAAACGTCGCACGCGTTAAAGCCGCTACCGCGGCTTCGTAAAAGGAGCCCAAAATCTTTAACCTCATACCACAAGTGCAGCAGCATCAAGAGTTGTGGTTTTCAACGTGAGCGAATTGTAGCGTTTATGAAAAGGAGAGGCTAAATCCACACCTACAGGAAGGGAAGGCATGACTGGGGCAAGCCTGGCACATTTTCCCATCAAAATTCTGAAAATACATCTCAACGGACCTGAGTTTGCGAAAGCTTTATTTCTATTCTGTGTCTACTCCCACCCTATGCACCTGCTTTTAAAAAAAAAGGAATCGCAGAACAAAATGAACCAGAAAATAAAATGTTACACAGACCTAGTTCCTAGACTCCAGTTAATTATTCATTGTCACTTACAGATCTTTTATTATTCCACGGACATTTTTGCAAAAGCTGGAGTTGGCGAACCAGTTTATGCAACCATCGGAGTGGGTGTGGTGAACACGGTGTTCACCGTGATCTCAGTAAGTACGCAGCTTTTCGTTTTAACTATTGTTTGGTCTCCTGCACAGATGGATTGTATTCAATGGCAAATCATAGAAGTCCAGGTCATGGTTAAAAGTGCTTGAGCAGCTAAATAAACTCACGTAAACCGTTTTGAGCTCTCCTGGGAGAACGGTATAGAAAAACTGAATAAATAAATAAATAATCCATGTCATGGGTGTGGAACAGTGCTTTTTAGCACCAAAGATAAAGTGGCTTGCAGATTAATCTGCGGGCTTATAAGTTTCCAAGTTCCAAGTTTCCAAGTTTAATATGTATTTGATTAATCGCTTTGTCATTCTTCAAAGCGATTTACAAGTAATTAAAATTACAGTAAAAAAGATATATAAAATAAGTAAAGACTGACGGGACACAGACAATTTGACAAGAACTGGAAACAAAAGGATAGGTCGGGGAAGAAATTACAATATATAATTAAAGAGTGGGATACAAAAATGGAAAACACATAAGGAAGGGGTAAAAAATGAAGATGATTTGATATGAGATTGTGGAAAGAAGAAAAGGTTGATTTTAAGACTTATTAAAATTCTTGAAAAGAAAAATTTTCCGTTGGGGTTAAATTGTAAAGGCGTCGTTAAAAAGGAAAGTTTTCAGTTTAATTTTGAATTTTTCTAATGTGAATTCTTCTCGTAAATAACTAGGGAGAGAATTCCAGGTTTGAGGAGCTGTGACTGAAAAAATATACTGCCGGCGCGTATTTATTATTTTTAACGAAGGGATCGTTAATAAATGCTGTTCATCTGATCTTAGAGTTCTGTTAGAAGAGTAAGGGATTAATAATTTATGAATAAAAGCAGGAGTTTTAAAAAGAAGAGATTTAAAAGTGAGCAAGCTAAGTTTGTATAATATTCTGTGGGCCACTGGATGAGCCAGCGAAGATTGGATTGGGGGGGAAGGGTTAATTAATATTAGCAGGAAAATAGAAGAATGGTAGTGGGTTGTTAGGCAGGTTAGGTAAGGGGAGGGGTGTCGAAGTAAGAGGTTTAGAGATAGGTAGGAGGGAGAGTGAGGATTGGCTGGGGAAGGGGCTCTGGGATTGGAGGAATTTTGTGAAGAGAATTTGGCGGGCAGTGGAGCATTAAGGGTGTGAAGGGAGTGTGGGAAGGTTAGGGTTGGTGGGGAAAATTGTCCCGCCCTTCCCGTCCCTCTTTTTGGGGTCCTCTCTTTGGCGGGTTTTGGGGGTTTTTTTGGGTGTGGGTTGGATTGGTCGCAGTTTTGTTGGCGGAAAAAATGCTATGTTGGGGAAACGATGTGTGGCTATGCAACAGATTTGATGACTAATTTTGTAACTGCTCATGTGCGATACTGCCATGGGTGACGGCTGGACTCTGCGGCACCGCGAGTCTTGCTGTAAAGGAATTGGGGAATGGGGGAGAATTTTGGAAGAGGAGCTAGTTCGACACCGAGTAGCTCCAGAATTTTGAGAATAAGCTACACTGTTTTTTGAAAATGTTGATAAGTTGATTTTATTAAGGTTTGTTCTTAATGAAAATAAAGCTGCGGCCCCTTTTTTGCCATTATATCTGAGTTGGTGTATTTATTGTGAACAATCTGAGCGTGGTGCGAATTCCAGTGTTAACAGGACTGGTTTACTACTAGGCGGGTCTAGGTTATTGCCTAGGGTGGCAGCTTATGGGCGGGTGGGGGCCAGTAAAAATGATCTCCGGTCAAAGCAAAACAAAAGATACTGACAGCTATACAAACTCAAACAATTATTTATTTATTTAATTCGCTTTCTATGCCGTTGTTCCCAAAGATCTCAGAACGAGTTGCAGGTTAAACATACCACAAGATTACAATACAAGTTTTTATCCTAACTTTGCACATACTAGGGGTCTGATATTAACATAAAATCATATACAGTTTACAGGTTAGATTTGCCATAGTTACAGTGCAAGATTTTACAATGTAAATTTTCCTTACGTAGCACATACTGGTTCTGGTACCAATATTTCTTTGTAGTCCATGGGTTAGGGGGTTAAGTGTTTTTATTGCTTTTCTAAAGTTGAGGAGTCATTCAAGAGATCTGATCTGGGGTGGCAGTTGATTCCAGTGGCTCGGTATGAAGTGGGAGTAGGACTGTCATTTGGCAGTGTGCAGTCGAAGGGCATTTTATATTACTTTATACACTTCCCCCTCCCCATTCGCGGTTTCGACAATCGCGATTTCACATATTTGTGATTTTTGGGGGAGGGGGAAAAAAAGAAAAAAAAACCCATAGTTTAGCCTTCCCCCTGGTGTCCTGGCCTTACCTGGTGGTCTAGCGGGCTTTCGGGGCAGGAGCGCTCTTCCTAAGCTCCTGCCCCATGTACATCGCCAATAGGAAATGGCTGTGGGGAGTTCCCGTAGTCTCTCGAGACCACCAGGTAAGGCCGGGAAGGCGGGAGGGAGGCGGGGGTGGGTCAGAGCCGGACCAGAAGATATTCACGGTATTTCACCATTCATAATCTGGCTCTGCCTCTATCCCCCGCGAATCTGGAGAGAGAAGTGTATCACTATGGGGCCCATAATCAAAAGTTATAGACGTCCAAAAAGCATCCTAATCGCCAGGACGTCCAAGTGCTGATAAGCAAAACCGTCTTTCTGTATGTCTAGTGAGGTGTTCCATCCTCTGTACGTTCAGAGCTTGAGATGGGCATGGTGGAGGCGTGTTATGGGCGGGCTTTGGGCAGTCTCAAGGGTAGGTTAGACATGGATGTCTTGCAGCGATTATCAAACATTTGGCAAGACATCCTGGACAGAACTTGTTTGGAACTAGACCATGTTTGGAAGGGTCTAAGTGCCACAAAGGTACCCAAACTGACCAGATGGCCAGTGCATGTATCAAGGTAAGACACCCCCATATTCTCCCAGTGTTCACAGACCCCCCTCACACCCACAAACATCAGAATACAAATGCACAACTACTGCAGAATCACCTTTACATCTACCTCAATTCACCCCAGCCCCATCAATCTCTCCCTCCAACCCCTACTCAACCCTTCATCACTCTCTATCAAACTTCTGCAAGGCCCAACATGCCTAATTTCACAAAAAAACTGCTTACTCTCCTCCTCCTCTATCTACTCAGCACAAGAAATTGGATCACCAGAACCTTAGCATTTGAACCCATCCCCACCTACCTTACTTGGAACAGAGCCATCAAACCAATTAGACCACTTCCCCCCTCCAATATCCTCCATGACTACAAGGAATCAGGCCCATTCCCGATCACCGTAATCAACTCCACCCGACACTCCTCCAGACCAACACAAAAAAGAAATAGACTCCTAAAAAATCTACCAAGTACTCAGCCCATCACTCCCTCGGAACACCAAACAATTTTGGGTGCCTATCTGAACATTCGCTCAGCTAGAAACAAAGCCCAACTGATCAAAGATTGGCTAGAAGAAACCCACCTCGATATCCTACTCCTCACCGAAACATGGCTAATTTCCGACCATGACCCCATCATCAGAGACCTACTCCCTCCAAACTACAAAATCATTCCACTATCAAGAAACTTTAGAAGAGGTGGCGGCCTAGCAATAATCCTCCGCGACCACTTCCAGTTCCAAATCCTCGATTCTAAACTGACCAACGCTCTGGAAATACTCTCCTGCAAAATCTCCAAAGCCGACTGCAAAGACAATCTAACTATTACACTATTTTACTCCCCCCCCAGCAAATGGAACCAAGCCAAAGAAGATTTCTATGAATACCTCCTCACAAATTCCGTCGCGGGCACCCACAACCTTCTTGCAGGGGACGTCAATCTACACCTTGAACAGGAAGAGAATTCCAACGTGGCCGATCTCCTCTCCTTCCTAACCTCCCTAGGTTTCTCTAAACCACCCCCTACAAAAACCCATGACAAAGGCCATCACCTAGATCTGATCTCCTTCCTCCCCAACACCACTTCAACCCCCAGCATCAACCTTAAAGAAGAAAACTGGTCCACCACCCCCTGGTCTGATCACCTCCGTTGCAATTTCAAATTACACTGGCTAATAAAACAAACCAAAAAACAACCAAAAACCACCCACAAAGAAAAAACAAAATGGTCTAGAGGCCAACTCAACCCAGAAGAATTCTGGTCCCACTACAACCCAACATCCATCCCAGATCCTGACCCTAACTTCATCTCAGACTGGAACAATTTCAGCAATAAGACCCTAAACGACATTGCTCCACTGAAACTTTACAAGAAAAAACACCGCTCCTCAGCTAAATGGTTCGATGCAGATCTTCTTGCCCTCAAACGTGAAGTACGCAAACTGGAAAGAACCTGGTGCAAAACAGGCACAAACACAGATAGACACTCATGGCGAATTAAAGTCACAGAATACAAAAAAATGATTAAAGAAAAACGACACAAGCACTACTCCCAACTTATCAACACCCCATCCCTAAACACTAATAAACTCTTCAGAATAGTTAACTCCTTAATGGACACCGTCCCACATAAAAGCTCCCCCACTGAACTACCACCCTCCCCAACAAGCCTAGCTGACTACTTCGCCAATAAAATTCTCAACTTGAAAACAACGCTCACAACAACCAGCACTTACCCATATATCCAACCACCCTCTCCAGAAAAGGAGGGCTCACCAGCAGACATGACCTGGTCCCACTTCAATAACCCAGACTGGAACCTATTCCTCAAGCTATACTCAAAATATTCCAAATCCAACTGCCTACTAGATAACTGCCCTCCAACCATCATGAAAACTGCCCCCCTCCCCTTCAAAGCGGAACTCTTCAACTGGATAACCTTGTGCATGACAACCGGCCACTTCCCACTGGAACTTGGACACATCCTCGTATCTCCAATAATTAAAAACCCCAAAGAATCTCCCTCCGTAATCTCCAACTACAGACCCATCGCCAATATTCCTCTCTTCCAAAAAATCATGGAAGGACTGGTCAATCACTACCTCACATCATACCTAGAGAAATTTAACATCCTCCACGAATCCCAGTCTGGATTCCGCACCAATTACAGTACGGAAACCGTTCTAGCCTCACTAACCAATCACCTCCTCCAACTATTCTCACTGGGAAACAGCGCACTGCTACTACAGTTCGACCTCAGCAGTGCCTTCGACCTAGTAGACCACGACATTCTGATTAACTGCCTCGACACCATAGGCATCGCCGGACAAGTACTAACCTGGCTCACAGGCTTCCTAAAAAACCGAACCTACCAAGTCCATAATGACGGAACCTTCTCCCACACATGGAGCAACCCCTGCGGAGTCCCCCAGGGCTCCCCCCTATCCCCGTCACTATTCAATATCTACATGGCATCACTGGGACACATGCTATCGAACCGTAACCTGAAATCCTATATATACGCGGATGACATTACAATCATCATACCCATCACCTCACTGTCAAATGAGACTGAACAATTCATCTCAACTGTCCTCACCATGGTAGAAAACTGGACCACTCGCTTCAAACTGAAACTAAACCCAGAAAAAACCAAGTTCTTCCTTGCAAGTCCCAACCACAAACTAACATCCACCACCCTGCATCTTAATGGCATAACATATCCAATCAACTCTACTATAAAAATCCTCGGAGTCATCTTGGACCGATGCCTCACTTTAGAACAACACACTAACATCCAGGTCAAAAAATGTTTTTCCACCCTGTGGAAACTCCGCTCCATCAAACATTATTTTGATTTTCCCACCTTCAGATTGCTGGTCCAATCCCTAATTCTAAACTCCCTGGATTACTGCAATATCATATATCTGGGCTCTTACAAGAAAACCATTAAACACTACGACTTATTCAGAATACCGCAGTCCGCCTCATCTACGGGCTCAAAAAATCAGACCACATCAGCCCTTTCTACAGGAAACTTCACTGGCTACCGTTCGAAGCAAGGATCATCTTCAAATTCGCCTGCCTCTGCTTCAAAACCCTAACTGGCTCAGCCCCGATATATCTTTCACGCCACTTCACCTTCCCAGGCTCTAACCGTACACGCAATGCACACCTGTTTGCCTACCCCTCCCCAAAAGGATGCATCCACAAAAGATTCTTCGATAAAACCCTCTCTTTCCAAGCTGGCAAATGGAATGACTGCCTGTCCACTCTCATCTCTCTTGCCCCAACTTATCAATCCTTCAGGAAATCTCTAAAAACATACCTCTTTGATAAATTCCTCTAACCCCCGTCCCCCCGACCAAACTAATAATCCCTTGCCTCCCTCCCTACCCTTCCCCTCTCCCCATGCAACAATTATTGGATCTTTTTTTTTTTTTTGTAATTGTCACTGGTTTATGCCATATAATTGTTAACCAATTCTCTGCACCTACATTGTTTAAATCGCTCTGAACTGTTTTTCGATATGCTGTAACCTCGATGTAACTTCGCTATAACTAAGCTGTAACTTCGCTGTAAATGTACAGTCTCTTATCCTGTAAACCGCTCTGAACTGCTTTGTGGTATTGCGGTATAAAAAAATAAAGTTATTATTATTATTATTAGAAGAGCTGCACAGCCTGGAGGGTGGGCTAGTGAACCATAGAGAGGAGGACCCAGACCCATAAGCCACTCTAACCATTACATTCATGGTGGAAAATGTGAACCCACCAAAAAAAAAAACCAAAATCCTACTCTGCTGCCATATAAGTATCACCTGCAGCCATAAGGGCCATTGGGGTTGTAGACAGGTAGGTATAGTGGTTTTTTGGGAGGCTCACCATAACCTATAAGGGAGTTTTGGTGAGATATTTTTGTGGCATCCTTTATGTGAAGTTCACAGCAGTGCCCTCTAAGTGCCCCACTGCTCTGTTGCCATGTCTGGGTGGCCAGTCCATTACAGGACTGGCCCCTCCCACATCCAAATGGTCTTGTTCTAGGCATTGGGGACTTGGACGAAATTGTGGTTGAAAATGTGGTATAAATATCAACGTCCTGGAGGTCTGGGCATCCCAATGGCCTGGACGTCCAGATAGAGGATTTTAAATATAAATTATTTCTAGACGTATTTTGAAAATAGGCATTTTTTTTTTTTTTTAATCTTTATTGATTTTCAAAACTAATACACAGTGCCATAAATTATACAGACATGAATAATCAACATAAGCACTTAAAATCCATAAATAACATTACAGAAGAAAAATATCCCTCCCCTTTCTTCCAACAATTCAATCAAGAAATAAACCAAAAAGATATCCCATCACCCCGCCCTGGTTATATATAAAAATAAACAGTAAATTAAATAAAAACAATTATGTTGAATTAACAAAGGATGTCAACGGCCCCCAGACCAATTTAAATACTTAGCTATTCCCCAACATATCCGTATTCATCTTTTCATATTTGCATCCTAAACAAAAACTGGCCCACCAAAATGAAAAGTTGAGGCGGTCGCTATTTTTCCAATTGCGTGTTATCATTTGCATCGCTATCCCTGTCATCATAAGGAAAAGCCTGCATTTGTAACGATCCATAGGAGGCTTGATATGCAGCAAAGTTCCACATATAATTGTATTTCTTACTACCGACATTGGACGTCTAGCGCCATTTGTCCAAATCAGACTTAGACATATGTTTTGAAAATGCCCCTCCAAGCATTTAAAGAGCTTTTAGCACTTACTTAGGAGCACTGTCTGACACATCTATTTTTAAAAAGCAACTTTATGCCAGCATATAACTTGGATGTCTAATATGCTGCTTGGCTAAGTGTTGATATTTCATAGGTTTTAGTGGGGAGGGTGGTTTGTGAATTTTGCAGGACGATGTATATGTGCACATAGAACAAGGATAACTCAAAGCCTATTCATACACCCACCTCTCAATGGTACTCGACGCAAGAAACTTTACGACAACCTTCTAGCGACACAGGCTGCGAAAATTGACCCAACCGTCTCCAAACTGCTGACCAAAACAACAGACATCAAACTTTTCCGAAAAGAAATCAAAACTCTTCTATCCAAAAAACACCTTCCATCATTCTAACCTACACGCACACGCATACCCTTTCATAAACACCACCCCTATAATATCCCCTAGCCAAATCCTTCAAACCTTCCCCAGAAACCTAAAAATAAAACCTCCATCCGGGATCAGAATATTGCTTCCCTTAACACTATGTAAACAACCTCCATCTGTAACCAGAATATTCCGTCCCTCAACGTTATGTAATAATCTTCCTAATTTGTATGTATTGCTATTGCTATGTAAACTTGTTATGTATATGTTATATACCTGACATGTAAACTCCCTGGAAGTGTCCAGTTTTCACCCAATTTTTGTAATCCGCTTAGAACCGCAAAGCACAGGCGGAATAGAAATCTCTAATGTAATGTAATGTAATAATGTAATGTAATGTTATTGTGATGTGAATGTTTTGGATGTACTCCCATTTAGGTATAGGTTTCAAGTTTCAAGTTTTATTACCATTTGATGAATCGCTTATACAAACTTTCTAAGCGATGAACAACTTAAAAAGCCACTAGTTAGTGGTCCCACAGATAATTGGGTATAAAAGACAACGTACAAAATAAATAAACCGACTAACAATTTTTGCAGTCAGATTAAAGACAGACATGATCAAAGAGGGAAAGGGGCGAAAAGTTACAATTCATTTTATATATTGGAAATTACATAAAAAGGAAAAAACGAGAGGGGAGGGAAAAGGGTTAATATCTGTAACAAAGTATGAAGGGTCCAAAATAAAACATATTAAGTATTAAAAGCGTCTTGAAACAAAAAAGTTTTCAAAAATTTTTTCAAAGAGGTAAGATCTTTTTCATTTCTGATATAATGTGGCAATGAATTCCACAGTTTAGGAGCCATAACAGAAAACATGTCACTTCTTCTTGTGCCCATGATTTTCAAAGAGGGGACCGTTAATAAGTTTAAAGAAGATGACCGAAGAGAGCGAGGGGCATTGTAAGGAATAATCATTCTTGTCATAAATTGCGGTTCATTGAAGGTTAGAACTTTGAATACTAAAAATAATATCTTAAAGTTAATACGGTAGGAAATAGGAAGCCAGTTATAAATGCAATAAATTAATTAATAAATGGTGTGGAGTCGTCTAATGATTAGTGCAGCAGCCTAAGAACCAAGGGGACCAGGTTCAATCCCCACTGCAGCTCCTTGTGACTCTGAGCAAGTCACTTAACCCCCAGTTGCTCCAAGTACAAAATAAGAACTGGGTCAGACCAGTGGTCCATCTAGCCCAGTACCCTGTTTTCACAGTGGCCAAGGTCACAAGTACCTGGAAAAACTCAAATCGTAGCAACATTCCAGAACCCAAAAGAGTATCAAGATTCCATGCAGAATCTCAGAGAGTAGCATGATTCCGGAACCCCAGGGCAAGATTCCATGTCACTGATCCCAGGGCAAGCAGCCTATGGACTTTTCCTCCAGGAACTCGTACAAACCTTTTTTTTTAAAACCAGCTAGGTTAACTGCTCTTACCACATCCTCTGGCAACGTGTTTCAGAACTTAACTATTCTCTGAGCAAAAAAATATTTCCTCCAATTGGTTTTAAGAGTATCTCCTTGTAACTTCTTCGAGTGTCATCTGTCATTTTTGATGGTGAACATAATGCAATTTACTTGTACCTGTTCTATACCACTTGTTTTTATAATATGTAAACCAATTTAATTGTAACCACAGAAAGGCACTATATATCAAATCCTAAAACATATATTAATGCAGAGTTTTAAAAATCTCTTAGGGCTAAATTCTATACAAGTTACCTAAAAAAAAAATTGGTGCTGATAAAAACACTATGCTATAAGCTGTGTGTTCTCATGGTTTCCTTGTTTTACGAGCATATTTCATTATCCTCTTCCTTTACAAAGCCACACTAGCATTTTAGCACCAGCTGTGGCGGTATGGACTCCAATGCTCATAGGAATTTTTTGAGCGTCAGAGTTCCTACTGCCACAGCCGGCACGATAAACACTAGTGCAGCTTTGTAAAAGAGGGGGTTAGAACTTAAGGAAGCAAAAAACCCAACAACCCCAAAACAAACCATCCCCAGAATGAAAATAAGTTGTGAGTACATTTAACATGTCGTCCTGACTAAATTAACCAGACCTTTCTACAGGGTTAGCCTTTGCTTGGCATCCATACTATGCTCTGAACTGCAGTTTCCACATGAGAATTTTCAGTGGCCCAGTACATCATCATGCTCTTTTATCTTTGACGTTTTGAACACAATCACGGATCAATAAGAGCTAATTTAAGTTTTTATCTACTCTTCCATGGCCTAACACTGTTTAAATGCTGATGTGGTGAAACTGGACCTTAACTCTGTAATTCATTACCAACCACTGTTGGGCAATGTTTAAAAAGAGAAGTGAAAAGCAAGCACTGGGACAGACAATAAAACTGATTGGCTATGAAAGTTACAGCGTAGAACCTGCAAGCAATTTCCCTGCATCATTATGGAGGGGAGGGGGTAACTCATTAGAATCACGGCACATATTACAGCTGTACCGAATAGCATTTTTTACTATCCTGCCGAATATGAATAATGAAAGCCATTATTTGGCCGAATATGCATACCACATATAAATAAAGGGCATTGAGCTTTAACATAACAAATTATATAAGAAGCAATGTGAAATCAGAGATGAAGTGTTTCTTTCAGTAGGATTTAGTGCAGTAGAGCCCTGGATTATCGTATTTGAATTTATATCACTATTCAGCCAAATACAAATAATGTATTCAGGGCTGTATCAAATCAAATATGAATATTCAGTCCAATATATATATATATATTTTTATATAAATAGGCATCAGAACAGGGGGAGAGGGGGCCATGGACTCCCCGAAAATTGCCAGTAATATCATAACAGGGCCTGACAGCGATCCTGCAGGGAAAGAAGCGCTTCTTGCAAGGCTGGGAGCGGCATCTTGCTAGCGGCCAGCGTGCCTGCTGGTCAGCATTCTCTGCTGCGTCCCTTCGCCGACATCTACTCCTCCCTTCCCCCCCTCCCGCCGCGTGTCTACCTTTAATTTCTCATAAGTTGGCCCCGGCGTCTTCCCTCCACCGCGGCCACTCCTAGCGGAAACAGGAAGTTGTCAGACAGGGTGGGCTGCGGTGGAGGGAAGACGCTGGGGCCGGCACAAGGTGGCGCTATGCTTTTATGAGAAATTAAAGGTATATGCGTGGTGGGAAGTAGTAGATGTCGGCGAGGGGACACTGCAGAGAGAGTCGACCAGCAGGCACACTGGACAGTAGCAAGGTGCCTCTTCCACTGGAGTGACATTTCAGATTCTGGGGAGAGAGGGCGCATATAGGACTTGGGAGAGGGAGTGAGGGAAGGAAGAGATGTTGGAATCAAATAAGGGCAGGAGGGAGAGATGTGAGAAATGGAGGGAGGGAGGGAGGGAAAGATGTCAGATTTGTGAGGGTCAGGGAGAGATGGTCTTGGAGACGGCAGAGGGGGTAGAAGGAGGACAGGGAGAGATGGATTTGGAGGAGGACAGAGGGAGCATGAGAGGGAGATAAAGGCATGGAGGAAGGCAGGGGGAGGGAGAAATTAATGTGGAGTGGGAAAAATGGGGAGAGGGAGAGATAGATTTGGTGGAGAGAGCAAGATGGGGGGGGAGATGGACAACTCGGGGAGAGCAGAGGAGGGAGAGGTGATATGAGCGGGGAAAGGCGGAGGGGATATGGACTGGGGGCCAGAAGGGGTGAGAGATGCAGATTTGGGAGGAGGGAGTAGAAGGGCAGAAACAAGAAATGTTGGACTTATTGGAGGGAGAGAGAAAGAAAGAGAGGAAAGGAATGCTGGGTTGCAAGGGTGGAGTAAGCAACAAGGAAGGGAGATGCTAGAAATGGTGGATCAATGAGAGAGGGTTGTCAAGGAGATGAGTGAGCAGAATAATGAATATACAAGGGTAGGATTGTGGTAATGGGAAGCAGATAAATGGGAATAGGAGGATCAGAATATGAGATATGGAAATCCTGTTTGTCTCGTCTGTTTAGATTGTAAGCTCTTTTGAGCTGGGACTGTCTTCTTTTGAGCTGGGACTGTTATTATTATTATTATTCTTTGTGACTCTGGACAGCACTGCGTACATCTGGTAGTACTATAGAAATAATTAATAGCAATAGTAGAGATAGAAAGACCTGGTCCTAATTATCCCCCCTTTTACTAAAATAGTAACATAGTAAATGACAGCAGATAAAGACCTGAACGGTCCATGCAGTCTGTCCATTAGTTATATCCTTTAAAAATTCATGATTAAATTAACTTGTCTCTTTGATATTTCTGGATTGTAGACTGTAAAGTCCACCTAGTATTGTCCTAGGTTCCAAATGCTGAAGTTGTAATCTAATCAAACAATTGTGACATCACTGCTGAGGTTGGCTCTTAGGCATTGGTGGAATGAGGCATTATGACATCACAATCTCAGCTCTGGAATGTTGCTACTCTTTGGATTTCTGCCAGGTAACATAGTAACATAGTAAATGACGGCAGATAAAGACCTGAACGGTCCATCCAGTCTGCCCATTAGTTCTACCCATTAAAAACACATGATTAAATTAATTTGTCTCTTCTTTGATATTTCTGTAAAGTCCACCTGGTATGTCCTAGGTTCCAAATGCTGAAGTTGCCATCCAAGCTCTTTCCAGCCTATCCAACCATCCTGTTTCCAGGATATCTACCATAAAGTCTGGCCAGTAACATCCCCATGTTCCAAGTTAGTGGAGTTCCCATTGATGTCCTCCCCAGCCCATCCTACACCAAACCACCACATATGGGACACAGACCATGCAAGTCTGTCCAGTACTGGCCTTAGCTCCTTAATTTACATTCTTTGTTTTCTAATTAGAGATCCTCTATGTTTATCCCACACTTTTTTGAATTCCGTCACCGTTTTTCTCTCCACCACTTCCCTCAGGAGGACATTCCAGGCATCTACCACCCTCTCCGTGAAAAAGAATTTCCTAATATTGCTCCTGAGTCTTCCTCCCTGCAGCCTCAAATTATGCCCTCTAATTTTACCATTTTCTCTTCTCTGGAAAAGATTTGGTTCTATATTAATACCTTATTAAGCCGCGGTAGAGGTTTCTACCACAGTCTGGAGTGCTAAATGCTTTGCTGCTGCTCTGACGCTCATAGAGGGGCATAATCAAAAGAAATGTCTAAGTCCGTTTTGGGCCAAAGTCGCAAGTCGCCCAAAGTCAGACACAAGTTGGACATGGTAATAGGTCCATTTTCGAAAAATATGTCCAACTTTTTTTTTTAATCTTCTAATCGTCCAGACTGCTAAGTCATCCATCTTTATACCCCATTTTCGTCCATAAATTCGTCCAAGTCACAAACGCCTAAAAAAAGACCTTTTGGGTGTGGGAGGGGCCAGAAAAGTGATGGTCTAGACACCCAGATATGGCACCAGAGTAGTGGAGTACCTTACAGGGCACTGCTGTAAACTTCACAAAAAGGGTCCCACATAAACATCTCACTACAGCTCCCTTATAGGTCATGGTGGGCCCCCCAAAACACCCCCAAAATCTACTAGACCCACCTATCTACCACCCCAATAGCCCTTATGGTTGCAGGAGCCACTTATATGGCAATACAAAAATGTTAGGGGAGTTTTGGGGAGGTGCACATTTTTCACTATGAATGCAGTGATTAGAGTGGCTTATGGGCCTGGATCCTCCTGTCCGTGGTTCACTAACCCCCCCCCCCCCCAAAAAAAAAAAAAAAAAAAAAAAAGACCACTTAAGCCACCTCTGTGAAGCTCTACTAGACTTTCCTTTGCCAGGCTTCCAGATGCTGATGTTCTGGAGACAGATATGTAAAGTTGTTAGTATGATTTTTATGGGGGTGGGGGTCAGTGATCACTGGGGCAGTGTGTAGGGTCTGTACGTTGTGTCCCCAGTTCTTATCTGGTCACTTTGGATACCTTCTTGTGACTTAGACCTGGTTTTAGATGGCCTAAGTCACAACGTCCAGGTTCTGTCTAGGCAGTGTTGTAAAACTTTCGGTTATACATGTAGTACAACTAAGTCTAGCAATTAAAAAAAAAAAGACATTTAGACCAAAGGACTTAATGGTTCAAGTTGTATATAGGGTTAAGCCATAATATGTAACTATGTGAAATCATTTCAAAGGTGAACCTGAATTTTTTTTTCTCCATTTTTTTTTTTTTTACAGGTATTCCTCGTGGAGAAAGCAGGAAGACGAGTCCTATTTCTCATTGGTCTGGGTGGTATGTGTATATGCACCATTATCATGACTATTGGGCTTGAGCTGTTGGTGAGTTACAAGAAGCTTATGAAAGCAAATACAAGGAAAGAATACATGTGAAATATTTAAATTATATATTATATATTATATAATACTAGTCTTTAAGCCCGTTACATTAAGGGGTGCTAGAATAGATCTGTCTGTCTGTCTGTGCTTCTTTATCTCTCTCTCCTTGGCCGCTGTCTGTATCCTTCTGTCTCCCCCCCTCCCCCCCCCCCCCCCGAGCAAAGCTGTCTGCCCCCAGGACACACTTCCACCCCAAAGCAGCCCCCTTTCCCTCTCCCTAACTGTCTCTCCATGGTCCTCTTCTGTCGTCCCCCAAGAGCAAAGCTGTCTGTCCCCAGCACACCTCCCCCCAAAGCAGCTCCCTTTCCCTCTCTCTATTTCTCCATGGCCCCTTCTGTCTCCCCCCAGCACACCCCTCCCCCCCCAAAGCAGCTCCCTTTCCCTCTCCCTGTCTCTCCATGGCCCCTTCTGTCTTCCCCCCAGAGCAAAGCTGTCTGTCCCCAGCACACTTCCCCACAAAGCAGCCCCCTTTCCCTCTCCCTGTCTCTCCATGGCCCCTTCTGTCTTCCCCCTGCCCCCCCCGAGCACAGCTATATGTCCCAAGCACACCCCTCCCCCCCAAAGCAGCCCCCTTTCCCTCTTCCTGTCTCTCCATGGCCCCTTCTATCTTCCCCCTCCCCCCTCTGAGCATACCTGTCTGTCCCAAGCACACCCCTCTCCCCAAAGCAGCCCCCTTTCCCTTTCCCCCTGGCCCCCCCTGTATTGGCCCCATTCTTACCCTCCCTCCATCCCGGCATCTTCTGGCCTGCTCCTCTTCAAAGCAGCCTGCGATCGTGGTGGGCGGCTTTAGCGAACCTAGCAGGCCGCTCTCCAACTCGGTAGCACGTTCCCTCTGACGCGATCCCGTGCGTCAGAGGGAGTGTGCTACTGAGGTTGGAGAGCGGCCTGCGAGGTTCTTTAAAGCCGGCCCCGATCGCAGGCTGCTCTGAAGAAGAGGATCAGCTGCGTTGGCGGCGGCAGCGGCGAGTGAGGGCGGGAGGTGACACGGCGAGGACACGGGCAGGGAGAGAGGGCAGGCGGCGAGTGAGGGCGGATTGTGACGCGCCGAGGACAGGTTCTCCTGCTTCATGGCGGTGGGAGGGGCTGCAGGAAGACGTGTGAGTGTGGCGGCAGCGGCAACCCCGACTCCTTCTTCTGTACGGAGGTGGAGAGCGGCTTGCAAGGTTCACTACAGCGGCTGGCGAACCTCAGCAGGCCGCTTTGAAGAGGAGCGGGAGGGAGGAGTCGCTGGTGTCTTCTGCACAGTCACACGCAGGCGCCGTGAGGACTGGCACAGAAGCACACCTCACGCCACCAGGAATCAGGATTTTTCATAAGCGCATGTGAGCTTAGCCTTTTATTATTATTGATTATATAAATACATGTGAACTATATAAATTATATCACAATGGAGACAATGAATTGGATGTTTGGTGTATGTTTACAAATACCTTATGTGCAACCATATTCAATGATAACTTACCCTTCTTTCTCCCCCCATTATTGTAGCTGGATTTTAGCGGGTAGCATATAGCAGCTGACTATAACACATGATGTAGCCAGTTAGTGCTAATAATCAGTGCTGGGATTAGCGGTTAAATAGGATCACATAAATAGCACTACTATCTTTAACTACTAGGAACTTAACCAGTTAGCGCTGAATATTGGCTTAGCCGGTTAAGCTCCAGCAGCCAAAAATGAATCCAGAAGTTCAATGCCGATCAGTGCATATGGTGCAGCAGCAAATTTCTGGGTTCATCGCTGGCAGCGGGCTTTAACTAGGTCTAAGCAACCTCAGGTGCAAATCATGCCTCTGCCTCGCTATGCACCTTTGTACGCGTCAGTGCATTGTGCCTAATGTTTGTTTTTTTGTTGTTTTTTTTCCAAACGTGCTCAGCCATTGGCTAGTTAGGTGGTGCTATAGAGAATCAGGCTCTAAATGTGTTTGTTTTTGTGTAGGTGTTTGTATGTTTTTTGTGTGTGTGTGTATGTATGAGAGAGAGAGATTGAGAGATCAATGTCAGGTGTGTTTATGTGAGAGAGAAGAGCACCTAGTTTAGAAAGGAAGAAAATTCTTCTGCCCTTTTCTTCCTCTTGGTCCACGAGCATCCTCCCCCCTATTATTCCTCTATCCTCAATACTCTCTCCTTTTCCCTCCACAGATTCCCCTCACCTCTGCTATCACTGATCCTTCCTCCTTAGTTCCTTCTCCACAAGAGCATGGCTCTTCCATAAGTCTGTCAAAGGTTTAGTTTAACCTTGACTTTGCACTGTGGGGGAAATTCTATATGAGGCGCCTACATACATAGGCGCCAAACTTAATTAGTAAATTGGCTTCAATTATGAGCTTTAACAAGCTCATAATGGAAAAATAATAAAAATCTTCTTAGGCGCAATTCTACAAAAGATAGGTGCCTATTGCATGGTACCTAGCAGTGCCTAAAACCAAAGAAGGGGTGAAGAAAGATGATGCCGCTAGGTGTAATTCTCGAAAGGACTTAGGTGCCCATAATGTAGGCCTTTTAAACCCTGGCCTATATTATAGGTACCTAAATTTTAATTTTAAGCTAGGTTCTACTAAGCTCGATTCTGTAATGGGCACCTAAGTGAGATTAACATGCGATAGGCGTCTATCTTTTTTTAGACGTCCATTACAGAATCTGGTCCTTTATGCTTATCTTTATGTAAGTAAAATGCTGCTTGTAAACAGAAGTCTCTGTTAAGATTTTGAGGCTATAATTTTGCACTGTATTTTTACTTCTATGTAGCGATAATGCTGCTGATTGTAACCCGCCTCGATCTCCACCTGGAGAGATTTTGGTGGGATTTGACACCATATAACAAATCCCACTTCCTTCTCTTTCTCTCTTCATCTCCAATCCTTCCTTTCTTTATCCCTATCTTCCGTCCAATCCTTCTCACTCTTCCTCCATTTATAATCCTTTCCCTCTTCGCCCCATTCCCCAAATGCCTTCTCTTCCTCCCTCTCCTCAACCATTCCCTGGATCCCATCTCCTTTCCCGTCCAAAGATCTCATCCCCATGCCAATCCCGTTCCTTTCTTCCTTTCACTGATTAGTATTATGCATTCTCCTACCCAAAAAAGTTCATCAAATAAGATGAGAAATGACTTTAGTTCTGTACAGTAAAATACATTTACAATTTGAACTTGTAAATTTATGGAGTTGTGCCACAGAATTGTGGCAGAAACTGCCAAGGCATAACTGCAGTAAACCAGGAGCGCTAACAATAATTTTCTTTTGGGACATTCATGAATGGAGAATGCTCAAAATTAATATCATACTGAAAATGTTTTGCATAACACACTTATAGCAGCATTTTAAAAATAATGACCTTTTTCTAGGAGCTGAAAAAAAAAAAAAAAAAAAGGGCTGGCCCAGTAACTCAGCTGCAGTCCTTGTGGAAGACCTGGATTTCATGTCTAGTCCTTATATGACTGCCTAGAACCACTGACCTGGAATTATTAGGAAAGGGATGGTAAATGAGACTAATGCCTCTGTATCGCTCCATGGTGAGACCTCGCCTTGAGTGTTGCGTTCGGTTATGGTCGCCTTATCTCAAAAAAGAAATAGCGGAACTAGAAAAGGTTCAAAGAAGAGCGACCAAGATGATTGCCAGGTGGCATGCGGTCAGGGATGAGGGTTCACCGCCATGCCCTTTTACTGAAGGGCCAATAGCACTGCTGCACTAGGATGCCCTCTTGTGGTGGCGTATTGCCATGCATGACTGCTAGCACAAAGTAACGACCTCCGGCCTGCTCAGGTTCTTGGTTCTTGTCTCTACTGGAGTTAAGCAGCATGTTGTACACACATTAGAAAGGGCTCATGCTAATGTTGACTGGGCAGTACAACCAGCCCATGTTTAATGCTGCATAGAAAACATAACATACTGCTTTACTGTGGGTTAGCCTAATGATAGGATAAAAATGCATCAGTCGCTCAATTCCATTCGCATTTACTTTCTTCACAGAGCAAGTTTACTTGGACAAGTTATTTGAGCATGGTGGCCATCTTCCTTTTCGTAGCCTTCTTTGAAGTTGGGCCTGGACCAATCCCCTGGTTCATTGTTGCTGAGCTGTTCGGCCAAGGGCCCCGCCCTGCAGCAATGGCAGTCGCTGGGTGCTGCAACTGGACTTGCAACTTCATCATTGGAATGTGTTTCCAGTATGTAGCGGTAAGAGAATTATAGGACAACCTTTCCATTAATGATACATCGAAAATGGCTAGTACAGAATATATTACCCAGGGCTGACTCAACCAGTAGGTAAATAAGGCAGCGGACCTGTTTGGGGGAGGGCAAAGAAAAACTGCAGTTAGAGCAAAAATGAAATAGTCTGTACCACTGCTTCAATCTGCATCTCCAAAATGGCTGGTGGTTTCATCATAACAACGTTCTCATTCCCCACTTTGTTCTGTTGTGGTAACGGTTAAACAAACCAGCACAGTGGAGAAGAGGGGGTGTGCAATTTTATTCAACAAATCAACAATCTTGTGCGATGGCTCGACACACATGTGTTTCGGCCTATGGCCTGCCTCGGAAGCCTTTATTGGTCAACCAAATATGAATGATGAAATCTGGTTAAAAACGCAATGTTTGTCAATGTGGAATTGTGGCGAACATTATGTTTTCACCAGATTTCATCATTCATATTTGGTTGATCAATATAGGCTCCTGAGGCAGGCCATAGCCCGAAACACGTGCGTGTTGAGCCATTGCACAGTTTGTTGATTTGTTGAATACAATTGCACATTCAAAACTAAATATGAAAAACTAATTTGCCACACAAACATGCGATCCACACAGTGCAAATTAATGAAGATGTCTACTTATATGAAGGAATGTGTCTCAGAACACATAGGCTTTCACCCCTAATTTCAGTGGTAACGGTTGTCTTTCATTGATTAAACCTTCATTTTCCTATCTACTCTTACGTAGCTAATTCAATCATTTATTTTGTTCTATCTTACTCTTTTATTGAAATTTTCAAAATCAAACTAAATTTATAAATATTTTTATAAAACTTTTTTAAAACTTTTATTTTTCTTTAATACCAACACCTATTTGATGTCAGATAGTGCCATATTCATATTACTGAATTTTTAGACCAATGCTATAGTCATAATACTGATTTTTATAAGCACAAAGAGTTTGTTACTTATCTCGCCATTCGCTTGAAGACTTATGCTGGTCAATCATCTACTAGGCACTGTTTATAGAATCATGCCTAGTGGTGCCTAAGTGGTCTTTTGGCAGTAGGCGTTGAAACATTAGGCACACTCCCATTTAAGCCAGAGTTTTCTTGGCCTAAATGAGTGGGCCTAGAATCTAGATTAAACCATGCCCAAAATCCACCCCTAACCATACCTATTTGCCTTGAAGTAGTAGGCATCTACCAAGTTAGGCACCTACCAGATAATTAATCTTTTAATGGTTTTTTTTTGTTTTGTTTTTTAATGGCACTCAATTAATGGCACCAATTATGCCAATTAACAAAATTAAGGGCTCCTTTTACTAAACCACAGAAGAGCTTACTGCGGGCCGGTGAGGTAAATGCTCCGATGCTCATTCAATTCCTATGAGTATCGGAATGTTTTACCTTGAGGGCCCGCGGTAAGAAGCTCTTCCGTGGTTTAGTACCACCCAGCGTAGGTTAGGTGCCTAGATAGGCATCTAGATTGGCTAAGCGTGCAAAACTGCAGGCGCCATTTATAGAATCTGAGCCTTACTGCCTACAAAATAGGTGGCACTCGAGGCTCACGTGCTAATGGTGAAATTAGTGTGTGGTCATTAATTCAGAAAATAGGAAAATAACAGCCATTTTCTAGCCACGACAAAAGTCCATAGTCTGCTGTTGAGTCAGACTTGGGACGGTAGCATGGAATGCTGCTATTATTTGGGGTTTTGCCAGGTACTTGTGACTTGGATTGACCTCCGTGAAGACGGGGATATTGGTCTACATGGACCATTGCTCTGACCCAGTAAGGCTATTCTTATGTTCTTATGTGAGCTGAGTTTAAGACAGTCAAGCCATTGTGACATCACTGATAAGGTTGGCTCTTAGGCATTATGATATCACAATCTCAGATCTGGAATGCTGCTACTATTTGGGTTTTTGCCAGGTACTTGTGACTTGGATTGGCCTCGTTGAAGACCGGATACTGGGTTAGATGGACCATTTTTCTGACCCAGTAAGGCTATTCTTATGTTCTTATTCAGGAAAAGCCTATGTAATGGGCATGCTAAGGTCACTTTTGTTGTGGCTTTATTTAAATTATTAAAAGGGCCCCATAGGCCAGTGATGAAACATTAGCCACAATAACAATTGCGCCAAATAAGCAGTATATTTTTGATCTTTTTTATTTCAACTCCACCATTGTGCTTTAATATTAAAAATGTTTAGCGTATGACCTTTTTAACTAAACCGAATATGAAATACATCTTTTTTTTAAATGACACACATTTAAGACACCTTGAGCTAAATAATTAAAGACATTTATCTCTTTGTTTCCTCTCTGACAGAAACTGTGTGGATCCTACGTGTTTATCATCTTTGCTATTCTGCTCTTTATTTTCACCTTATTTACATATTTCAAAGTCCCAGAAACAAAAGGAAAATCCTTTGAGGAAATTTCTGCTGAATTCCGCCGGAGGAGGCAGTCTTCACGAAGAGGCCTTAAAGCTGCAACTGAAATGGAATACCTTGGAAATAGCACAGATGCCTAAACTGTCAGAAGCTTACAGATCATATTTTAAGAAAAACTAAAGTATATACTCATGCATAGAGCAAACAGGGTTTCATTTACATGCCACACTAAGAAATGTTAAGATATGATAATTGGCAAAAATATTTTTTTATCCATTCTAAAATGTGCAAGCTTTATGACACCAGACTTTTACTTCCAATGTCATTGAAGCCCCAGGGAAATGCATCAATGGTTATATGTCTCTTTAGGATTATATTCCTAGGACTTTACATCCAGAAAATACCACAAATATGCAGTATGGAAAAAAGGGATGAAGGTGATGTTACTTATACAGATAGTTCACTACGATGCTTCTGTAAATCTTCAGGGTTGCACTTAAAGTGGGTGTCCCAGATTCCTGTGTCCATCAGTATTGGTCACAGAACAGGAGCTGAAGAAACAGAGATTAAAACTACACTTCTCCCTCCGTATCTACGGTTTCACTTATTCGTGTTTTTTTGGCCGCTGACTCCACCCCCCCAAAAAACATCATCACTAAAGTTTTTTCCTTTTACTGTACAGTACCGAGAAAAAAGTTTATCACTTACCATTAATGTACTGTAACTCTGAAAATCACTGCTTCCGTGCTTTCTTCCACAAATTCACTACTTCCATGTTTCCCAATGGGCACTGAGAAAAACGCTACTTCCCAGCATCCCTAGAGAGAAAAGCTTCTTCCCAGCATGCATGAAATTGCTGGTTGGCTGCCCTGAAATCGCTGCTTGCTTGCCTGCCCTGAAATCGCTGGTTGGCTGCCCTGAAATTGCTGGTTATTCGTGGTTTCAATAGTAAAAACGATGTCATTTTACCAAAACCGTGAATAACATATAAAAAAGTTATTTGTGGTTTTTTCATATTTGCGCCTATTGCCAGAACGCATCCACTGCGAATACGGAGGGAGAAGTCTTAAGCTTATATACCACATCTTCTCTATAAGAATAGAGCTCGACATGGTTTACAGAAGATTAAAGAAAAAAATACAATAAGAATAGGGATAATATAGAAGGAAACGAAGATCACAATTTTGAAAAAAGCCAAGTTTTCAGATGATTACGGAATAGTTGAAGAGAGCCCAGATCACGGAACTGGACAGGAAAATTATTCCAAAGCTCAGTAATTTTGAACAGAAGAGACTTCCCTAGTTTTCCAGTATAGATGGTGCCTTTCAGCATAGGAAAGGATAATTTAAGTTTTTGAGTAGGTCTGGTAGTCTCAGATCTTGTAGAATTCCAAAATAGAGGAAGGAAGGAAGGAAAAATGCCATACAAGATCATAAATGTAAAGCAAGCACATTTGAAATAGACTCTAGAAATAATTGGAAGCCAGTGAAGTTTTAGCAAAAGCGGAGAAACGTGATCGAATTTACTTTTTGCACAGAGAAAGAAGGGGCATTAAGAAACAAAATGCAGAAAGCTCTCTTTGGTGTTTTTGTCTGACAAACATTAACCCCCAAGAAAATGGGAAATGGTTATGTGACTGACCCCAGGGATTTAACCACTTGTTTTATGGCATTTTATTTTTATATTATCGCAACAATAATTTTGGACTGGCGATGTGTAAATAGTTTTGTATTAGAGGCTCTCTCGTGCACTGTGCTTTTCTTTGTCTTCAAAATATAAATTGACCAGAGGCCACCTGAGTTCAATTCCTGGCTCAGGGATTCTGGTCCCAGGGCTGACTGTGGCTATGCGACAGTATTCACAGCAGTGGGGGGGGGGGGGGAAGGGAGAGAGAGGGGGGAACATGCAGGGCTGAATTTAGAGCTCAAGACCAGGGATACGCATTTGTTAGAAAAAATAGGAAATGCTCCAAAATTTCCATTTTCTCCTGTGTAGAAAAGTGCGCAAACTCTTTGCGAAGTGCACACTTATTTCAGTGAGCATGCAGTTGCCAAAATGAAAAAGCAAACCCACCCCCACCCCAACACCAAACATTCGACATGTGAAACCAAACAAAATTGAACATTTTGGAGCTGCACACCAGAAAGAACAGAGGCATGTGGACCTCAGCTGACCAGGTCACTATGGTTGAGGTCAGTTTCAATTAGGGTTGTGCAAGGTTTTTGTTTATGATCTTTGTTATTAAAATATTTCTATACTGCCAATACCAGTATTTCTAGTTGCTCAAGGTAGTTTACCTAATTATATTCATAAAACTAACAAATACACAAAATAAGCAGGACCTTAGCTACATATGTTCACTGTGGGCTCCTTTTACTGAGCTGCGTTAGGGCATTAACGCGCAGAATAGTGCACGCTGAATTACCGTGCACGCTAGACCTTAACACCATTAGTTTTAGCCGCATAGCACACGGTAATATCCTGTGTGCGCTAAGAACGCTAGCGCAGCTTAGTAAAATGAGCACTGTGTGTATATGAGACAGACATGTGGGAAGCCCTGGAGCAGTAACATGGAGTGTTCCTACTCTTTGGGATTCTGGAATCTTGTTACTCTGAGTCTCTGTATGGATTTTGATCCTTTTTGGGGTTCCAGACTGTTGCTACTATTTGGGTTTCTGCCAGGTACTTTGATCTGGATTGACCACTGATGGAACAGCATGCAGGGCTAGATGGACCACTGTCTGTTCATATGTTCTTAGCTAAGGTTTTGTTTAATGTATATAAATCTGTAGTTGAAGTTTCCTATGTCTTTTCATTATAGTTTGCTTCATTCTGGATTTTGTTTACCGTCTCATTTACGTTTTTGTTTACTCTGCCTTTCCATTATGCTTTGTTTTCGGCATTTTAGCATGCATTAAATCCATTCGCTATTGGCACCTGATTTAGGACATGCAGAAAGAAAGCAAAGCATTGCTGTTGTTGTTTTTATGTTGTTTTGGATGAGAAATGACCCAAGATGAAACAACAAATGTTCTTTCCCTAACAAAAACTATGTAAGGATTTCTAGGATCTTCCCTCCAGCACGTCACTCTTTACTTGCAGGTTTGGTAGGTGTCAGGAATTGCAAGGCTCTTTCCAGCAGAGGCTGTCTTCTCATACACAGAGTGTTATATCCAGGACATGAATGGTCTGCATTAGAGAATGACACAGGGACAAATTTGTCCCCGTTTCCGCAGGAACTCAATTGCCCTGTCCCTTCCCAAATTTTGTCGCTGCCCCTGTCCCATTCCTGTAAGCTCTGCCTTAACCGCTCGATACTAGATAGACCATTGTCTGTTCAAGTGATTTTAAAGTGTTTGAGGCTTGTGCAGATGAGGATGGAGCTTAGGCATTGGTGGAATGAGGCATTATGACATCACAATCTGAGTTCTGGAATGTTGCTACTTAGGATTTTAAAGGGTTTGAGGCTTGTGCAGATGAGGATGGAGCTTAGGCATTGGTGGAATGAGGCATTATGACATCACAATCTGAGTCTAGATTGTTGCTACTTAAGATTTTAAAGGGTTTGAGGCTTGTGCAGATGAGGACGGAGCTTGCAGGAATGGGGCAGGGACAGGAAAAGAACTCATGGGGATGGGACAGGAAGAGTTCCCACAAGGAGGGGAAAATTTGTCTCCCTGTCATTCTCTAGTCTGCCTAACATGTGATTCTTTTTAGGACACAATTTACAGGTTTATCCTTTTCAGCTTTGTGTTCGTACTGGACACAACCAAACTATAAATGCACAGAAGTCAAGCCCCCTGAGGCAGGTGCTCATTCTGCCGAAACACAGTCGCAGGTTGGGTCCCGTTAACATTAAGTGGTGCTTTTCAATAAATGTGTCCTTTATCGAGTGAACTGTGAAGGACCAGCCTTCAACCCTACTTTTTTGTTTTCTTCATGGAGTTCTGCTTAGGGACTTTTTTTTTGGTACACCAACATTTGAGCGCAGGACAAAAGCGCTCCAATTGCACGCAGGGATGAATGCGCACTGCCTCCTGAAGCCACTCTGACTGTTCCCATTAGCACTGTGTGTGTGTGACCCCTCCAGTACACTGAGAAATACACTCATGTTGAGGGGGTGTGGGGGTTCCCCCCCCCTCAGAGCGGAAGAGCCGGTGTTAGAGAGGAGAGTGGGGCTTTTTGGTGGATTGGGGAATTCCCACCACACACCCCTCAATGTGAGCGTGAGTATTTCTCAGTGTAGTGGGGGGTTCCCCCCCTCCCCCAGTGCTAACAGGAATAGTCAGAATGGCTTCAGGTGGTGGAGTACATTTGTCCCTGCACGCAATTATTGGCACAGCTTTGTCAGCATGCCAATGTCCAGGAAGCTTTTGATGGGTCACCTTTTTTTCTGACTTTGTCTTCACAGTAGACACAGTCAGGCGCAGGCAACCTCCAGCCTCCATAAACACCAGTCGTCACAAAATCCTAATGAATATGCATGAAATTACTGTGCCTGCAACTCTGTCTCATGTATATTTATTAGAAATTGCCTGAAACCTGAGTGAGTTGTTGCCCACATGGAGCACAAGTTAAGTACCCCAAATAAAATGAATTGTAGCTAAAGTAATTTTCTACAAACTGCTAGTGGCAAATACAAATTTGCCAATACTGGTATCTGAGTGGACACAAATTTCTTGTAAGTGTGGGTGGGGACCAAAGGCGTCAGAACCGGGGAGGCCACAGGGCCCATGGCCTCCCCCCAAATTGGCGGTCGCTGGTTGGTGCCCGCCCTCCCACCTGTTTCCCGGTGTTGTACTTTAAAGCTTCAGGGCAGCTGCCATGCAGCGTCAACGAGCAGGCCTACCCCGGAACCCTTCATTCTGCTTCCGGGGGCAGGCCTGCTCGTTGACGCTGCATGGCAGCTGCATGGCAGCTCCTGCCCCCCTCCCCCAATCAAACAGCGTTTTGCTGCCTATGGGTTGGACACAATAATAGTATACATAGTAACATAGTAGATGATGGCAGATAAAGACCCGAATGGTCCATCCAGTCTGCCCAACCTGATTCAATTTTAATTTTTTTAATTTTTTCTTCTTAGCTATTTCTGGGCAAGAATCCAAAGCTCTACCCGGTACTGTGCTCTACCCGTTAAAACCTACTCCAGTCCATCTACACTCTCCTAGCCATTGAAGCCCTCCCCAGCCTATCCTCAACCAAAAGGCCATATACAGACACATACCATGCAAGTCTGCCCGGTACTGGCTTAGTTCAATATTTACTATTATTTTCTGATTCTAGATCCTCTTTTCATCCCACACCTCCTTGAACTCTGTCACCGCCCTCCCCTCCACCACCTCTCTCAGGAGCGCATTCGTACATTCCCAGTATCCATACTTGTGCAGAAACCTCAAACCTTAACAGGTCATTGATTGGACCAACCAAAAATAGATACTACAGGACCCAAGCTTTCAAGAGCACACTGCTCCGTACTTCAGATGTCATCTTATTTGACAAATGACTGTTGTGTTATTAAAGTGACATCAGACACATGTGGTCTCAAATTCTCATGTGCACCAACCTATTCTATGTTAATCCTTGTAAATGCTATCACATTCTACAACAGTTCCTGACACCTAACTACAAATTTTGGAAGATCTGCCTCACAGCCTTTTGTTTACAAGTGTAATAGCACAAGTTGACTGCAATACCTGCACCCAGCAAATTGCAGCCACAAGTACAAGGGGTCACTCGAAGAAATTGAGAAGGGACAGGTTTAGAACAAATGCGAGGAAGTTCTTTTTTACCCAGAGGGTGGTGGACACATGGAACGCGCTTCCGGAGGTTGTGATAGGCCAGAGCACACTACAGGGTTTCAAGGAAGGTTTAGATAGGTTCCTAAAGGATGAGGGGATTGAGGGTTACAGATAGATGTAGAGGTAGGTTACAGAAATGGTCAGGAACCACTTCACAGGTCACAGACCTGATGGGCCGCCGCGGAAGCGGACCGCTGGGCGCGATGGACCTCTGCTCTGACCCAGTGGTGGCAACTTCTTATGTTCTTATATCATATTGAAAGGAAAGTATTTTTAGTGTTCATTTTGTTGCTGAAAAACTTTGCTGTTGTTCCTAATTTATTATACTTTTTACATGTTAGATTAACTATATTTTTTATGCTTTACTACCCCCCCCAATATTTTAGGGCTCCTTTTACGAAGGCGCTTTAGCAGTTTAACACACGCTAAACCGCCAGCTGCGCTAGCCGCTACCGCCTTCTCTTGAGCAGGCGGTAGTTTTCCGGCTAGCACGGGGGTTATCGCGTGATGAAGAGTTGCGCGCGCTAAAGCCGCTAACGCAGCTTCGTAAAAGGAGCCCTTAATCCTTTAAAAAATTTGCTTAAGATTTAATATCAAACCCATTGTCCATTTATGTTCTGGAGATATTATCTCCAGCTGTTGGAAAAGTATGATAAGGTAACAAAAAACTATATGTTCATAAAGAAATGTTTGGATTGTCGAAATTGGCATCGGACAGGGCTGATTAAAAAGTAATTAGACTGCCTGGGGGTTTCTTTCCAAGAAGTAGGCATGGCAATGCTGTGCTGATTTTTGTGAAGCTCATCTGTTGATGTTTCTGAACCTGCAGGAGGAAGAACTTTGTATGTTTCGTCATGGCAGGTGTGGTAGAGTACGCAGCATGGCTTAATCGTTGCACTACCGTAGGCTGGCCGTAACATTTCAAGAGTTTCATTACTGCTCTTTCCAATTCAATCATGCTTCTGGCATACTCGCACAGACGCGTCTTCCTCATCTGCCATGATGAAACGTAATGAAGTTCTTCCTCTCGCTGTGACCCAACAATGAAGACACTGGCAGTCCAACCGAAGGTTCGGAAATGTCGATGTATGAGCTTCACAAGAACCAACACAGCATCGCAGTGTCTACTTCGTGAAACGAAAAACAAAGGATGTCTCATGATTTTTCAATCAGCCCTTGTACATTCTAGGTCTCAGACTTGTCTAAGCTGTGCCATGACACATGTTCCAGATAAGTAGATGTTTTACACACAGGCATTTTTAGACTTTAAAATATGAACAAAGTATATCAGTGTTAGCATTTTTCATGTATTAACATGGGTTATTGTATTCATAAGAGATGTACAGATCTGAAAATAAATATATTAATATACATTTATCTAAGCTGTTTTTTTTTAACTTCTGTAAACCGCAGTAAGGAAGGTAATCTAGGTTTTAAACCAAATCCAAGCATTTCTCATCATATACTTTTGCATGATCTCTACATGGTCAGTATTGGTTCTACCTTTTTTCATTGTTCCTTAACTTGCCTCATGCTCGAGTAGCCTAATGGTTTGTGCAGTGGGCTGAAGACAAGGAGAACTAAGTTCCATTCCCAGTGCAGCTCCTTGTGATCCTGAGCAAGTCAAGTAACCCTCCAAAAAACTTAGAAACAAGGCGGCAGATAAAGACCAAATGGCCCATCCGCAGCATTCACTATCTCATCCTCTCCCTATTGGCTAAGACTCTTTACACCTGCATTGTGATGTCATAGAATTTTATGGCTATTGAAACATAGTAACATGATGGCAGATAAAGGCCAAATGATCCATCCAGTCTGCCTATCCACAGCATTCACTATCTTCTCCTCTTCCTATTGGCTAAGACTCTTTACACCTGCATTGTGATGTCATAGAATTTTATGGCTATAGAAACATAGTAACATGATGGCAGATAAAGGCCAAATGATCCATACAGTCTGCCTATCCACAGCATTCACTATCTTCTCCTCTCCCTATTGGCTAAGGCTCTTTACACCTGCATTATGATGTCAAAGAACTTTATGGTTATCGAATCATTGTTATTACCAAAAGGTATTCACTCTATTTAACCCACTATCTGAGACTGATTAGGCAGCGCCCTAATACGGAGAAAAGACCTCAGTGTTTCCTAAGAGTTAACTCAGGAAACTACTATGACAATTACTAAGTTGTCATAGAAAGCACATCCTTGGTCATAGAAAAACTCCGTAAGAGTGCAATAAATATTTAAATACTAGTCTTTAAGCCCGTTACATTAACGGGTGCTAGAAAGCAGCCCCCTTTCCCTCTTCCCCTCCAGTTCCTCCCTAACTGTCTCTCCGTAGCCCCCCTTCTGTCTTCCCCCCTAAGCAAAATGATCTGCCTCCCAGCACACCCCTCCCCCTGAAGCAGCCCCCTTTCCCTCTACCTCTCCAATTCCTCCCTGACAGTGTCTCCGTGGTCCCCCTTCTGTCTCCCCTCCCAAGCAAAGCTGTCTGCCTCCCAGCACACCCCTCCCCCCCAAAGCAGACCCCTTTCCCTCTACCCCTCCAATTCCTCCCTGACTGTCTCTCCGTGGCCCCCCCCATTTTGTCTCCCCCCCCAAGCAAAGCTATCTACCTCCCAGCACACCCCTCCCCCAAAGCAGACCCCTTTCCCTCTGGCCCTCCAGTTCCTCCCTGACTGTGTCTCCGTGGCCCCCCCTTCTGTTTCCCCCCTCAAGCAAAGCTGTCTGCCTCCAAGCACACCCCTCCCCCAAAGCAGGCCCCTTTCCCTCTCTCGCTCCAGTTCCTCCCTGTCTCTCTGTGGTCCCCCTTCTGTCTCCCCCACAAGCAAAGCTGTCTGCCTCCAAGCACAGCCCTTCCCCAAAGCAGGCCCCTTTCCCTCTCCAGCTCCAGTTCCTCTCTGTCTCTCTGTGGCCCCCCTTCTGTCTCCCCCACAAGCAAAGCTGTCTGCCTCCAAGCACAGCCCTTCCCCAAAGCAGGCCCCTTTCCCTCTCCAGCTCCAGTTCCTCCCTGTCTCTCCGTGGCCCCCCTTCTGTCTCCCCCCAAGCAAAGCTGTGTGCCTCCAAGCACACCCTTACCCCAAAGCAGGCCCCTTTCCCTCTCCAGCTCCAGTTCCTCCCTGTCTCTCCGTGGCCCCCCTTCTGTCTCTCCCCAAGCAAAGCTGTGTGCCTCCAAGCACACCCTTACCCCAAAGCAGGCCCCTTTCCCTCTCCAGCTCCAGTTCCTCCCTGTCTCTCCGTGGCCCCCCTTCTGTCTCCCCCCAAGCAATGCTGTGTGCCTCCAAGCATACCCTTACCCCAAAGCAGGCCCCTTTCCCTCTTCCTCTTCCTTCTTCCCAGTTCCTCCCTGTCTCTTCGTGGCTCACGCGATTTTCTCTTCTCGCGGTCTGGCCAGCTCCCCTAGTCCTTTGCCGCCGCCGCCACCCCCTTCCCTTCCCGCGGTCGACAAATCTCTTGCCTCCAGCAGCTGCCGCAGCACTGTAAACACGCTGCTTTGCGGCCTCTACTGCCCTGATTTGCTCTTCCGTGTCCCTGATGACGTCATCAGAGAAACGGAAGAGCAAATGAAAACAGCAGAGGCCGCGAAACAGCGTGTTTACAGTTCTGCTGCGGCTGCTGGAGGCAAGAGTTTTGTCGACCGCGGGAAGGGAAGGGGGTGTCAGCGGCGGCAAAGGACTAAGGTAGCCGGCCAGACCGCGAGAAGGGTAGGCTGAGAGGAGCCCGGGACCGTTGCAGAGGCTCGTTGCACAGTGTAAATACAGTTGCTCAGTGTGAGGCTTCCTTCGCTCTTCCGGGTCTGCATTATGACTCCTCAACCGCCATCTAGCGCATGCGCAGTCGTGCGGCCACATCCCGACAGAAAAGGGATCAGGGAACACGTTTCGCTACTGCGCATGCGCGGGCTAGCATTTTATTATTTAAGATATTAGCAAAAATGCTTATAGCAAAAAAGAAGCCCGCACTTATCTCAATATTGTTCTCAGGTGTGGGAAAGATCACCACTGCTCGATGGAACACATTTTCTCAGTGCACAGATTCAGCGTAATGAAAATCTTGTAACTACCATCTTATAACTCCCGACAGGCCCTGTTTTGCAATTGCTGCTGCATCAGGGGAATTACTAAAAAACAAAAGTCATAGTCAGTAGGTATACATGTATTTTTTTAAACATTATACAAAATCAAATTTCAGTATCACTTACATTTGAAAACGAGCTACTGCTTCAAAAATCTTCTTGAACTCTTACGGAGTTTTTCTATGACCAAGGATGTGCTCTCTATGACAACTTAGTAATTGTCATAGTAGTTTCCCGAGTTTGCTCTTAGGGAACACTGAGGTCTTTTCTCCGTATTAGGACCCTGCCTAATCACTCTCAGATAGTGGGTTAAATAGAGTGAATACCTTTTGTTGATATCTTTGATTTGTCTGGTATTCCGCTTGTGTTATTTTTATTTTTTTATAGAAACATTGTAAAATGGTGGCAGATAAAGGCCAAATGGCCCATCCAGTCTGCCCATCCGCAGTAACCATTATCTCTTCCTCTCTCTGAGAGATCCCACGCGCCTATTCCAGGCCCTTCTGAATTCAGACACAGTCTCTGTCTCCACCACCTCTTCCGGGAGACTGTTCCACACATCTACCACCCTTTCTGTAAAAAAGTATTTCCTTAGATTACTCCTGAGCCTGTCACCGTTTAACTTCATCCTATGCCCTCTCAGTCCAGAGCTTCCTTTCAAATGAAAGAGGCATGCCTGTACGCCCACTAGGGACAGAGAGGGAGATGCATAAACTCCAGCGCTCTAGCTCTACAGTGCCAGAAAAACACCAGTCTAAATTTTGCAACTGCTGCTCAATCCCAACAGCATGCAAATTACAAGCAGCTTACTGGTTTGAGCATCGGTCACTAAAGGGTCAGACTTTCCTGGGACATGCCCACAAGAGCTGTGCAGTAGGCACAACTGTTATGTACATGTCCTAGGAAATTCCAACCCAAACCCTAAAGTGGATCTTTGGACCACCCGAGTCTACACGAACTCCCTCAAGCGCCCCCCTCTCTCCCCCCAAAGCCTCGGTGGTCTGGTAGCTGACCCAATTCCACCTTGCTGCCCCTAATACCCTATCCTACTAAACCCCCCCCCCTAAAAAAAAAAACCAACACCAAGATGCCCAAGGTAGTCATGGGGTGGGGACACCAGCTCAAGTTCCTTCTGTCCCACCTGGCCATTTGGGCTGGGACCCCCCCATACCTTGTTTTGAGAGTGGCAGGAGAGATTCCCTGCCGCAATCAGATCAGCAGCCACGTCTATTTGAAATGTAGACCAGCATTTTGCTGGCCTACATTTCAGGTGCCTATTGCGGCCCTAGGGAGACACCTAGGGCTGCCTAAGCTCGCCTAAGGCCATTTCTGGGTGAAACCATGCCCACACCTATAGTACTTTGTGTCTAAGTGTTTTGAAAATGAGTCCCATTGTATCTTATATCACTCTCGACATCTTAGTGCTCTTGCCTCTCTGGCGCCTGAAAGTAAGTTTTAAAGAATTTGAAATGAAAATGGATGGAATCTCTCAATATTAGCATGCAAAATTTTTATCACTTGACTTTAATGGAAACAAGTGACTTGGAATCTGAAAACAAGTTGAATCAAAACTATTTCACTGCATATGCCTAGAGTGGTGAATTACAGTTTAATATATCGCTTTTCAGAGCAAATACAGTTTATAATATTATAAATCAAAGACAGAAAGTAACTCCATCATAATAAGATACTCATAGTACACACAAGACAACAGAGGAAAGCAACTCTATGAATTAAAATCACCTTGTTGGATGATAGCAAAGCCAAATAAAACGTATTTTTGTATACAGCATATGGTAAACTGATTTGAAAATGAATTTTTATTTTCCAAGTTCCTTAAAATATACACTTTAACAGAGAGTGCCTGCAGTGCTAAAACCTCTTTTCCTTCAGTTACTACACCTGAATATATTTTACTGGGAATGTTACAGCTTAATTATTAAAGTGAAGAAAACAAAGTCATTAGGTAACAGATCATTGAACGTTGTACTTTGAAAGGTTATCCAGATCAGTTCCTCATTAATAATGGGAGGAACAGTGCACTGTCAGCAATCCTCCTGTACCCTAATGCACTTAGCCTAGCACCCTGTGAGCCTTTTTCCTGTGTCAGACATAATTGTCTGACACATAACCAGATCCCAGCCTTCTCCTGCATTATTCTGAAATTATTTTTGTAACCCTGCAAATTCAACAATGTCCTTATTTAATTAATCACAAGATTAAGATGATGTCAGAGCTGGAGGGAGGAAAAGCAGGAAGAGATATATTGAAGTTTAACTGGGGAGAGTGATGGCTCAGTGAATTATACTTCCAGGTTGCATAATTTTTTAAACTGTCCCTATAAAACTACAGTTCAGATAAGTATAACAAGCATAGTAATGCTTTATTCCTTTTATGGGACAGTCTAAGAGTATAAGTGATGGTGTCTTTTCTTGGGACATTAGCCTGGCATTAAAACATAAGAATAGTCTTACTGGGTCAGATCAATGGTCCATCACGCCTAGTAGCCCATTCTCACGGTGGCCAATCCAGGTCCAAACCCCAAAGAGTAGCAACATTCCATTATCTCAGAGTAAGCAAGATTCCGGAACCCCAAAGAGAAGCAACATTTCATACAGAATCCCAAGCAATAGCAAGATTCCGGAACCCCAAAGAATAGCAACATTCCATACTAACCGATCCAGGGCAAGCAGTGGCTTCCCCCGTGTCTTTCTCAATAACAGACTATGGACTTTTCCTCCAGGAAATTGTCCAAACCTTTCTTAAAACCAGGTACGCTGGGGGGGCGCTAGAGAGCCCGATGAGATAGGATGCCATAGGCACGAGCTCCGGGGTGCTGAATCGCTGTAAACCCGAGGAAAAGGCTCTATCACCCCAAATTCAGCTACAACTACTCTTTATACCTGGCTCAATATGGCTTCGGGTAAGCAGAACAAACGAAAAAGTGCTGAGCCCTCAACACCCACAAAGAACGGCTCTGAAAAGCTTGATGAAGCTGCTTCGTCTGCCATCTTGGAAGAGCTCCGTTCAAGGAGCTGCTGGTTGAAACGAAGCAGGAAATCACGGAGGTAAAATCAGACATCGCTGCCCTAAACGAGGAATTTGCAGCGGCAAGGTCCAGAGCAGATGCCCTCGATGCTAGGGTCACTGTGACTGAAAACTCCATCCGTCAGTTACACCGGCAATCCGCTCGCATCGCATTGCTAGAGCGCGCGTTGGAAGACTCGGATAACCGCGCACGGAGGAATGGATTCCGACTGCTGGGCCTGGCAGAAGGGCGGGAAGCCTGTGATTTAGTAGACTTCCTAGCAGCGTTATTGCCTCAAATACTTCAGATGAATGATGATATAAAGTTGGAATTCGACAGCGCACATCGTCTCCCGCAGCCTAATAATCTGCATAAAAAATATCCCCGACCCATCCTGGTGACAATGCTGCGGCATCAACAAGTCATGAAGATTATGCAGCACGCTAAGTTGCACGCTCCTATAACATTTGAAGGCAGTAAACTAATCATATTACCTGATCTAACTAAAGAAACTGCAAAAAGAAGAAAGCTTCTACTATCCTACAGACCCCAACTTAAAAATATTGGGGCCCGCTTTGGGATGCTGTATCTTGCCCGTATGAGGGTAACACACAATAATACCACCAAAGATTATTACAGCCCTGCAGAACTTGCTGACTTCATTGAAAGTGTAAAGCCTACCTCCATTGATAAAACCTGAGGTAGCCACATGCCTTCTAAATGATTATGTCAGCTACTTGTCATTTACTGTTCTATACTACTAGTGGTCACTGTTACCTAGATGCACTATTTTCTAAGTACTATGTTCTAATATTTTCTTGTTTCAGGTCGTTTTCCCACTACTCTCCTTAGCCACCGGAGTCCAGCCTACTGAGCCTCTTTTTCTCATCAGTCTTTAGACCCACAGGGGTACTTGCTATGTTTACACTGTTGTTTATGGCTATGCAGTTTATGACATTAATGATACTAAGGCTCAGGACATATGATATTATGCTGCTTATTAGTATTAATGTTATGTTATTTGTTTACTTGCTAACTTATTAAATGTACTGCTGTTATCACTCTCTGACATTATCCTATGTCTATAACATGCTTGTCGCTGAATGTGAAGGGATTTAATAATCCAGTGAAAAGACGCAAAATATTAAACTACACCAACCAATATACCCCAGATGTGGTGTTCTATCAAGAAACTCATCTTTCTACAGCTGAAGCACTCAAAATTGCACCCTCTTGGGCATAGCCACCTCTGGTCTCACCGTCGCTTGGGAAAAAGAATGGAGTTATAATGTTGCTCAGAAGACGCCCTAATTTCACCATAATTTCCTCTTCTTCTGATACAGAGGGACGCTGGATTAAGCTCTCTATCAATATAGCAAATAAATCTCTTCATTTACTTAATATCTATGCTCCTAATCAAGACTGTCCATCCTTTTTTGATTCCTTGGCGCTTGAGATTCTGGGTTGTGGGGATCAACCCTGCATTATAGGCGGAGACTTCAACTTAATACTTAACCCTGATAAAGATAGAAAATCAAGAGCGAGCTATAAAAAATCAAGATCGTGGACGGCACTCCAAGATATGATGTGTCAGTTTAAGTTGTTGGATCCATGGAGACTATTGCACCCTGACGAGAGGGCGTTTACTTTCTTTTCATCGCCTCATTCATTATATTCGCGGATTGACTACTTTCTGGTAAGCCATTCCTTGGTGGCTAAACTGGCATCTGTTGAGCTTCACCAAATATTAATCTCTGACCATGCTTCAATTCTATTGTCACTTCAGGGTATTGTTCCACCTCAGGCTAAATGTATCTGGCGTTTTAATTCTGCCCTGTTGTCAGATCAATTATTTATTGACTGCGTTCGCTCGCATATATTAGAATTCTTTGATATTAACCTGATTGAACAGACTTCTTGGCAAAATACCTGGGATACCTTTAAATCCTATATCAGAGGAATCATTATTTCCTATGCATCTAAAAAACGCAAAATGGACAGAGCGAAACTACAATCACTGCAAGATGAGATAGCTGGTCTTGAAGTGGCTCATTTAGCAAACTGGAGGTAGGCTCCAAAGGGTGGTGGTGAACGGCACCCCCTCCGAAATGACGGAGGTGATTAGTGGAGTACCACAGGGCTCAGTCTTGGGCCCAATCCTATTCAACATCTTTATAAGAGACTTGGCAGAAGGGCTTCGAGGTAAAATAACATTATTCGCCGATGACGCCAAACTGAGTAATGTAGTGGGCAAATGCACAACAGACGAAGATTCAGTGCCCGACAACATGATGCACGACCTACTCCTACTGGAGCGATGGTCTAGGACATGGCAACTAAACTTCAATGCCAAAAAATGCAAAGTTATGCACCTGGGCAGCCAGAATCCATGCAAGTCTTATACCCTTAATGGCGAGATCCTAGCAAAAACGGTAGCAGAACGAGACTTGGGGGTAATCGTCAGTGAGGACATGAAGTCTGCCAATCAAGTGGAGCAGGCTTCGTCCAAGGCAAGACAAATCATGGGCTGCATACGAAGGGGTTTCGTCAGTCGTAAGGCGGAAGTCATTATGCCATTGTATAGATCCATGGTGAGGCCCCACCTGGAGTACTGTGTGCAATTCTGGAGGCCGCATTATCGCAAGGATGTGCTGAGACTGGAGTCAGTGCAAAGAATGGCCACTCGGATGGTCTCGGGACTCAAGGATCTACCATACGAAAAACGGCTTGACAAATTGCAGCTATACTCGCTCGAGGAGCGCAGAGAGAGGGGGGACATGATCGAGACGTTCAAGTATCTTACGGGCCGCATCAAGGCGGAGGAAGATATCTTCTTTTTCAAGGGTCCCACGACAACAAGAGGGCATCCGTTGAAAATCAGGGGCGGGAAACTACGAGGTGACACCAGGAAATTCTTTTTCACTGAAAGAGTGGTTGATCGCTGGAATAGTCTTCCACTACAGGTGATTGAGGCCAGCAGCGTGCCTGATTTTAAGGCCAAATGGGATCGGCACATGGGATCTATTCACAGGGCAAAGGTAGGGGAGGGACATTAAGGTGGGCAGACTAAATGGGCCGTGGGCCCTTATCTGCCGTCTATTTCTATGTTTCTATGTTTCTATGTAAACTTGTCGAATTTGCCTTTGCAAGAACAATTGAGAAAACTAAGGTATGATTACAACATACAACTCAGTAAAACTGCGGCTTCTGAAGTCTTTCTACAGGCTGCACATTACTATGCCACCTCGAATAAAGCTGGGCATCAGCTAGCTGACTATCTAAAGGTAAAGGCGGAAAGAACCTCCATACCGGCACTATGTACCACCGCTGGAGACACATTACTCCACACATCAGAAATCTGTGACTCTTTTCGTTCCTTTTATGTGGATCTTTATTCAACGGACTCCCCTGATGAGAATTCCATAATCGAATTTCTACATGGGCTGGAGGGCCCCAAGTTAGACTTGGAAGAAGTTACGGTCTTAAATGCACCGATACAGTTGGAACATCTGAAAGAGGCCTTATCATCCATGGCCAAGCGCAAATCACCTGGACCAGATGGTCTCACGGTAGAGTTCTATCATGCCTTCCAAGATGTCCTTTTGCCTATTCTGCTGTCTTACCTGCATCTCATCTCTCAAGGCTTTGCTAAAGGTACCTTCACAGAAGCATTGATTATAGTACTGCTAAAGCCTGACAAGGATCCTTTATTGGTCCAAAATTATCGACCCTTGTCCCTTATAAATGTGGACGCTAAAATTTTTGCCAAGGTCCTGGCTGGCAGATTGCAGCTTGTTCTACCTAAAATTATTGGTGCTGACCAGAATGGCTTCATGAAAGGGAGGTTAGCCAGTGATAATACCAGACTCTTCTCCCATATATTATCGTGTGTCCCCTCTACATTGTCATCCTTCGTGAGTATGGCTGTGGATGCCGAGAAGGCGTTCGATCATGTGGAATGGTCATTTATGTTTCGAGTCTTGAGTTGGTTTGGCTTTCCGGAAACCTTTCTTCAAATGCTCAAAGTTCTTTACTCTAATCCAACTACTAGATTACGGATCAACAACGTACTTTCTACTGCATTTACACCAACGAGAGGCACACGACAAGGCTGTCCACTGTCGCCGCTCTTTTTTAACCTGGCCTTGGAACCCCTTCTCATCAGCATTAGATCCACCTCCTTCATTAAGGGTCTGGAAATAGAGGACTTCACGATTAAACTGTCCGCCTATGCGGATGACATCCAAATTTATACCACTGTTGAGTCTCTACCATCTGTCCTACGTTGTATAGAATCTTATTCACATGTGTCGGGATATAAACTCAACTCAACTAAAATAGAGATTATGCCACTTGGTGATTTTTCATGCAGTGATATTATTGCTGATCTTCATCTTAAGTATACTCCCACCAAAATGAAATACCTGGGTGTTTTCTTCGGAACGTCTATAGAAGAGACGCTGTTGTATAATGTTGATTATATTCACCAGATAATACGCTCTACTACCAGCAGATGGTCGCCATTGAAACTATCTTGGTGGGGCCGTCTTGATTCCATAAAGATGGTTCTGGTACCTAAGCTTACATATGTTTTGTCTATGCTACCTTTCCTGCTGCCCGCTTCTGCTTACAAGAAGTTCGAATCTCAGATGGTACAGTTTTTATGGAATAACAAAGTTCCTCGCATAGCCTTGAAGAAGCTGAAATGCTCTAAAGAAAATGGTGGGGTCAATTTCCCTAGCCTCTATGAATACCATCTGGCTTTTCTATGTAGACAAGGCTCATATTGGCTGATGGATTCTTCTGAGATACATGTTCCGACTTGGCTCACCCTGGAATGTAAGTTATTTGATACAAACTACCTACATTATATCTCGTTTGCTACTCCTGACATCCTGATCAAGAAACATCGCATTTTGGCTTTCACTAGGGTGGCTCTACGAGCAGTGGATTGCCTTGCTCCTGTGCAATGGAATACTACCCTACATTCACCCCTTTGGAGAAATCCTCACGTGCAGATTCAGGGTCAATACATCGAATGGAAGTCTTGGCGGAAACATGCTCTCTGGGCTTTTCATCATCTGCTGACTTCTACCGGACTTATTGACTTTAATACACTCTGTTCCTCCTACGGTCTGGAACCTTCCCAACAATACCAATGGCTACAATTGCAACACTCTATTTATTATAGCTTATCTAAAGTCAACCAAGCTTGTGTCAACTGTACCTTCCATACTTGCATGGGCTTCAGCTTTACTCTTCCAATCTGGTCAGGCCTCATATTGGTACAGGTTTCTTCACCATAAGAAGTTTGTGCCTTCTCCTGCTTTATATGATATCTGGGCTTTTGATACCAAATTAGATCTTGATCATACAGTTTGGGTTAATAATTGGTTAATGTCCTTTCGAGCCTTAAAATCTTCTGTTATACAACAAATGGTTCTATATTTATAACATAGGGCTTATTGGACGCCTGTTAAGCTTTTTAAAATGAATGACACTGTATCCGACTGATGTTGGTCTTGTCTTAAGGAAATAGGTATGTTGAGCCACATGATTTACTACTGCCCTCATTTACAACTACTGTGGGAAGAAGTTTGGTCTAAGATTTGTGAGCTGCTTCCTATTACTGATAAGCTGTCCTATGCGATTGTCATATTTGGGTCTAGTGCTTTGCAGGTACATCTAGACAAATATGAAGCCAAATTACTCAAATCTTTATTGTTGTTAATGATAAAAACTATTCTCTCTTGTTGGAAAGATTTTTCCTCCATTAATTTCAATATATGGTGGAATACAGTATGTCTTTACTCCAAGTATGAACATATCGCTGCTGAGAAAACCAATTCCCTCACAATTTTTCGGAAAATATGGTTACCTGTACTAGAGTATTGCAAGGGTGATTGATTACTTAATGTTATGATGACAATAATATAACAGAGTTTTGTAAAGATTGTCCATGTCTGACATGTCATGTATTCACTTACAGTTATTGTTTTCCTTGGTTCTGTTATTTTCTATGAAAACATTAATAAAAAATATTGAACATAAAAAAAACCAGCTACGCTATCCGCTCTTACCACAATCTCTGGTAACGCGTTCCAGAGTTTAACTATTCTCTAAGTGAAAAAAAAATTTCCTCCTATTGGTTTTAAAAGTATTTCCCTATAACTCTGAGTGTCCCCTAGTCTTTGTAATTTTTGACCGAGTGAAAAATCGATCCTCTTGTACCTGTTCTACTCAACTCAGGATTTTGTAGACTTCAATCATATCTCCCCTCAGCTGTCTCTTTTCCAAGCTGAAGATCCCTAACCTTTAACTCTAAGGGGAATCCCCCCTCTCTGCCCAGAAATCTCCTGGTGCACCTGAAAATCACAAATGTAACCATCTATAAACAAACACCAAAAACATATTTGATTGGAGCCGGGGGTCCACCTTAAGTATAAGAATTTCATGAAAACTCAACTTAAAAAAGTAAAATCTGGCTAAAATGGCCCCCACTATTACAGTGACACTCCAGCATTACATGCATTTTGAGCTGTTGCAAATTATTCTTCTAAATCAAGTTGTCCCATATGTCTCTCTTTTAAGTGGTTGGTAAGATTATTTTAGGTAGGTAACTAGTGCCATCTGTGGACAAACCAACGAAGCACAACAGAAGCAAAGGCACCTTTCTTGTCACACAACTGAATGACGTATGAAGGTACTGTGTATGTAGGAATGATAACTAGTAGTAAAAGAACAGGGAAGCTTTATGGATCTCAAGAACAGATACCCTTACTTTTATTCCTATGATTCAAAATCAGTCTATCTTGGTGAATTCCACTATTTCTTCATTAAGAATGGTTGTTGGGAAGAAGGGGAAAATGATAGGCTAGTCTCACCAGACAGCTTGAACATCTCCCAATTTCTGGAATCTTCTAAACATTTGATAACTAAACGTGCTACATTATTGGTAACTTTTAAATCTGAGATGGAAAAACAACAAATTCTTAAATTATACTTTGTAAATAAGAAAGCACTGTTTTGTGGACAACAATTGAATATTTTTCCGGATGTGTCCAGACAGACACAATTTAGGAGAAGGCAATTTCTACAGCTTAAACCTCAAGTTTTGGCTGTGGGAGCTGCATTTTTCCTAAAATTTCCTTGTAACATATGGGAATGATAAATTTGTTTTTGTAGATCCATTACAGTTGGAAAACTTCTTGAAAGATAAACCAGTGCAGAAAGTTTCAGATACTAATTTGGTTGAAGATAAAAAGGGAATCCGAGCAAGAGCCGAGGCTCCTATAGTCGAACCCACCGTCCTATCACTGTTTATGACTTTAGTGCAAAAAGGTTGAACTGAAGGCAATGTGCTCTTTACATGCTATATTTGTTCTCAATGGCAATAAGAGGAAAACCACTCCACTTAAACTTTAAGATGTGTTAACAGGTCCCGACATGGGCCATGTTTCGAGGGTCTGTTTCAAGGAACCCAAAGAGAAATGGAAAGCTTCAAATGCCAGAGAATTGGTGGCTGTGTGATTCTCTGGCATTTGAAGCTTTCCATTTCTCCTTTGGGTTCCTTGAAACAGACCCTCGAAACATGGCCCATGTCGGGACCTGTTAACACATCTTAAAAGTTAAGTGGAGTGGTTTTCCTCTTATTGCCATTGAGAACAAATATAGCATGTAAAGAGCACATTGCCTTCAGTTCAACCTTTTTGCACTAAAGTCATACACAGTGATAGGACGGTGGGTTCGACTATAGGAGCCTCGGCTCTTGGTCGGATTACACAAATTTGAGTGTATGTGAAAATTGTATTATTCTCTTTTTACTAATACTTATATTTAAAATGTATTAATTGACTCATATATTGAGAAGTCTTGGTTTCAGCAATTCATTTGTCAACATTTTTGACCTCTCAGCGTTGAATTTATTGAGAGTATTCACCTCACTATTAGTTATCTTTGAAGATAAAAAGGGACATATTTGATTGAGGCCTATTTTGCCTGCCAGGAATACTCTATTTTGGTTTAATTTGTTTCTCATTATGTAACTAAAGTGTAGTAGTATTTGGCTCCATTAATGTGGACTGGAATTGATGTTCATTTTTGTTTGATTAAATTTATTTTATGCATGACATTGTTTATTTTCCTGTATTTTGTTATCTTTTACTAACAAAAATCAATAAAGTAAAGATAAAAAAAAGAATGGTTGTTGTTGTTGTTAGGTGCCATTGACTTGCGTTCGATTCTTAGTGACTTGATGAATTGCGGATCTAAAAGAAATTGGTTTTGTGCTAGTCCGGAAAGGTCCTCCAGCGTCATCCCCATGGTTGTTTTCAATAAGTCCAGCCTTCTGATTGCAGATCGCCCTCTTCGCCTGGCTCCTTCGATCTTCCCAAACACGATGTCCTTCTCCAGTGATCTCTCTTCTGATGGTGTGACCAAAATAAGACAGCCGTAACTTCATCCTTTGGGCTTCGACTGACATAGCCAGTTTGTTCTCTTCCAGAATCGCTTTGTTAGTTCTTCTGGTGGTCCACGGCACACCTAAAATTCTTCTCCACATCTCACAAATTGTTAAAACTCATTTTGTAACTTGAGTAAAGCAACCAAACTCTTTATTGCATGCATTAGTGATAAGCAGAATTGATTACCGGTACTCTTAACTCCCTGTTGGTGGGTTGCCTACAGTAGCACAGTGTGACACACTTTCTGAACAGTGTTGAAAACCTGTAAGTTCAAAGATTGAATTGAAGATCCTTGTACTAGCACCCAGGGCATTCTAGAAAGGAGTATCAAAAAGGTCTGGATAAGCTCCAGGAGGAAAAGTTCATAGTAAAAAGATCAAAGCTTCATGACGGCCTCCTAGCCACTCAAGCCGCAAAACTGGATACCAGGATCTCTAACCTGCTGATGACCACATCAGACTATAAGACATTCAGAAAAGAAATAAAAACAATACTTTTTAAGAAATTCCTAAATCAGCCCTAACTTCACCTACTATTAACAACGCCAAAATAGACAAAAATCTACCCTCACTACACCAGCAATAACAACTATGCTACTAATGTAACCTCCATTTACACACTTCCTGTAAACTGTATCTATCCTTGCCCGAAATTATCTATTTACTACCCTAATTTATCATCGGTTCCTCCATTGTAACCCAGTTTATAAATCTTTTGTAAGCCGCCTTGAACCGCAAGGTAAGGGCGAAATAGAAATCCCTAATGTAATGTAATAGTCTGCTATTGAGATATACATGGGGGAAACTCCTGATTACCCTGGAATCTGTATCATGGAATGTTGCTGCTATTTGGGTTTTTGCTAGGTATTTGTGACCCGGATTAGCCACAGAAGGAAAACAGGACCATTGGTCTGACCCAGTATGGCTGTTCTTTTATCTGCATTCATTTTGTCCTATCAACTGATGTGAAACTTGATTATTGGATAGGTCCAGCTTATAAAAGTCTGTGTTTGGACTTCTCTCGCTCTGCGGTGTTTAGCTGTATTGCTCCTCAACTTTAAAACTCTTCGCTAACTCTGGTATTTTTACTAAAAGGGCTGCTGCCTTTTTAGTGCAGGAGAAAGTAATGCAGCCCCATGCTACTGTCAACTGCACAGTAAATTCCCTGTTAGCTACTTAAATGGCCCTTGAGTTTTCTAGAAGTCTTCATAAATTACTTTCTTCTGATCTTAAGAACATAAGAATTGCCGCTGCTGGGTCAGACCAGTGGTCCATCATGCCTAGCAGTCCGCTTGCGCGGCGGCCCTTAGGTCAAAGACCAGTGCCCTATTTGAGTCTAGCCTTACCTGCATATGGTCTGGTTCAGCAAGAATTTATCTAACCTTTTCTTGAATCCCTGGAGGGTGCTTTCCCCTATAAAAGCCTCTGGAAGAGCGTTCCAGATTTCTACAACTCTCATGGCTTTCATCTTCAGGAACTCTCCAAGAGATTCACCCAAGGCCGTGTGCAAGTACAATTCAACATAAAGCTTACCATTTTGTTAACAGCATAAACAGTTTCTAAAAAGACCTAATACAGTAAAACAAAAGATGATCAGTTTGAGGATGTGCAGTTCTTTTTTGATGCTGTTTCTTTTTTGAAATGTTGCATTTGTTTGTATTTCTTAGAGTGATTTTGTATGTGATTATTATTCCTCACTTAGATTTGTGGTTATAAATAATTTTAAATAAAATAAAGGGGTCCTTTTATCAAGCTGCGGTAGGGGGTTTAACGCGCATAATACCGCGCGTTAAACTGCCTGCTGCGCTAGCCGCTAACGCCTGCATTGAGCAGGCATTAGTTTTTTAGCCAGCCGTGGGGGTTAGTGCGTGATGAAATGTCTGACGCGCTTTCCCCGCTAGCGCGGCTTGATAATAGGACCCCCAAAGTCTTATAAACAGATATTTAAGGAACCAAACTTAAAATAAACAGTAGCCTGACATGGCCAAGTTTCACCCCCTCCAGGGGCTGCAAGAACTGTTAATAAGCATATTTAAAAAACCATTAAAACCATTAATTGAATAAATAAACAAATAGTACCACAGAAAAACATATAAAGGTAAAAGCACTAAAAATCAAATATAAAACATAAGGGACAAGCATACAACTATATAAAAGTAGATATATCAATGGGCTCAAATCAATGATCTGAAACAATGTCAAAACAGAATTTTGTGTCTGCAAATTGGTACTTAACGAAATAAAATAACACGCTTTTCAGCTACAGTGGCAAAATAATGTTTAAAATTTAGGAAGTTGGCTGGTTGGTTGGATTGAGAACTTTTCAGCCCCCAAGTCATAGATTCTACAAAACAAATAAGAAAAGTCCTTCTAAAAAAATTTACCCTCCCCCCTTTTACTAAACTGTGAGAGCAGTTATTAGCGCAGGGAGCTGCGCTGAATGCTCCGTGCTGCTCCTGACACTCATAGGACCGTCAGAAGCAGAGTGAAGCACTCGGTGTGCCTCCCTGCGCTACAACCCGCTATCGTAGTTTAGGGTTTAAGTAATACTTTTAAAATGGCCATGAATAAATATAAGAACAGCCTTACTAAAAACTATATAACTGAAGCATTATATATATATATATATATATATATATATATACATACACACATACATATATATATGAAGAGAAGTGACGCACTCACATCTGTGCCTAATAAAGGCCCCCTTTTATCAAGCTGCATTTGAGTTTCTTTTATCGCCGGACACCGCGGTAAAAGCTCCGATGCTCATAGAGTTCCTATGATAGATCCTAATGTGGCAATAAAAAAATATAGTACCGCACTAATTGGCATGGATTTGTTAGGCAACATATAGAGAATTGAGCCCTAAGAGCATGATGTATAGTCATTAGTTTTCTGGTCTAGGCCGTCTAAATCTGATTGTGGCTAGCAGTGTACAGAAGTATGGGAACAGCCCGTGTATTTATTGCTTTTAACTGTATTTCTTCCATTGAGATTTGGCTAATATTTTCCTAACACGCCTAACCTGTTCTGCCATAGTTTTGGTTCTAAACTGATCGTGCATAATTTCAAAAGTTTTGAAAATTTCTATCTATTTAGCATTAGACATGTTTTCCAAAATGTTATTGTTGCTTTTCTCCCTTTTTTTTTTTATATCATATGACTTAAATACACATTATATTCACATGGATTTTTGAAGAAAAAAAAAAGGCACTTTGCACAAGGCCTGATTTGATTTGCTTTTTGTTTCTATAGGAGAAATGCTCAATACCTGCGCCCCATATTGAGATAAAGCTTTTCTTTTTCTCACAGCAGTGAAAAGGGAGGATCCCAGGAGAAAAGGTGTAGATATTGCTGACAGGCAGGGTTCACCCAGTCTTACGGCAAAAAACACAGGTCGCAGCTTATTCCCTTGGAGTGCCTCATGGGCTGAGAGATTTTCAGAGAATCAAAGAGTGAACCAGTACAAATTAGAAGGCCCCAAGAAGCAACTCAGGCAGATCTTTAGCTCTAGAAATAAACTTGTTAGTAACTCTAAAAAAACAACAAAAACCAGTGGCTTTCACATGGACCCTTTTAATATATGTCCTAACCCTGAACCATATTATTTAGGGGTCCTTTTATCAAGCTGCGGTAGGGGTTTAACGCTCGTAATACCGCGCATTAAACCACCTGCCGCGCTAGCCGCTAATGCCTGCATTGAGCAGGCGTTAGTTTTTTAGCTGGCCGCGGGGGTTAGTGCGTGATGAAATGTCTGATGCGCTAACCCCGCTAGCGCAGCTTGATAAAAGGACCCCTTAGTCTTCACTGGATGACAGATGTCATTCACTTAAACAGAAATACTCTCTTTATTCATATGCACCTTCCCAATTTTTACCTCAAGAATCCAAAAATGGCACCCAAATTTGCATACAATCCTGATCTCTGAGATGTTATATCCCTATAACTTTAGATCAGTAGTACAAGATTAGATTTTTGTAACTTGTTCTACTTTAGTATTTTTTTCATTTCTAACCCACTTATAACTAAGCAGCTTCCATAATATACATACGATAGTTATCAAATAACATGCAGATCCTGTGCTTTCTTAAAATATTTTCCCTATTTAAAAGCTTTCATAAACAAAGTGGTTTTCAAAACCTTTTAAAATTTTTAAATATTTAAAAGAGATCTCAACGGTCCTGTCAATTTGTTCCACAAAATGACTCCTGCAGCAGAGATCACAGAGGCTCTCAGATTTTCTTAGCGCACGTATACAAAACCATCGACCGACAGACACATCTTCCCTTCAGACCTTAACGCTCTGGGAGGCTGGTAAAGTGACATCACTTGCATCACCACCCCAATTCTCTAACCGGCATCCATGTCACAGGTGCCAGTTAGAGAATCTAATTGCCATTGAGCTGATCGCAGCAAGAGAATCTCCCTGCCGATCAGCTGAGGCAAGAAATCCCACAGCTGTGAAGTCAGCCGGCAGGAGAGATGCCCAGTCCCTCCTGCCGGCATGCCCCCCCTCGAATGTCCCCAGTAGGAGGGATTCCCACTCCCTCCTGCCAGAACCCCACCATCCCCGCGTCAAACATCACAGACCAGAGAGATGCCCAATTCCTCCTGCCCTAAACCCCCTAAAGATATGCCCCCATCCTGACATTCCCAAGCCTATCCAGACTCACCGCTGTACCTATTTCTTGCAGGCTGGCCAGAGGGATGCTTACTCCCTCCGGCTGCAAGGCCCGCCTCCACAGAATGGTGGGCCTTCCCCTTCCCGGTACATCCTGGGATGCAGCGAGGAAGGGCCTAAGGCCCTGATTGGCCCAGGTGCCTAAAGCCCCACCTATAGGAGGGGCCTTAGGCACCTGGGCCAACCGGAATCTTAGGCCTCCCTCCCAGTGCACTCTGGGATGCACTCCCAGTGTAAGCGACCTGCCTCCGGGTTTTTTTTAAAACAAACATGCATCCCAATTGGCTGGTTAGACAGCAGTAGGATGCCTACCACTGCCTACAATCAGGACGCTGTTTATTGAATTTGGTCCTTATTGTAAATAAACATTTTAAGTTCTTCACATTTATCAACAGGTGGTAACTTTAATTTTCCATTAGATCCCTTTTTAAATTGTTCTTCTAATTGCAGACCTGCCAAAATCAACATAAGGAATACTTTTAAATCTCTCATGAAAGAGTATGGATTAACTGATTTATGGAAATGACTTCACCCAACTGATAAAGATTACTCATATTACTCCTCTCTGCATCTAACCTAGTCAAGATTGGACTATTTCTTTAGCTCTAAAGATATAATTTCATACATTCAATCTGCTAAAATACAGGATATTACAGTCTCAGATCATGCAGCCATATCATGCTCATTAAGATGGGACTTATCATCTCCCAAACAATTCATGGAGACTCAATACATCATTATTAGCAGATGATGCCTTCTTGCAACATATTCATAATACTTCAAAAGAACATTTCTGGGCCTTTTCCTGAATTTCTGGGCATTTCCTGCATAAATAATATGACCAAATGCGATCAAAAATATGTCTAACAAGAATTGTTAGTAGCTTATTGAATACAGACCTCTTCATTTGAGTGGATTATTTGATATTTTTTGTATATTGGTTATTCATACCACTCAGTTAGTGATTCCTTAAGATTTGGTACCAATAATATTATACCATCAATAGCTTTCTCTATTGTCTGGAAAGCTTATAAAGCCTGGTGTTCAGAGGTGAAATTATACGCTACACACAATGCATTCCAAAGGAAAAAGCAAAAACAGGAATTACTACAGTTGGAATCTGAAATTCAAACTCTAGAATCTACCATATATTTACAATCACAATACAAAAACTGCCAACATTAGGGATCCTTTTACAAAACTGTGCTAGCGTTTTTTCGCACATACCAGATTAGCGTGGGCTAGCCAGAAATCTACCACCTGCTCAAAAGGAGGCGGTAGCGGCTAGCGCGGCTTTGTAAAAGGAGCCCTTAAATTACGATACAATACTATTTTATTTATTGCATTGGCTCCCTTTCGAATCCAGAGTCCTATTCAAATTTGCCTGCTTCTGCTACAAAACAGTTTTTGGCCTATTACCAAGCTACCTCAATCACCATTTCACTCTGAATCTCACCAACAAGAAATCCCGCAGAACTCAGCTGTTCGTCTTCCCATCCCTAAAATTATGCCACTTCAATAGATTTCTCAACAAAACCTTTGCTTACCAGGCGGCTAAGCTGAACCCTTGGCTTGCCCAAATGATACTCGAGGCCCCCTCTTACCTTAGTTTTAGAAAACTTCTCAAAACGCACCTCTTCCACGAACAGGGCTCTTAATCCCCTTTGCCCCCGGCTTCTCCCCTTTCCCACTCTCCCCGTTCCTTCTGCTCCCTCTCCTCCCCCCCTCCACACTTGGTCTCACTCTCGCTATCGCTTACCAACCCTACCTTCTGTCTTACCATTACCCCTGCTAAATCTAAGTTATAGTTTTCCCCTCGCCCCCCCTCTTCATTGCCTGTAATTTTTTTTTGTTAAAATTCTGTAATTTTGTCAAAATTTTGTAAATCCGTGTATCACCACGGACCTTAATTAATGAATGTGAACCGCCTAGAACTTTTTGGGTATGGCGGTATACAAGAATAAAATTATTATTATTATTATTAAATTATTATTTATTTTCAGTAATCAAGCTTCTACAATATGCTTTAAACCAGTGTTTTTCAACCTTTTTACACCTATGGACCGGCAGAAATAAAATAATTATTCTGTGGACAGGCATTGATCCGTGGATTGACGGTTGAAGAACACTGGGCTAAGTCATGGGCCAGACCCCGCCCATCTCTACCCAATCTCCACCCCAGACCCCGCCCCCATAATAGTACTAATTGCACCTTGCACGTCCCGTGCCTCATCTGGAAGCCTTCCCTCTGACGTTGTAACGTCAGAGAGAAGGCTTCCGGTTCAGGCGCAGGACGCCCGTAGGAGCCGCTGCCTGTGGCTTTGTGCACTGAATCAGTTAGGAAGAGGGAGCTGGCTCGAAGATAACGTTGCATCGATCGCACCGTGGACCGGCGGTTGAAGAACACTGTTTTGGTCCTGATGCACGTGCTGGCCCTGTGGACCGACAGGAAATTTCTGTGGACCGGCACTGGTACATGGATCGGTGGTTGAAGAACACTGCTTTAAACAATGCTCTACATTATATGCTTCTGCAAATAAATCTGGGAAGTTATTGGCTTCATATCTCAAAGGCAAGAAAGTTAAACAAAGAATAACTGCCATAAAAACTTCTAATGTCTCACTATTAACATCATCTGATATTCTCTTTGCGTTCTATTCCTTCTACAACACATTATATAAATCTGAGTCTACAGCAACAATTGAAGGTATTTCTAAATTCTTAAAGTCTATTAAACTGCTCAAACTATCCACTCATTCATGATCTGCAACAACCTATTTCTGATAAAGAGATAGTAGCTGCTATAAAAAAAAGATGGCATTATCTAAAGCACCTAGACCTGATGGACTTCCTGCCGAGTTCTAAAGTTTTCAACACCCTTATAACTCCAAAGATACTTTTGTATTATCAAGATTTAATATCTTATCCATCACTGGAGGCATTTCTAGATTCTATTATTGCTCTACCTAAACCCAAATGTGATCCTCAATTAGTACAAAACTACTGCCCAATCTCTCTGATGAATCTTGATCACAAAATATTTACAAAACTTTTGGTTTCACAACTTGAAAACGTTATATTATCCATTTATCCATTCAGATCAAGCTGGCTCTTTGAAGGGTAGATTTGGATCAGATAATACAAGATTATTCTGCCATTTAATTCACTCTGCCCGGTCAAAGACAAAAGTTTTACTGGCAGCTGCCATTGATGAAGAAAAAGCTTTTGACTATTTATAGAGTGGAATTATTTGTTTCATACTCTATATAATTTTGTTTCCCCGAACCATATATAGTTAATCAAACTATAGTTGCCAATGATGAATTATCAGACCTCCTTATTCTATATAGAGGTACTCGTCAGGGATGCCCCTTGTCTCCTTTATTGTTTAAGTTAGCTTTAGAACCCTTTTTAATTAAAATTAGGAAGTCTTCACAGATTCAAGGAATACGAATTAATGATAAAGAATTCAAATTATCTGCTTATGCAGATGATATCTTATAACAGTGTCTCACAAACTTTTCCGGCCAGCGGCACACTAAAACCAGTGCCCCAGCTGGAAGGCAACCAGAAGTCGACACTATGACATCACGCGCATGCATGACGTCATCACATCAGCATCTGCGCATGTGTGGAGGCCCGTCTGGCTGTGACCCTGCTGTTACAGGGATCCGGGAGGTGCGGGGAGCAGAGGAAAGATGCTGGTCAGGAGGAGAGTCAGCTATGCTGGCTGACTTCCTACAGGACATGCCTCTCGCCGCCAGAGGCACGTCCTGTAGGCAGGCAGCCGGCATGGACAACTCTCCTCCTTGCTAGTGTGTCATGGCACACCAGAAATCCCAGGAGGCACACTGGTGTGCCATGGCACACAGTTTGCGATACACTGTCTTATATCAATCCAACCCACAAAATTATCTAGCAGAACTTACCAATCTTTTTTTCTCATAGCTCTGTCCAGTTATGCCCACCCCCGCCCTAATCCCCCCCAGCTCCCCCCCCCCCCCCGCTGCCTGCTCTTCTCGGGCAGGAAGTTCATGCATATGCGAACCCTACGTGATGACATCACATGTCATTGTGTGTCAGCTGCGCATGCGCAGACTTCCTCCTTGCCCGACACAGCTTTTCAAAACCCAGACAAAGTGCTTGGTTTTGAAAATCCATCCAGACCCCCAGACATGTCCTCAAAAGGAGGTCATGTCTGGGGAAATCCGAACATCTAGTAACCCTAAGCAAGAAGATACCTTGAGCCAGTGGTGCTGTAAGGGGGGGTCCACCCTGGGTGCCATCTTGGTGGGGAGGGGGGGGACCAGCACCCATCCTCCTCTCCAGTCCCCATTCTTTCCTGAAACTCCTCCCCCCCCCCCCCCGCCGTGCACATGAGTCCCTTCCCTCATATCTTTTTAATTATCTTGGCACGAGCAGGATCACGAACTTGCTGCCCGTGTCTGTCAGCTCTCTCCCATGTCACTTCTGGGTCCTGCGCCTCAGAAGTGACATCAGATGGAGAACCGACATGATGCGGGCAGCAAGTTTGTGATGATGCTTGCACCTGGAAAATTAAAGAGATATGGGGGAAGGGGAGCACGCACAGCAAAGTGCTTAGGGTTCAATAGAGCCATTAACAACCAATACAATAAGGGCTCCTTTTACAAAGCCGCGTTAGCGGCTTTATCGCCCGGGACTTTTCATCACGTGCTAACCCCCGCGATAGCGATAGCCTGCTCAAGAGGAGGCGGTAGCGGCTAGCACGGCCGGCAGTTTAGCGCGTGTTAAACCGCTAATGTGGCTTCGTAAAAGGAGCCCTAAGTAACTGGCAAAGCTCTTTCAAGTACGGACTGTCTTCTTTGTGACTCTGTACAGCGCTGCGTACATCTGGTAGCGCTACAGAAATAATTAATAGTAGTAGTGGTACCTAAGCAATTTACCGCTGCTATATCTTATTGCTAACTATTATGCGGTGTATAATTTTTTTTAATAAATTAAATAAATAAATAACTAGGTAACTAAATTGGCCGAGCCCTTTTATGTTATGTATTACCACAAACCCAACCCCCAAAAAATAAGTTACTAAAAAAAAAAAAAGTATATAAATAAAACAGGGCATCATCCACCAATTAGGCTACCCAAATCCTGAGTCAGAAAGTTAATTCCCGGCCTCCAAAACAGCTGAGGCAAGCACTTCACCAACGACGCCCCACGCCCAGCCCCCAAGACGTGCAAAAGCCGAGCGTCGTGACGCGCCACCTCCTCCTCCCAACTTCCCGCCCCACCCTCCGGCCGCGAGCCGACGTCGGCGAGAAGTGACGGCGTGCGCGCCGGAAGCCGAGGAGGCGGCTGGGAAATATTTTCCTTCCCCCCCCCCCCCCCGTAGCTCCGCCCGCCGCCGGGTTGCCGCAGTGAAATTGGGCGCGTATGCGCAGTGACGTTCCTTTTTTTGTTGGAAGGTAAGGGCTGGCATGGCGCGTGGTTCTCTCGGCGATAACTTCCAAAACGCCCTTTAAAATAAATAAATAAATAAAAGCGGGTTGGAGGGGAGCGAAGGGCGGTGCCACCGCCGCATCACGGACACGGGCGGGGGACCGTTGAAGAGCTCGGCCCACCACCACGGACCTTTTGAGCAGGAGCGCGGGTGCGTGCTTGCGCTCTTTTTTTTTTTTTAAGCGGGGGAGTCGTCCGTCAGGGGGTGGGTATTTGGCGCTTTTTTTTTTTTTTTTTACCGTTGCCGGGTGGGGGGAGGGAGGGAAGGAAGGACCAGTCAGTGGAGGCCCTTGTATAAAAGAAGGGGGACGGGCGTCGGTTGCTTTATCGCAGCCTCGATGACGGGCGGAATCCTCGAGGGCCTCCGGCGGCTTCGTTCCTGGGTATGTCCGCGTCGTTGGTTAGGGGGGGAGCTGCAATCCACTTAGGCTTAGAGGGAGAGGGGGGGGTGGCCGAGTGCGTCTCTACGGGCGTCCAGCCATGCTGCGGCCACCGCCTAGCTCGTGCATTTCGCCCACCGTGCGACATGGAGGCCGCTGACCGTCTTTGGCTACGGCTTGGCGCTCTTCCTTCGTTACGGACTGTGGTAGTTTAGGCTCGGCTGGCTGTAATCAGGAACGAAGGCTGGCATGCTCAAGTTTTTCCTTGAATCCGTGATCCTGTACGCTCGTGGGGGGGGAGGAGGGGGTTGGTAGGCCCCGATTTGGAAGAGCCATGACTATGCAAGGATCGTGAATCGCGGTTTCCGTTTCCTGTATCAGGGCTCCGGGTGTTTTTTTTTCTCCCCCCCCCCTTTAGACACGTGTATAGGGCGTGGGCTTGGGAAGGGGGTTGTTTTTCCATGCTAGTTGTATTCGATGGGCCTACAAACGTATGCCTGCAGAGTAGTTTGCACTGTTGAAAAAGGCATCGGTATAGTGTGTACAAAATGCCGTCCCGACTTAAGTGTTGGCAGTAGCCTTTTTTTTTTTTTTTTTTTGTATGTTCAGTGATTTTGCGATAAAATCTACAGTAAACCTCTTTTTAAAATCTTGCAGTACCCCCCTCCCCCTGTAGAAATTTGCGACTATGGCCGATGAGGTTGACTTTACCACTGGAGATGCCGGGGCTTCCGCCACTTTCCCCATGCAGTGTTCTGCTCTGCGCAAGAACGGGTTTGTGGTACTGAAAGGACGTCCCTGCAAGATTGTTGAAATGTCAACCTCTAAAACTGGCAAGCACGGGCATGCCAAGGTAAATATAAAAATGTAGTTTCAAGTTGGCTTAACGTTGTTGCATTTAATGTGGCAGGCCTGAATATTTTGTTACAAGTGATCCAACAGTATTCATTTTTTAGCCATGTTTACATTTTCCAAGCTGCACTTTTCTTCCTCACTTTATAAATCATATTTTTCAGTTGGAGTATAACTTATGCCATCTTTATAAGTGCAGTTATTTTATGCTTACTATTTTCTATGCTTGGTGACAATCCTAGAACCAGAACTAGACACCAGTAAAATCTGCTGTAAGTAAAACTTTCAGCCCTATTATCATTTTCTTTGTTCTGCATACACTTAAATCTGGTTAATCTAGAATGAGCTAGAACTGTTGGTTTGAAAGGTCATGTGTTGTATCTAGTCTGTTTATAACTGATTAGATGTTACTTTTTAAGCTAATTTAGATGTTACTTTTTAAGCTAAGCTCTTTAATACTAACTTGATTTCGCATTGTGTTGTAAACAAAGTATTTTGTGCTATAAGGAGCAAAAGTGAAAATACAGGTCCAAATGGCTTTTTAAAAGCCAAGGAATTTTTTTCACTTACTGTATTTTCTCTATATATTCTCTATATATTCTCTATATTTTCTCTATATTTTCTCTTCCTTTTTCCCTAAATTTGGCACACACGGTACCATGTTTAGGCCATGACTTAGCTCCTAGACTTTTTCTAGCAATTATAACATACATACACTGATACAATAGTTTTAAGATATACTTCAGGTTTTTTTGTTTGTTTTTTTACTGTAGGCACATTAAAAGGTAATGCTGCTCTTTCAGTTCTAGTACACCCTCATATTTTTCATACAGTGTAAGGGAATATAGAGTCAATTCATCCTTAGTTTATGTGCTTCTGTGTGGTAGCAGATTGTCACTCTGAACGCTTTTCCTGTTGATAACAACAAATTGTACAGTGCTTTTAATTATCCACCACTGGCATTAAACCTGCATATTCAGTGCTGGGCCATATTTAGCCACTGGCACTGACATCCAGTTTTATTTTTGGCTGCACAAGGTACCACGCACAAGGACTGCTATCTACATGGCCTGATTTAACTAGTTATTGTACGTGATCAAATGCTGAATATTTGCACCTAACTATATATCCATTGAGTTGGTTTTGTGGCAGGTGCCAACTGCAAATATTCAGCAGAGAAGTCTTACTGAATATTCAGTTTGCTGCAAACAAGCTATTTAACCAATTGGTTGCATTTTCTGGCCAATGATATAGCTTTGAATATCAGCTGAATTATTTTTGGTTAAACAAACCATATGCCTTTAGTTTTTAATTGGCATTCCAATGCCTTTTTAGTAGTACTTAAAGGTAATTTATATTCAAATATGCTAGGCATTTCCATGACCCTAAAGGTCTTTGTCTAACAACTAGAATTGCTAATGGGTAGTAAACTAGGTCCCATTACATAAAATGTGTTTAATGGTATTAGTGTGCACTAATAGGGTAAAATTACTAATATGTGCTACACTAAGTTTGTACATGAAGCAGTGGATAGTTGTGATGTGCCCAAGGTCACAAAACAGTGGGATTGAATGCTGGCCTCCCTGGTTCTGGACACATGGCTTGAACTGTTCATGTTTCAAGTTTAAAAGGACTTGATATACTGCTATATGTTCTCTTGAACAAGTGAATTTGAATAGAATAGCTTAGTCTTTAAATACAATGACTCAGTCTGAACAAATTTACTTTTATAAGTTTAGAAACAAGTAGTTGAACAGGAGGTGGACCTAAGCTACTAAGGTTAAAGGATTAAAAGAGAGAAAGAAATTGAGGCAACTTTTGAGCACTTTGTATCCTGATTAATTTATTACAAATTAACCAGCCTTAACACTTATCTAGAATTTTTTCTTACTGGGAAAAACCTCTACAAAATACCAAATGTCTCATTTTGACACTTGTTTTAGTTAATTCTTTTGTGCATTACTTCAGATATCTTTGGATATAAAGCATATTCATTTTGCTAAATAGAAAAAATGTTTTCCTTGTTGAAATTTTAGGTGCACCTGGTTGGTATTGATATTTTCACTGGTAAGAAATATGAAGATATTTGCCCCTCCACTCATAACATGGATGTTCCAAATATTAAAAGGAATGACTACCAAGTGAGTAAGATGTTTGGGATTTTTTTTTTTTTTTTTTTGAGGGGAGGTTTTTGTTTTTTTGTTTTTTACAACATCCTATTGATTTAGTAGGGCAGAGTAGAGTATGTCAGTACAACAATTTGAATAAGTCAATTCAGCATAAATGGAGCACATAAGGGAGGGGTGACAGTTATACAGTACAAGAGGGAAGAAGCTTTGAGACAGCTTTTGGACATGATCTATTTTCATGCACTGCTTCCATTGAATGCAAATTGATATAGTGCATTTTTATTTGGGAAGGGCTGAGGTTGGATACCCCTGCTCTAAATGAAGTTCAAAATGACTTGGGCTAGCCAGGGATTAAGGAAGATGGGTAAAGACCACAAATGTAAATTCATGGTGCTTCAGACTTTGTTCCTTTTGAACCAGGGCTGTGGAATTGATACTCCAGATCTTTTACTCCTTTATTTTTACTGACTCCTACTATACATGGTAAATCTAAGAAATTTGATTAATTATAGAAACACAAACTATGTACAAAATTAGGATTAATGCCACAAAATATTTTGAAGTTTGAACAAAGACTCAAAATGTTGTCAAATATGCAATACACTATATTCAGTTAATAAGTTTTTCTAAATGTATAAGTAATTTAAGAGTAATAGGCAAAAATGAACAGTTTACATGGAAAGGCTAATATTCAAGGAAAAAAAATAAAACATAGATTACAAAGTAATCTTTATCTTCATGATAACTTGCAAAAATTTTATATTATATCCTGCTCCATTCCATAAATTAGGGAATCCAATAATACATAGGGGACATTCTTAATCTTTGAAGAATTTGTCCTTGGAATTGCCTCTGTCAATTTTCCTTCATGTATTCCCATCTGATCTAATTATTCTCAGAGCAGAGAACAACCTCTCAACTAACGAGTTAATGGTAAAGCAGTAACCACCAAAGCAACATCTCTTAATTTCACGATATAATAGAATGGTTTTTTTGCACTTTTTGATTGATCAAAAAGTTTGACTTAATACAAGTGAGAAATTTAGTTGAAATTTACTTAAATGTTTTGTGGATTTGGAATCCTTTTTGCAAGTTTAATTTAAAATTTGATATACTCTTTAGTTGTTTAAGCAGCATACAAAACTAGAATATAAAATATTAAAATCTATAGGGAGACATAACTAAGGTATAAACAATATCAAACGCTTATATACAAGAGGGAAAGAGGTGAGAAATACAATTTGTAATAGGATAGAAGAACAAAAAGGCCATCACAATAAGGGGGGGTTATGCTTTTCCTTCATTTATTATCTATCTCTAATGGGAGTTATAGATCATATGCATCCTTAAATAAGAATGTTTTTACATTTGTTTTAAACTTCTCAGTGTGAGTCTCTTCCTGTAGATACAGTGGGGAAGAGTTCCAAAGACAAGGGCAGTAACTGAGAAGATCTTTTTTTTCTTGTGGTGTCATAGAAAAGGTTACGTAGTGAGGCAATATTCAGAAGGTATTGATTGCTGGATCGGAGTGTTCTGGGTGAGCAGTAAGGAATGATTATCTAGAGATCCTGGGGAATGTAAAGTTTTCGTTTTAAATGTGAGCAATAAAATTTTATAAGTGATTCTATGGGTAATTGATAGCCAATGTGATTTTATTAGGAGGGGTGTGATGCGATCAAATTTTTTTTTTTTGCTTTTTATATTTTGATAGCTGTATTTTGTATTTGCAATCTCTTATTTCTTTTTAGGATATTCCTTGATACAATGAATTGCAATAGTCAAGTTGTGAGATCACCAGGAAGTGTAGTAGAATGTTAAGAAATGATGGTTCGAGAAGACTGGAGATTGCTGATCATTCTTAATTTGTAGAAACTTTTTTTTACCACTGAGCTTATCTGTGAAATGTTCGTTTGTCATCAACAATATCGCCAAGAATCTGCTGGAGAGTTGAATTAGCATGGATTTAAGACATAGGGGAGACTGGATGTTCATTTTTGCTCCGTGAGAAGATCTCTTGATTTGAATGGGTTTAAGAATAGCATATGGCTGGTTAGCCATTGGCTAATTTTTTCAAGCTTGTCGTTGATAGTCTGATCTTAAAGACCAAAAGGATATTCGAAAGGATGTATTAGTTGGATATCGTCTGCTGATCTTAAAGACCAAAAGGATATTCGAAAGGATGTATTAGTTGGATATCGTCTGCATAGGTATACACGGTGAAGCCTACAAAAGATGTGAAAATATTGAACAGTAGAGAATGGATCCTTGCAGTATATTGCAATTTTGTTTGAAACAGTCTGAAGATTGTCCAGTGTGTACTCTGGAGGTTAAGTTTGAGAGTGATGAAAACCAGTCTATTGTAGTCTCAGTCCTATGAAAGTTCTTTTTTTTTTTTTTTTTTTTTTTAATCTTTATTCATTTTCATATCTTACAACAAGTGTATAATATTTAATCAAAAATTTTTACAAATCACTTGACATTCTTACTTATAATCATTAAAGTATAAAAGAATCCCTCCCCACCCACCCCATCCGTTCTTTTGTTTATTAGAAATTGATGATTTACGGTGTCAAAGGCAGCTAAGAGATCTAGTGATACTAGTAGAACAGTTTTCCTTTGGTCTAAGAAATTAAGAATTGATGAGACTTATCAAAGAATGATCAGTTGAATATTTTCTAAATCCAGTTCGATTCGGGTGGAAGATGTTTGTTTGTTTTCTATGAAATCGGAAAGCTGATTAAATACTATTTTTTTCAGTGCGTTTTGCCAAGAAGGGGAGGTTAGATATTGGATGATAGTTGAAGAATTGTGATTTTTGATCAACAGATAAATTATTGCTAATTTCTAGTTGTCTGGTAGTATTCCTGACTGTTTTTGATCATTCTGTGGATGAATGTCAGAAGATGAAGAAGTAGTGTTTTAAGATTATTGGAATACAGTCGAGGGAGGATCTTTTTTGTATTTATGCTTTGTACATTTCCTTCTGATTTATCCAAATCAAGTTCATCCTTAGTGTAGAGCTGCCATGTCTTCAGCAGCCATAAGATCTTCCTCCTAACATTCCCTCAATCCGTTTATCCTAACTGCTGTCTTACAGAGCGCCTTTCCCTTAATTCAGTTTGTTTGCAGAATCCAGTGTATTTGTTCTAATTGTGCTTCATTTTACTGAAGCAGAAATGCCATCTGAAAAGAACCCTCCTTTTTGGGACAGGCTCCTTTTCAAATGAGGACTCTAGATATATTTTTGATCACTGTAGATGGGTGACGGCAACTCTTCAATTGTCACCTGAATCTGCCGACTTTCACATCACTTGAGGATTGGCCATGCTCATAAAGAGGTTTCAGGTCAAGCAAGCACCAAACCATTAAGTAGGTACTGCCCCAGTGTATGGTTTAATCAGTTGCCCCTTTTCTGTTTAATTTCTTCAAAATGGAATCAACGTTAGTAGTTCTGTGGTGAATTTGGAGCGTTTTAGAGCTGCTTGTATCTGCTTCAAAATCATCCTTTTGTTCTGCTTCAACTTCAGCTTGTTCCTCAGTTGAGAAGCTTACTCTTCTATTTCGAGCATTCCTATATCTCTGAAGTGTTCATTTTAGCTGTTCATTTTTATTGCATGCATTAAATGTACTTGGTATGTTTTTAAGCATGTCGATTTCCATAAACATAAGAATTGCCGCTTCTGGGTCAGACCAGTGGTCCATCGTGCCCAGCAGTCCGCTCACGTGGCGGCCCTTAGATCAGAGACCAGTGCCCTAACTGTGACTAGCCTTACCTGCATACGTTCTGGTTCATCAAGAAGTTGTTTAACTTTGTCTTGAATCCCTGGAGGGTGGTTTCCCCTATAACAACCTCCGGATCAGCGTTCCAGTTTTCTACCACTCTCTGGGTGGGTGAAGAAGAACTTCCTTTCGTTTGTACAAAATGTATCCCCTTTTAACTTTAGAGAGTGCCCTCTCGGTCTCTCTACCTTGGAGAGGGTGAACAACCTGTCTATCTACTAAGTATTCACTTCATTATCTTGAATGTTTCGATCATGTCCCCTCGTTTCAATGGAGAAAAGGCCTAGTTTCTCTAAATCTCTCACTGTACGGCAACTCCTCCAGCCCCTTAACCATTTTAATGGCTCTTCTCTGGACCCTTTTGAGTAGTGCTGGATGCAGTATTACAGGTGAGGGCATACCATGTCCCGGTACAGCAGCATGATAACCTTCTCGGATCTGTTTGTGATCCCCTTCTTAATCATTTCTAGCATTCTGTTCACCCTTTTTGCCGCCGCTGCACATTGTACGGACAGCTTCATTGACTTGTCAACCAGTACTCCCAAGTCTCTTTCCGGGGGGGGGGGGGTGTCTCCAAGTACTGCACCGGACATCCTGTATTCGTATGTAAGATTTTTGTTACCAACATGCATCACCTAACACTTATCCACATTAAACCTCATTTGCCATGTCGCGGCCCATTTTTCATGCATGTTGGTCACGTTGCAGGTCTTCACAATACTCCTGCGTTTTCACTACTCTGAATAACTTTGTATCGTCTGCAAATTTAATCACCTCACTCGTCGTACCAATTTCCAGGTCGTTTATAAATACAGTGGAACCTTGGTTTGCGAGTAACCCAGTTTGCGAGTGTTTTGCAAGACGAGCAAAACACTCCAGCAAACCTTAACTCGCAAAATGAGTACTGTCCCGCTAAACAAGCACCCTCCCCCCCTGCTTGAACCAGCATTGTACCCCTGCCCGCAAACGCCCTCCCTTCTCCTTGAGAACCACATCGCACCACCGTGCTGGAATCGGCATCCGCCCAACCCCAGCTTCTAAATGGACCATGAAGATTAGGACAGGTTCCTGTCAGTGCCCCTCCCCCCCAAAAAAGGCTTCTGGCTCTCGTTTTCTTATATATATAAAATTTCAACTCAAAAAAGCCTTTACAAACAGTTGGGCTTTCATCTGCAACATGGCAGAGGAACACCCGGGAGATAGAAGGCCGCGAAGCAGCCTGTGTAGATTGCTGCTGACGCTGTTATAAGGTATTCCTGTCTCGCAGTCCGGATGGGAGGGAGAGATGGGTCAGCGGGGGGGATAGAAAGATACTACATGGAGGGAAGGGAGGGATAGAAGCTGCAAGGGTTCTGCTGCACAGGGGTATGGGAGGGAGGGAGATACTGCACAAGGGGATGGATGAGAGGGGAGGGAAGATGCACATGTGGAGGGGAGAGAGGAAATAGGAAGAATTGGGGTGGAGGAGAGGAAGGGAAAGATGATCATTACATAAAAAAAATAAGACTTACCCAAAAATAAGACCTAGTGCCTTTTTTGGGCCCCAAATAAATATGGCAGTGTCTTATTTGGGGGGGAAACACGGTGGCTGCAGAGTTAATCAGCATCTGTAATGCCCTCATTTTCACTTTTGCAGCTCCCAAATGAGTTACAATAATCTACTCTGCTCAAGATCAATGCCTGCTCCACACTTCGAAAATATTTGCCAACATAGGCTTCAATCTAGACAACATCTTTAACTGCATATATACCACCTGTATTGTTGGCAGATACTTGCTACCACACTGAGCCTACTGCTGAACCACAGATTTGAGGGGGGGGGGTTGGAAAGAGCACTCTTAAGAGCATCATGTACTAAACAGTGGTCTGTTTTTTGTGTTTTTTGTATATTTATAGCTTATTGATATTAATGAGAGATACATGTCCCTTCTGACTGAAAATGGTGAAGTTCGTGATGATCTCAAACTGCCAGAAGGTGAACTGGGGAAGGAAATAGAATTAAAACATGATGCTGGTGATGAGATGCTGGTAAGTTAAATATGTTGGTAGGACAAGCATGGTAGTGATAGAATTACAGCCTTGGTCATCTATAGGCAACAGTTGAGTAAATGTTTACTTTGAACATGGATCACGTTATGGTGTATACCATAATTTCCCAACTCAGACCTAGAGTAACCCCTTGTCAGTTAAATTTTCAGGATATCCACAATGAATAGTGAGTTATTTATGTAATTGCCTCTATTGTATGCTTTTTCGTGTGTGTTGATGTAGATACCTTGACTAACAAGGTGGTACTCCAAGTCTGACTTGAAAAAAGCACTGGTATATAAGACCCAGTGGAAGGAGCGTCGTAAAAAAAAATATAAGACAGATCAAATTGGCAGAAAGAGTGCACTTTTGTTCTGTAGTGTAATATCAATCAGGATAACTTGCAGGAAACAAAACAGTTGAAATTTCTTTGGTAGAAATTCATGTGATGGCATATTCCCATTGCTACTCTTCAACTATTAGAATAAAGAAATTTAAAAATATTAGAAAAGCTTATAAAATTGGAAATGGCAATGTTAATCTCAGTGTTTGGGTAAATGTCTTACCTCATCAGGACATGCTAAGGCATTGTTCTTCATGCAAGGCTGATGGGCTACTAGTAGACCCTCATTGATCTTAGTGTGGCTCCATGACTTTCTGCAGAAAATAATCTCTTCCACCTTTTACTCGCTTGTCACTAGGATTAATCTAAACATAATGCTCAGAATAGTGACTTTTTATGCTCTCCCTGCTGGCCAGTTGGCTGAGCTGGCAGGAAGTCCAGATATATATATATATATATATATATATATATATATATATATATATATATATATATATATATATATATATATATATATATATATATATATATAATCTGTGCCTAGCAATTGCTCTTCTGAGCAGGTGACAGGCACAGTTCTTCCGCCTTTTACTCCGCTAGAATAATGCACATATCATTTGCATGCTATTTGTGAGCATCAGTTGGGGGAAAAATTGCTCTCGCCATCATAACCTTTACTGAGGCATTGGAGCCTGGGAGACTTGGTTGGACCTAAATCACATTTCTCCTTTCAAGTTCTTGGTATTGCCAATGAATGGTTAGCAAAGCCAGTGGACAGGTGGTCTGAAGATCCAAAATTCATACTGCTGAGCAGTTTGTCAACACAGTGAAGGTGGTTAACCACATGGCCAAGTGAGATATTAAGCTGATAACTGGCATCAACACAGGCCAAGTGTGGTGTGAGGCCTTGTTGCAAGGAGTTGATTAACATTGCAGGCTTTATCTCAAGAAGATAGTGAATACTTGTAAGAAATTTGCTCCATTAATCAAAAATAGCAAATTTTAAGAAACGGAGCTTTATGAAATGAGTGGCTTTGAGTGATCCCAGGATGGGCTTTAAAACACTTCTTTAAAATTCATGGGAAAAACTTTCAATTTGCAGTTTTTCCAACTGGATTTTTCTGGACAACCCTATGGTGAAGAACTTTTTGTGCACGAAAGAGCAGGACTTGGGGTTTAATAGTATGTTATCTTAAGGTGGCTGTACAAGTTGAAAAGATGACAGCGAAAGCTAGAAGTATGCTAGGGTGCATAGGGAGAGACACTGTCTGAATTCAAGAAAGCATGGGACAGGCACAGGAGATCTCTTAGGAAGAGGAGATGCTAGATGGGCAGACTGGATGGGCTGTTGGCCTTTATCTACTGTCATGTTTCTGTATCCCTTGAAAAAATGTCATCCATTTCTCAGATGATCAAGTGGGAACTCTGGACCACTTGACATAGAATGACCCCTGTAGTACTAGTATGCAATTGTAAATTGCTTTGGCTGTACCAAAGTGTCATATCAAGAACCAAACAGCATAAGTAGATCTTCTGCTTCTCTATAATAAGGAATGGGTCCTGCTTGGTGTTCATGAACTAGATGTGATGCTAGCTTCATAGGACCCCCCCCCCTTTTTTTTTTTTTTTTTTACTCCAAACAGCTTGGTACATTTTATTTTTTAATGCCTGTTTAAAACTTGACCTTGGTAGATGCTGGAAATAACCTTTATGGTCTGTTGGTAGTACTATGCTTTATTTGGAACATTCTGTCCATTGATCAGTAAGAATGTTGTCATGCAGCTCCATAGCCTTAAATGCAAACCAAGGTTTCCAACTCATAGTTTTCACTTCACACCTAAGCCCATTTTACACAAAATAAGTATAAACATCTTGCTTTCACAGTTGTATGGGGTAGAGAATATTGTCCTGCTTCACTCATGTTTTTCTGCCAGTGCTTTAGTCAAGGAGGCAGGGGAGGCAAATCCAAGTTTTCTTTTGATCTGAGATGCTGGAAATGCTTTTTGTACCTGCAACTCAAGAATAAAATGTGGTTTGAACAGGCTGTGAAAACAGCAGTTTCTCAAAGTTCTTGAACTTCACTGCAGTCAGATTTTCAGGAATATTGTCCATAGTTGGTCATGTTTTCAAGATGCACATTTTTGGAAGCCTTGAAGTACAAATTAGGCTACGGGGAAAGGGTCCCCCCCTCCCCTGTGTTTTTACAGTTGCTTAAAGGACAGAATTGCTAGGGAGCAAGCTCAGTTGAAGTAGCTCTTGTGTAGATAAATACGACTGGTACAGGTCTTTACTGATGACTCCAAAGCCAATCAAGGTGTTTAGTTATTTACAGAATGAATACTTTTTGTAAAAAAAAATTAAATCACAGTGCATTACTAGTTGCAGTTTTAGGAGGAATTTGGGAGGTCCTGGACTAGTGCTCCTATCCACTTAAAAATGTGCTACTTATATTCCTTAATGATTGTTCAAGTTCTTTACCCTTTGTCCAGGGACATCCAATGAGGTGACTCTTGTGTGAGGCTGACTAGCTATCCCAGTCCAACTGGTACCACAGTTCTCCAAATCTGTAAATAGTGGTTCTAAGGCACAGTTTAAAAATAAGCCCCTGAAATCAAGTGTGCCAGATCCACTTTGTTGCAATGGGAGACATTGGCCAGCTAAGTTGGAAAGTATACATTTTCAGAAAAAATAAGGCATGTCTGAATTGGTTTTAGTCTGTATGTAGGTATGGACGTGGCTTGATCCTTCTTTGGCTAAGTCTTTAGACCGGTGTCTCTCAAACTTTCTCGAGCCGGGGCACACTAAAGGTAGTGGCCAAGGCTTGAGGCACCCAGAAGTGCACGGATGTCGCTGTGATGACATCGCGCATATGCATGACATCACATTGACTTCCGCACATGTGCAGAGGCCCTCCATATGGGCCCTGAGACGCCAGTAGGGGGTGCCAGCAGGAAAGGACTATAGAGGAGGAGAGGCACTGGCGCCAGCTGATTGCCTACAGCAGTGTTTCTCAACTACTTCAAGCTAAGTACCCCCTAAGTCTAACAAATATCAACTGAGTACCCCAACCACAGACCTCCCTAGGCCCACCCAAGCTCTGCCCCAGATCCCATACCCTTAACTAATTGTAATGCAATTTTTTCCATTCATTTTCATATGCACATCAGATATAAATTCTCAAAACTGACACATTTCATTCACTATATTGAAAATAAAATCATTTTACCTACCAGCGATCTTCTGCAGGCTGCTATAATTAGCTTTAAAGGTGAGACCGGGAGGCCAGGGGGAAAGCCAGAGGACGCTAGAAAGAACGGGGAAACATGCAGGCCTTGGCGAATCGGGCAACACTGGCATTGTACCGCATAGAGAAGTCAGCTGGCAGGCGCCTCACTTCCTGCTCAGTATGCCGAGGCATGGTTTGAGAGATACTGCTTTAGACCATCTAAAATAATAATACTCTTAGCGCACCTGCGTACTTCAATTTTTGTGGCTCCGTGCATCCATCATTCTGTGGTCGGCAGAGAAATGTTGCAGTGTGTGGCGCGTGTGCAGCGCGTGCGCACATTGGGAGCAGACATCGGGGAGAGAAGGAGGCGGCGGCGACCAAGCTACGGAGCTAGGGGAGGGAAGGCCACAACTACTGCCGCTCTGTGGTCACACAGCCTTCTCTGCCTCCACTCTCCCCTCTGGGTGAATTTCCGGGTCGAGGATGAGGATTTGTTGGAGGCTGGTGGCGCTACCACAGAGGGAGTGGGATGGGCTGGGGGGCGCAGGCAGAGAACGGGAGAGAGGGAAGGAAAGAGACAAGACAGTGGCCAAGGAGAGAGAGAGAAAGAGATAGAAAGAGACAGCGGCCAAGGAGAGAGAGAGAAAGAGATAGAAAGACAGACAGCGGCCAAAGAGAGAGAGAGAAAGACACACAGGCAGCAGCCAAGGAGAGAGAGAAAAAGACAAACATACACAGACAACAGCCAAGGAGAGAAAGAGATAGAGAGACAGACAGCAGCCAATGAGAGAGAGAGAGAGAGAGACAGACACACAGCGGCCAATGAGAGAAAGAGGAAAAAAAAGGCACAAACAGCGGCCAAGGAGAAATAGAGAGAGAGAGATAGAAACATACACAAACAGCAGCCAAGGAGAGAAAGAGATAGAAAGACAGACACATAGACAATGGCCAAGGAGATAGACAGCAGCCAATGAGAGAGAAAGAGACAAAGGCACATATACAATGGCCAAGGAGAAAGAGATAGAAACATACACAGAGCAGCCAAGGAGAGAGAGAAAGAAAGAAACAGAAAGACAGACACACAGCTGCCAACGAGAAAGAGACAGAAAGACAGATACACACAGACAGCAGCCAAGGAGAGAGAGAGAGACAGAAGGACAGACAGACAGCGGCCAAGGAGAGAGAGAGAGAGAGACAGAAAGACACAGACAATGGTCAAGGAGAGAAACAGAAAGAAAAATAGACAGCCGCCAAAGAGAGAGAGAGAGACAAAGAAAGACAGACAGACACATCTATTCTAGCACCTGTTAATGTAACGGGCTTAAAGACTAGTAGAGACTATAAATCTGCATAGCTGAAATAATGCAAAGTAGACATGGCCCACTTTGCTCCGAAGGGCTCAACTGACTAACTGACATGAATTTGCAAACTAGGTCTAATTATAGATAAGTTGGCATTTGAGCTTGTCAACACTGCTGTGATTGAATGATTTAATATTATGGAAAATATAAATTTTCATAAGTAACAGCCAATGGAGATTACATAACATGTGTTTGTGTTTTCCAGATTTCAGTCCTGTGTGCAATGCATGAAGAATGTGCTGTAGCCATCAAGGCCATGACCAAATAAGCAGGGATCACCAAGCTCGAGCTGACTGCTCAGGTCCAAACAAACCATAGATCTAAAATTTGGTTCTGATTGTCACCAAAGCTATGGCCTTTGCAAACAACCTCATTTCTTTTTGAATGGTGTCAAAATTGTGCTGGATTCTGGATTAATCTTACAAGTTAACTGGCAAGTTTCAAAATCACTGAGGTTCTGAATTCTTTTTAGTAGTCTTACTCATGACATTCCTTTAGTTTGTGGGTCCAAGAAACCCTATCTTTAGTCAGGTTTTTTTTTTTTTTTTTGGTTTGTGTTTTTTTTTTTTTTTTTTTTTTTGCTTGAGCGTATCTGTTTATATTATGGACAGATGAGATCAGGCTTTTAGTTAACTTAGTAAACTGCACCAGAAGTTTAAAATGGTTTTACTTAAAGTACCATATTAAGATGTTTTGAATTACACACAATCTGATATGCTATTAACTTATAGAGCCAATTTAAATGATATACCAAGCAAAATTCTTGGACTGAAACTCAAGTGACTTTAACATGCCAGTTGGTTTGCTCCCTTCCTCCCCCTCCCCATAAATTTTGGCCATGTGCAGCTCACTGTTACCTCTTTCACTATGCCAGTTTGACATAAGCTTTTATTAAGCAACATCAAAAGCCTGCCTGTGTGTTATACAGACACTGTCATGGGTTGGTGCTGCATAGATTTAAAAAAAGGGCACAGAAGGGGGAGTTCGCTACAGATTTTCACTCGAGGCCTTTGTTATCAGACAAAAAATAATAAAAATAGAAAAATACAGTTCGGTTGCTTTTTCTTTTTTGTATTTATCTTAAAATATTAAAAGGAGTAAAGAACTTCCCAGGAATTTATTTGCGGTGCTTCCGGTGTTTTTTTGAATTGCAGATATTTGGTTTCTAATTTTGGTTATGACTTCTGGACACTTTTAGAAACAGAATGTAACAATTTGGGGGAGGGGGTGTATTGTGTGTTTTGTTCTTAAAGTGTCATCGTTGAGGTTATTGCAAGTTCATTTAAGTTTCAAATATAGACTTGGAGACATCAAGATGTAAGATTAACTTATGATTTTCTTGTAGATTTGTCAGTTACATTACTATGTAAGAGCCATTGGTTTAAGAACTGTAGCATATGTTTTAAAAGTTAATTTCTGGGGAGGGGGAAGAGACTGGATGACTTGGATTGGCAGTCTTAACTGTTAGGCAGCCAGTTCAAATTGGTTATGACCAAAGTTACTGAAGTTACTGCTATCTGAAAAGGGTTCAGTGGCCTTTAGAAATGAGTTGCTGGGCTGTTGGTTCCTACTGGATGAGTATGCACAGGACTGAAAAACACTCACTTGAGTGCAAATTGGACAGGCTCTAAAGACAGTAGGTATAAACATAGGTCAATTCAGTTACCTCTGTCTTCAGGGTATGGTGTAGACACATTGGTAGTGCAATGGGGGAGGAGGAACTTTGCACTGCCACTGTATGCAGTACCTGTTATGTGGATTAATAAAACGACTTCAGTGCTGTTAAATCGGCACACTAACATGCACTAAATTCACTTATGAAAATACATTTCCTCATTTTACTATTGATGAAACAAGTCAGAAAACTGGTCCACTAACATGCCTTTGTGCATCTCGGAATTAAAAGTTGACAGGAAAGTAATTTTTGTAATTGCAGAACTAAGAACAATTGCACATAATTTTCAGAAAATTACTTGTATCTTTTTAGAGCCTATAAATCTGTCTTCTGAATGTTAATTATGGGCAGCAATATTTTTTGTGTAATTTTTTTTTGCAGAACTTAGTGTTTTCTTAGCACATCCATAGTTGAAAATTACTGTAACCTCTGAAATAACACTTGCATAGTATTACCCATAGGATTATGTGAATGAGCACATCTGCAATTTCACATCTTTACTCTGAAAACAGCAATATGAGCATATTGTAGAATTCATATTTGGCAACAAACACTGGTCACTGAATAGATAACAGCTAAGAACGCTATATCCATTGTCAGACTTTATAACAGCATGGTTTTGTTCGTGCTGTGAAGTTCATATACAAACTAATTTGCTCTTATGCAATAAATCTACTTATTAAAACTAAATACCATCCCACTGCTAGTAGTCTGAGTCTGTTGCAAGACTTGCATTGTTTCTCTAGTATACCTTTTTATTTGCTTTATGCATGAACTGAACTTTTAAAGCACAGTGAACCCAACTTATCTTCAACATTACTTCTGTAATACCTTTTGTCTGTTTATAGGTACTTTTTTACCTGTTTAATCATGCAGTTTGTAATGAGTACCAACAGAAGGTAGGCCAAGTTTATATACAGTATAATGATAGTGTTCTAATCCAGTGTTTCTCAACTAGGTCCTGGAGTACCCCCTTGCCAGTCAGGTTTTCAGGATATCCACAATGAATATGCATAAAAGAAATTTGCATATCATGGAGGCAGTGTATGCAAATCAAGTTTATGCAGATTCAATGTGGATATCCTGAAAACCTGACTGGCAAGGGGGTACTCGGGACCGAGTTGAGAAACACTGTTCTAATCCATGAAAACATTGGAAATGCAGAGAAGTTCTTATGTGAAAAGTAGTGTAGCTTTTTAATTTGATGGAAGGGAAACTTGAAAAATGTCCCTCTGTTTAAAGTTATCCCAGTTCCTGTAGAAGTGTTTTTACATAACTAAGACTGTAGCCATGTTGGTCCAAGGAAAAGCTCTAAAAGATTTAGGTGAAGAGGAGGACCAACATGACTACACATGATACATTGCACGGATGCTATTGTTCAAAGGGATCAAAACCTAGAGCAGATATCGGTGTGAATGTATATTTAAAAGGCACAATTAAGAGTTTGCTAAAATTTGAAATGCTGATATTAACATTTTAAGTTGAAAGAATTTCTGCCTTATTCGCTCAGTATTTTGTGAAGCTACACATACAACTGGACTTTAATAAAAAGAATGTATGTGTGTCTTGATAACTTTGTGCGTCCTCTTGTTTTTAATACACATATTGTCAAGTATAATTTTAACATTGTACATGACCAAACGTGTTGGTTGTATGCCGTCATCTACAGTGTTCTCTATGTAATTCTCAAAGAAAAGTGGTTGGAATCCTGGATAGAAACTGCTGTTGGGTAGATGTACACTGTTCTGCATGTCCAAGTTGGGTAAAAGTGGTCCATTTTCTAAAAATTGATAGTCTACTAGCTGGCTTGTATCATCCTTCGTTGCGGCTCAGCTAGCCTGTGCCAACCTCTTAGTTAGGCTTATATACAGAATGCCTGTCTATACGATTCTATAAAGGCTTCTATTTTAAAATTGCTATTTAGCTGCAAATTGGTAAGACATAACCACCAAAATGCTCGTTTTTAAAATGTCAGTGGTTAAATTTGTTTCTAGATATAAAAACATGTTGGTGCTGAATATTTATATAATTAGGAATAAGTTCCTGGTCACTGCTGAACAAATACCAGTTGTCGGTAGTTTGTAGGCACCATGTCATTGCTGTGCCCTTCTGGCTGGCAGGAATAGTGTCAACTTCTCACTTAGTTGGGGGACATCATTTTACATAGAAACATGAAAAATGACAACAGATAAAGGCCATGTGGCCCATCCTCACCTTGAAGTGGTTCTTTGTACCAGACCTGTTCAGGTGTACCTGTGGGCTTGCACGTAGTATATACAATAATTTTTTTTTTTTTTTTAAACTTGGGTATGTTGGTACCATGTGTAGAGGTCTGCAGCTTTGAAGGAAAGTGGTAATGAAATGAATTGCCTGCTGTAGCCTCTGTAAATGTAAGATTGGTCCATAACCATATCATTTTAGTAAGAACCCTAAGCATAAAGGGTACAAGATGGATATTTCAAATTTATGACTAGCTTGAAATTCAAGTTTGGGTTGCTTTTATGTGATCACTGTAAATGTAATTTCTGGCAAGCTTCTCAAGCTGTTTTGATCAAGATATTCATACCCTTGTATTGCTTCAGTATCATCTGGAAAATGAGTATTTTGATTAAGATGACACTTGGTTATGGCTCTGGAAAGCATACTTCAGAAAGTACCTGAGTAACCATGATCAGCAGTTACTGCAATTTTCCTAAACATCTTGCAGCACAATTTTGTCAGTTAATGCTGCAAGTGTTTACCTTTTTGATGCCTTAACAGGCTTTCATTTCTAAACTGGGGTGCTTTTTTTTTTTGGGGGGGGAGCTTATTACCAAATCTAGATTTATTTTCTGAAAACTGTGTCCCAGAATAGCATGTATAAAAGCAACAAATATTCCTGCTTTGGAAAACTGCTCCAGAACTGTAAAATGAATACTATGTTCAGAAGCTGGGTAGATTACCATGGTTATCTGAAGCTTGAAGAGATTCAGAAAACAAATGAGAACTGATTTGGAAAATTAATGTTTTATAGAGTAATGTTAGATTTAGCTTTATTCCAGTGATATAGTCTGCAAAGGTTTGGGGGGGGTTTGTTTTTTAAAGGTTGTAGGTATGATATGGAGTAGAAATGTCAAAGCAATGTAGACTCGAGACAAAGCCATGTTAGATGGCTTTGTACTTTTGGAATGCATATTTAACATCTTGTAAACATGAATGACAAATGGCTTTGGCTTTGGCAATGGCTAGTACATCATGACATCAATCTGGTGCTTTTTTTTGCTTACCATGTTGTAGCCATGAATTCCCAGTATTACATCCCTTTACTGTGTGCTGGAAACATATGGAGAAAGTTTTATGTAAATGTATAGAACTAAGACAAATTAACGTGGTATAAGCTGGGAAGATTTTATAGTAGAGATGTCTGCTTAATTTGTATGACTGGTACTAAATTACTGAATGGTAATGGCTAAAGACCTCAAACATAACTGAAAAGATATACTTTAAATGAACATTTTAGGAATGTAAGGGAGAATATTTTTTAATATATTGAGGAAACTTTCTACAAAACAATTTGAGTAAGATTGTTTAAAATGCAGAAGACAAACATTTCCATAATGTCGCTGATTGAAATTGTACAGGAGTATTGCCTTTTAACAGTAGTGGGCATATTAGTACAAGCTTCATTTTATCACTTAAAAGATCAGATGTTTTCTTGCAAGAACAGATTAAGAAATTGTGTACTTCAGTTGGCTTTTAGTGACCAGAGCTGTTGTATGTTAAAATTAAATTCAGTAGCTGCTTGTGTGGCATCCGTCACAAGAAACATTTGTTCTGAGGTCACACTCTATGGGTGGGTGAATTCACAATTTTGTGGGGGATGTGGAAACATCTAAATTTTAGATGTGTGTGTGTGTGTGTGCGTAACATACCCACCCTTTAACAAATTTGTCGTAGTTCTGGTTTCTGGACTTGAATTTACATAAATCTAAAATTCATGTCCTGTTACCTTCCAAGACTTACACTAGTTTTGATAAACTATAATTTTGCACATTGTTTGGTCCTGTTTTCTAAGATTCTGGTGTATTTAAATGTAACTTGCCATGAGCTAAGTCTTAATAAAATTTAAAAAAATAAATTTTGGACTCATCTTGAATGGTATCTTGGCCTATACGCCTACATTGATGACTGCCTGTCTCTGTACCTTGGTTTACAAGCATAATCCATTCCAGGATCATGCTCGTAATCCAAAATGCTCATTTTTCAAAGCAAAGTTCCCCATAGGCTTTAATGCAAACTCAGAAGATTCGTTCCACAACCGAAGTTTGCAATGGTGGTCCAGGGGTGAGAACTTGCCTGCGGGTGCTGCAAAGCGATTCCAAAGTGTTGCCTTCCTTCCTCGGGGTCCCCATGCGGTTGCCCTCCTGCTTCTGCGATGCCTCTGCCGTCCGTCAGAGCGCTCTCCTGGCTCCCATCTAAACTGGCCCTCCTGAATGAGCATGCGCGCGTCCTTGTACGTGGTGAGCATGTTGTCGGGGAAGCGGCTGCCTTAGGAGAGGAGAGAGAAGTCGCACGCATGCTCATTCAGTATGGCCAGTTTAGATGGGAGCCGGGAGAGCGCTGACGGACGACAGAGGCATCGCAGAAGCAGGGCAGCCGCATGGGGACCCCGAGGAAGGAAGGCAACACTTTGGAATTGCTGTGCAGCACCCGCAGGCAAGTTCTTACCCCTGGGCCACCATTGCTGAGTGCTCGTTTATCGGGGAGTGCTCGGTTTACGAGACAAAAGTTTGAGTGTTTTGCTCGTCTTGCAAAATACTCGCAAATCAGTACACTTGTAAACCGAGGTACCACTGTATATATGTAACCTGAGTCCTCAAGATAAGTGTTGCATTAACCAGTGCACTAATTTCTAATGTATGTGCTAAAAACCTTTATTCCCAATGCAGTAAACTGATATGCACATTTTAGTGCTAAAGTGTGTACACTACTAAATATACAGCCATTCGCAAGTAAAATGTCTTCTTATCAGTATATTCGCAGAGCTTGGCTCAACCACCCTATCCTCTCCTTGCCTGGACATGTTCCAGGTCAGTGGGTCTTACAATGAGCTCAATACAACAAGAATCCTGATGGTCAAAGACCCTCGCTTTTAACTGAACTTCAACATTTTCATAAGTCTGACGGCAGTGGTATTGCTATCTTCCAAAATTCACTGGAGGCAATCATGGGTAGGTATCGCTCCTACCCACCAGCGTTAGAGGTGGGCTCAGTTGGGCTATCAGGGTTCTTTAATCCAAAAACATGTCACTTCAGATCATTTTTGCTCCAACGCTGTATTTTATTTCCATCCCTGAGCTGCTAGAAAGAACAAATTTCTGCATGGAGAGCAATTACCAATTTGTGCCTTTCGGCACTATCCTTTAGCAGTTTGACAGATTTTTCTGTGTTAGCTCTTTTTGATTTGAGAACAAGATGATTGTGGAATATTCAAGAGTAGGCCACTGTTGAAAGATGGTGCATACTATTAACTGGAGGCTTACCAAAAATGGTTAGTGAAGGCTTTCCTGAGGTGCATAGATACAGCTGTTTTGCCATTTTTAACTTTGCCTGCCTCTCAGCAGATGTTCTGCCACTACATGTACATTCTTCTAAACTATACCTCTTCTACCTTAAGAGATATGCACCTATACACCCTAATTCCATATGTGGTACTCAAAATTGCATGTGTAAATTTGGGTGTGCATCTAATTGTGTGCAGTTTTAATTGGCAAATCGGCTAACTAGCACTGAATTGGGTGTTGTGCATATAAATTTAAATGAATGTACATTTTAGGCTGCATGTGGATTTGAAAAGGGGGCATGGGGGGGCATAAATGGAACAGGGATGTTCCTGCAATTTAGGTTAAGTGTTACAGAATAAGGGGGGGATTCATATTTTTTTTTTTATAAGAGCTGAGAATTTTATACCAGGTTTCAGTTGGTATAAATCCTTCTGCTTAAAGGATACAGATCCAGCACCAAATGCTATCCTATAAACAGCACCTTGAGTACTGTTTATAGATAGTACAGATTTGATTTTGGTGTCAGACTGAATTTAGTCCATATAGTTAAAGCTGTTCTCTCATTGCTTTGAGAATTCTGCCCTGGGTGACTTAAGACATCATTTTTCACTGAGCAGATACTATAATGTGCACGGATTGTCTCAAATTACCTCTGAATGTCTTCTTGTAGACTCAGGCTTTGAAAATGCTGCAACAGTCTGGGTGGAATTTGAGAGTACCATTAAACTTCATATAAGCATTCATTCTTAAACTGTGTAAATGTCAACTACAGGAAAAACATTGATATGATTAAACTTTGTGCAGGATACAAATACTCATGTAGGATTGCCTTCTGTTGTGCTACTTGACCAAGGAGCTATGTCACTGTATAACTTGCCCACTTCCTCTGTGTAGGTTGGTAGTGAATCTATCAGCTGCAGGACATATGGTGCATTAGTTTAATGTTTGAACCAGGCTCTGTCCTAAGTGAGTCTAAAACCAAAAACCTGCAATTAGAGTGCAAGCAGCGAGTATTAATTTAAAAAACTTGAACAGTAATCACTGAACCCAACTATGGACCCTACCACTTTTTGTTTTGTAACTAGTTGGAATGTAGTTGGTAGATATGAATGATAAAACTTCTCCTATTTAATAATGTGGTAACAGCATATATGTTGTAATGGAGACTAGTTTAAAGGTGTTCCTAATTGTTATCCTACCCTTTGTGGAAACTATATCCATGTTTTACTTCCACTTTCTACACTGGTCTATAATGTAACCATAAAGCTGTCCTATTAAAAAGATATATATATGTACCCTGGTACTATCTCTTGTTCAGTAGACAGGTGAGACATTTTAGACCATAGTGTTATTTCCTTTTACTTGCATGCTGCAGCAGGAATCCACTCTGGATTTTTCATTTTGCCTCCAGTGTACTTTACAGACTACTACTGTATTTTTCGCTCCATAAGACACACCCAAGAATTAGAGAAGGAAAACAAGAAAAAAACATTCTGAACTAAATTCTCCCTGCTAGGCTCTGCACCCTGTCCCCCCTCTGGTGGTCTAATGCTAGGCTGGGACAGGGCAGGCAGGCAGGCCAGGCCCCCCAACCTTAGACAAGCAAGCAGGCAGGAACTCCCATTACCTTAACTCCTTCAGCAGTCCAGCACTGTAGGGCAGGAGTTTTCAGCCTCCTGCCCTTCATCCATCTTTCTCCCCAGGCAGCAGCATCGAGTGGCAAGAAGGCAGGTATGAGTTTTTCGCTTCCTGCCTTGCTGCTCTGTGAATGGTGAGCCAGCGCTGTAGGGCAGGAGCTTTCTCTCCCAGAGTGGCAAGCAGGTAGGTGTTGAGTTTCTCACTTCCTACCTTGTCCTGCACTGCTTTGTCAATGGCTCTCACGAGAGCCATTCACAGAGCAGCGTGGGACAGAGCAGGAAGCGAGAAACTCACACCTGCCTGCCTGCTTGCTGCTTTGACTGCTGCTGCCTGGGGCGAAAGCCGGATGGAAGGGCAAGAGGCTGAAAGGTTGGTGTTGGGAATAATTTGTAAATATGTTCAACCTGTTAAGGGAGTAGTTTTGAGCTCTTTTTGAAGCCTATGTTGGCAGTTAATCTGTTTGGTTATTTTGAGAACAATGGTTTGACCTGTTAAGTGCCTCTACTTCACACATACAAGTCTCTATGCTTGGGTATTGACTGTAGAGGATACTAAACTACCATATTTTTCACTCAAGATGCACTTTTTCTCCCCTCATGTTGCACCTGCCTGCTTGCTGGGAGAGGAGGGGATTAGTTAGTATTTGCTGCATAAGACATACCCTTATCTCCACCCATTTTTTATTTATTTTTTTTTTTTTGGGGGGGGGGGGGTATATCTTGTAGATTGAAAAATACAGTAGTTTAGTGTCCTCTACAGTCAATACCCAAGCATAGAGACTTGAATATGTGAAGTAGAGGCACCTGTAACAGGTCAATCCATTGTTCTCAAAATAACCACGAAGAAGCCACACTCCTGGTACACCTTAACAGAAACAGGGGCCTGTTTCCCATGCATGAATGTAGGTGGATGAAATGGCTCTATGACTCCACCTGTGGCTTTAGAAACAGGAACACCCTGCTGGAGTGAATGAGTCAGCACAAATGGTTAGAAATGTGAAACTCATTAGTGACCTCTGAATAATGCAGGAGACCCCTGTGCACGTCCAATTTCTAATATGTACTTTCTTTGGTATAATAAAGTAGACAGATCTGCCTGAGTCTGAGGAGTCCCTTGGCAGTAGTTGTATAGCTCAAATATCCAGCAAGCATTGAACAGTAGGCTGGACTTGCACTCCTTGTCCAGTCTCCCGGCAGGAGCAGTCATGAACCGATGTGATGGGCAAATTCCATTTTGTAGCCTGATGAATAATTTGTAAGACCCACTTGTCTGCTGTAATATGCATCCAGGCAGGCAGAAACTGAGAGTTGATCCCCTATCCGGTGAGGGGCACTTGGCTCCCTGGCATCATTGTGTCTTTTGGGCTGGACAGGCACTGGCAGACTGGGAACAACTATAGCCTGCATACCGATTCCGGGAACCCAGTGCAAACCTTTGTGCTGAGGAAGAAGTATATTGCTGGGAGAAATGAAAAGTAGAATGCCTAGAACCCTTGTATCTTGCTCTACTATCAAGCAGGGTGTTTTGAGCGATGGTCCATTACTGAATCCATGAGGTCATCCAGACCCTTACCAAACAATAACTGCCCCTTAAAAGATAGCCGAACCAAAGTTGCCTTTGAAGTGGAATCACTGGTCCACAGCTGAACTCGGAGCCCCGAAACAACATATGCTGACACCTTTGCCATTACTTTAAAAAAGGTCATACAAGGCATCTGCCATGTAATTCATCCCAGCCATCAGAAGTTGAGAAGGCTACACCACATCAGTCTCCAGCATACATAGCTGAGAGAGATGGGCCTGTGCCACAAAAGACATTACCACAGTAGCTTTAATGCCTAAATTGGCCATTTCAAAAACTTTCTAGAGAACCTCATCCACCCAGCGTTCCTGCATATCTTTCAACACAACTCCCCCGTCACTGGGAAGAGAGGTGTGCTGAGTCGCCAGCGAATCCACCTTGGGCTGTCCGAAAAGCTGCTGACACTCCTGTGCTAGTAGATGCAAGCGGGATATAGCTCTAGTATTCCTCAAAGGACTTTCTGGAGAGTCAAATTGCTCCAACTATAAAACTTGTATCCGGGTGCCAGGGAAATGTCACAGATTGCGAGCACATACTACAAAGGCAGGGCAAAGAAGTGGAAGGAGCAGGCTGAGTGACCAAGCTCAATTCGTGTAAAGATTCCGCAGTAAGATCAGATAGCACTGCAAACTTAAGTGCAAAACAGTTGTATCATCTCCAGGATCTGGAGACCCTTAAGGGACCTGTGGATCCAGAGTACCCAAGCCCTGATCCCCCAATCCAGGATGGGCTGCACTAGCAAACAAATGATCAGTGAGGTTCAGGTCAGCCCCTGAATCCTCCAGAAAAGATGTGGAGGCAATGAGACCCCTGAGGGCACCTCACTGCCTAGTGACATCTAAGGGGGGGCCACAAGAGCATCCAGCAGCTGGAACTGTGGTTTGAAATTCAGATCATAGAAATCACATGAATTCAGAGTATTTCTTAGGCTGTGGAAGGTCTGCTGCCTGGCTACCCAAAGAATCCGCAGAGCCAAGCCCTGAATGTAACGGTGGCCCCCTCATAGTGCTAGCTGAGTGAAATCACCTGCTTCTGTAGGGGAGAAGCTGAACTAGCCGTCACTGCCCCCTGACAGCAGCACATGGTGCACGGATGCTCCAAAAGCACTAAATCTGTTCAAACTTCACATGAATCCACAGCAGATTTTCTGGTAAAAATTCCAATTTCCAAGAAGCAGCAAAAAGCAGAAGAAATATTGCTAAAATTCCAAGATGGCCGTGGCACCAAATTTGTGCCAAAAATATGCTATTTTAAATACTTCCTGAAAAGAAAAAAAATGGCAGTTTTAGTATTTTTCACTTGGGGACCCACAGAGGAGCACCTGGAACAAATAAAACACCTTGATTCTAACTTTTCTTGATCTCTATGAGAGCCCTTTAGCTCCAGTATACTCATTGTGACCAGTGTCACTTCTACTGCTCCTGCTTCCAGCCCTTTTTAGTAGCTGATTCAGAATTCACTGCCACAATGCTGGGAATGCTTTTTCCAAACTGATATTCAGGCTGCCGGTCAGACTCCACTGTCTGACTGTGTCCACCACCCCCCTGTGGACCACTGGATGTGCAACAGGACAGGTAGAGGTGTGAAAATGCAGCTGGCACACTGCGGGACACCACTGTGCTCCCTAAACGTGCCTAACAGTCTGTGCTTGAATCCCACTTAACTAGGTCAGGGATGACCCTGAGCTCCAAGGAACAAGATGCAGACTGGTTAACAGGTACCCTGAAGGGATCAGCCTGTCGGCTACAGACCAAAGTCTGAATTTTCAAGCAGGTTGAGCTTCAAAACCATTTTAAATGCAAAAAGACCTGCGAAAGTAACTGAACTATGTTGCATTAAAAACAACAAAATGAGAGTAGAACCCACACAGTGGTAGAAGGCAAAGACTGTAGAGGGCGCTAAACTAGTCTGACATACGTTGGAGGAAGAGTGAAAAATCTGGAGTGCATTCCTTCTGCGGGAAATAACCCTATGGTCTTCTAGAATGTCTCACCTATTGCACTGGAAAGGAGAATATAATATAGATTTTGGACTTCAGGCATCATTGTTTTAGGGTCAAATCTATATCACTTGACACTACAAATTGCAATCAGCCCTTTTAGAACCAGGCCTTGGTTAAAAAAAAAAAGTTTGTAATGAAGTAATTTCTTAGGTGATGTGCTGCTTTAAAGAAGACAAGTTGAAGTACATGCCTAACTGGAAACCATTTGTGTAAGAGTAGCCTTATAGCTGTGGGCACCTAAAAGACCAGTTGTCCTAGTTATCTCTGTTTATGCTGTAAAGCGATACCATTTGTTATGTATAAAAGCTTTAGTCCCTGTAAAATCTGTTCTAGATATGAAGGTGTTGGTCCTTTAAATGTTAGGTAGTTCTGGGAGGGGATGGACTGTCTTGCTACAGGTAAGTACCAATTACAGGCAGCTATAAAAGGGAAGTTCTGTCTAGAATCCTAAATTGTATTTGCAAAAAGTTGAAATGTGAATGTCTAGGTTTGTCATTGCAAAACTGCCCCCCCCCCCCTTTCCCATTCTAGGTATAGGGCTTCAAGGACAAAGAGCCCTGGATTGATTTATACATGTGATAAGGTGTATCAGAGAGGAGAAGCTGCCTGTGAGGTAATTGGTACAGAATAAAAATGCTGCAGAAAACAAAGTGTTCTCTGGAATTGTTAATGCATTGAAATACATGAGATTAAAGTGATGGCTACTTAGTAATAACATGATCAAATTTAACTTTAAAGCAAAAGGGGCTGGGGTCATTAGGGAAAAATATTCTGTAAGCATTTAACTTTAAAGAGAGACTATGATATAAAATGGGAAGTGGTAAAAAAAAAAAAAAAAAAAAAGTTCAGCAGCAGCAGTCAGGATTAAGACTTTATTTCAGCCATGGCTGTTCAAAATGCTATCTTGGAAACCCAGATCAGATTTATTTCATGTATAGAAGAAGACAGGCCAAACAACTGCCACCATGGTTAAATAAGCCGAAAGACTTTTCTAGGCAAGTGCATATATGTCTTAAAAATGGAAAAGGATTCAAAGGAGAAAAAAATGCTAATGGTGGATTTGATTTAAATCATGGGTTTCTATGGATTCATTCTTGCTCGTATAATTATATTTACAACCACATGTCAGCAGAATAGGCCAGTTTTTTATATATTATTCAAACAGTCCACTACAGACTTCCATCTAACATTTTACGACAGTGTTAGCTTGGTTCCACCCATTCTTTTCAGAGCTGTTGCAAAACAAAGACTATTGTGTATGAAAAGGTGGCACTTTAGCCCAAAGCTGGCAAGTAGGCTGTGGAGTACAGTACTTCAATGGTCCTTATTCTTACCTGTGCTCTTCAACATATGTATGAGCACCCTGGGCAACCTCACCTTCACTAACAGCAAATGTCTGCTATCCTATGCAGATGACATCTTTCTTTTGATTCCATTCTCTACTGCCATTTGGAAACATTTTTGGAGAATTCCCTAAGCCATTGAAAAAAATATACTCTTGGGCCCTCTCCAACGAACTAAAACACCACTGAAACCAAATCCACAATGTATACAAGCTTCAAATGATTCAGAATGCTCTTTGGCTTAAAAATATGACCCTTCATCTGCTTACTACTGTGTGCTCGGATCGTGTTTAAACTTTCCTGCATGGTGTACCATGCACTAAACACCAACCTAATGGCACAGATAATCCACCACCTCAACCAGGATCAGCAGCTGCCCGCTAATCATCCCCTTATTCCAAAGGAGTGAAATATAAATGAATATTCAATACTTTTTTAATGTATGCTGGCACTAGAACTTGGAACGCCCTTCTAACGTCCCTAAGACCCTTATCTTCTGGAACAGACAGAATTCCTTTCAGTTCAGTTAACTGCCTACTTCTCAGACTTTGAGCAGACTACTATTTGCACGCTCCTTACGCCAAAGGTGAACCCATAATTGCCTGCAACTGTTTATAACCTTGCTCTGGACCCTTTCTTGTCTGGTCCCCATAATATTCCCCTTCAGATCATAGGTATAGGGTGGCAAATGTCATCCCAAACAGAATTAGGGCGATTTATCTCCTTGCGTGATCCGCGGGGTTTGCCCTGAATTAGATGTAACATAAGAGAAGTCTCAGGACAAAAGGTCATGTATCCCAAACGGGAAACTTCCGTGTCTTCTTTTTGGATTAAAACTCTACTATTGCAGAACCAAGCCGTACTGCTTGCTTTCACGAGCGCTACTGCATCGTTTCCCGTCGTGCATTGCTAGCGTCAGCATGCTGTTGGCGCCGCGCGTTACGTGCTGACGCTATCACTAGACGTCTATGGGGAAGGGCGAGCCGCAGGGAAAAAAAAAAAAAGAAGCCTACGGGTCTCGTGACCGGAAGCGACGCACACCAGCGTCCTGGCGGCGAGCAACGTATGACGTCATTGCCGCTATTAATACCGCTGGCCAGCGTCACGTCGGTCTCTTTTATTTCCGCTGCGAGGTGAAGATGGCGCCGGTGAGTGCGGGAGGCGCTATTTCGTTCCCAGTTGTTCGTGCTTACTATCGAAGCGGTTTAACGTGTTTAAATACAGGTCCTGCAGTGGGAATCCAATCCAGTGTCCCAAGTTCTCGAGCTGCTGCACTTACTAAAACCACTGCTGCTACCGTACTCTGCTTCTTCACCATTCAGTTAGTCAGCAGGCTCCTTCTTCTGCGAATGCCAAAGCCTGTCATTTGCCGAAACACTAGTGGTAGTGGAAGTAGTAGTTATAAGTATAGGACCCAATATTCGAAACAGTAGGTAATGGGATGAGGACCGTACAAGGTTTCAAAAATATATTTCATTCCCCGCTGGATGAATACATTCTGTTGGTGTAAGTCAGGGGTAGGCAATAACGGTCTTCCAGAGCCGGAGCCAGGTCAGGTTTTCAGGATATCCACAATGAATATGCATGAGATCGATTTGCATCTCAAGGAGGCATCTCATAAAGATTTATTGTGGAGATCCTGAAAACCTGACCTAGCTCCGGCTCTCGAGGACCGGAATTGCCTACCCCTGGTGTCAATCACTATATGGCCAGGATTTATCTGTGTAGTGACTAGAACTGAGTCAAGGTTAACTTAACCCAGTGTTTTGCAAACTGTGTGCCTCCTGAGATTTCAGATGTGCCGCTATACGGGGGGGGGGGGGGAGATGCTGGCACAGCCCTCTTCCCTGCTGGCACACCCACTGGCGGCTGAGGGCCTTCGCGCATGCAGGTGATGTCATCACAGCGACGTCCACACACTTCTGGATGCCTCAAACTGCGGCCACTACATTTAGTGTGCCGCGGCCCGAGAAAGTTTGCGGGACACTGACTTAATCCATGACTGTACCAAATGAACACGAACATACCCGGAGAACTATGACCATGCATTATTGATCCTATAATTTACATTTGTGCTGTCAGTCGCACACATATGTATACTAGATTACCTGCATGGTTTAGTTTTTCAATATATAATGTTTGGCTGAGCAGGGCCAGTACAAGGGTATAGAGTACCCTAGGTGAGGATGGGATTTGGCTAGTGCTTTCTTAACCAATTAAAACTTAAGAATTATCTTGTCAATACTGGCCAAAAAAACAAAGAAGGGAAAATAGGAAAAGTAAAGGGGTTTTGTGTTTTTGTAGATAATACGTAGAACTAAAAAGAATGCAAACGTTTTTATAGACATGTAAAAACTCAATCCAAGTCACCGTGTAGTCCATAGAGAGCTCCATGATGCATATAACCACAATGTGAGGATCGCGTTGAAGTCCCCACACTCACTGTGAAGGAATCCCTTGTTTTCAGGCAGCAAAAATCAATTCATCTTGTTTAGCAGTTCAGTATGTGACTGTGGCTTGTCTTCTCAGTATTCCTTCAGCTGTTATGCTCTCTATCCACAATCTTAAGAGCACAAGTTAATTTTCCAGTTCATATATGACCATGCTGGATTTTTATATTATAGATCATGTAAAATAATGTTCCTTCCATCTTTTGGAAATACTATCCTTTCAAAAGATTGAGGGCACATAGAACAAAGGTCAAACAGAGCATGCTGCTGCTCCTTATAAAACTAGAAAGCTCAATAGGCTATTGTATCCTATTAGAGAATGACACGGGGAGAAATTTTTCCCTGTCCTCTGGTGCGGGGTAGCTGGATGGAACATGAGGTAGTAGGTAGCAAGAACAGAAGTGACCAGAGACTCATCCTAGAGGATGATGGGACATAGATAGCAAGCAGGTGAATGGAACCTAAGTTTAAGTGGGTCAATAGTGTTCCTGGGAGCCACCACAGAGGATGTAAACTTAATGGTAATGTGCAAGTGATTCCTTTTAGTTGGTTTCAGTAGCATTTACTTACCACTTTTGATACTTACAGAATGTCTCCTATACTTTAAACATAACTGAGAATTATTTTAGTTAATGAGAAATAAGATCTGAAATCTTGTCTTTTGGTTAGGACTTTTACATTAGGGTTATTTAAGTTACCGTATTTTCACATAGATAACGCGCACCCGTGTAAAAAGCGCACACGGGTATAGCGCGCAAAAAACACATTTATGTACATAAATTTTTATATACCGCGCACACCCGTATACCGCGCATGCTGCCCGACTCTCCTTTCGCCCGCCCTGACTCTCCTCTGGAGACCCTGACTTTGTTTTCGCCCGCCCCGACTCTCCTTTCCTCCTTGAAGTCCTGTCCCTACCCTGAAAGCCTGATGCCCCCCCCCCCCCGACGTCCGATTCACCCCCCCCCGCAGGACCGCTCGCACCCCCACCCCGAAGGAGCGCTCGCACTCCCACCCCGAAGGACCGCTCGCACCCCCACCCGAAGAACCGCTCGCACCCCCACAGCCTCACCCCCCTCCCCCATGGAGAAGCTGTCTACCTTGTTTCCGGATGCCAGCGAGCCCAGCTGTTTCCTCTGCCGGCGGTCCCGCCCCTTCTCTGAGCCCTGCTGTGCTGCTTTTTCTTCCGGCGGTCCCGCCCTTTCTCTGACATCAGAGAAAGGGCGGGACCGCCTGAAGAGGAAGCAGCGCAGCACAGGGCTCTGAGAAGGGACAGGACCGCCGGCAGAGGAAGCAGCTGGGCTGGCATCCGGAAACAAGGTAGACAGCTTCTCCATGGGGGAGGGGGGAGGCTGTGGGGGTGCGAGCGGTCCTTCGGGTGGGGGTACGAGCGGTCCTTCGGGGTGGGAGTGCGAGCGCTCCTTCCGGGTGATGAGTCGGGGGGGGGGGGGAACTATGTAAAAAAAATTTTGTACAACGCGCTCACACGTATAACGCGCAAGGGTATGCGCGGTTTGTAAAAACCACGTATAACGCGCGCGTTATATGCGAGAAAATACGGTAAGTGCCTGAGATATTTAGGAGGTAAAAATCCTGTGTAATTTTCTTTAAAAATTGCTTTGTTTTGTAGCAACATCCTTCTCTTATATTTGTGGGCTAGAAGGAATTTCTGTTATCATGATATATGATTATTTGTTTTTCCTTTATTTTTCTTTGTAAAGTTTCTTATCTTTAACCTTTTGTATTTCAAAAGTGTGAATTTTTTTCAATAAAAAAAAAACATAACAGATAACTGATGAAGGCATAAAATCTGACTCGGGGTGTGTTCTTTCAAAATGTCAAGGATGAGCGCACTCAAAATGTAAATGAATCTAAAAATAGAACCTTTTGGTTGTCATTGTGTACATTAGAATTAGATTCACAAGATGTTAACTATATGAAAAATTAGTCAAGATCAACAGTAGTCTTATCCAAGAAAAAAAAGGCATAAATTGGTCACCATTCTTGTATTTTTTAATGAGAAAGATCTTTATTGAATGATATAAAATACAGCCAAAAACAATTCACAGTAAACCACAAAATTATGATGGCCATAGGAAACACACCAAAGAACAATGTTAAAGCCACAAACCCCCAAATTATAAAATTAGCCAAATGGTAACCCATTAAATTTTTACCCCAACATTAATGGGCTAAAAGTAAACTAATGAGTGAACTGTATATATGCATTGTTAAATGTATTCCAGAGACTCAGAAATGTAGAACTGCCTTCAAAACTGCCTTTTTAATTTGGAAAAAATTAAGTCGTCAAATTTTCCCTTAATGCCACTGTTGCCAAAGTAAGACATAATGTGGATGGAGCTTGCTGAGTTTTGCATTGTACGTCTTGGAGCTTACAGCATGTCGAGATGCATTGGTGTACAACGATTCATTAACCGGTCACTATATGGATGGTTGATGTACTTGACAACTTTTTTGCTTGCAAAGTGGGATTTCTAGAAGAACGTTTATATGTTACTGCATGCTTTGTGAAACTAGAAGTGTAAGCTAGCATACTGTTATTCTCTGGCTGAGGGGAAATATGATTGAAGTCAACAAAATCCTGCCTGGTGTAGAACGGGTACAAGTGGATCAGTTTTTTACTACATCAAGATTTACAAAGACTAGGAGACACTCGTTGAAGTTACAGAGTAATACTTTTAAAACCAAGAGGAGGAGATATTTTTTCACTCGGAGAATAGTTAAGCTCTGGAATGCGTTGCCAGAGGATGTAGTAAGAGCGGTTAATGTAGTCTGTTGACAGACATGGGACAGTAGCATGGAATGCTGCAGCTGTTTGGAGTTTTTCCCTGTACTTGTGATTTGGATTGGTCTTTGAAGACAGGATACTGGGCTAGATGGACCATTGGTCTGACCCAGTAAGGATATTCTTGTGTTTAAATTCTGTAACTTAGTATTTTGAGATCAGTATGCCATCAAAATTGTAATTAATAGTTTTACCATGTCATATTGAATTGGGCAAAGTTTTACATGGTGCCTTTTGAAGGGCAAAATGTCTTGCATATGAATGATTTGGGTAGTCTTTATTTAGTAAAAATGACTAGTATAAAGCTTACATTATGAGAGAATATTTGTTGTATCCCCTGAAAAAAATGGACAGACATACATAGTACTTTAGCCATGCAATAGTTGCAATCCTATAGTTGATTTAGAACAGTGTTCACATTTTGATCTTGCTCTCTTTGCATATTAGCAGGAAGTTATTTGCTAATGTTCTCTTAAATATTGTTTTAGCAGAAAGATAAAAAATCTAAAAGATCCTGGAAATTTGTTCTTGATCTTACGCATCCTGTAGAAGATGGAATATTTGATTCTGGAAATTTTGTAAGTATTTCTTTGCTCATATTGGAGCAATTTTACAGCAGAGCAAATGTACTATAATCTTGTATTCTAGTATATGCAAATGCTATTCTTTGTATAAAAGATCTTTAGAAATAATTTTGATATATAAAAGCTGAACCAGTTTTTTCTCCAGAAGATTAGTGCAGCAAGGAATACAAGACAGGCTTAGGGGAGAATTCATTGTAAACAGCTGTATATGTATATCATGTAAAAATCCCTGTGCACTGCAAGCATACAGTATATGCCATGAGTTTTGATACAGCTAAATGGTGAACATGTAATGATACCAATTTAATACAATAAGAAAATGTTTTTGTTAAGTGTTCAGTTTGGATAGATGCTGAGTCGTGGAACAATATTGGCACTATGATGAGCTATTTAAAGAAAAAAACCAACACATTTTTATTCCGCTTTCCGGTTCTAAAGACATGTACTTCTAAGGTTCACTGTTTTGTAAAAAAACAAAAACCTTGAGCAACTAAACAATGCGACTATAAAAATATCTGGCCACATGTGCGGGGATAGTTACCCAAAGGATTACCATGTAAAATGAATTAATGCTTCCTCTGCCTAGAGGGGCGACAACATAATTTGGTGTATGCTTCCTAAGAACAAATGGTAAAATTTTTCAGGCTGGACTCTACCACAGAAGCAGTGAGTTTGTGAGCCTCTGGATAGAGAATGAATGGCTTGGGGACAGATTTGGCCCCGCAGGAACTCTATTTCCCTGTCCCTGCCCCTGCCCCATTCCTGTAAGCTCTGCCTTAACTGCACAAGCCTCGAACACTTATGATTTTAAAGTGTTTGAGGCTTGTGCAGATGAGGACAGTGCTTGCAGGGACAGGCACGGGTGGCACGGGAAAATGAGTTCCCGCGGGGACGGGGAAAAATTTGTCTCCATGTCATCCTGTACTTTTGGAATATAGCCTAATGTTCTGTAATTAGACAATTTAGGAATTATGTTCTACAGAAGTTATATAACACAACATTGAAATATTATGCTTATTCTACATTAGAATTCCCCAAAGTAAAAACTGTTTTGTCTCCATCTGCGAGTGTAATCAGCATCATGTATTGTGCAATAAAATTAGAAAAGCTCCTAGTGGACAAGTGAAACTGCTCTCACTAACATGTACATTGCAAGGTACTTCAATGTAGCTATAACATTTCATACAACTAGGGTTCTCTTCCCTAGTTGATGTCTAGGGCACCATTCCCTAGTGTTCCATTCTTTCTGTTTGCTGAAATAGGAGCAGTTTCTGAAGGAGAAGGTCAAGGTCAATGGAAAAACAGGAAACCTGGGCAACATTGTTCATATTGAACATTTTAAGAACAAGGTCACAGTGATGTCTGAGAAGAAGTTTTCGAAAAGGTGAGTATGCCCATACATTTTGCATTGGACGTTCATTAATGACTTAGCGTGCCCTTTTTATTTCTTATTTGAAGTAAAACACTCATACCTTGAATATGTTCTTTTCTGGATAGTTGGAATGGAATAGGCTGAGTCGCAGATACAAAGCCCCTATAGTAGACCTTCATTCATTCCCTTTTTTCTCTGTCATCCTGCAGAGCATTATTCATGTTTCCCCCTGAATACTTTTCTCCCTCAAGCTCTCTTGAAGTGACATGGGGTATAGTTGGTTCTCAGCCTGCATCTCACTGCTCTAGAGAGGCCAGTGTTTCAGTCTGGTTTCTCCTATTGATGCGCCTTGCACAAGATTCCTAAGTAGACGAATTTGGTCTTGGAGGATGAGATCATGTCAGCATCTATGAGACAAACTTTTCTTATTACATAGAGCTTTCTGGACCCCTGGTCGTTTACATAAATTAGATAGTTCCAAGTCAAATAGATGTTGGCATTGTCATCTTGATGCTGGAACTTTAGATCATTTACTTTATTATTGTCCCTTGGTTATGCATTTTTATTTGGGATCAAGTAAATAACATGTCAGAGAATCCAGTGGCTTTATCTTATGATACCATTTTATTTGGTACTCTTATGAGAGCCAAAAGTCAACTATCAATGAATAATAACAAGCTTCTATTAGTGATGACAGGGGTTGCCATGCAGCTTATGTTAAGAAATTGGAAAAACTGGGATAGGTTGAACTATACATTCTGGTGGGAATCCCTGTGTTATACATATAAAATGGAACGTTGTATGGCCATACAACAGGGAAGATTGAAGAATTTTGTAGAGGTGTGGGAGCCTTTGACTAAATACTGTAAAGAGGAATAATTTATTTTATTTTATAAACAAGTAAACGTACACATCTTGGGGGGTGGGGTAAGGAAAGGGAGTGGAATTTTATGAATGGTTTCATGAAGGTTTGATTTATTTGTTTGTATATTAGCTGGGAGGGAGGGGGAAATTTCTTTGTTGTAGTAATATTTGAAAGTTTGCTGCACTTATTATACAATGTACATATATGTGATTCATTTATGGCGCATTTGTAGTTTGAAAATCATTAAAATAATTTTTTTAAAAAAAAGATTCCTAAGTAAACTGGGTACTGGGAGAGGCTAAAGACAGCTTTCAAAAACAATGTAATTTATCACTTATGTTGTTTCTCATTCTCTCGTCCTTTAAAGTGGGCTACTGCATATTTCTCTATAACTATGTGAATGAATATTTGCACCATTATGAATTTTAATTATATTTTTCCTTTTGTATGGATCGATTTTGAAAATAAAACAAAACATTAAAACCATCAAATGACTCTGAATAAAATGGTCTTTCCAGTGCAGTAGAAATGGTATACTGAACTGTAGGGTTATCCATCCATGCTTGCGAGCGTACTGCAGATGACGTTCATCACAATTTTGCAGCTCCTCCCCCTCCCCGGTCTCTGCTTCCCCCTTCAGTTGTTCCTCCTTAAGCATGAAGGTGGTGTTCTGATCTGCTCCCTCTATTTATTTTTACGGTCTATTTGCAGTCTTTCAGTTGTTTGTGGTTTATACGCGGCTCCAGGACCAGCTATGTCTGCTTGGAGAGGAGCAGACTCCATCTGCAGCTGGCAGGTGCATCCTTCAGGGACCTGTTCAGCCAGCCTGCTGAATATTTGTGGAGCTCAAGGTTCCGGGCCCTCGGCATTTGCCCACTTCCTTGACTTGGTCAGGAGCTTGAGCACAGGCTGTTAGGCATCAATAGTGTCCTTTTGGGGGGTACTCATGGAGCTGGCTTTTCAGCGCTCATAACCCAGCAGTTTGACTGAAGTCCAACTGGCAGCCCAAAGATCTGTGTGCTAGCTGACCGATGGACTGAGGCAGAAAATCCCTCCAAATCCAACTACTCTTTTTCAAGGAGCTGAAGCAGGCTGCAGCACCTTTTTTCTCTGCACATGGTCTAAGTACCAGCTATGACAGCCTATGGCGGTTAAGGCAGAGCTTACAGGAATGGGGCAGAGACAGCGACCAAACTCGCGGGGACGGGACTGGGAAATTGAGCTCCTCTGGGGACAAATTTGTCCCTGTCTTTCACACACCCTCTCCCCAACTGATTCATGTATTCGCCGGCAGATTGGCCAGAGAAAGCAAAAAGGTGCCAGCAATGCTATGAAGGTTGCTAAATATCCAAGCCAAAGAACCAGTTCCTCCAGCCGACTTGGCCCCTCGTAGATACTCCATATACTTTGTTGTGCCAAAGAAAGGCTTAGAGGAGTGGAGGCTCATTCGGATCTGAAACATGTCAATGTGGCGCTGTGAGTACTTGGCTTTGAATAGAAACCGTTTGGTCAGTCATTGCAGCCAGGAGAATTTCTGGCCTCCTTAGATTTGACAGAAGTTTACTTTTACACATCCATCTTCCTGAAACACAGGAAACTTCTCAGATTCCATGTGCTGGAAAATCACTATCAATTCTCTGCACTTCCCTTCGGGCTTGCAGCAGTGCCCCGAACGTTCACCAACATTATGGTGGTAGTGGCCACTTATCTCTGCAGAGTGGGTTGGCAGGTGCAGCTGTACTTGGACGATTCGCTCATCAGAGCACTATCTGTAGCAGAAGGAGAAAAACCGGTAGCGGCAGTTGTGGAGAGACTGCAGAGTTGAATTGTGAACTTTTGAAAAAGCCACCTGATTCTGAGAGTCCTGGAATATCTGGGGTCTTTTCAGCACAGCAGAAGGCTGCATCATTCTTACAGAAGCATGCAAACAGAAGCTTCATGGTTACAGATTTGTTGACCAAACCAGAGCATACAGCAATACATTACCTTCAAGTCCTTGGGTCAGTGGCGGCTATGATAGAAGTGGTGCCCTGGGCAAAAGCAAGGTATGTTGAACCCACTGCCCAGTAATTATCTGATGTGCCTGCTTTTTGACTTAAGCTTCATGGCCAGCTTCACAGTTAAGATTTTCCTGCCAGTCAGACTAAAGGATTATGGAGTGTCACTGTATAGACGTAAGAGGGAGGAATGTTTGAGCTCCATAAATGTTCAGGGTGTTATGTTCTTGTTTTAACATCTATTTTTCTTGCATTCATGGCTCCTCTCAGAGGCTGCTTCATGTTTTCCTTGCATTATTGTTCATTTAGAGATTGTTTTACATTTATCTGAGCAGATAAGACACTTGGTTGCGGGGAGTTTTCCATGCCCTTCCTTCTCCTGTCTCCTCCTATAGGGCTGTCATTGGCTTTGGTACGAACTGAAGGGGGGACCAGCGAGGAGGAGCTGAAAAGTTGTATGATTTGACATTTTCTGCAGTATGCTCACAAGCATGAATGGATATCCCTATGGTTCAGCATACAATTCCTATCTATTGGAAAAGATTATCAAGCCAAAAACCTAATCTCTTTTTAAGAACATTCTGGCAAAAAATACTTTGGGGCTCTTATTACACAGTAGTAAAAAGTGGCTTTAGTGGACCCTTCACATACGTGTAAGGCCATTTTTACTGCTAGTGTAAAAGGGCCAATATTCCCATTTATGGCCACGCATTGATTTTCCTATTAATGAATGAGCCCCTTTGCCACCTATTTTGTAGGTGGTAGGGACTCGTTTTAAACCTGCACTATTTGGTTAGCATGTAGCAATGCCCATGCAATAACACAGTGGTTTTCACAAATTTTTAAGCAAGGGCCATTTTGAGTCCAAAAGGGCTGACTGGGAGCTAACATATATCTTCCTATTTGGGGCCATGACAGAGTATCGCTTCACAACATTCATTCCTACCAAAACGCCTGGCCTTGGTCACCCATACAGAACCCAGATAAACCCTATGCAAAGACAGGACCATAAAGTAAAAGTTCTAATATTTACAAATGAAACACTAAGATGCCAGACTCTGCATGTAGTACAACCCCAGAGAAATAGAAAGAAAAGCATTTCTTCCTGAACAGTGCAAAATATAGACAGAGATGTAAATTCTTAAAACTGACACATTTTAATCACTAAATTGAAGATAAAATCACTTTTCCTACCTTTGTTGACTAGCTCTTTAATCTCTCCTAGCACAGTCTAATTGGGCATCTTATGCATTCCATGTGTGAATTACATTTGTATATCTAAATATAGGTGAAGTGAGTGCATGGACTTACCAAAAGAGATTTACTTACAAGCAAGGCTGCTATAATAGATTCACTTCTTTATTCCAAAATGTATGTAGAAATGAAAAATATTAGAATAGATTTGGAACGTTTAAGCCTAACCTAAAGGCCCAAGAAATAGCGCAATAGCTGCATTGTTCAAACTATTTCTTATTTAAAGTGACAATTGAATACCTAGTATTGTTGAAATGCCGTGAATTGCACAGGAAGAACTTATAGGTACTACTGTTTTATGACTTCTAGATTTTGTTCTGCTTCCTAGGTACCTGAAATACCTCACAAAGAAATACCTCAAAAAGAATAATCTTCGTGATTGGCTGCGTGTGGTGGCAGCTGACAAGGAGACTTATGAGCTGCGTTACTTCCAGATCAGCCAAGAAGAAGAGTCAGAGTCTGAGGAATAAAGGGAACTCTATTTCCAGTCTTTTCTTGAACACTATCAGAACACAACTTGGAATAAAGATCTTATACCCCTAGCAAGTATCTTTTCTTCTTTGGATGATTAAAAAAAAGTGATTGTGGTTTATATACAAGATTCAATTCAAGAACCAAGGAGCATGGCTTGTGATGTGACTAGACAATGATCAAGCAGTACAAAATTTTCAAAGATGTTGAGCAACCCCAAACACAAATATTTTGCTGTCTTTAAACCATAAATGACTGAAGGTTAATTTAGAAATATGGCTTTTGCTCCCTTAGACCAGAGCATCAAACATGTACTGCCTTGACTACTGGGCAGTGCTGTTTCACATTTAATGAAAACAGCTGAGCACAGGCTTAGTTAGGATTGGTTGAACCCTGGATTAGTGTTAGAAGCAGCATTATTGGCAAAGAGGAATCTTGTTTTGTTTCTAGTTTGCAGTGCTAGATTTCACCTCTAGTGGGCTGTATTTCTTCATTTAATGATTAGCTGCAATGAATAGACTATAAGACGTTTTAGATGTGGCGGAGCATTTATGATAGGTCTTAATCTGAGTTTAGAGGTTTTCAGAAATGCACCCAAAAATGGACACTTTTGAAACAGCAAAATGTTGCCCCCCCCCCAAAAAAAAAAAAGACCATTTATAGATGGTTTGCCCTTAATGTGGCAGAACAAGTCATTGGGATGTAGGAGGGGGGCTAGCATTTTTAGTGAACTGGCCACACAAACATCCCAGCAGAGCATTGGGGGGGAGGGGTGTCTTAGGGAGCATTGCAGTGAACGTCATATAAAAGGTCCCAAGTACATATCTCACCATAATCCCCTTGTGCATAGTGAGCCCACCAAAACCTACTGGACCTAACTGTATATTCCCCCCCCCCCATAGCTCTTATGCCTGCAGGTGTCACCTGTATGTCACTAGAGTAGATTTTGGGCAGATTTTAGTAAAAATACAAGTGTAGTAGTTAGTGGCATATAGGCCTGGATCCCCCTTCTCTGTTATCCCCTGCACTGACCACCAGGCTACTGCAGAGGCCCACTTGCTGCTCTAATAGGACTGCCTATACCATTTGAAGCTACAGGTATGTACTAGAGAATAACACAGGGACAAATTTGTCCCCGTTGGAACTCTTATTTCCCCGCCCCCATCCCTTTGAGTTTTGTCACTGTCCCATTCCTGTAAGCTCTGCCTTGACCGCACAAGCCTCAAACACTTAGGATTTTAAAGTGTTTGAGGCTTGTGCAGATGAAGACAGAGCTTGCAGGAATTAATTGAAGTAATTTCACAAAAACAACCCACACCAAAGGTATACAAAATCAAACAACAAAAATTCCTCCATGAATCTTAAGACTTGTCATACCAGCAGCATTGGGATCCTAATGACGGAAGATTAATTTCCAAAACGGAGCTTTATTGAACCCGCTTTTGACTTTCTGCTGTGAGTCTATCAAGCTTAGTGTTTGGTGAATCATATTTATACTTTTACATATTGAAGATGCATGTACTTGAACTTTATAATAGTGAATATCAGTTTGAAACTCTATAGTGTGTTTCAAGGCATTTATTTTCAATTTTGAGACTGTTTCTTCACATGAATTTATAACTTATGGTTATTTAATGGTTGGACACTTGTTTTTCACAATGTGAGAGGTCCAGGGATGTTCTCATACCCATCTGGGTCTAGGTCTAAAAGCCCTTTGGTGTATAGCCAGGTCTTGATTAACCTACACTAGGAACTGAGGACCCTTACAAACACCGGAGGATTGTTTTCACTGTGGATCATTTATTTTTCAATTTCATATTTTCCCAAAATTTTATTGACATTTTATATATTAAACAAACATTCAAACAGGAGAGAATATAAATTCTGAAAAATCAGTTCACAAATTATATCTTCACAATGCAAAGGATATTCATGAAATTCTTAGGATGAATTATCCCCAAACCAACCCATCCCATCTGCAGAGAGTGAAAAACCTTATGCTATGATTCATATATACAATCAGAAGTTTTTTGTTGTTTTACACTGAAAGTAATGTATGCAAATTTATCTAATGCATATTCATATTGGATATCTTGAAAGGTTGACTTGCTTGGTGTATTCCAAGGGGTGGGGTAAGAACCCTGCTGTAAAATTTACTTATAAATTACAAGTAGGTAAATAAATACACACCTTTTTGTTTCTTATTATTGACTGTTATTTCTGAACTCTGATTGCAAAATACAAGTTAAAAAACAGTTAATGGCCCCTGACTCTGATGCTCACTATTTTGTTGTTGAAACAGAAAATGCGTACCTATCTTTCATACTTTATAAAAAAATCTGACATGAAGGGGGGATGAGGCCCTGACCTCAAATCCTCAGAAGAAGCTGAAATCTCACTATAAGATAACAAGGGATGGGTCCAAACCTAATAATTCATGATCACACGTCTAATTCCTGTCCCAGGCATTGCACAATCTTTGCAGATAGCATTCATGAAGTGATGTTCAGAGATGGGTTGCTTCTGAACTCCTGACCCAAGCAGTCAACTTTGAACGTGTTTTGTTGTGTGTGTGGCTGATGAGAAGAGACACATAGGCAGCGATGCAGGTAACATGATTAAAGCAGCATTGTCATCAACCAACGGGATCACTAAGTTTTCAGACATGCACACTTGCCCTGACCCTGAGCTGCTATACTGCAGAAAACCCATACAAAATAAAAGTATTAACAGAAAACTTGTAGCTGCTTTAAATTATACTAAATGTAGGGCTCTCTATTGCCCCTGTTGACTAAAATTGTCACCACATGTACTGGGAAACGACTATTGTGTTGAAAAACCCCAGTGTAGTGATGTCTGCCTAACAAAAGGAAGGGATTGATGGCCTTGGATATTGCAATGCACTCTTCCTGCTTTAGTGAATCCTTCTGTTTGCACAGCTGGGCATCAGCACTTTGAGATATTTTTAGACTCCAAGTCAAACCAAAGGAAGCTAATTATGAGGGGGTGTCCCATGGTACCCCAAATTTGATATTCTGCCAATATGAAATGTTTCTAAGTTTATTATTTTCTTGATGTACCGTCTTTCAAGATATATCTAGGCGGTTTACAGTCATTAAAATAAATTTAAAAGCAACAGTTAAAAAAGGGGGAAACTCATCGCAAACTTAGTGAGGGGAGTTACATGATTTAAGACACATCACGGCGAAGGAAGGTACAAGAGGTGGCAAAAATACATTGAGATTTAAAAAAATATAAAAGAGGGAAAGGGGTGGATAGAACAAGAGGGCTAGTTCGCCTCTAGAGAGGCATTTGGAGCTAAGAACCTGAAGCGAGAATTATTTCAGGGAAAGCAGACGGGATCCTGGATTAGATATAGGTGTCATTGAATAGAAAAGTTATGCGTTTTGTCTTGAATAATGCTTCATATGCAGAGCAAGAGCATTCCAAAGTGAGGGCGCCATGACAGAAGAAGAAATTTTGGGTGGTATCGTAGAAAATTTCTCGGATGGAGGGGACGACAAGGCGATCTTGATAATTTGAGCGGAGTGTATGCGTGGTGGCATAAGGGATTAGATATTTGTCTCTAAAGGCAGGGGTGTGGTGTTTGATTTTATAGGTGAGTAACAGAATTTTGAATGTAATGCGGTGAGGGATTGGGAGCCAAATCCCACTCTTAAGTTGAGAGGTCCCTTAGGGTTCCTTTTATCAAGCTGCGGTAGGGGTTTAACGTGCATTAAACTGCCTGCCGCGCTAGCCGCTATCGCCTGCATTGAGCAGGCTTAGCCGGCTGCGGGGGTTAGCGCGTGATGAAATGTCCGATGCACTAACCCCGCTAGTGTGGCTTGATAAAAGGACACCTTAGTTTGTAGTGATCTTCCATCTCATTTGTATAAGTTAGGGGGGGGAAGCCTTAGAGATTGGAGCCATATGCACAGTAAGTTTTCCGTAGTACACTGTTTAACATATTTTGTCTATTCTGCTCCTCAATAAAGTCATTGGAAAAAAAAAAAAAAAAAAACAATCCTCAGTGGTGTTACTTTTTTTTTTTCTCTTATGTATTTTTTTTTTTAATTATATTTTTACTATAACAACTTTGGAGATCACGCACACATTGAAAGAAAAAGGTATCTTAATCTTGTTTCCTTATATATTGTTGCTCCGAGCTTATAGAAAAAAGCCGACGCGGCCAGTGTTTTGTGGACCTTCTTTATTTTGGCCACTGCATCAGGGCCAAATATCTATGGCACACTTTTCTTGCAGTAATTTTTTTTGCCGGCTTCTGGGAGAGGGAGAAGGGGCACACTGCTCCCCAGTGAATTATAGTTTTCCTAGAAGTAGTACTTGGGGTTACCGTATTTGCAGTGACAAAAAAAAAAAAAAGACACGACAAATAAGATTGGTTGCTACTTTTGCAAAAGAAATATTTAATCATAACAAATGTGTATAGGGCTTATTTAATAAACAACCATTTTGCTTCAGAAAGGCTACTGATTGGACATTATATTAAGATCTGAATTAGAGAATGACACGGTGACAAAATTCATCACCGTTCCCGTCCCTGCGGATAACCGCGGAAAATAATCCCATGTCATTTTCTAGTGTTTATTTCAACCTCAGTCCTTCTACACCAGCATTCTTCAAAGCAAAGCTTGCGGGTCAGTGGTTTTGGCCATTCATGCTCTGATTCTTATGTGAGCCAAGGATAATGAAGCCATTGTGACATCACTGATGTGATTGGTTCTTAGGCACTGGTGGAATGAGGCATTATGACATCACAATATCTGCTCTGGATACCAGAGACTGTCATTCTGTAGTGTCTGTTTCAGCCTCAGTCCTTCTACACCAGCATTCTTCAAAGCAAATCTTGCGGGTCAGTGGTTGTGGCCATTCATACTCTGATTCTTCCCTCTCTCCTTAAAGAACGACATGAAGATGGTTTCCCACGGTTATCCGTGGGGACGGGAACGGTGATGAATTTTGTCACCGTGTCATTCTCTAATTTGAATAAACAAGCAAACATACATCAAACAGTGACTGCTACAGTACAGCAGTAGACAATCTACTTTTCAAAGTTTGACGGAGTCTGAGCCCAAGTGTAGTTCTCAGAAGAGCAGACAGCCTTCAATAACACTGGCTGGCTTCGAGATACGTGAAAATCTTTGCACGACACGTGCTTAAAGTTGCACTGCATGAGCAAAATTCCTTTGACAGATTCATCCATTAGGGAAACAGATCAGCAGTGCCACTCTGGCTGTAGTACCCCTAACAGGCCAGAGATGGGGGTCTCTCATACAGTTAGGTGTGTTGGTCAGGCACATAAGAAGAGAGGGTATTTTCCTGAGAATTAAAAAAAACCTGGAAGACAGAGCTGAACAAGTGTAGGAAAAGTATATATCGTAACCTTAAGTAGTACCAGGTCAAGGTAAGCAGTGAGACCCCCCCCCCCTCCCTCCCTCCCCCTTGAGGACCAGGCTTAAATAGAAGCAAGTAAAGATTGCAGTTAATCAGAAGTGTTCCAGAAGATCTGCAGAAGAATTACTGCTACTGTATACTTGTTTATTCCATTATCTCAGAAACTCTGACCTGGTTCAGTTCTTACACTAGAGTAGCTTAAGGCAATTTATTTCAACTTAATACACCAACTATGACATTAAAAGCTCAGTTACGAATAAACATAATATTAAAACAGTCAGTCATTCACATTACTGATGACAAGGGATAGTAAGATAAGAGTCGGGAGGCCAAGGTTACAATTGCTGAAAGTAATAAAATGAGTCATATAGGGGTCCTTTTACTCAGGGATTGTGTAACAGCTTCTTTATAGAAGGTGGATCTGTAGGTTGCATAGTCATTGATCTATGGCCCTGACCGAGAGGCAAATTCTTTCATTAGTATAGATCAGCGGTCTCAAACTTGTGGCCCGGGAGCCACATGCGACCCACCAGGTACTATTTTGAGGCCCTTGGTATATTTATCATAATCACAAAAGTAAAATAAAATCGTTTCTTGATCACATGTCTCTTTAGTTATAAATGACAATAGTATTATTAAGACTTAGCCAAAAGAAAAGATTTATAAACTATAAAGAGTTTTAGCATGCAAAATTGTAATTTCTTTAATAAGACATTAACTATTTTTTCTGAGGCCCTTCATGTACCTCCAAATCCAAAATGTGGCCCTGCAAAGGGTTTGAGTTTGAGACCACTGGCTTAACTGTAACCATGACATCCTGTTTGTCTTTGGGAAGCAGAACCGAGATTGTGATGTCATAATGCCTCATTCCACCAATAAGAGCCAACCTTATCAGTGATGTCACAATGGCTTGATTGTCCTGTTCTCCTCTCTGCCCTCCAACCCAGCCAGCAGATTAACCATTCCCCTTAACTCAGTGGTCTCAAACTCTTTAATAAGACATTAACTATTTTTTTCTGAGGCCCCCCAAGTACCTACAAATCCAAAATGTGGCCCTGCAAAGGGTTTGAGTTTGAGACCACTGCCCTACACTATCTTCCTGAAAAAAAGAAACAGGAAAACAAAACCAGCAGTCAAAGCAGCTTCAACATCCTAAACCTCTCACCAGCACCAGTAGCCAGCACAGTTTATTTTCTATTCATATCTGCTTTAAATGCACTTAAGTAGGTTTGGTTACAAACGTTTAAGTTAAATGCTACTGATGGCAAAGACTTCTCCTCTTCCACTTTATTATATAGCAATTGCATATACTGATGCCACAGACCGTGTGCAAAATGAAGGGAAAGGTTGTAAAAACAACACAGGAACCTTATGCTAAAAATAAGAGCGGAAAAGGCAATAACTCACGCTCAGTGTGTAAAAGGGAATAGCATGAGCATTCTTTGTTTAAGTTGGTGAAGATGACTAGCGGATTTGTTTTCACATTCTTTTCCTGTTTCATTTTCCTCTTTTGCTTTCTGTTTCCTTCATTCATACAGCTCTATTCTTTTCCAATTTCCTCTGGCATGTTCTCCTTTTTGACCTTGGCACTGAGCCTTGGTCAGAGCTCATTAATATTAGTCAAGTAATTTGTGCTGATAAGTCCATAATGAAGCTGAGGATTCTGTCCATGAGATGAAATGTACTTGAAGACAATACAGAACAGGAACCCAAGAAAGAAGATGATGCCTGATTTATTTACTATGGGGGGAGGGGAAGCAGATATCACAATGAGGTCATTTTATAATTTTTTTCTCCACATGTAAAAGCAAGTCTTACAATAGAAAAGAGCTTTTATAAATTGTGCAACTGTATTCACAACATCTACAACAGGGGTGCCCACACTTTTTGGGCTTGCGAGCTACTTTTAAAATGACCAAGTCAAAATGATCTACCAACAATAACATTTTTTAAAAAACACAAAGCACACTGTACGCATAGAAAATGTTAATCATCATTCCTATTCCAGGGTTTTTCAAAGAGGTCAAAGCAGATGACTCTATGCACTATCACCTCAGTAACAACCATACAAAAATAGACAAATATACCCCCCTCCCTTTTTACTAAACCACGATAAAAGTTTTTAGAGCGCAGGGAGCTGCGCTGAATGCCCAGCGCTGCTCTCGACGCTCATAGGCTCTCTGCGCTAAAAACCTCTATTGCGGTTTAGTAAAAGGGGACCACAGTGTAAAACATAGACAGCAGATATAAATTCAGATACATTTTGATCACTAAATCTATATATATAAAATCGGAGGTATGTATGTGTGTATGTATGTGTGTATGTGCCGCGATCACGCAAAAACGGCTTGACCGATTTGAACGAAACTTGGTATGCAGATCCCTCACTACCTGGGATGATATGTTCTGGGGGTCTCGCGGCCCACCTGCACACGTGGGCGGAGCTACAAACATAAAATCAGATTTCACCCATTCATGTCAATGGAAAAAATGTAAAAAGCTGCCATTCTCACTGTAATTCAAAACTGGCTTGACCGATTTGAACGAAACTTGGTATGCAGATCCCTCACTACCTGGGGTGATATGTTCTGGGGGTCTCGCGGCCCACCTGCACATGTGGGCGGAGCTACAAACAGAAAATCAGATTTCACCCATTCATGTCAATGGAAATAATGTAAAAAGCTGCCATTCTCACTGTCATTCAAAAACAGCTTGACCGATTTGAACGAAACTTGGTATGCAGATCCCTCACTACCTGGGCTGATATATTCTGGGGGTCTCTCGGCCCACAACTCTATGTTGCTTGCTCAAGGGTGGGTTCACCCAACAATTTATATGTTCTTGCTCCTGGAGGTGAAACTAAAAATGTTGTTTATAATCACGTTTTGCGTTAGTTTTATTGTATTCATTTTGTCAAATATTTCACATTATAATTTGAATATTGTACTTTTTATTAAGCTGTAAAAAAATAATTTCATTCACCACTATAAAGTATCTTTATTTGAATCCATTTACAGTGTTATTGCTATAATTAAATACCTGTGCAACGCCGGGGCATCAGCTAGTTTAAAATAAAATCATTTTTCCTACCTTGTCTGGTGATTTCATGAGTCTCTGGTTGCACTTTCTTCTTCTGACTGTGCATCCAATCTTTCTTCCCTTCTTTTAGCCTGTATGCTTTCTCTCCTCCTGACCTCATTTCCCCCCCTCCCCCCTCCCCGTTTTCTTCCTCTCTCCCTGCCCTCTCTTTCTTTCTCTCTTCATGCCCCCTTTCTTTTTTTCTGTTTCTCTTCTTTCCTTCTGTCTCCCTGCCTGCCCTCTTTCTCCCTCCCTGCCCTCCCCCAAGCCACTGCCATCGGATAACAGGCCGCCGGCCAAGCTCTCCCTGCTTCGGGTCCACCAGCATTCCTCTCCCCGACGTCAATTCTGCCGTTGGAGAGGAAGTTCCGCTGGCCAGAACTTCCTCTCCGACGGCAGAATTGACGTCGGGGAGAGGAAGGCTGATCGGCCCAAGATCGACCTATTGGGAGAAATGCTGCCGGGTCCTGCCTTTGAGGAAACAGAAAGTAGGCAGGACCTGGCAGCAAGAAGAGCAAATCGCAAGCTTAACTGACCTGTCTCCCACTTTAGCCCGCGAACGGGGCTCTAACATGTGCGTGCCGGCTTCCCTTCTCTTCCCCCCCCCCCCCCCGACATAACTTCCGGTTTCAGAGGGAAGAGAAGGGAAGCCAGTACAAGCACATGTTAGCTCCCAGAGCATAAGTTCTTCAAGCCGGTTTGTTTTTTTTTAATGTTGAGCAGCGGCGGCAGCAGCAGAATTCAGGAGCGGGCTAGTCAGGAGGGGAAAAAAAGAGAAGGGAAGGGAACCCGCTCTGCAATCGACTGGGGTCGCCTGAGCGAGCGACCTGTCGATCGCGATCGACGTATTGGGCACCCCTGATCTACAAAATAAATGTTTATTAACCATACAATTTGGGGTAATTTTATAATGAATTATTCTTGAGTTTGTAACACTGTTCCCTATAAACTGAGTGGAACTACAGAACTACCATTTGGGGTAGGGTTGTCAGACATTTTGTAGACATTTTGGCAAAAAAATTCTCATCCTGAATGTAGCAATTTTTTGTTTCAAACATTGCTAATTTCCTGACATTTCTATGCTTAGTAAGTATTTTTTTAGGTACCTTTTTAAAAAAAAAAAAAAAAAAGTCCTAGAGAAAAACACACAAAGAGAAGCCATAAGGATGGCTGTGTCCCACCTTAACACATTTATTTTGCATTGTGAGGCCCAAGAAGTACCTACTGTACCCTAACTGTACACCACAAGGAAGGAAAGGTGAGTAGTGGAGTCCCTCAGGGTTCGGTGCTGGGGCCAATCCTGTTCAATATGTTTGTGAGTGACATTGCTGAAGGGTTAGAAGGAAAAGTGTGCCTTTTTGCAGATACCAAGATTTGTAACAGAGTAGACATCGAAGAGGGAGTGGAAAATATGAAAAAGGATCTGCAAAAGTTAGAGGAATGGTCTAATGCCTGGCAACTAAAATTCAATGCAAAGAAATGCAGAGTATATGCTAGGAGGACAGAAGCTAATATGCACGGACGGGGAGAGGGACCTTGGGGTGATAGTGTCCGAAGATCCAAAGGCGAAAAAACAGTGTGACAAGGAGTGGCTGCTGCCAGAAGGATGCTGGGCTGTATAAAGAGAGGCTTAGCCAGTAGAAGGAAGAAGGTGTTGATGCCCCTGTACAGGTCATTGGTAAGGCCCCACTTGGAGTATTGTGTTCAGTTTTGGAGACCGTATCTGGCCTCATCTGGAAGCCTTTCCTCTGACGTGACGTCAGAGAGAAAGCTTCCGGTTCAGGTGCGGGATGCGCGTAGGAGCTTCCGCCCACGACTTTGTGCACAAAAACAACTGTGACAGTGAGGAGGAGGGAGCCGGCCAGAAGGTAAACACCTGCCAGAGGGAGGTACCTTGTTGAGGCACAGAATGTAGGGAGGAGAGGGGCATGATGGGACTCGAGAAAGAGGGAGCACAAACTTCGGACAAATGATAGAAGGAAGTAGGGAGGGAGGGGGCATGAAGTTGGGTCATAAAATGAAGGGAATGAGAGAGGGGAGCATGAGCCATAGAATGGAAGAATGGAGAGAGTGAGGGAAAGAGATGCTGAGGTGAGGTGGGGAATAGAAAGGGAGAATTGGGTGTCTGAGAGAGGGAAAGAGAAATGGTGCACATGAGGAGATGAAGAAAGAGGAGAATTGTTGGGCAGAGAGAGGGGAGAGAATTATTGGACATGGTGATGGGAGAGGAGTGAGGTAGAGATGCATGGGGGAAGAGAGAGATGCCAGACTTCAGGGAGGAGAGATGACAGACCACAGAAAGGAGAGGAGAGAGATGTTAGACCTCAGGAAGAGGGAGAGAAAGAGAGCCAGACTATGGGAGAGGAGAGAGATTCCAGGCTATGGGAAGGAGAGGAGAAAGATGCCAGATCATATGAGGGGGAAGGTGGAAGACAGAGTTATCTGACCATAAGAGAGGGATGAGATGGTGCACAGGGATGGATGGGAAGGGGAGACGGAGGGAGGAGATGATGCCCAGCAATGGGTGCAGCAGGGAAGAGATAAGAAGAAATGCTTCTTATGGATAGATGCAAATCTATATATATATAAAATCGGAGGTATGTATGTGTGTATGTATGTGTGTGTGTATGTGCCGCGATCACGCAAAAACGGCTTGACCGATTTGAATTAAACTTGGTATGCAGATCCCTCACTACCTGGGATGATATGTTCTGGGGGTCTCACGGTCCACCTGCACACATGGGCGGAGCTACAAACATAAAATCAGATTTCACCCATTCATGTCAATGGAAAAAATGTAAAAAGCTGCCATTCTCACAGTAATTCAAAAACGGCTTGACCAATTTGAACGAAACTTGGTATGCAGAACCCTCACTACCTGGGGTGATATGTTCTGGGTGTCTCCCGGCCCCCCTGCACACGTGGGCGGAGCTACAAACAGAAAATCAGATTTCACCCATTCATGTCAATGGAAAAAATGTAAAAAGCTGCCATTCTCACAGTAATTCAAAAACGGCTTGACCGATTTGAACGAAACTTGGTATGCAGATCCCTCACTACCTGGGGTGATATGTTCTGGGGGTCTCGCGGCCCTCCTGCACACGTGGGCGGAGCTACAAACAGAAAATCAGATTTCACCCATTCATGTCAATGGAAAAAATGTAAAAAGCTGCCATTCTCACTGTGACCAATTTGGACGAATCTTGGTATGCAGATCCCTCACTACCTGGGGTGATATGTTCTGGGGGTCTCGCGGCCCACCTGCACACGTGGGCGGAGCTACAAACAGAAAATCAAATTTCACCCATTCATGTCAATGGAAAAAATGTAAAAAGCTGCCATTCTCACAGTAATTCAAAACCGGCTTGACCGATTTGAACAAAACTTGGTATGCAGATCCCTCACTGCCTGGGTTGATATGTTCTGGGGGTCTCGCGGCCCTCCTGCACACGTGGGCGGAGCTACAAACAGAAAATCAGATTTCACCCATTCATGTCAATGGAAAAAATGTAAAAAGCTGCCATTCTCACAGTAATTCAAAAACGGTTTGACCGATTTGAACGAAACTTGGTATGCAGATCCCTCACTACCTGGGGTGATATGTTCTGGGGGTCTCACGGCCCACAACTCTATTTTGCTTGCTCAAGGGTGAGTTCACCCAAGAATTTATATGTTCTTGCTCCAGGAGGTGAAACTAAAATTATTGTTTATAATCACGTTTTGCGTTAGTTGTATTGTATTCATTTTGTCAAATATTTCACTTTATAATTTGAATATTGTACTTTTTATTAAGCTGTAAAAAAATACTTTCATTCACCACTATAAAGTATCTTTATTTGAATCCATTTACAGTGTTATTGCTATAATTAAATACCCGTGCAACGCCGGGGCATCAGCTAGTAGAGGATAAGAAAGAGGGAGGGGATGGTACACATGGATAGATGCATATGTTTCTATTTCTCTGAGGTTGTACTGCATACAGAGACTTGAATCTTAGGGTTTCGTTTGTATATATTAGTACTTTTAGTTTGTGGTCCTATATTTGCATAGAGATTATCTGTGTTCTGGTACAAATGAATGTTGAGAAACATACAGTGTTGTTTGTGCAGTTTAATTTTGTGGTTAACCATTATGTGTTGTTAATAAGATTATATTGTGGGTATATATGGAAAATGAATGGAATTACAATTAGTACTATTATGGGGACAGAGTCTGGGGTGGAGATTGGGCGGGGTCTGGCTCACTACTTAGCCTGTGTTTTAGATATCAGACCTTTAATGTGATTGAATTTGACACCCCTGTTCTATGCCCTGAAAACTGATGGTGTCATACTTATGTTTTATCATTAGAGGGAGCTAGTACCTCTATATTACTGATCCAGTAAACAGCTTGATTTGCATCTATTCTTATGCTGCTTTTGCTTGAAGAATTGCAGAATCCAACATCATATCTTTATTTATACAATAGTGAAAATGCAAGCATGTCCAGGCTGTTGTCTCAGCGAATTAGCTTGACAATTTGCTTCATGCAGCGAATACAACATCAAACTCATTTTGCACTGACCAGAAATACAGTGGTAATTCTAAAAAGTGTCATCTGCATCTTTTTTCCTGATTTTTATTTCTCTAACAACAACCATTCTACTTGATTCATGCACTGTGAATGAAAGATTAAACACTCAACACTGTCACCAGACTAATAAACACCTTTGGTGCTGCAGGCGAGAAGTTATGGTTTATTTAGAAATGTAGAAAAGAGAGTCTAAGGAAACTCTGAGTACTAAAATGTGGGGTAACGTAGAGAGCCCTAGTAGGGTACAGAAACTATACACAGTAACCCAAAATCTTAATCCTCTCGGTATAAAAACACAGGATGTGGGCCTTTTTCAGTTGCATGCGGTCAAGGCCTTCAAGGGATTCGTCCCACCCCCTAAAGGCCCTGAGGGCACTGCTCTGAATTTTGATTGGTTGAGTAGGCAACAGGCAGATGCTGCTCAGCCATTCAAATTCAGATCGGTACTGTCAGGACCTTCAGGGGGTTCAGAGAATCCCCAGCCCAAGAGCCCTGTTTTGTTTTTTTGTTTGTTTGTTTGTTTACTTTTTGTTTCATGCAGTTTGGTTACATCAAGCAAAAAGTAAAAAAAAAATCTGGGGATTCACTGAATCCCCTGAAAGCCATCAGTTCATGCAACTGACCTCTTTTAGTTGAAAGGAAGCTCTGGAGTGGTGAGGCTCATGGAGTAACCTAAGGAAATGTTTGTATACGGAAGGAGTGATGGATACATAGAATAATCTCCCAGCGAAGGTGGTGAAGACGAGAACTGTATCTGAATTTAAGAAAGCTTGGGACAAGCATGGAAAGTCTTAAGGAAGAGGAAGGGATAGTCGAGATTAGTAATTTGTATGAATGGGCAGACTGGAATGACCATAAGGCCTATATTTGCCATCATTTTCCATGTTTCTATGATTCAGTCTAGAAGGGGTGCATCTCGGAGATTGGTTGGAATTTCAGATTTAGTATTAGAATGGTTATGTTCCTGTTTGTCCAATTGAGTCTGGGAGATAAATCTACATGGTTCTCTTTATCTTCTGGGGTGCTGCAGGGCTCAGCTCTCATTTATCCCTCCAGTTTTCAGACTTATTATCTACCACTTATACACAAATGATTTACAATTTCTTGTACCTATATGCGACTGTTTTATGCACAATGGATCATATTCTGCCATTCAAAACTGTATATTATTTATTGGTATAGAGTGCAGTATGTTATATTACTTGATTGTTCATATGTTTGCACTATGTATTTGTTTTAAAAATGAATAAAGAATATATTGTTTTTAAAAAAAGGAATTCCCAGACTTGTCCCAGTGACCCTTTAGCCAGTAGGGTTTTCAGGATATCTGTAATAAATATTCATGGGATAAATACGCTAGGGCAGTGGCTTTGCGAGGGTGAGAGGTGGCTAGTGCGATGGTGCTGCTCCACCGCCCTCTTCTCCACCCTCCTCCTGCTGTGCGCACACTGTTTCCCTTCCCCTGTACCTCTATAACGTTCCTGGCGCAAGCAGAAACCCTCAGCCTGCTGTAGTGCCAGCGTCAGCTCTTTCTCTGACATCACTTCTTAGGCGCAGGTCCAGGAAGTGACATCAGAGGAAGAGCTGACGATGACATGACACCAGGTTGGGGGTTGCTGCTCGCACCAGCAACATTACAGAGGGGTGGAGGAAGGGAAGCGGCAGGCATGCGCGGCAGTGGGAGGGGGCAAGGAAGGAGCGGGAGTGGAGAAGAGTATGGGTGCCTGCGCCCTCACCCAAGACGGCACCTGCGGTGGCCCGCCCTCCCCCTTACTATGCTAGGGACTCAGGCCCTCTTTTACTAAGGTGCGCTAATCGATTTAGCTCGCGCTAAACGCTAATGCGTGCATGTTAGTCTATGGACGCGCTAGCGTTTAGCATGCGCTAATTCGATTAGCGCACGCTAATTGATTAGCGCACCTTAGTAAAAGAGTGGGTCAGTTTATAAAACTTTTATCTTACCACCGCTTATTTCTGTAGAGCTATTAGACATACGCAAACATGTAAAAGATATTTACAATTTACTCAGGATAGGCAAAGAGGACAAATAAGGGATTAAGGAGTTACGTACATTTATTATGGGAGTGATTAAAACAAAATAGGTATTTAAACAGGTGAATAAGGGGTTAAGAGTTAGAAGCTGCCTCAAAACGCTGAGCTTTTAGCCTGGACTTGAATAGGGCTAGGTGCAGAGCATGACCAACTGACTCAGGAAGTAGGGCGCAGCAAGATGGAAGTCACCCAGACAGTTTTGGAAAGCCCTGCTCGATCTTTTACCACTGGGGATACTGCAGAGGTGGTGGTTTTTTAATGCATGAAATGAGGCCTTCATTTTAACATTGTCAGCATTGAATTCATCGCAAGACCTTGCGGGGCCTGATTTACACATTCTACATATGGACAACAGATGTCTACAGATTGAAACTGTGCTGCTCAAAAAATATGAAACATCTTTAAAAAGTTTGGATTGCCCCTAATTTATGACCTTTATTTGCTGTTACAGTTGGTCTCCAGCCTTTGGCGAGAATAAGGCATCATTTCTAAACTAAACTAAACCTTGGGTTTATATACCGCACCATCTCCACGAATGCGGAGCTCGGCACGGTTTACAGGAAGAAAGATGAGAGAGGAACTACAGTGGAGAGATTAAAGAGTTAGGTGTAAAGGGGGAAGGTGAGAGGCCTAAGAGGGGGGAAGTGTTACAGTTTGGAGAATAGCCAGGTTTTTAGGTGTTTGCGGAAGAGTTGGAGGGAGCTTGAGGTTCGGAGAGGGGAGGTGAGGTTATTCCAGATCTCAGTGATTCTAAAGGGGAGGGATGACCCAAGTTTGCCTACATGGGAAATACCCTTTATGGAAGGGAAGGATAGTTTAAAAATTTGGGAGGATCTGGAGGAAGTAGGGGTTGGGGAGTTCCAGGATAGAGGGATTTCTCCTTCTTGATCTCTCCAAACCTTTTCCGCTTTTGGAAACTCTATAATATTTTGTATCCTCCATCTCGTCTAAATGCAGAAACTGTCTGATATTTAAAAATAAATAAATAACCACTCAAAATCAAACTTGAATTCCATGATCCTTGATTTCTTGCCCTAGTAATGAACACAAAAAAAGAAACTACACTTCTCCCTCCGTATTCGCGGTGTCTACACTCACGATTTCAATTATTCACAGTTTTAATTTTGATGGCTTTCCCCTGCCCCAGTTCCGCGCCCACAGCAATGAACTTACTTTTCCCTGGCCTGGCTGTCGAACGGCACGCTGTTTCTCTTGCCTTTGGCTTGCAGAAAGCTCCGATTGTCAAGCCTTTCATCCCTCCCTCTTCCTTCCTGTCGCGGAGTTAGTCCTGGAGTGCTGACATCTTATTGGCTAGGGTGGCTGCCAATCGGTGTCATCACGCCCCTTCCAGCCCTGGCTCTCTGTCTCTGATTGGCTACGTCCAAAGAGCCCGTGTCGGCTCCCCCTTCCTGCCAGCTCCCAGAGTGCAGCGTGCGCGCGGTGAGGCAGGTTTCTCCGGGAACAGGGCTAAGGCGCGCGCGACAAACAGCAAAGCTTCTTCCTCCCCCTCCCCCTGCCTCCCTTTCTCCCCTTCTGCGGCACAAGGGGGAATTAGAAACAGTCCTCAGATTTTTAAACAGCTGCTGGCAGGCGCCGGATCACTGAGGCGGGTGGCGAAGAGTGCAAAGCTGAGCAGAGTCTGGGCAAGTACATAGAAATAGTTATTTGTGATTTCTCCGTATTCGTGGGCCGGCTCTGCCCCTAGCCCCCGCGAATATGGAGAGAGAGGTGTGTACACAATGTTCTGCAGTGACTGGGAGGTAGGAAAAGAAGATGGAGATCACGAGGGAATCGTGTTGGAATACGGAGGGACTTAAACCTGCATTTACTGTCTCAGCATTCTTGAAGGAGTCATAAGATGCCAAAGATAACATCTGGATCAGGACCTTCTCATAAATCATCGGAACATGAAACAAGGAGCAGAGTCCTGGAATCCAGCAATAAATACAAGGTGTACAAACAGCTGAATTGAAACCAGATGAGAAGGAGCTTTTGTTTCAGTGCAGAAGGGCAACAAACACATGAACTGTCCAGGAGAGATTGTAATAATGGGTTTTTATTATGTTTTACATTAATTCAGAGAGATTTTTTTTTTAATTTGTTGCTTGGCTGGAAAGGCGATCCATAGGCTAACCACTTTGCAGTTATACATGATTTCGTTTCCATCTTTATTCATCTAGGCAATGGCGAGAAACCATATTTCATTTCATTTGCAGTCTCTGCTGTGCACAGCTTTTATATTATTATACTACTACTCCTATGAATTATTTCTATAGCGCTACCAGACGCACGCAGTGCTGTACAGAATCACCAAGAGTAAGAAAACAGTCCCTGCTCGAAAGAGCTTACAATCTAAACAGGCAAGAGAGACAAACAGGATGTCATGGATACAGTTAAGGGGAATAGTTAATCAGCTGGCTGGGTTGGAGGGCAGAGGGGAGTAAACATAGAAGATGATGGCAGAAAAGGGCTACAGCCCATCAAGTCTGCCCACTCTGCTTACCCACCCCCTGTCTATGCCCTAATGACCCAATTTCCTTATCTTGACCCTCGTAGGGATCCCACATGGGTATCCCATTTATTCTTAAAGTCTGGCACGCTGTCTGCCTCGATCACCTGCACTGGAAGCTCGTTCCAATGATCAACCACTCTCTCTGTGAAGAAATACTTTCTGGTGTCGCCATGAAATTTTCCACCCCTGAGTTTGAGCGGGTGCCCTGTTGTGATAGAAACATAGAAGATGACAGCAGAAAAGGACTACAGGACAATCGAGCCATTGTGACATCACTGATGAGGTTGGCTCTTATTGGTGGAATGAGGCATTATGACATCATAATCCCAGCTCTGCTTCCCAAAGACTGAAACTCTTCACACTACTACCACACTTCCATGTGTAAGCGAGCGCTTCTCTTTGTAAGTGTAAATGCAGGTGTCCAGTTATAGAATCGCCCTTCTCGTGCCTTCTTTTCCTAGCTATCCTCCTACAGTTTATAATTGTTAGGAATAAGCCAATTCTCTGATTACAGTCCTGAAAAAGAACCTTTTTTTTTTTTTTTTGCAAGTGAATAATTAATTTGTAATCCGAAAAAAGTCCTTAATAAATGTCAGGACGGTCATCACTGTAGCAGTAAACAAATATAATCTGTTTCCATGACAACATGATGTAATTAGAATTTCTTTACAGCTCTCTTAGCCTGTAAAATTGTTTAGACCAGAATGTAGAAAGTTAATTTAATGTCTAATTATACTGTTTCAAATTATGCCCAGCAGATTTTGCTCTGGGGCCCCAGCTGCAGCTGCTGCAGAATTTACCATCTTAACTGACAAGAAAAAGCTTTCCTCCAAAACGTGATGGTTCCTTCTGAGGCGGCCTTATCTTTCCAGACAGGCTAAGGCCCACACACTTTCTTTCCAGGAGACAAGAGATTTGTCTTTCCAAGATTCATGTAGTGACTTTTATTCAAACAGTGGATTATCTGATTCTAACATGTCAGAAATATATATTCCCTACTGGTGTGGGGCATTTGAGGGTTGTGCAGAATAAAACTAAAGTTGGATAAACTGTGCAAATTGAAGTTTTCCCTATGAATTTGATTGTGCTTGATCAGAAAATAATTTTTAAAAAAATTTAAAGCCCATCCTGGGGTCGCTCAAAGCCATTGATTACACAAGCTCTGTATTTCTTAAAATTTGCTATTTGCTTAATGGAGCAAATTTCTTGGCATTATAGCTATAACTTTTATGTTTTCACACTCAGCATTGATACGTTGATAAAAAGACATTTTATGCCAAAACTCTAGCAGTATTTTATTAAATGAACCTTCAATATCTGCACTTTATTGTGGAAAATAGCTGAAATTTAACATACTTTGCTATGTAGTCATACTTTGCTATGTAGTCATCTACCAATGGCGTTCCAAGCATTCAGTCTCTTCTTGAGATAGTCAGGATAAAGCCTGTGATGCTGTTCAACGTCTTGCAACAAGGCCTCACACTGCACTGGCTCTGCGGTGATGCCAGTGACAAAGTCAGTTATCAGCTTAACACCTCGCTTGGCTGTGTCGTTAATCACCTTCACTGTATTGACAAACTGTTCAGCTTTGCCAACCATTCATTGGTAATACCAAGAGCGTGTAACAGAAAATGTGATTCAGGTCCAACCAAGTCTCCCTGCGAGGCGATATGATAGAGACTTTTAAAATAATAAAAGAATTCGACAATTCGAATTCGACAATAGAGCAAGAATAACCGTTATTCACGTTGTCAAATGTGACTCGGACAAGAGGTCATGGACTGAAATTGAAGGGCAACAGGCCCAGGACAAATGTCCGGAAGTTCTGTTTCACACAACGAGTGGTGGACGCTTGGAATGCTCTCCCGGAGGAGGTTGTGACGGAGACCACCATTCTGGGATTCCAGGACAAGTTGGATGCACACTTTCTTGCAAATCACATTGAGAGGTACGGGTAAACAGGATCTTCATCAGGGAACACCTAGCTTAGCCTCCGCTTGCGCGGGTCGTCGGACTAGATGGACCTATGGTCTGATTCGGTGAAGGCATTTCTTATGTTCTTATGTGCTTCGGTTTGCCTGCCTGAAAATCGGCTTGCCCCAACGAAACTGTTCGGTCACTGGCGTGTTCAACAGCTTTGAAGTAACGTCCCGTTTGACATTGCCAGTGATTAAAGCATGTTTGCTAAAAAGTGTGAACAATACAACTTCTTCTATCAAGTACCTTTGGTGGTAAGATTTACATATATTTACACATTTAATCTAGATCCATAGCATAATGGTAGCATTATCACCTGTTTAGTGCAAAATTATCAGTCGATTTTAAGAGGAAAAAAACAGATTTTGGTGGTGCTTATATTCATTGGCTTTGAGCAACCCCAGGATGGACCTAAAAAAATTGTACAAAAATATTTTGTGACCAAGTTCATATAAATTCATAGGAAAAACTTCAATTAGTAAAATTTCACAACTTTAGGTTTTTCTGGACAACCCTAGTAAGCATGCTTCTGTAAGCAGTGGAATTGGGGTTGCTCAGTCAGCTAAGGATAATTAAAATACCAGCAATCTGTAACTTTCCTCAGAGAAGTATTTCAGTTCCATTAATCTCATCAATCCTCACAGGTGCAGTTTGCCTGCTTTGTATAATGGGAGGTTAGTGGTGGGAGGTGGGAGGAGAACTTCCTTTTCCCTCAGATTAGCATCTAGATTTGCTGCCACCAGCTTCAACCTTCCCATCTGTTCAATCATACTGTAGATGCAGCAGTGACACAATAAAATTGTTTTCAAACCTTTATATTTCTTAATCTGTGTAGAATTTTGTTATTGTATTTGAGTTGGTTTGTTTGGGGGGGATCAATGCAACATTATTCCAATCTATTCCTGTCCATTATTCCCTTGTACGAGTCATTACAGGTTCTACATTACATACACAGGATATGACACTCGGTTTTAAAAGTATTTCCCTGTAACTTCATCGAGTGTCCCCTAGTCTTTGTAATTTTTGACGGAGTGAAAAATCGATCCACTTGTACCCGTTCTACTCCACTCAGGATTTAGTAAACTTCAATCATATCTTCCCTCATATCTCTTCCAAGTTGAAGAGCCCTAACCTTTCCTCATACAAGAGGAGTTCCATCCCCTTTATCATCTTGGTTGCTCTTCTTTGAACTTTTTCTAGTGCCGCTATTTCTTTCTTTCTTGAGATAAGGAGACCAGAATTGAGCACAGTACTCCAGGTGAGGTCACACCATAGAGTGATACAAAGGCATTATAACATTCTTAGTCTTGTTAAACATCCCTTTTTAAAATAATTCCTAGCATCTTGTTTGCTTCTTTGGCCGCAACCACACATTGGGCAGAAGGTTTCATCATATTGTCTACAATGACACCCAGATCCTGTGATTTGGGTTATTTTTCCCAATGTGCATCACTGTGCGTTTGCTCACATTAAACTTCATTTGCCACTTGGACGCCCAGTCTTCCAATTTCCTCTAAGGTCTGCCTGCAATTTTTCACAATCCCCGCATGCGTTTTAACAACTTTTAACAGTTTAGTGTCTTCTGCAGATTTAATCACCTCACTCGTCGTTTCAATTTCCAGATCATTTATAAACAAGTTAAATAGCACAGACACCTGTGGCACTCCACTGTTTACTCTCCTCCATTGAGAAAAATGACCATTTAATCCAATAACCAGTTCCTAATCCACAACTGAACTTTGCTACCTATCCCATGACTCTTTAATTTTCTCAGGTGCCTCTCATGAGGAACCTTGTCAAAAGCTTTCTGAAAATCTAGATACACTAGATCAACTGGCTAATCTTTATCCACATGTTTATTCGTATCTTCAAAGATGTCAAGCAAATTGGTGAGGCATGATCTCCCTCGGCTGAACCCATGCTGACTGTGTCTCATTAAATCAAGTTAGTCTACGTATTCCACAATTTTATTTTTTTATAATTGTTTCCACCATTTTGCCCAGCACTGAAGTCAGGCTTACTGGTCTGTAAGTTCCCGGATCTCCCCAGAACCCTTTTTAAAAATCAGCGTAACACTGGCCATCCTCCAATCGTCAGGTACTACAGACAATTTTAGCGACAGGTTATACAGATCACTAAAAACAGGTCAGCAATTTTGTGTTTTTCTTTTAGTGCCCTTTTAGTATATCATCCAATCCATATGATTTGTCACTTTTTAACTTGTCGGTTTGGCTTAGTACATCTTCCAGATTCACAGAGATTTCTTTCAGTTCCTCCACATCATTACCCTTGAAAACCATTTCTGTTTCAGGTAGATCTCTTACATCTTCTTCCATAAAGACCAAAGTAAGTAATTTATTCAGTCTCTCCGCTATGGCCTTATCTTCCCTGAGTGCCCCTTTTGCTCCTTGATCATTCAATGGTCCCATGGATTCTCTCACAGGTTTTCTGCTTCTGATGTACCTAAAAAAATTGTTGTGAGTTTCTGCCTCTTTTGCAAGTTTCTCTTCATATTCTTTCTTACCTTTCTTTATCAATGCTTTGCATCTAACTTGTCAGTGCTTGTGTCTCTTCTTATTTTCTTCATTCGGATCCTTTTTCCATTCCTTAAAGGATTTTTTTGGCTCTAATAACCTCTTTCACTTCACCTTTTAACCACGCCGGCTCTCATTTCCTCTTCTTTCCATCTTTGCTGATACATGGAATACATCTGGTCTGGGCTTCCATGATAGTATTTTTAAATAACATCCACGCCTGGTTTGTAGGCCTAACCTTGCAACTGATCCTTTTAGCTTCTTTTTAACCATTTTCCTCATTTTATGATAGTTGCCCTTTCGATAATTAAATGCCGCTACAGTAGATTTCTTTTGCAATGTCACTCCCGATTTCAGCTCAATTTTGATCACATTATGATCACTGTTTCCCAGCGGACCCAACACAGTTAACTCCTGTACTATGCCTTGCATTCCACAAAAAGACCAAATCCAAAATAGTTCCCCCTCTTGTCAGTTCCTGGACCTGATGCCCCAAGAAGAACTTAATTGGTTAACAAACCAATCAGTGCTGATAGCTGCTACTTATCAAAGCGATTAGTGGCATTAATTAGCACTAGACTTTAACACACACAACTTGCTAAGTGTATTCTATAAAGCTATGTGCATAAATTCTACCATGTGGATCTCAAAAGGGGTTGACAGTGGAAGGTCATGGGCAGGTCTTGGGCGTTCCTGTAAGTTATGCACACTGTTATAGAATACCCCCAATCCACATCTAAGTTAGACACAGGCATTTATACCAGGTTTTGGTTTGTGCATCTATCCTGAGGCAGTTTATAGAATAGCGCTGAATGCGGTTTTATTTACAGTCCAAATATTTTTTGAATTGGGTCCAGTTTTTAAAGTTTTTTTTCAAAAAAGTTTTCTTTATTTTTGATATACCGTTTATCAGATGGGTATCTAAACCAGTGGTTCCCAACCCTGTCCTGGAGGACCCCCAGGCCAATCGGATTTTCAGGATAGCCCTAATGAATATGCATGGAACAGATTTGCATGCCTGGCACCTCCATTATATGCAGATCTTTCTCATGCATATTCATTAGGGCAATCCTGAAAACCCAAATGGCCCGGGGGTCCTCTAGGACAGGGTTGGGAACCACTGATCTAAACAGTTTGCAATAAAATGAGATTTAAAAATAAAAAGTCAAAATAATAGAAATATCATATCAAAAACTACGGGGGTATAATCATACTGATGTGCATGAGACGAGGGGGAAATGGGGAAGGTAAGATTATAAATACATCGAGATCAAAATAAAAATAAAGGGGGGTAAGTGGAGAAGAGAAATATATTAGGCTTCAGGGAGCAAAAGTGAATTATAAATACATTTATACCATTATACAGACTACTTAAAATTAATTTACTGACTTTTATCCTAGAATACCTGATCTAGATGGCAAACTACCAACAGCCCTATGTTCTCATCTGTTGACTTTAGTAACAAATGATTTATATTATATATATTAAATAAAATCTAAGACATTACAAGGCTTTTCATGCAGAATTAAGAAAATATAACACATTACGGTCCAATCATTTTTGTGGTAGCCAGACTGTAGATTACGGATACATGTAATGTAGACTTTCAGATCTTCCCAGATAATTAGTCTAACATCTGTCCAGCAATTCTAAACATGTGCTGTATATCAATCAAAGATTGGAAGATTTTGCTTTGACAGCTGGAGGAAAAATTGTATGTTAGCCACTTCTTGTAGCATATAATTGTGACCAAAAAGAAGGAACCCAAAACAAGTCTACCCACCAAGACAAATATAAACAAAAATATAGGCTGAAAACAGAGCAAAGGTTCTGTGGGTTGTTTACTTCAAGAGAGAAAGGGGGGTTGAGAACTTTTCAGCACCCCCTTGTATGTAATAAAAGTGACCCAGCTATAGGATAATGAAGCCATTGTGACATCACTGATGAGACTGGCTCTCATTGGTGGAATGAAGTGGGCAGACTAGATGGGCCGTGGGCCCTTATCTGCCGTCTATTTCTATGTTTCTATGTAATAAAAGTGACCCAGCTATAGGATAATGAAGCCATTGTGACATCACTGATGAGACTGGCTCTCATTGGTGGAATGAAGTATTTTGACATCACAATCTCAGCTCTGGTTACCAGTCACTGAAACTCTTCACACTACTACTACTACTACTACTACTACTACTAATTATTTCTATAGCGCTACCAGACGTACGCAGCACTGTACACAGTCACACTACGAGGGGATGCTGAAAAGTTCTCAGCCCTACCAAGAAGAGAATGACGTGGATATGGCAGTTCTTGAGAGAGTCCAAAGGAGGGCAACGAAACTGGTAAGAGGGCTGGAAAACTGCCCATATGCTGAGAGGCTGGATAAACTGGGGCTCTTCTCTCTGGAAAAGAGGAGGCTCAGGGGGGATATGATAGAGACCTTCAAAATACTTAGGGGCATAGAGAGGGTGGACAGGGACAGGTTCTTCAGACTAAAAGGGACGACAGGTACGAGGGGGCACTCAGAGAAACTGAAGGGAGATAGGTTCAAATCAAATGCAAGGAAGTTTTTCTTCACCCAAAGGGTCATGGACAAATGGAATGCGCTCCCGGAGGAAGTGATCCGGCAGAGTACAGTACAGGGATTCAAACAGGGATTGGACAGATTCCTGAGGGAAAAGGGGATCGTGGGGTACTGAGGGAGGTGCTGGGGTGTTGCATAAGTATAGACAGCTCACCAGGTCGTGCAGGTGCAAGGCCGGAGGGTTAGGACATTGATGGGAAGATAGGACTTCGATGAGAAACCTAGGGGGCAAGGGGGCCCCTTCTGGTGATTAAGGCAGGTCATGACCTGTTGGGCCGCCGCGGGGGCGGACTGCTGGGCGGGATGGACCTCTGGTCTGACCCGGCAGAGGCACTGCTTATGTTCTTATGTTATCTGAAACCATGTCAAAACATAGAATTTTGTTTCTGCAAATTGTCACAAAATATCGCTCAGAATTTAGGAAGGTTTGGTGGGCTGAGAACTTTTCAGCACCCTCCCTGCTTCTAAAGTTATTCCTTCCTGTTCCATCCTATTTGATTAAGGAGTTCAATTTCAATTACTGTATTTCTAATTTTAGTCCATAAACTGCCCATGATATGGTTCACAAAAGGCACTATAGCAAATGCCTAATGCACAATACTTTGCACTTCTGGGAGGGAGTGATAGTAAATTTACTTCCCTATAAAAATCTGGAGGCTCATATTGGCTGCTGTTGTCGGGAACTAGATGCCAAGTTCAATAGAATGACACAGGGACAAATTTTTCCCCGTCCCCGCAGGAACTCAATTTCCCTTTCCCGTCCCCATGAGTTTTGTTGTTGTCCCATTCCTGTAAGCTCTGCCTTAACCGCACAAGCTTCGGACACTTATGATTTTAAAGTGTTTGAGGCTTGTGCAGATGAGGATGGAGCTTAGGCATTGGTGGAATGAGGCATTATGACATCACAATCTGAGTCTAGAATGTTGCTACTTAGGATTTTAAAGGGTTCGAGGCTTGTGCAGATGAGGACGGAGCTTAGGCATTGGTGGAATGAGGCATTATGACATCACAATCTGAGCTCTAGAATGTTGCTACTTAGGATTTTAAAGAGTTCGAGGCTTGTGCAGATGAGGACGGAGCTTAGGCATTGGTGGAATGAGGCATTATGACATCACAATCTGAGCTCTAGAATGTTGCTACTTAGGATTTTAAAGGGTTTGAGGCTTGTGCAGAAGAGGACGGAGCTTGCAGGAATGGGGCAGGGACAGGAAAAGAACTCGCCAGGATGGGATGGGAAAATGAGTTCCCACAGGGACGGGGAAAAATTTGTCCTCCATGTCATTCTCTACTTTTGTGGGCCCGCAAACACATTTTCAAAGGGAGACCCTTCATAGGGTTTCCTTTTGAAAATGTAGGCTGGCATGGAATGGCGATATACTCAAAGCACATCTATTTCTATGCACTTTAAAGCAGATGCTAATGTGCAGAGCTTTCATAATTTAACCACTCAAGAAATTTCCCCGTGCTTCCCCTTTTCTGACATGGATCACCGTACCTATGCTGTGAAAAGTGCAAATACTTTTATTTGCATTAGGAAGCATCAAGTTTAAATGGGACAAAAAGTATGTAGAAAAATATTTTGGAAAATAGGGCTCCAATATTATACAGGAACTGCCAAGAAAATGACATAGAAAAGGCGAATATGCAAAGCCTTTATTTTCTTTTTACTGGAGCACTGTATTTTTCCAGATTATAGTACTGTCCGCTCAAACTGAATAGCACACGCTACACTGAAAATCAAAATGCATATGGTTGTGAGTGGCAATGTTGAAGCACTTAATAACAGTTCTGCGCTTGAGGGGGGAAGTCCATTTCCAAATCTCCTTGCCTTTCAAATGCTTTGTTCAGAGTTGCCTTAGTAATTACGATGCAGAGATTATATATTCACTTGGATAATTCTGGGTATGTAGAGAGGAAAATGAACAGTTGCTTGAAAGTATTTTCCCAGTTATCATAACCTCTGAAAGGGAACCTTGGGGAACATTATTACAAGGAAGGTCAGGCCATTATCTTTGTCATTGACAACGGTGACAAGCTAAGAATGATTGTAGCCAAGGAAGAACTTGAGACTCTCCTGAGTCATCCAGATATTAAACATCGGCGAATCCCCATTTTGTTCTTTGCTAACAAGATGGACCTCTGGGAAGCCCTTTCATCTGTGAAAGTCTCCCAGTTGCTGTCTTTAGAAAACATCAAAAATAAACCCTGGCACATTTTGTGCCAGCAACGGCATTACAGGAGAAGGGTTGCAGGAAGGCGTGGACTGGCTGCAAGACCAGATTCAAGTGATGAAGACATGAGAAGCTGTAGGTTAAAAACAGCATCAACGGAGAACCTAAAAATGAACCACCTTTTGCTACAGAGGGAGAACTCGCTCCCTGCCCACCCACCACCTTCTGTGGATCAAAAGTGTTGTTGGACCGAAAACTGAGCTTTCATCGTTCCCCATATGTTCTTATGGAACCTTTAGCTGGATTGTACTTTTTAGTCAATTGGGGGTGATGAAGGAGCTCACTAGACTGTTCTCTGATCTACAGTCTGTTCTCATGTATACTAATACTCATATACACCAATACTCATGTTAACAAGTGTTTTACACACAACCAGTGTGTGATTCACTAAGGTCCCCTGTTACAAAGCTGCGGTAAATGCACCGAAGCCCAGAGGAATTGAATGGACTCTGATGCATGTACCGCGGCTTTGTACAAGGGACCCTAAATTTATTTTCATGGCTGGTAATGTGATGCAAAGAGAATGACCCGCGAATGATGGGCATCCGCTGTTAACCTTGGGGTGGAGATGGGGACAGAGCCCATGGGGCAGACGCGGTGACAGTGCCCGCAGGGGTGGGGTGGAGACAGAGCCCTTGGGGCCAGGGACAATCTCTGTCCAGTGTCATTCTCTAAAACTTAACACACCTTAGACAATTAGCAACTGAATTCAGTGATTTAAAAAAAAAACTGCAGACGCTGCTTTTGGATTTAAATGAACTGCTATTGAATGACATTGTTAGTGTTTTGTCTGCCTTTATGTGGCAACAAGAGTCTTGTCTGTTGATCAAACTCCTACTATCTGAAACGTCCTTCCATCATGTGCCCAGCTGCTCAAGCATCTTACTGTTACTGCAACAGATTCATCCAAGGAGCATTTCCAATATTTAATTCTGCACCCATATCTGAAAGACATGGGTGTAGAATTAAATTTATCAAGGAGCATTTCCAATATTTAATTCTACACCCATGTCTGAAAGATAATCCAATTACCTTCCCAGATGATGTAAAATATAGGCAACTGAGCCTTTGGAAAGGTTGTTCCAAAACCAGATTGAATGGAAAGCTCTATTTGTGATTTATAAACAGTTGTACAGAATATTGTCCCTTTTTATACTTTAATAAAAATATTGAAATATAAATATAAAATTATAAGTGTTCAAGGCTTGTGCAAATGAGGTCAGAGCTCACTTTTCTATTTAATGATGCTTTTCAGAATTAGGTTCTGAAATGGTTGAAATCCTAAATTGATATTATCCATTAAAAGATAGACTCTCCAAAATACCAGAAACTAGCCTTATAAGGCTAAAACCCTTCCCTCCCTTAATGTGCTTCCTTGTAGTTCTCTCCCTTTTTCCTTGTTTCTTGTAAGTTAATATTTCACCATATTATAGTATTATAATATTACTAGTCTTATAGCCCGTTACATTAACGGGTGCTAGAATATATGTGTGTGTGTGTATGTCTTTATTTATTTTTTTTCTCTCTCCTTAGCTGCTTTCTGTATTTCTGTCTGTCATTTTTTTTGTTTTTCCTTGGCTGTCCACTACCACCTCTTGCCTGCTCCCCCTGTCTATTCTCCCTTCCTTTTACCTCCCCTGTTATTAACGGTTGTTAGAATATATGTGTGTGTGTCTGTCTTTATTTTTTTTTCTCTCTCCTTAGCCACTTTCTGTATTTCACGCAGGCGGGGATCGTGAGAGCCACGGCTGAGTCTTTCAACAAGGAGCAGGGCAGAGCGTAAGTCGCGCATGCGCACTTCCTAGCTACAGCTCACAGAAAACGGACGCACGCATAGGAAGTGCGCATGCGCGGCTTACCATTTTATTATATTATTAGATTAGATTAGATTAGATGATGATAGAAAGGTGTGTGGGTAAAGTTATGGTTCTATATACTAATTATAGTAAATGGTGTTTTCTCTGTGATATTCTCCTATATTCAATCAACTGTTGTAGTTTTAAAAAATAATAAAAACATTTTTAAAAAGAGCCCAAATACCAAATAGCATGTGGCCATTACACAAAATAGCACTGGGTAACACCCGTGGCGTACCCGCTTGCTGGCTACCCAGGGTGGAGCATCTAGGGTTACCAGAAAAAGGAGGACAGATCGAAACATCTGGGTTTTACTTCCATTGGTTTCAGTAGAAGTAAAACCCGGATGTCTCAATCCGTCCTCCTTTTTCTGGAGCCATATGGTAACCCTAGGAGCCACCCCCTCCTCCAGTCAGCAGGCAGGTGCACAGCGTGGTTGCAGGGCCACAGACCGCATGCTTACGGCAGTCAGCTTTGCCTGCCCTTCGCCCAGAAAAGGAAGCTGATGTCAGAGGGAGTGAGGCCAGTGGACCACCACCGTGCGGCCCTGAGTCCTCTCCAGCCCTTGGTACGCTAGAAGTTAGCAAAGGAGGCTGAGAACTTGGGGAGCCGGGGTCAGTTCTCACCGTGGCTCCTTGTGACCCTGGGCAAGTCATTTAACTCTTTATTGCCCCAGGTGAAAAACTTAAATTGTGAGTCCATTAAGGATAGATTACATACCTGCATATAATATAGTACAATCTCCATAGTTAACTACCTCCCTACGTTGACCACCTCTTTAAGTTGACCTAATTTTCATAGATCAGACATGCACCACTTGTACTCAGTGGAAGACTGACCTCTATATATTGACCACCTCTGTAAGTTGTATCTTGACCACTTGCACTGTGACACACAATATTTATGTTAAACATTTTATTGAAAGAATAAAGCAAAAATACTTATATATTATAAAGAAAAATATTCTTTACAAATGATTTCACAAATGTTAAAATTCTAATCCATGTATTCTATAAAATTCTATCATTCCTCCAAACATTTTATATAATAAACCATAACCCCCCATCACTTCCCTCTCACCCCTTTCCAACACCAGCTTTCCGCAATCCCTCACCCTTCCTCCCTCCCCTACTCCCTCCCTCCAAATCTTCATTCCCCCCCCCCCCACACACACACACCTTCCATCCCAATTCCTCCCCTCCACCCCATAACCAATTCCCCCTCCCCGGATGAAAGGTAACAAAAATAAAGAAATAAAATAAAGATCTGGAATGTAATTTAAACAACCTTAGCTTCAGTGTAAATCATTGAGAATTAAACTTCTTGCTCTAGGTGAAAGGTTTTGAATATAAGGATCCCAAACCTCCATAAAAAGACGAGTTCTTCTAGTAGAATGCCGAACCTCCCAAATTTCAAACAAAAGTAAACGATGCAACTGGTTCCTCCAATAGCTTAGAGATTCTTTCTGCAACCAAAATTGCATAATACATTTATGCCCAATCATACATGCCTTTTGAAACAAAAGACATTTCCTTTGACCAAATACCCCGCAGGCTGCTGCCTTACCAAAAATGACACACAATATTTATTTGCCCTCTTTAACTTGGTCAGTTGAGTCTACTCTACACCGAGAGGTAGAAGGTGTAGGCTTTGCCCCTTCATTGTTTTATTTTTTCATTAGTATAAGTTCTTTTTTTTTCCTTCATGTTTTATTATTACCAGTCCATCTCCTGTGGCTGAATTCGAAGGATGTGTTGTAAGGGATGATGCGGTGGCAACCTGCAATGAACGTGACCCAGAAGCAACTTTCCAAACGATATTGACCGAAGTACAGACCAGCATAAAAGTACATGAAGCGGCTGATGAAGTGGAAGAAGCCCGTGAGGATGACGCAGAGACTCCAAAAGAAGAGGATATCAGGCATCTGATAACGCTCAGAAGTCATTTGCCCAGGTATGCTGAGAGGTGCAGCCAGCATTAAGAATGCTTTCTCCACTTACGTTTGGAATAAGAATAAGAGACAGGCCGGGACTGACTCTTTATTTTTCTGAAAGAATGATTAAACCATGAGAAACAGTAAATGTATTGATTTTACATGATATTGTTTGTATGATTTTATTGTATTTTGATTATGCACGATTTTGTATAATATTCTCTAATAACAAAATCTGCTCACTCTCCCGCCTTTATTGATAGACTGATCGTACCATACTTTACTTCTAGACCACTAAGCTCCACTAATCAAAGCCTCTTAACTGTTTCCTCTTTGCGTACTATTGTCTACGATACCACTCGTAAATCTGTCTTTCCTGGTGTTGCGCCAGCTTTATGGAATGCCCTGCCTATTCACCTCAGACAGCAAGATTCTTTTCCAAAATTTAAAACCGGAACTAAAACCAGTTTTATTTAAAGATGTTTACAGCTATTAGGACTCAGCAGAACTTTGATTTGCAGTATTTTCTTCTCTTTTTTGTCCACTCCTACTGTACTCTTCCCTTTCTCCCTCTTTCCTTTACATAGGCTGTATTTCTTCCCCTCTTCCCTATTTGTTTCTGTAAAAAGTCTTACCATGTATATAATGTTTATTTCTATTGCAAATCATTATTTTATTAAAACATTGTACACTTCTCCCTCCGTATTCGTGGTTTCAGCAATCGCGGTTTCAATTATTCACAGTTTTTAGCTTGCTGGCTCCTCCACCCCCCCCCCCCCCAAATTATGTCAGCTTGCATAGAGAAATCGCTGATTCCAAGCGTTTACAGAGAAAATTGCTGATTCCCGGCACTTTCTTCACCGTGTTTTGTCTCTCCTTCAAGAACAGGCCAGGTCTCCCACCCTCTTATTCGCGGTTTCACCATATTCACGGTGATTTTTCATTTAAAAATCAATGAATAACATATGAAAAAGTTTTTTGCGGTTTTTCTGTATTTACGATTCTGTTAATCCCCTATCACAGTGAATACGGAGGGAGAAGTGTATTGTACACTGCCTACCTTTTTTTTTTTTTTTTTTTTTTTTTTAGATAAAATGGTTTATCAAAACATAATAAACTTGAACTTGAAACTACAAGAAAGTAAAGTACTTGTACGTATCAGTACAGTAGGCCTAGTTTCTTATGTTTCCACCTCTTTATGTTGACCAGTTTGTTACAGTCCCTTGGGTGGTCAACCTACAGAGGTTCTACTGTATATGTAAACCGCTTTGGTTGTACCACAGAGCAAATCCATGACTCTATCTTCAGCTCATGGCTCAAAGCTATTTAAAACAGTCCTAGTATGTGGAGCTGAAAATCAGTGGTGAGGAGAGACGTGGGAAAATAACTAACCTCAGAAGAATGAGGGCAAATAGTTCCTGAAAAGGAAAAGGCCGATGTCTGCATAGCTTGGGTTGAATCTTGTACTCTTGTTTTTTTCTGTGTGACTTTTCCTTTGTTTCAGGTCTGCGCGAGAGAGGCCGAATGCAGATTTCTGTCTACCAGCCTTTGTTGTTGGTAAGAGCCTGGAGAGGATGTGGCTGGTGGCACAATGGAGGTGGCCAAGAAAGCGTGCATGAGAGATGAAATGGTGGTACACTTCATTTGCATCTATTTTTATCAGTTTTGAAGTAGATGCCAGCGTGTCTATGATGTTTGCGCATGGCTTTCACAATTAAACCTCTCATGAGCATTTACGCCTGCCAAACTTTGAGAATCAGTCAGCAAATGCTGAATTTGTGCAAGAACTGTTTTTTGGTTTTTTTTTTAATTCTTTATTCATTTTCAAAATTACATTAAGTGTTAAATATATTCATTCACATTAACAATAAATACATCACTTACAAACAATCATTGATACATTTCATAAATTCTTATCCCTTCCCCCTTTCCATCCCTCCCACCCATATATTCCATTATCATATAAAACATATAATAATAAAATTCCCCCCTCCCTACACCTTAAGTTGATAAATATAAGGGAAACAATTTCAAATTAATCTTTACAATATTTTGTTAACGGTTTCCTGAACATCCTGAAACTTCTTAAAATATCCCCGTTGTAATGCAATAAACCTTTCCATTTTATAGATATGGCATTAAGAATTCCACCATAAATTGTAATTTAATCTCCTCCAATCCTTCCAATTATATGTAATTTGCTGAATGGCAACACCAGTCATTATGGTGTGCAAGAACTGTGAACCTATCATAAGAACATAAGAATTGCCGCTGCCATGCCCAGCAGTCCACTCCCACAGCAGCCCTTAGGTCAATGACCATAGAAAATGAGGGCAGAAAAGGGCCATGGCCCATCTAGTCTGCCCACACTAGTGACCCACCCCCCTAACTTCCTCCATGAAGAGATCCCACATGCCAATCCCATCTTTTCTTAAAATCTGGCACGCTGCTGGCCTCGATTACCTGTAGTGGAAGATTATTCCAGTGGTCAACCACCCTTTCGGTAAAGAAATATTTTCTGGTGTCACCATGAAATTTCCCACCCCTGATTTTCAACGGATGCCCTCTTGTTGCCGTGGGTCCTTTAAGAAAGAAGATGTCTTCTTCCACCTCGATACGGCCCATGACATATTTGAACGTCTCGATCATGTCTCCCCTCTCTCTGCGTTCCTCGAGTGAGTATAGCTGCAACTTACCCAGCCGTTCCTCATACGGGAGATCCTTGAGTCCTGAGACCATCCTGGTGGCCATTCGCTGAACCGACTCGACTCTTTGCACATCCTTTTGGTAATGTGGCCTCCAGAATTGTACACAGTATTCCAGATGGGGTCTCACCATGGATCTGTACAACGGCATTATGACCTCGGGCTTACGGCTGACGAAACTTCTACGGATACAACCCATGATTTGTCTAGCTTTGGATGAAGCTTTCTCCACTTGATTAGCTGTCTTCATGTCTTCGCTAATGATCACCCCCAAGTCTCGTTCTGCTACAGTCCTTGCCAGGATCTCACCATTTAGGGTGTAAGTCCTGCATGGATTTTTGCCGCCTAGGTGCATGACCTTGCATTTTTTGGCATTGAAACTTAGTTGCCAAGTCTTTGACCAATGCTCCAGTAGGAGTAGGTCTTGCGTCATGCTGTCGGGCATTGAGCTTTTGTCGGGCACTGTGCTTTTGTCTATAGTGCTTTTGCCTACTATGTTGCATAGTTTGGCGTCATCGGCGAATAATGTAATTTTACCCTGAAGCCCCTTAGCCAAGTCTCCTACGCGGATGTTAAATAGGATCGGGCCCAAGACCGTGCCCTAACTGAGTCTAGCCTTACCTGCGTACGTTCTGGTTTAGCAGGAACTTGTCTAACTTTGTCTTGAATCCCTGGAGCATGTTTTCCCCTATAACAACATTTTCTGATTATAAACAGAAGTTGCTGACAATCCACTTAGCATTTGCACAAAAGAGCAAATTTCCATAGACTTACCACTGATTTTAGTGTAGACCTATCCTAAATTCCATCAGGTCTGCACAACTTTGCTTCCATGACCATTCTTGATTTCCTAATTGCATCCTTTAATTTTCCTGCTTGCCCCCCCCCCAATCCTGGCCTAGGAAAGCATGAACGTATTAGATCTAAGAAGGATCCAGTTTGGCTAGTAGCTGGATGGGGGTCGCAGTCATCCAATCCTCAACATCCTAAAAGGGTAGGAAACGGACAGAAAAACCAACCAGCTGCTTTGTCCTACTGGGATTGAGAATCTGAATTCTCGCATGCTAAAACCACACCACAATGAGATTTTTCGAGCTGCAATTTCTACCACTGTGAGCGAACAAATGCTGTATCTGTGAGCGAACAAAAAGGGGCTTATTCCACATTTTCGGATGATTCATATTATCACTGAGATCAGCACAGCTGTGGAACATCAATAATATTGTTGTGGAGCTAAGAAGCGAATGTTTACAAGCACATGTTACACTGTACAGAACTTGATGAGAGCTGCTTCATAATCTCAGCTGTCATGAATAAATGTATACTGTACTTCCTGCTGCTATATATTGCAGGGTTTAAAAAAAAATGTGGCTGTTTTTTTAAAATTAATATTTGAGAACATTTATCAATGCACTGATTATATTCACAGAGTTTATGATTTCAGAACCAATACCGCTTTACTAAATATATCAAACACGTTTCAAGTTTATTAAAAGTTTGTTGTACACGCAATGTCAAGTATTTCAATGCGCGTAACAATTTAAAAATAGGGAACAAAAATAAAACAATTTTATTACAAATAAACATAAAGAGGGGCATAATTGAAAGGGACGTCTAAGTCCGTTTACGTCCATCTCGCAAGTCGTCCAAAGTTAAAAAGAGCCTGAGACACATTTTCGAAAGATACGTCCAACTTTTTTTTACTTTTGAAAATCGTCTAAGATCTGATCGTCCAAGCCACTAAATCATCCATCTTTATACCACATTTCCGTCCAACTTTCCGTCCAAGTCCAAATCGCCTAGAACAAGCCCTGTTGGACGTGGGAGGGGTCTGCAAAGTGATGGACTGTACACCCAGACATGCCACCATACAGGGCACTGCTATGAACTTCACAAAAAGGGTGCCATGGCTTCTCCTCACTACAGCTCCCTTATAAGTTACGGTGAGCCCCCCAAACCACCTCCAGAATCCCCTAGACCCACTTATCTACCACCCCAATAGCCCTTATGGCTGCAGGAGCCACTTATATGCCAATCAAAAAGGGTTTTGGGGGCGTATAGGGCAGTGCATATGTTTCAGTATCAATGCAGTGATTACAGGGGCTTATGGGCATGGGTCTTTCTCTCTATGGGTCCCTAACCCACCCCCAAGACGACTTAAGCTGCTTCTGGGCTGGACGACTAGGCTTTCCTATGCCAGGCGGCCAGGTGGTCTGGAGGCTGAAATTTAAAGTTGTGAATAAAATTTTTATGGGGGTGTGGGGGGGATCATTGGGGTAGTGTGTGGGGGTCTGTGTTATGTGTTTACAGTGCTTATCTGGTGAGTTTAGGTGCGTTCCATCTAGGCTCTGTTGTTAAACTTTCGGTTATACATGCTGTATGACTAAGTCTAAGCAGGCCCACATCCCGCCCAACTCACGCCCTCGACACGCCTCCTGAAACACCCCGTTTACCTTTGGACGTTGAGCAGCACTATGAAGGCCTAGGTCGTTTAGAATGTATGTCCAAAACCCGGTTTTATTTTCGGCGCTTCAACATTTTTGAGAAATGTTTGTCCAAGTGCCGACGTAGGCCAGTTTTTGGACGTTTTTCTCTTTCAATTATGAGCCCTAAAGTATATACGTACAAATTTAATTACCGATACAAAAGGAGAGGGGGGTGGACTACAATCTTTAAAGAAAATAAAGAAATATTTAAGGAGAACACATCTGGAGGGTAACAAAGAATAAATATAAGAAAATGGATAAGCGTAGACAAACCAAATTAGATTTGAGTATAACTAGATCAGTGGCTTCCAAGATTCATAACCCGGGCCGTTTTCGACAGGACATCTAACCCCCTCTTTTACAAAGGTGCGCTATGTTTTTTAGTGCTCGCTAAATATTACCACGCGCTAAACACGTGCCAAACGCTAACGCGTGCCTGTTATCCTATAGATGTGTTAGCGGTTAGCACACATGTTGATTCAGCACGCACTAAATCCACCCTAAAACGCTTAGCGCGCCTTTGTAAAAAAGGGCCTAAGTCTGACTTTGGATGTTCCTCACAAAACATCCAAGGTTGGACACATCGAAACAGCCATTTTTGAAAGCCAAACCGCCAGATGCCCCAAATCTTTTTTTTTTTTAAATTTTGAAAATCGTCTACTTAGACATCTTGGCCACCAGGACGTTTAAGCCGCCAAAATGTTCAAACTTATACCCCATTTTCGACCAAAAAAAAGTCCAAACTGGAAACGTCCAAAGGGTCTACATTTGGGGCTCCTTTTATCAAGGTGCACTAGCGAGATTAGCGCGTCGGACATTTCATCATGCGGCAAGCCAAAAAACTAACGCCTCGTCAATGGAGGTGTTAGCGACTAGCGTGGCAGGCGGTTTAACGTGCGGTATTCCACACGTTAAAACCCTACCGCAGCTTGATAAAAGGAGCCCTTGGATCTAGAAGGGGCAAACCTTGTAATGGACTGGCCCCCACAGACACGCCAACAGAGCAGTGGGGCACCTTAGAGGGAACTGCTATGAGCTTCACCTAAAGTGTGCCACATGTACAACTCACCATAACCCTCTTATAATATAGTGTGAGCCTCCAAAACTCCTCCAATACCTACTATATTCACCTGTTTACCACCTCAGTAGCTCTTATGGCTGCCGGTAGCACCAACTGGTAGTATAGTAGGGTTTTGGTGGGTTATGGTGGCTCACTAGCAAGATACAGAAGATGGTGAAGTAAGAAACTGGAAACATCCACAATAACAAACCACCACACTTCAGAGTGTCCAGTGTAGGGAAGAGAGCTAAAGGGTCTCCAAAACCCGCTTGATTAAACACTATCACAAAATTGAATGGGTCATGATAGGACAGGGTACGGTATTGGAGTTCAAGAAGGGATTGGACAATTTTCTGAAGGAAAAGGGGATAGAAGGGTATAGATAGAGGGCTACTATACAGGTCCTGGACATGATGGGCCGCCGCGTGAGCGGACTGCTGGGCATGATGGACCCCTGGTCTGACCCAGCAGAGACACAGCTTATGTTCTTATGATGTCAATCCTTGGCCTTTTTTTTTCTCTTGCTTAATGTATTGCTGATCACTTCTTGTTGTATATTAGTTGTATAAACCAATTTAAATAAAACATTACAACAGAAAGTATTTTCACTTATCTTCTAATGTGCAGAATCACTAGCCTGCCCCGACAGGACCCATTTCGCCACATAAAGGCTTTCTCAAGGGTTCTAAAGGATCTCCAATCAAGCGTCCATCCTCTTATGGGGGCCAGGATTTGTCTGTTTAATCAAGCGGGTTTTGGTGACCCTTTAGCTCTCTTCCCTACACTGCACACTCTGAAGTGGGGTGGTTTGCTAGTGTGGGTTATGGTGGCCTCACACTTTATAGCGAAGGTGACCTGAAGTGTTCAATCTCTTTATTGTATACTAGTTTTTTAGCCCGTTACATTAACGGCTGCTAGAATAGATGTGTAGACTTAGGCATTTCTTTCTTTCTGTCTCTCTCCCTGCACCCTGTCTGTCTTTTCTTCTTTCTGTCTCTCTCCCCCTGTCTGTCTTTCTTTCTCCCTTATTTTTACCTTCCCCCTGTCCAGCAACACCTTTTCCCTGCTCCTCCAGCAGTAGCCCTTCTCCCTTCATTTTACCTCCCCCCTGTCCAGCAGCACTCCTTCCCTGCTCCCCCTGTCCAGCAGTAGCCATTCTCCATTCCTTTTACCTCCCCCCTGTCCAGTAGTACCCCTTCTCCCTTACCTGCTCAACTGTCCAGCATCCACTAGGCCGGGCAGCCTCGGGGCTTTTGCTATGCCGGCCCGCCTCGCATTATCGAAGTGGGCTGGCCTAGAAAATGCCTCGCGGCTGCTGCCGCTGCTGGTCCAGGGGTGAGAAGGAGAGGTGTCGTCAGAAGTCAGCCGGTGTTGGAGATTGTGGCAGGAACGTTGCTGAGGAAACCACTGCACGTGTCGCAAACCGCCGAAGGCTCCTATTGCGCATGCGGTGACACGGAGCCATGGATCACGGATCACAGCCACATGGAGTTTCATCTGCGCATGCACGCTAAGGGTTTTATTATAGCAGATATGGAGACTCAACACGTACGTGTTTCGGCCCAAGGGAGCCTGCTTTAGGATTCTGAATGATAATCACATAAAGAAACCTGGCAAAATATCACCTAATCTTTTTGCCTTTTTATGATATCTTTGAGGAATAAACAATAAAATGCGAGCTGCAGCTTTTCTTGCCAACTTTCTTTGTAGTCTACGGTGTTCATCAGGGTCACAAAGAACATGATTCTCTGCTGCCCATCTAGCCCAGTTTCTGTTCCAGCCATTAAAATGGATGAAATATTCTGGGATTTGTCTGCCCTTCTCATCTTTTCCAAGAATAACATCGACAACCGTGGCATCATACTGCACTTTAGCCCCACAAAGAGGAGAAAGTGCTCTGCTTCAAGCCAGACCCGACCAAGGCTAAAGTGCTGTACGAAGCCAAAGTTCTCGATGTTATTGTTGGAAAAGATGAGAAGGGCAGAAAAATCCCAAGACGATTGAGGATGCTTTATGGACATCTATAGTTTTTTGATTATGAGTCTACAGGGAAAGGAAGAGATTGTGGATGGGCAGACTGGATGGGCCATTTGGCCTTTATCTGCCAACATGTTACAATGTTTCTATAACCGTAATGTTCTATGACATCACAATGCAGGTGTAACGAGCCTTAGCCAATAGGGAAAGGGGGAGATAGTGGATGGTGCAGATGGGCAGACTGGATGGGTCATTTGGCCTTTATCTGCCATCATGTTACAATGTTTTTATAACCGTAAAGTTCTATGACATCACAATGCAGGTGTAAAGAGCCTTAGCCAATAGGAAGAGGAGGAGATAGTGGATGGTGCAGATGGGCAGACTGGATGGGCCATTTGGCCTTTATCTGCCATCATGTTACAATGTTTTTATAACCATAAAGTTCTATGACATCACAATGCAGGTGTTAAGAGTGTTAGCCTATAAGAAGAAGAGATGCAAATGTTAAGAGCCTTAGCCAATAGGGAGAGGAGAAGATAGTGGATGCTGTGGATGGACAGACTGGATGGGCCATTTGGCCTTTATCTGCCAACATGTTACAATGTTTCTATAACCGTAATGTTCTATGACATCACAATGCAGGTGTAACGAGCCTTAGCCAATAGGGAAAGGGGGAGATAGTGGATGGTGCAGATGGGCAGACTGGATGGGTCATTTGGCCTTTATCTGCCATCATGTTACAATGTTTTTATAACCGTAAAGTTCTATGACATCACAATGCAGGTGTAAAGAGCCTTAGCCAATAGGAAGAGGAGGAGATAGTGGATGGTGCAGATGGGCAGACTGGATGGGCCATTTGGCCTTTATCTGCCATCATGTTACAATGTTTTTATAACCATAAAGTTCTATGACATCACAATGCAGGTGTTAAGAGTGTTAGCCTATAAGAAGAAGAGATGCAAATGTTAAGAGCCTTAGCCAATAGGGAGAGGAGAAGATAGTGGATGCTGTGGATGGACAGACTGGATGGGCCATTTGGCCTTTATCTGCCAACATGTTACAATGTTTCTATAACCGTAATGTTCTATGACATCACAATGCAGGTGTAACGAGCCTTAGCCAATAGGGAAAGGGGGAGATAGTGGATGGTGCAGATGGGCAGACTGGATGGGTCATTTGGCCTTTATCTGCCATCATGTTACAATGTTTTTATAACCGTAAAGTTCTATGACATCACAATGCAGGTGTAAAGAGCCTTAGCCAATAGGAAGAGGAGGAGATAGTGGATGGTGCAGATGGGCAGACTGGATGGGCCATTTGGCCTTTATCTGCCATCATGTTACAATGTTTTTATAACCATAAAGTTCTATGACATCACAATGCAGGTGTAAAGAGCCTTAGCCAATAGGAAGAGGAGGAGATAGTGGATGGTGCAGATGGGCAGACTGGATGGGCCATTTGGCCTTTATCTGCCATCATGTGTCTATGTTTCAAAGTGCCTTTGACAGTATTTGCGGACTTAGGGCCTTATATACCGAGGCATCTGTTTCTATGGGAGAAAGTTTAGTAAACTGGGCCCCAGAGATCTGAATAGCTGCAGTCAGGAAGGCCTATTGTAGCTTTCGCCTGAGAACAGGAAGCCAAAGGGAACTAGAGGGTGAGAGGCTAGGTCCAAACAAAGCCTCTCCTTACAGTTTGGGTTGTGTCATTCTTTATATATTTCCTTTCTATCCTCCTTCCCCAAGGGATGCCTGCTGCCCTACCAACCAGCACAAGAACGGGCAGGCTTGGCACAAAGCGGGAAGGAAAAGCAAATTTTGTTTCCCCAATCTATAACCCATTGTTAGAGGGAAAACAATGTCCTAATGCTGTATATTTACCAAGCATGTTTCATGTTTACTAAAAAGGAACGAGAAATGAGATATACAGTACCTAGAGCGTCTGATTTTAGGTGTCAATCGATAAAGGCCAATAAAACACCCCTCCCCCATGCAAATAATTAAAATAGAGGTTTGTAGGATAAACACCACTTCCCCTACTAGTCTCTAACCCCGTTCCTGATTTATCCTGTATCATGCACTCAAGGCTCCTTTTATCAAGTTTCAAGATTATTTAAAATTTCTTAAACCGCCTAATCAAGCCTTCTAGGCGGTGTACAAAAATGCCAAAACCCTGCGCCAAATTAATTTACAGTATAACAGAGACAAATCGGGGGAAAGGACAAATTTTTATAGACACTGACGAACGAGAAGAAGGGCTGGAGCTACAATTGACAGAGAGAAAAGGAACATTCAAGGAAACGAACAAAGGGTAGCGGGGTGAACGCGAGCGACTTTTCATCACGCGCTAACCCCCGCGCTGGCTAAAAACTACCGCCTGCTCGAGAGGAGGCGGTAGCGGCTAGCGCGGCCGGCGGTTTAGCGTGCGGTATTACACGCGTTAAACCGCTAGCGCGGCTTGATAAAAGGAGCCCTCAGTGTTTGTGTCTTTTCTGCGCTCATTTCTCCTAACTTACAAGGCACGTTCCACCAGAAAAGATACCAAACAACAGTGCTTAAGGCGCAATAACAGCAAAAAAAAAAAAAAAAAAACCCCACAGACTTTTGTATCCGCAGAGAACCTCTACTTGGGGAAAATAAACACCTACATTTACAATTCTTAAGCGCCTGAGAAGAGAAGCTTTAGCTATAGCTTTGACCATCAATGAGGCGTATTTTGTCTGATTTTTCTTTTTAACTTTGGTCAGGGTTGCTCCTTTAGTATAAGACCTACTCTGTGACACTTTAGCTCTGATGGACCCTAATGCTTCTCTCTCCCTATGCTGAGACTAGGGGCTTCTTTTATTAAGGTGCGCTAAGGGGTTAGCGTGTCGGACATTTCATCACGCGCTAACCCCGGCGGCAGCCTAAAGTCCTAACGCCTCGTCAATGGAGGCGCGACAGGCGGTTTAACGCGCGGTATGATGCACGTTAAACCACTACCGCGCCTTTGTAAAAGGACCCCTAAAAGTGGCACGGACCTCAGGACAAAAGTTTTGCCACCCTGCTGATCTGGGTTCAAGGCCGGCTTGAACCAAGCCAAAATTCATTTTCCTGCCACAGCTCTGGGGGTAAAATGCAGACCTCCCTTAGCTGAAGTGTTTCCTCAAATTAATTATTATTATTATTTTATTTTTATTTTTATTTTTTTCAATTATCTTTATTAACAACTAGCTGATGCCCCGGCGTTGCACGGGTATTTAATTATAGCAATAACACTGTAAATGGATTCAAATAAAGATACTTTATAGTGGTGAATGAAATTATTTTTTTACAGCTTTATAAAAAGTACAATATTCAAATTATAATGTGAAATATTTGACAAAATGAATACAATACAACTAACACAAAACTTGATTATAAACAACATTTTTAGTTTCACCTCCAGGAGCAAGAACATATAAATTCTTGGGTGAACCCACCCTTGAGCAAGCAACATAGAGTTGTCCATGGGAAAAACAGGGGGATCTTAAATCCACTCCACAGTATGTAATAGTCTGTCCCTGTGATTTGTTGATTGTGATAGAGAATGCAAGTCTCACTGGAATTTGCAATCTCTTAAACTGAAAAGGAAGATGTGTTGCAAGTGTCATTCAAATCGGGCAAGCCGTTTTTGCGTTGGCAGCTTTTTACATTTTTTCCATTGACATGAATGGGTGAAATCTGAATTTCTGTTTGTAGCTCCGCCCACGTGTGCAGGTGGGCCATGAGACCCCCAGAACATATCACCCCAGGTAGTGAGGGATCTGCATACCAAGTTTCGTTCAAATCGGGCAAGCCGTTTTTGCATTGGCAGCTTTTTACATTTTTTCCATTGACATGAATTTGTGAAATCTGATTTTCTGTTTGTAGCTCCGCCCACATGTGCAGGTGGGCCGCGAGACCCCCAGAACATATCACCCCAGGTAGTGAGGGATCTGCATACCAAGTTTCGTTCAAATCGGGCAAGCCGTTTTTGCGTTGGCAGCTTTGTATATTTTTTCCATTGACATGAATGGGTGAAATCTGATTTTCTGTTTGTAGCTCCGCCCACGTGTGCAGGTGGGCCGCGTGACCCCCAGAACATATCACCCCAGGTAGTGAGGGATCTGCATACCAAGTTTCGTTCAAATCGGGCAAGCCGTTTTTGTGTTGGCAGCTTTTTACATTTTATCCATTGACATGAATGGGTGAAATCTGATTTTATGTTTGTAGCTCCGCCCACGTGTGTAGGTGGGCCGCGAGACTCCCAGAACATATCACCCCAGGTAGTGAGGGATCTGCATACCAAGGTTCGTTCAAATCGGGCAAGCCGTTTTTGCATTGGCAGCTTTTTACATTTTTTCCATTGACATGAATTTGTGAAATCTGATTTTCTGTTTGTAGCTCCACCCACGTGTGCAGGTGGGCCGCGAGACCCCCAGAAAATATCACCCCAGGTAGTGAGGGATCTGCATACCAAGTTTCGTTCAAATCGGGCAAGCCGTTTTTGCGTTGGCAGCTTTTTACATTTTTTCCATTGACATGAATGGGTGAAATCTGATTTTATGTTTGTAGCTCCGCCCACGTGTGTAGGTGGGCCGCGAGACTCCCAGAACATATCACCCCAGGTAGTGAGGGATCTGCATACCAAGGTTCGTTCAAATCGGGCAAGCCGTTTTTGCATTGGCAGCTTTTTACATTTTTTCCATTGACATGAATTTGTGAAATCTGATTTTCTGTTTGTAGCTCCACCCACGTGTGCAGGTGGGCCGCGAGACCCCCAGAAAATATCACCCCAGGTAGTGAGGGATCTGCATACCAAGTTTCGTTCAAATCGGGCAAGCCGTTTTTGCGTTGGCAGCTTTTTACATTTTTTCCATTGACATGAATGGGTGAAATCTGATTTTCTGTTTGTAGCTCCGCCCACGTGTGCAGGTGGGCCGCGAGACCCCCAGAACATATCACCCCAGGTAGTGAGGGATCTGCATACCAAGTTTCGTTCAAATCGGTCAAGCCGTTTTTGCGTGATCGCGGCACATACACACACACATACATACACACATACATACCTCCGATTTTATATATATAGATTATTTAGAACAGAGAGGAAACATTAGAGAAACTCTGCAGAGAAAGTGAATACAGCACATTTCATGCGAAGGAGACAAGAAAATGATTTCTCTCCATAAATGGAAGAAGATTGTCTGCCCCATCCTCTGCTTAAGCAAAAGACTAGAGAAAGCTCGTTTATGCCAGGAGGGATGAAATACTTAAGATACTTGTGCTCTGATTAAATAGCTTCTGAGAATCTGTCGGCATAAATATCTGCTCTTGTGAATGATAAGACTGGCATCATAGTGGAATGCAATAGAACTGCAGATCTGGTTTTACATTTCATTCTAATATAAAAAATATGTTCTGTGGATTTTGCTTGTCACTTTCACTCTTATCCTCTTACTATAAGGTAAGCTGACTATGTCTAATTGCCCTCAAACTCCTAGGAGTAACGATAGATGCTGCACTAAGAAGGTCCAAATCAACAAGACCACCCAGAAAGCATTTCTAGCCATGCGCAACTTGCGAAAAATTAGAAAATTCTTCAACAAAGAGCAATATAGGCTCATAGTCCAATCCCTAGGCCTAGGTCTATTGGACTACTGCAACATCCTCTATCTACCATGCCCTGCAACCATGATAAAACAACTACAGACAGTCCAAAACACTGCACTCAGATTGATCGACTCGCTAAGTAAATTTGACCACATCACCACTGCCTACCTAGACTCACACTGGTTACCTGTACAAGCACAAATTCAATTCAAATTATACTGTCTACTATTCAAAGCAATAAATGGCACAGCCCCTGTTTACCTAAACAATCGCCTGAACCATAACCTCTCTACTAGACAAAGAAGAACTCAGACCCCATTTACCTACTCTCCACTCAAAGGCACTCAGCGCAAGAAGATGTTTGACAACCTACTAGCGACGCAAGCAGCGAAACTTGACCACACCATCTCCAACCTGCTGATAACAACGAGCGACTTCAAATCTTTTCGAAAAGAAATCAAAAGCCTACTATTCAAAAAATGTATCCAGATATCTTAACTCTAACCATGATCTTCCCTTCCATATAATTCCCCCGTAACCTCTCCTCATCTCCAGCTATCCTTTCTCGTCAAAACCTCAAGCATGTCAACTGCCTCCCAAATTGTTCATTTACGGGAATTGCACTATCTCCTAATTGTACAGCTCCCCAAATTGTAAATCTACTGGAATTGCACTATCCCCTAATTGTACAGCTCCCCAAATTGTAAATCTACTGGAATAGCCCAGTCATCTTTTCTGTATCCTATTCACTAAATTGTAATTCTCCAATCTTCTTGTAATTCTCCTGGAAATGTCCAGCTGTTTCTTTTGTAATCCGCCCAGAACTGCAAGGTACGGGCGGAATAGAAGCCATTAATGTAATGTAATAAAGGCAGCCAATATATTTTAATACATGAATTAAAAAAAAAAAAAAAAGGCCAAAGCAAGTTAAATTTTGTGGTTCTCAAGTTAGATGGTTGGCCGAATGACTCAATGGCAGTCCTGTGTGCTGCAAAAGAGGCGATCTATGGTGATCACCCTTTTTATTCATTCACGACCCGACGCGTACGTGTTTTGGCCGAATGGCCTGCCTCAGGGGTCTTATCCTCAATCCGAAGCACTTTGTTTTCAATTCTCCTCTTATAGTGAAACGGTCTAAATCTAAATGAACGAATGATAATTCAAAAGCATGACCTTTAAAAGCCAATCGGCTCTGTGTGAGAGCGATGCCTTGTCCCCACTAAACAGATTTAGACCGTTTCACTATAAGAGGAGAATTGAAAACAAAGTGCTTCGGATTGAGGATAAGACCCCTGAGGCAGGCCATTCGGCCGACACACGTACGCGTCGGGTCTTGGATGAACAAAAAGGGTGAGCACCATAGATCGCCTCTTTTGTTTTCCTTGTTCTACCCCGAGGAGGTAGAATCTCCTGTTTGATTCTACAGTCCTCGTCGCTGCCACATAGAAACCTATGGTTATTGCTTGATACTGATGCTTGGTTGCTTAATTCAGGGTTCTCGATTACAGGGAGCCGGTACATGGTCTCTGTTGAGGACTGTTGCCGTTATGATGAATTGATGAACTTTTGGTACTTTAGAGAAAAGCAGGGTGTTATAAAACCCAGGAAATATTTCTGAATATTTGCAAAAGAAGGCTCACGGCACCAAGATTCCTGCCCTGCTTCTAAATCAGGGGTGCCCAACCTTTTGGCTTCCCTGGGTCGCATTGACTGAAAAAAATGTTTCTGGGGCCTCACAAATGCGCAAACGCTGCTGCAAGACAGAGGAGGGAGCCGGCAAGATGGTAAACACCCAGGGGCAGCAGAGGAAAACACTGCATCACCCTCGACCGGGGCCGCACAAAATACTTCACAGGGCCGCATGCGGCCCTCGGGCCGCAGGTTGGACACCCCTGTTCTAAATGTACATAAAGATACAAAGGAGGAGAAAACTACCAGGTCAATGACTAAATACATGAAATAAAGAATGAGAAAGATGTTGAAATTTAAGATCAGCAGTTCCTGATGGTTATCCGAAAAGGATTACGTTCCTTATTCCTCCTAAAAGAATAAGCCATTTTGAAGAAGGACTTGGGGAAATCCACTGCTTATTCCTAGGAGAAGTAGCATAAAATCTGTTTTACTACTTGAGAACTAGCTGGGTACTTGGGACCTGGGTTGGCCACTTTTGGAAACAGGATACTGAGCTTGATGGATCTTTGGTCTGTCCCAGGACAGCAATTCGTATGTTCTTATGTGAGCCAAGTATAAGACAGTCAAGCCATTGTGACATCACTGATGAAGTTGGCTCTTAGGCATTGGTGGAATGAGGCTTTATGACATCACAATCTCAGCTCTGGAATGTTGCTACTCTTTGGGTTTCTGCCAGATACTTGTGACCTGGGTTGACCACTATTGGAAACAGGATACTGAGCTTGATGGATCTTTGGTCTGTCCCAGGACAGCAATTCGTATGTTCTTATGTGAGCCAAGTATAGGATAAAGAAGCCATTGTGACATCACTGATGAAGTTGGCTCTTAGGCATTGGTGGAATGAGGCTTTATGACATCACAATCTCAGCTCTGGAATGTTGCTACTCTTTGGGTTTCTGCCAGGTACTTGTGACCTGGGTTGATCACTATTGGAAACAGGATACTGAGCTTGATGGATCTTTGGTCTGTCCCAGGACAGCAATTCGTATGTTCTTATGTGAGCCAAGTATAGGATAAAGAAGCCATTGTGACATCACTGATGAAGTTGGCTCTTAGGCATTGGTGGAATGAGGCTTTATGACATCACAATCTCAGCTCTGGAATGTTGCTACTCTTTGGGTTTCTGCCAGGTACTTGTGACCTGGGTTGACCACTATTGGAAACAGGATGCTATGACATCTCTTATGTTCTTATGCCCTATATGCCTGCCTCTGATCTCAGCACGAAGGGAGCACACTGATAAAGCTGATTACTTTCCTCCACTCTTTGTCCGGTGTAATTGATCTTGCAGGCACCTGGCTAATGTCCCAAAACAATGACAGCATGGTTTTAATTTAAAAAAAAAACAAAAAAAAAAAACGGAGTCCTTGACAAAAATAAATACATATATACATGCCATTGTGTTTTGCTACATCAGCAAAGATTTTGTCCAGTGCCGCGTTACAGATCTGATCTGGCCAACATCCAAATTTCACTTGTTAAAGGAACACTAAGCTAAACAGCTCAGAACATCATCTTGCCTGTTTTCTCTTTTATACAATAGCATTTATTTCTTATAATTTGTACACTCTCTGGAATAAAATCTTGGACCTCTGTTAGAATCGGGTGTGAGGGGGATACAGAGGAATAAGGGGCCACGTGCAGAGAATGATTGTGGGGTCTCGTTTGCAAAAGTGAATAGGGGTGAAAAGCAGGGTAAAGAAGTGGAGCTAGGTGTGAAAAATGTGATCTCTCAGTGGTAGGGCCAGTTCCGATATGATCACATCGCTGTTTTTATAATTCTCTTTTCCTAAGTCTGTCTATCCACCTGTATTCAAACAGTAAATGCCTCAAGGTGATGTCTGAATGAGGCTTTGATGAACATCAGCATAGCAGACTCTCTATAAATTGGCTAAAATGGATGGGGGGTGAGCTACATAGAAGGAGCCTTAAACCCTTAAAATCTGGTGTTGCATCCCAAGGAAATAATGCTTTTTTTTTATTTAGTTTAATACATTTACAATATCATAAAGATATCAAGGAAAAAAAGGGTTACCATAGAGGTTTTCAATACAATACATCATACAAAAAGACAATCCTTTACAAGCCCACAAAAGGGGAAACATATTGCTTATATCAACTAAGTTTTTATAGAAAAACAAGGAAGTGGGTTGAGTTCCAATGAACCCAAATTATTCCCAACTAAATTAGGACATTTGGACATTCCTACCCTAATTCTCATCAATAAATGAAATAGAAAAAGAAAGAAGAACGGAAAAAGAAAACTCACTTCTGTTCACGAGCTACCAAAGGAAATAATGCTTTTAAGTGCAGTCTCATGTAAAATTAAGATTTTTCTAGGGTTACTGTTTTGAAGGAGTGCTCAGAAAAAAAAATATATATATTTTTTTTTGGGGGGGGAATATCATTCTTCAAGTAGCTGCTTTTCAGAGAAATTTAAATATGCAAAAAAACTTGATTCTTGGACCATGCATGGACAAATGATTGCTTACAAACTAGCAGAAGCTATGTCTAGAGAATGACACGGGGACAAATTTGTTCCTGTCCCCATGGGATCTCAATATTCCTATCCCATCCCTGCAAATTCTGTTGCTATCCCTGTCCCTGTCCCATTCCTGCAAGCTCTGCCTTAACCACACAAGCCTTGAACACTTATGATTTTAAAGTGTTTGAGGCTTGTGCAGATGAGGACGGAGCTTAGGCATTGGTGGAATGAGGCATTATGACATCACAATCTGAGCTCTAGAATGTTGCTACTTAGGATTTTAAAGGGTTTGAGGCTTATGCAGATGAGGACGGAGCTTAGGCATTGGTGGAATGAGGCATTATGACATCACAATCTGAGCTCTAGAATGTTGCTACTTAGGATTTTAAATGGTTTGAGGCTTATGCAGATAAGAACGGAGCTTAGGCACTGGTGGAATGAGGCATTATGACATCACAATCTGAGCTCTAGAATGTTGCTACTTAGGATTTTAAAGGGTTTGAGGCTTGTGCAGATGAGGACGGAGCTTAGGCACTGGTGGAATGAGGCATTATGACATCACAATCTGAGCTCTAGAATGTTGCTACTTAGGATTTTAAAGGGTTTGAGGCTTGTGCAGATGAGAACGGAGCTTAGGCATTGGCGGAATGAGGCATTATGACATCACAATCTGAGCTCTAGAATGTTGCCACTTATGATTTTAAAGGGTTCATGGCCTGTGCAGAGGAGGACAGAGCTAGCAGGAATGGGGAAGGGGCAGGGGCAGGGACAGAGCTTGCGAGAACAGAACGGGGAAAGAGAAATCCCACTGGGACAGAGAAAATTTGTCCCGTCATTCTCTACTTATTGACCCAGCTGATATTTAGAGTAAAATCAAGAAATGTTTAATTATTGTCTGTTCACATTTTATTATATATGTTTTTTGTCTATGCTTAGAATTATAGATAGTGTGGGTTAAACCTTTTTTAAATAAATAAATAATTAAAGTGTACATACTTTAAGCCAAGCCTGTTTGCACTGTGGGCCTGAACTAAGGAACCCTGGCTTATAAACTCTCCCCCTCCCCCTACCAGTAGGGTTGCCTTACCAGCTGTCTCCATTATTTATCAGTTCTGGTTTGCTTCACTGCATAGACACTGTTATGATTTCCTTAATAAGAGAGAGATCGTCTGTACCTGTAAAGGAGCCTGTTGGTATATAATGGAGACAGCTGGCAAGCGGGTTGGTAAGGCAACCTTCGGTCTCCTGAGTGCCCCTGAGTACAGCCAGCCAAACTGCTAAACGCTCTTGTGTTTGTGCAATGAGAGAATGCTGTACAGCAGAGCAGAGGGTCCGCCAAAACATTTTTCATCTCAACACATTGGAAAGAATTTCAAGTGCAACCCTGAGTTGTTAACCGCCTCCTGACTCTGCTTTGTCCTTTTATCAAGACGGTTCATAGACAACGGCACGAAAGACAAAGGCACGCCCAGACAATTGAGCGCAGCGCGGAGGCACGCACCGCTCAAAATTACTGTTTTTAGGGGCTCCGACGGAGGTTTTTGTTGGGGAACCCCCCCACTTTACTTAATAGATATCGCGCCGGCTTTATGGGGGTTTGGGGGGTTGTAACGCTCCACATTTTACTGTAAACTTAACTTTTTCCCTAAAAACAGGGAAAAAGTGAAGTTTTCAGTAAAATGTGGGGGGTTACAACCCCCCAAACCCCCCACAACGCCCCCACAACGCGGCGCGATGTCTATTAAGTAAAGTGGGGGGGTTCCCCCCCACGCCCCCCCATCGGAGCCCTAAAAATAGTAATTTTGAGCGGCGCGCACCTCCGCTCTGCGCTCAATTGTCTGGGCGCGCCTTTGTCCCGGCGCGCTTTTGACCTGATGCCCAAATAACTTGTAGTTCTTTTCCTTTTTCCTCCTGTTTTTAGTTTTGTCAAGTTTGTTAATAGTCCCATAGGACTTTGTTTTTGTCATGCATTCTTTTGTTTCCCCAACACTGTATTTTTATTATGTACATCGCTTAGAATCAAGATTAAGCGATTAATCGAAATTTTTATTAAACTTGAAACTTGAAACTTGAGGAGGGGGTGCTGAAAGGTTTTCAGCCGAACCAACTTCTTAAATTCTGAGTGCTATTTTGCCACTGTAGCTGAAAAGAGTGTTATTTTATTTTGCAAAGTGCCAATATGCAGACTTGTAATGCTATCTTTTGACACGGATTCAGATCATTGATTGAACCATGTCAACGAAAAGTGTGGAATTCCAAGCCATCATGAAGTTCTTATTCCTGCAGAAGAATACTACAAAGGAAATCCATGAATGTATGATGTAAACATTGAGTGACAAATTCTCGTCATACTCCACAGTGAAGAAGTGGTGTGCAAACTTTCAAGATAGAGATTTCGAGACCGAAGATGCAAGGTCTGGGAGGCCTCAAATGGTGTCAACTCCTGAAATTGTTGACCATGTCCTTGACCTGATTTTGGCAGATTGATGAACATTGGCTAAAACAATTGCTGAGACACTACAGATATCCAGGGGATGTGTTGGGTGTATAATCCATGAGCAGCTGGGTATGCAGAAGTTCTCAGCCAAGTAGGTGTCCAAATGGTTGAATGCTGACAAGAAACAACACTGTGTGGACACTTCCAAGTTGATTTTGTAGCATTTAAAGCGAGCTGGTGCCAACCTTTTGGAACAACTAATTACTGTTGATGAAACATGGTTAAAAACCACTATGATCCTGAGACAAAACAGTCCATGTAATGGCGGCACTCAGGTTCTCCAAGACCAAGGAAGGTCAAGACCCAAAAGTCAGCAGGAAAGGTCATGGCCACGGTGTTTTGGGATTAAGGAAGGTGTTGTAATGACTGACTATCTTCCAAGAGGCCAAACAGTTAATGCAAAATAGTACTGTAACTTGCTTTAAAAAGAGTTTGAAGGGGGTGATATTTTTGAGTAATTCAGAGGTGACTGCAACAGCGTATTTTTTTGGAAGGGTTACAGAAACTTCAGACATGATGTGCCAAGTGTGTTGAACTTAGGAGGCGAATATGTGGAATAACTTGTAAGTTTCATGGCTCCACGTCATTCCCTCCTTGTTTGGGCTGAGAGCTTTTCAGCGTCCCATCTTATGTTCAGCCCAGCTGTGCAAAGAATCCAGCTGTGAAAGATTGTTCTCCCTTTATTAGTCTACTAGTCTTATAGCCCATTACATTAACGGGTGCTAGAATATATGTGTGTGGGTCTGTGTTTATTTATTTCTCTCTCTCTCTCTCCTTAGCCGCTTTCTGTATTTCTGTCTTTCTTTCGGTCTTTATTTTTTCTCGGCTATCCACCCATTCTCCCTTCCTTTTACCTTCCCTGTGTCCACCACCACCCCTGCACTGCTCCACTTATCCAGCAGTAGACCTTCTCCCTTTTTTTATCTCCCCCTTGTTCATCAGCACCTCTTTCCTGTCCCCCTGTCCAGCAGTAAGCCTCCCTTCCTTTTTCTTCCCCCCTTGCCCAGGCCTCCCTTCCTTTTTCTCCCCCCCCATCTGTTCCCCTGTCCAGCAGCACCTCTTACCTCGCGTCTGGCCTCTGGACAGCCGCCGCGGCCTGCAGCCGCCCAGAGCGACAGTCTCGACCTGCGTTGCCCCCGCCGCCAACAGCCACCAAGAGCCGCCGCGGCCGACAGTCTCCACCTGCATTGCCCCAGCCGCGCCACTCACCGGACCGTCACTCTCCACCAGCGATCCTGCCATCTTGGGAGTGCCGAGCAGTGACGGAGGCGACGGTGGATTAGCCGCTGGAGGAGGAGACTGGCGGGGAACGGAGAACAGGTTCAGGGCTGCCAGGAGGGAGGGAAGAGGGGAGGAGTGAGCCCAGCTGAGACTGGCAGGAAGAGGAAGGCGGGGCAGGTGAGCCGCCACCGCAAAAAACTTTAGGGAGCCAGCCAGACCGTGAGTGCGGGCCGTTGTAAGCTTGTATGTGCACTCTTGCCGGCCACGGACATACGGATCATGGAACACGCTGGCAAGAGTGCGCATGCGCGGCTAGCGTTTAATTATATAGGATTAAATAGCAATGTGCAAGGTGTTATTTGTGGAGACCTTTGAAGACGAAGGGTCATATGTTCTCTTGCAAGCTTTTATTCAAATTGGCATATTTAAGCTCCTTGCGGAAAATTTGTGAATAGGTTGTAGGTGCAAAGACAATCGTCCACATATAGGCTTTTCAAACAAATGTACTGACAATGAGACCTTTTAATCCCCCCTTTTACAAAACAGTAACATGGATTTTAGCGCCGGCCGTGGTGGTAACAGCTCCGGCATGCAGGAATTTGATGAGCATTGGAGCTGTTACTGCTGCGGCCGGCGCTAAAAAAAAACACACTATGGTTTTGTAAAAGGGGGGTTAATATAGAAAATGAGCCTCCAAGTATTTTGGAGGGTCCCCCCCCCACACACACACACACACTCTCTCTTGTGTGTCTTAGAAATTAAATACAATTATCAGATACTAGCTTACATATTTCATTAGGAAACCATTTCTAAATTTGTCCACGGCCTTCAGGAAGTTCTGTTCAGAAGGCTCTTTCCTGAAGAAGCAAATGCTGTTTCTTTTACTCCGTCAGCCCTTGAGCAGTGCCTGAACCTGCTGAGCTCTTCACATACGTGAATGTCCCTAAACGCATTCTATGTCCATATATGTGATGCCTTTCTGCTTATTTCTTATGCTTCTGGTAGATTCCTCAAGACTTCTATGGTGTTTGTTTGGGAGTGCGTCCAATTTGCACCGGCAATTTTTATAGAATTTGTACAGAATTAGGTTGTGAGTCTTGCAGAAGAATATGGAGAACTTTCTTTCTGAAGTATTTTTTCTTAATGGTTAAGAACATAAGAATTTGCCTCCGCTGGGTCAGACCAGAGGTCCATCGCGCCCAGCAGTCCGCACCTGCGGCGGCCCATCAGGTCCATGACCTGTCATGTTATCTTGATTTAGCCCTATAGCCCCCTTGTTTTTATCTATACTCTTTCCATACTCTTATCTACCTTATCTGTATCCCTCAATCCCCCTATCCTTCAGGAATCCATCCAATCCCTCTTTGAATCCCCGTAGTGTACTCTGCCCGACCACTTCCTCCGGGAGCGCGTTCCATGTGTCCACAACCCTCTGTGTGAAGAAGAACCTCCTGGCATTTGTTCTAAACTTCTCCCCTTCCAGTTTCTCTGAGTGCCCTCTTGTGCCTGTGGTTCCCCGTAGTTTGAAGAATCTATCCTTGGAAATATTATTCAGGAAATATAAGGGTGAAAAATCTTTTTTGTAAATGGCTTCTCCGTACGATTTTGCTTCAAAGAAAAGGACTTTGGGAGCCATAAGCACAGTGATTTGTGTTCTGCTATGGCAAATGAAAGAAAGTGCAAAGTTGTATACATATTTCACCTTGGGATGGGTAAGGGATGATCTTTCTCTCCTTCCTCCAAGGACACAGAGACACAGTACTATAAAAGCCTTTTCTGTGTGGCCGATGAGGCGAATGGTTACGATTAATGTAGGAGTATATCTGATTTTCTTTCTCTTCTTTACCCTGAAGCTGCTATAGACAGGAAGCTGTTTGGTTATAGTAATAATGCCAATTGGTCCCAAAGCTAAACAGAAAAATTTAGCATGGTACGCCACAAAATAGTTTCCTGTCATTTTTGAAAGGGATACCGCCTAGCATCTGCAATGGGTGTGAATATAAAGACATAAGAGATAGTGTTTTTAGAATTTTTCCAGAATGAATTTTGGCAGTCTATAAAGTCTGCCTGATGTGGAAACTCAAGATTTTTTGAGGGAAGTGGTAGTTAAAGCTGACATGTTGATTCCGATGTCAAGTGAGTATATTCATGTGATAAGCTGGATTTTGCATTCTCTGACACCTCGGATCCTGACAGTACCAAAGGATTAACATAAGATCATAAGAAACGCCTTTGCCGGATCAGACCTAGGTCCATCTAGTCCGGCGATCCGCACATGCGGAGGCCCAGTTAGGTGCTCCATATTGGAGACCCGGATTTCCTGTATCCCCCGGATTTCCCGTATCCCCCGGATTTGCAAGAAGGTGTGCATCCAACTTGCGCTTGAAACCCTGAACACTAGTCTCTGCCACAAGCTCCTCTGAGAGAGCATTCCAAGCGCTCACCACTCGCTGTGTGAAACAGAACTTCCTGACATTTGTCCTGAACCAGCTGCCACTCAGTTTCAGGCTATGACCTCTTGTCCGTGTCACATCTGAAAATGTCAGTAAAGCTGTTTCCTGGTCAATTTTATCAAATCCTTTTAATATTTTAAAAGTGTCTATCAAATCTTCTCGCAGTCTTCTCTTTTCGAGGGTGAACAGTCCCAGTTTTTTTTTAAGATTACATTTGTTACGACAATTGAACAAAATGTTTTCAATAACAGATTGTAAAGATCTGTGGTACAAAGGCTTCTGTTAACAAAGTTTGATTGCTATAATTCTCTGGTTTAAGGTCTTCCGTTCTCAGCTATGCAGCTTCTACAGATAGCGCAAAAATGCAACGACTTGTTTAATATTTGGTATACGGTAACTTGATTCCAGCACATTATGCCTGTATTTAATAGACCTACTTTGGTTGTCTATTTCTGAGAGAGTGTGATTTTAAGATATTTCTGTCAATACATCAAGGGGCTCATAATCGAAAGAGAAAAACGTCCAAAAACCAGCCTAAGTCGGCACTTGGACGAACATTTCTCAAAAACGTCCAAGCGCCGAAAATAAAAACAGGTTTTGGACGTATTTCTTTTTTTTTTTTTTACTTTCTTTATTGATATTTTGAACTTGAGAATGTATACATTTGAAAAATCAAAAAAAAACTGTATGAAAATACATTATTAACATCAGAACTATTACAATAAAGATTTTAAATCCCTTCTTAACCTATAACAGTAATGATGTATATTATACTATCAATATTATAAAATATTATGAAATTTTGGACGTATTTCTAAACGACCTAGGCCTTCATAGTGCCGCTCAATGTCCAAAGCTATACGGGGCGTTTTGAGAGGCGTGTCGAGGGCGGGAGTTGGGCAGGACGTGGGCCGGCTTAGACTTAGTCATACAGCATGTATAATACAGCCCAGGACCGACGGAACTTGGACGTTGTGACTTAGACCATGTAAAACATGGTCTAAGTCACAAAAAACCACCTAAACTCACCAGATAAGCACTGCAAACACATAACACAGACCCCCACACACTACCCCAGTGATCACCAAACCCCCCCACCACCACCACCACCACCATAAAAATTTTATTCACAACTTTAAATTTCGGCCTCCAGACCATCATCACCTGGCCACCTGGCATAGGAAAGCCTAGCCGTCCAGCCCAGAGGCAGCTTAAGTCATCTTGGGGGTGGGTTAGGGACCCATAAAGAAGAGGACCCATGCCCATAAGCCCCTGTAATCACTGCATTGATACTTAAACATGTGCAGTGCCCTATACACCCCCAAAACCCTTTTTGACTGGCATATAAGTGGCTCCTGCAGCCATAAGGGCTATTGGGGTGGTAGATAAGTGGGTCTAGGGGATTCTGGAGGTGGTTTGGGGGGCTCACCGTCACCTATAAGAGAGCTGTAGTGAGGAAAAGCCATGGCACCCTTTTTGTGAAGTTCACAGCAGTACCCTGTAAGGTACCCCACTATTTAGGTGGCATGCCTGGGTGTTTAGTCCATCACTTTTCAGACCCCTCCCACATCCACTAGGACTTGTTCTAGGCATTTTGGACTTGGACGGAAAGTTGGACGGAAATGTGGTATAAAGATGGACGATTTAGCGGCTTGGACAATCAGATCAGCAGGACGTATAATTAGACGATTTTTGAAAGTAAAAAAAAGTTGGATGTCTCTTTCGAAAATGTGTCTTAGGCTCTTTTTAACTTTAGACGACTTGTGAGATGGACGTAAACGGACTTAGACGTCCCTTTCGATTATGCCCATCCACGCATTCAAACAACAAGGCCCACGGTATTTGTCTTTGGTATTGAAGATGTTTATTAAAAATCATTCTACACTGCTCAATTTGCCAAATAAGATCAAGGCGGCTAACGATATAATCCAATCAAAGTAATGAAAAGAGCTTCATTTAAAAATAGGACAGGCAAAGCAAAAAAAATAACTAGTCTGAGGTATTAAATATGGGCGAGGGTGATGGTTCAAATATTGCTCTATAACTATCAGTGCCTCCTTTGGTGAACTGAAGTCTACAGTGCTGCGGGCAAAACCAGAAGAAAACAAATCCTTCACAGAACAATACAAACAAAGTCACAGCAAAGGAGACCAAGAACCACGTGGACGATAATTGGATCAATTTATTAGATGAGACAAAAGCACTCAACACGATTTGTGTTTCAGCCAAAAGGCCTGCATCAGGAGTAGAGAATGACACGGTGATTGTTACCTGCGGCTAGCCGCGGTTAACCCGCCAAAACGGTGACCAAAAAAAAAAAAAAGGTCACCGTGAGTTCGGGGACAAGGCCATTCACCGCCCCGTGGAGCAGTGAATGGTAGCACGGGGCGGTGAACAAGTAGTGAACGCGCAGAAAACGAGCGTTCGATCCGGCAGCCCACTCTCTCCCGCCAGCCATCCATGCATCTCCCTCCCTCCTTTTCCCTTACCTTTTCTTCTTGAAACTGGTGATTTCTATAAAGCTACGAGCTGTATTACAGCCGGAGCCTTGAAGTCGCGTCGCGTTGCCTGCTGGAAAAAGTCTCCTCCGACGCAACTTCCTGTTTCCGGTTGCATCGGAGGAGACTTTTCTAGCAGGCAACCCGACGCGACTTCAAGGCTCCGGCTGTAATACAGCTCATAGCCTTATAGAAATTGCCAGTTTCAAGAAGAAAAGGTAAGGGAAAAGGAGGGAGGGAGGGAAATGTACGTCTGGCTGGCGGGAGGGAGCTGCTGGACTACGTGAAGGGTGCTGGGGGTGGGGGGATGGAGAGGAGAAGACGCTGAAGACGGGGATGGGGACGGGGCGGTGAAAGAGACAGCGGGGACGGGGCGGTGAAGGAGACTGCAGAGACAGGGACAGGGCGGTGAAAGGACCAGAGGGGACGGGGCGGGGCAGAGGATGGTGGTCCAGGGACGGGGACAGAATTTTTCCCCGTGTCATTCTCTAATCAGGAGTCTAAAACCAAAATGTAAAACATATTAAAAATGTATATAAAATGTAAAAACACATGTAAATAGATGTGAGGAAAGGAATAAGGTGAAAATGAAAAAAAGAGATACATTATCCATAGGCTGGATTGATTGATAATCTTTGAAACAGCTTTGATCACAATTATGAGCTGATGTAAACTGATTAAACAAAAAAGATATGTAAATTAAAAAAAAAAAAAAAGATACTACAGATAATGTAAAAAAAAGTTAAAAATTAAAGAGAAAGTAAAAATAGTGAAAAAAAAGTGAAAAAAGATTTAAAAAGATGAATGGTTATGCAAAACGATGTAAAATAAATCATCCTGAACAAATAAATAAATAACGGCACACATGGATAAGGAAACTGAGTAGGATAGATGTATTTTTTGGGTTACGGAAAAGTCAGACATGATGGGCCAATTGTGTTGAAATTAGGAGTGAATATGTGGAATAAGTTGTAAGTTTTATGGCTTCGCCTTATTCTTTTCTTGGTTGGGCTGAGAACTTTTCATTACCCCCTCCCACAGCGCATGACTGAGTTGAAAGAAATACTTAGGGCTCCTTGTACTAAGGTGTGCTAGCATTTTTAGCGCACGCAGGATATTACCGCGTGCTACGTGGCTAGAACTAACGCCAGCTCAATGCTGGCGTTAAGGTCTAGCGCGCATGGCAATTCAGCGCGCGCTATTCCACGTGTTACTGCCCTATCATAGCTTAGTAAAAAGAGCCCTTAGACTGGATTATTTGAACTAGAAATTAGAGAATGACACGGTGATAAAATTCATCACCGTTCCCGTCCCCGCGGATAACCACTTGAAATAATCCCATGTCATTTTTTAGTGTCTATTTCAGCCTCAGTCCTTCTACACCAGCATTCTTCAAAGCAAAGCTTGCGGGTCAGTGGTTGTGGCCATTCATACTCTAATTCTTATGGGAGCCAAGGATAATGAAGCCATTGTGACATCACTGATGTGATTGGCTCTTAGGCACTGGTGGAATGAGGCATTATGACATCACAATATCTGCTCTGGATACCAGAGACTGTCATTCTGTAGTGTCTGTTTCAACCTCAGTCCTTCTACACCAGCATTCTTCAAAGTAAAGCTTGCGGGTCAGTGGTTGTGGCCATTCATACTCTGATTCTTCCCTCTCTCCTTAAAGAATGGCATGAAGATGGTTTACCGCGGTTATCTGCGGGGACGGGGACGGTGATGAATTTTGTCACTGTGTCATTCTCTACTAGAAATGTCTTCTCCATATTTAGTGTCAACCGAGTCTGTGAAATGTCTGGTAGGAAGTCAGGGCTAAAAGAGAACTGAAGCTGGGCTTGCTGATGTGGTGTTGCACCAGAGTTACAGAGTAAAATAACTGTTTGTTTTTGCTTTGCTATAAAGGTTCGATACCCTATTCTCAGTGCAGTTGAAGATCCAAGAGAACCTGCTTGGGATTTAAGATACCTGACACACAACTGAAGGTGCCAGAAAAAGATGCTCTACCAGGATCCCACCACAATGTCTATATCCCCACTGGATAAAGATTTATTCTTTTGAGTGAGGGAAAGTAACTCAATAACTCAATCTATCTTGACAAATGTGATACATTTCCTAATGAGGAAATTAAAATAAGCTATGTTTCCCGTGAATGGAAATACTGATAGGTTGCTTATAAGATACTAAACAAGCTTCTGACACTGAACCTTTAGGCTGCTTTTGTCTGATTGGCTCTGAAAGGCTGCCTTTGTGAGGTCATCAATCGCTCTGAAATCAGTTCTCTATGACATCACATATGATGGGGAAAGGATTCTGTTGCATCACCTCATTCCCATGTGAAAGTGGTATTCACAGTTCTACAAATATCTTACTGAAAGTTTTAAATCATAAGGTATCTGGAAGGCCATTGAAATCAAAGATTTTATATGTTGGTTGCTGAGTTTGTGATTTTTATCAGCTGTTCACGTTCTGCAGCATAATAAGATAACCAAAATAAGATTTCATTTTTTTTCTCATCTTCATTTCATTATATGGTTTGTATTTTAATATGAATTCTGTCAATCTTCTAAATTCCAATAAGAGCACATTGTATGATGAGAAAGAAATGAGAACATAAGCCTTAGATAAGTCTTCTGGCAGATTCGGCCTATGGATTTAAGGAGTCCAGCTGACCTAGAAAAATGAAAAAAAGTTCTCATACTTTCTTAATCCTTTCACTGGGTCTAGACCGTCTGGGAGATCGTTCGGGAATTGGTGATAAAACACTAGGTGGAAGGCAGGATAGTTCATCCTACTGCTCTTGGCTTTCTGTTGAGCCTTAATTAATCAGGGCCGAGTTACTATTATAGTATCAGCAGCCGCACAAATCAATACAGAAATCACCACTCCAACAGTCATGGCCAAAGGTTTGCAACGTCCACTTTTAGTTTACAATTCTGTAACACATGTTCAAAAACAAGTGCACACATGGCGAAGCGTGGGCCGTTTGGCTCAGGTTGTTAGTCTCCCAAAGTATAGAAACTGAAAAGAGTTTCCCCTCCTGAGGAAGCAGTAATCAGCAAAACTTGAGTCGGGGAGGTGGGGGTGACTCGATGAGTTCAGCTCTGGGAGTTTAACTTAATTCACTTGAGGTATATTAGCAGCTGCCTCTGGTCTAAATACAGTAGCAGATTGGTCAATATTCATATAATTTCTTTACCGTATTTCTGCTGTTTTTTCATGTTAATTTTTGATATCCAATCAAAATGCTTGAATAGCTTTGGGCCTACTGCGCATGCACTGGCGTTCTGTGCTTAAAAGCGCCATTTTTAAGTGCAGGATTGTGTGATAACAACCTAAAAGGCAAACGCTTAAAGTAAGTACTTCATCTGCAAACAGTTAGATGGCAGACATACTTTTTATATTAATAACTTTCTTATGTGCTTTTTTCTCAGCCCGTATATCGATTTAAACCCTGATGAAGCCGTATGTTACGGCGAAACGGGCTCCCGTCGGATATTAACTATGGGAACTAAGCCTTCTATCTTGTAACATAACTACACAAGATAAGTGCCTTTTGGCTTTTCTTGATATGTCTTTGCTTTAATTTGCTTAATTGTACCAGTTTGCTGCTATTTTCTGTGCTTTATACACTTGCACAGTCTAATTGTTGCTTATTTGCACAATAGAATTTTTGCTTGTTTGCACATTCCAAGTTACTGTAAAGCAGTCGCTATTTTTGCAAGTTTGCACAAGGAAAAGAAAATTTTACATAAAAATATGTAACTTAAAATATAGGATAGACACTTATAAAAAAAGAGTAGTGAATAGACACACTTAATTTTGATGAAATAAGTCATATGTTCATCATTAAGGTTTTTTAGACCAATGAAAGACAACCACGCCACTATTCCATATGTGGGCTATAACAATATAATCCGCAGGAGTGACAAATCTGAGATCTTTTTCCTTCATGTTGATCTAACTATAATGGTCATTTAATCTGATGACTTTTTTGGTTTTTGGCTTTTTTGATTAACCTTTTTTGTGGATCCATTTAGTTTTGGTTAATCTTGTTCTCTATTTTTCAATCCACTTTTAAGGTAGACACGTTAGTTGGTTGTGGGTCAGAGCACTGTTAAAATATGTATTATACATTTTCGAGTTGTTAAACCGTGACTTATATATGGTGTATTGTACTTTGATTGTGGGTTTTCAATTATTTACTCCCATTTGGATTCAAGTTTAAGTTTTAAGTTTCAAGTTTATTATGACATTTGATTAATCACCTATTCCGAATTCTAAGCAATGTACAAATTGATAAAAATTACAGAGTAAAGGAAGACAAACATAACTAACATGTGCTAAATCTACTAAAACATATTAATAGGTCAGATTACACATACAGTCAAAAACACAGGGAAAACTAGGGATGAAATACAATCTGGTTATAAAGTAAAACAATTAGGGTTAAAAACAATAGGGAAGGGAAATAAACACAATAAAATAGTTAAAAATAGGTTAAGAGCCATAAGCAATTCATTTAATCATTGAGTGCTTTTTAATAAAAATATCATAAATGCTACAAGTTTAAGGCATTGTCTACAGAAAGGTTTCTGCTGACTGTCAGTATTTGCAATGAGAACTTTTGTTCTTCCTGAAGACTGTCTGTATGTGTTTGGGCACTGACCATATCGCTCTTGTCTTGTGTCAGGTCTGCTTCAGACGTTGGATATTTGCATTGCCACCTTCTGCTTCATTACTATCCATATGTTTTCAGTGATATTCATATCATCACCATCTATCTCCTGGCCAGAATTGCAATAATTCTATTTGTTCCTGATCCAGCCAGACCTTCACAGCTTTTGTTCCATAGCATAGGGCACCGTTGCATGGGATTTGGGAGTTATTTTCTTTCAGTACATTCAAATAAACAGTTCCATGGATTATTATATTTTTAGGTCTAGTACAGTAATCCATAATCCTGCCTGACCAACCCTCAAAACTCTGGTGCCGGTATCACATGTCTGCCTGACGACTGCCGGTCTTTATTGCAACCACATTAGTCCAGACAATGTGTTCGTCTGACTACTACTGGTTTTTATTGCAAGCACATATGATCTTACATGTTTGTTTGATTTCAACTGATACTCATTTGGCGTTTATTGTTCTTTGAATCATTATATTGTTTTATAAGAGCATAAGAATAGCCTTACTGGACCAAAGGTCCATCAAGCCCAGTAGCCCGTTCTCACGGTGGCCAATCCAGGTCCCTAGTACCTGGCCAAAACCCAAGGAGTAGCAACATTCCAGTATCTCAAAGTATAGCAAGATTCCGGAACCCCAATGAAAGCAACATTCCAGAGCTGAGATTGTGATGTCATAATGCCTCATTCCACGGTTCATAGACAAGTCGGCGAAAGACAAAGGTGCGCGCCGACAACTGAGCGCAAGACGGAGGCGTGCGCCGAAGAAAATGACAGTTTTTAGGGGCTCCGACGGGGGGTTTTGTTGGGGAGCCCCCCCAGTTTACTTAATAGAGATCGCGCCGGCATTGTGGGGGGTTTGGGGGGTTGTAACCCTCCACATTTTACTGTAAACTTAACTTTTTCCCTAAAAACAGGGAAAAAGTGAAGTTTTCAGTAAAATGTGTGGGGTTACAACCCCCCACAACACCCCCACAAAGCGGCGCGATCTCTATTAAGTAAAGTGGGGGGGTTCCCCCCCACGCCCCCCCTTCGAAGCCATAAAAACAGTAATTTTGTGCGGTACGCGCCTCTGCGCTATGCTCAATTGTCTGCCCGCACCTTTGTCCCGGCGCGCTTTTGACCTGACACCCATTCCACAGTGCCTCAGAGTCAACCTCATTGGTGATATTACCGTGGCTTCATACTTGGCCTATACTTGGCACATGTAAGAGCATAAATAAGAAAATATTCAAAAAATAGCAAGAGGAATATATATTATAGGTTCACAAAAATTATTCCAATTTATATCCACTACTGTAGAGGAGTGAAACACAAGATAAGATATATATTTCTAAATGGAGAAAAGACCTCAGTTTCTTCCAGGGAAAGGAAACAATCACCTGGAGGATCTCTATGTCTGCCGTATACAACTTAAAGCAGCATAGGAAAAAACATCCCTGGTCAAAAACTCCATTACCAAATAATATCTGAAAAACTGTTAGCATACAGTCCAGAACATCACAAATCACTTATCTTTTAGGTTCATTCTCCTCCAGGTGGAAATAGAATCAAAACAGTTCAAACAAAGTCCCCACATTGACTTTCTTCCAAACGTGGGAATAGATATTGTTGAGACTCCCGACAGGCCCTGTTTCGCTATGAAAAACGCTGCATCAGGGGAGGTCTCTAAAACGATACAATATCAGTATATGAGTACTCATTCAAAACATTTCAGTACACTCAAAACGAGTAACCCATATCTACTTACATTGAAATTTTGAGCTACCGCTTCACAGATTCTCTTAAAAGAAATGGCCGTCTGGCGTTCTAGGTGGGGTTTAAAACGGAAGGTCTTTTTGATCAATGAGCCAATCAGCTTAGAGGGGCGTAACCTCTTTTTCAAAAAACTTCAAAAAAAGGCTTGCCATTCTATTTTAGTGTTTAAACCTGTAGGTAAGTATGATTTTAGTTTAAACACCCATTTTTGTTCACATTGTCTTAAAAAAGTCCGAAAATCACCACCTTTTCTCGAAGGAGATAACTTTTCAATAATCCAACATTTCATTTCAGTGAAAGAATGATTATAATCTAAACAATGTTGTACCATTGGTGCCTCTAGTTTCTTACAGCTTAAGCAAGATCTATGCTCAATTATACGGGTCTTGAATACTCGAGAAGTTTGTCCTATATAAATTTTCTTACAGGGGCATTGAATTGCGTAGATAACTCCCCTAGAATCACATGTTGTCGTAGTTCTGAGTTTATACATCTTATGGTCTACTGGATTAACAAAGTAATCACAATCTAGCGTGATCTGGCATATCGAGCAGTGCCCACAGTGAGTGTGACCAACCCTCTCTTCATTATTCGTTACTATAAAGGGATCTAAACTCCCTCTGCTAGTAGGACAGATAGTTTCCTGTAGATTTCTATTGCGAGAATAAGCTGTCAATATTTTAGTATCTCTGAAACAAGGGTGAACAGCTAAGCAATTCCAATATTTTTTAATCACATTCCCAAATTTCCTTGCTTGTTGGGAATGACGTAGAACACAGACTATTTGATCTTGTTCTGGTTCAGGTTCTGTATATTGCAGTAAGTATTCTCTATGGTTGTACAACGCTCTATTGTATGATGATTTAATGCATCGCTCAGGATAACCACGGTCTACTAATTTTTTGCTTAAAATGCACGCTTGTTCTTTAAATTCGTGTCTAGTTGAACACAGTCGTCGATAACGCAAAAACTGCGAGTTAGGCAAGCTCTCTTTGAGGTGCTGTGGGTGGGAGCTGGAAAACTCTAAAAATGTATTTCTATCCGTATCTTTCCGATGTACTGAAGTATGAAAAGCATTTTCTATGATCTCAACACGCACATCCAAAAATGAGATACATCTCGTGTCAAAGGATAATGTAAACTTGATGGTAGGCAAACATATATTCAGGAAGTCTATGAATCTTTGTAGTTCCCCAAAAGTATCCTCCCAAATAATAAAAATGTCGTCTATTTTAGTAACATTGGATATTCAATCCTTATATACGAATATCCCCCAAGATCGGGTGCTGCAGATTATAGAAGACTGTTTGAATCATCGAGTACGTCCCCATCAAGTACCAACTGAATTTTTGATCCAACTTTTAACTATTTCACTCAAGAAAAATTACTTTAAGTTTCAAGACATCTTTTACCAACAACGACATGGGACGGCAATGGGTGCAACATGTGCTCCCTCTTTGGCTAATATTTTCATGTCTGACTTTGAAGAACGATTTGTGTATAATTCAAGTTTTTTTTCTAAAGTTTCGTTTTGGTGTCGCTATATAGACGACATTTTTATTATTTGGGAGGATACTTTTGGGGAACTACAAAGATTCATAGACTTCCTGAATATATGTTTGCCTACCATCAAGTTTACATTATCCTTTGACACGAGATGTATCTCATTTTTGGATGTGCGTGTTGAGATCATAGAAAATGCTTTTCATACTTCAGTACATCGGAAAGATACGGATAGAAATACATTTTTAGAGTTTTCCAGCTCCCACCCACAGCACCTCAAAGAGAGCTTGCCTAACTCGCAGTTTTGAGTGTACTGAAATGTTTTGAATGAGTACTCATATACTGATATTGTATCGTTTTAGAGACCTCCCCTGATGCAGCGTTTTTCATAGCGAAACAGGGCCTGTCGGGAGTCTCAACAATATCTATTCCCACGTTTGGAAGAAAGTCAATGTGGGGACTTTGTTTGAACTGTTTTGATTCTATTTCCACCTGGAGGAGAATGAACCTAAAAGATAAGTGATTTGTGATGTTCTGGACTGTATGCTAACAGTTTTTCAGATATTATTTGGTAATGGAGTTTTTGACCAGGGATGTTTTTTCCTATGCTGCTTTAAGTTGTATACGGCAGACATAGAGATCCTCCAGGTGATTGTTTCCTTTCCCTGGAAGAAACTGAGGTCTTTTCTCCATTTAGAAATATATATCTTATCTTGTGTTTCACTCCTCTACAGTAGTGGATATAAATTGGAATAATTTTTGTGAACCTAGAGCATAAATAAGAACAGCTATACTGGGTCAGACCAAAGGTCCATCAAGCCCAGTAGCCCGTTCTCACGGTGGCCAATCCTGGTCCCTAGTACCTGGCCAAACTCAAAGAGTAGCAACATTCCAGAACCCCAATGAGAGTAACATTCCAGAGCTTAGATTGTGATATCATAACGCCTCGTTCCACAGTGCCTCAGAGCCAGCCTCATCAGTAACGTTACAATGGCTTCATTGTCCTATACTTGGTTCACGTAAGAACATAAGAATAGCCTTACTGGGTCAGACCAAAGATCCATCAAGCTCAATATCCCAGGTCACTAGTATGTGGCCAAAGCCAAAGAAAATAAATGACTATCAGTGATAGCTACTTGAGTTTAAGTAACCTTAGAAAGATCTTTCAATCTCTGTGGTTCACATAATCCAGCGTTAGCCCCCTTGGCAGTGGAAAAACTGTTTTCTTAAGAGGGAAAGGGGATAGGACTTGGATACCACTTTTTTGTGTTTTCATATATACAGGTACTTAGACTGTTCAATTTGCAGATCTTGCTACTATCCCGTGGTTTTGGGAAAACCTGAGGATGAACAGTTTAACCTCGATAACGTTCCTCCATTATCCATCCTTTAAATCAGTGCTCTGTTCCTCTCCTCCTTTCCCAGGCAACATGCCTTGGTACTACCAGCAATCTTCACTAATCCAAGACCATTTCTTTATTTGAACATTTGGTATATCGCCATTTGCAAAACATCATGGCAGTTTACAAAATATCAGTACAAAACAGAGACTACAAAATTATAACAGTTACATAACAACAGAAAACAGACATGAATTGAAGACCCAGCTTAGGGAGGGAAAGTTCAGTAGCACAAAACAGCACGTGTCCAATAAACAAAGGTTCAAAAGGGTCTTACAAATAACTGGAAGGAAATAAAAGATTGGGTCAGCAGGGAGGATAAGAAGCTGATGTGGCTAGAAAAATATCAAAAGCCAGAAGTGCAAGAATAGAAAAGGCTTGGGAGAAAAACCAAGTTCTTAGGGCTGCCTTAAACTTGGCCTTGGAGAGTTCTAAACGCAATGTTAAGAGAATTCCAAAGAATGGGTACCTTCCGTATGGCCAGTAAGAGCTTAGGTCCAAAGCAGCAGTCATTTTTTTCTGTTTCCCTGGTATCATACCTACCAGCTCTGTGGGTGCAAGAAAACTCATTGATTGTTTCCAGGGAAAGGTCATTTCTGATGGGTTTAGTTGGTTCCTATGCCTGGTATTAAGCATACTGTTTCTGCAGTGTGTGCAAATCCAGTCAACCCCCTCCCCCCCCAACTCAAATCCAGCAGTATAACAGCTCTACAGCCAGTTTCCAGCCATTGTGATCAGGCTGAGACCGTTCCGTATTCTTCCTTTAGCAATAAGGGATATGTAAGGTAAACCAGACGTAACTAGACAAATTTAAATCCAGTTTTACCTCCCCACCAAATAGAATTAATCCCTGTAGGAAGAAACTGAGCCATTCGTGGTATAATAATATACTATAATATTAAGTGACTTGGCCAGGGTCACAAGGAGCAGTGTGGGTTTGAACCCACGATCTCAGGATGCTGAGGCTGTAGCTTTAACCACTGCACCACTCTAGAAATCAAAATGCAGCAAACGTGAGCCAAGTACAGAACAATCAAGCCATTGTGACATCACTGGAGAGATTGGCTCTTTACGCTGCTCCTTGTGACCCTGGACAAATAGTATATTATAGTATAAACCCAAATATTGCACCTTACAGATTAAGTAATGCTTCCATAGACACATAATGGAAGAAAATGTTTAGTTCTTGGCCTCATAACCCGCACATATGGATCTTGTCCATTGCACAATTTTCAGAAAAGGAGTAGAATCCAACTGTCCTACTCTTTCACATGTAGAAAGAATACGCGGGGCCGTTGAAAAAATCTCACAGCCCAATCATCAAAGTTGGGGCAGTCTCCGTCGAGGGCTTTACACTTCGTCCGGCGATTTGCCACTTTTTTCATTCCATCGGAAATCGCCGGACGAAGTGTATAGCCCTTGATGGAGACTGCCCCTTGATGGAGACCTGGGAGTACTGGTCAACAAGTCGATGAAGCCGTCAGCGCAATGTGCCGCGGCGGTGAAAAGGGCAAACAGAATGCTAGGAATGATTAAGAAGGGGATCACAAGCAGATCGGAGAAGGTTATCCTGCCGCTGTACCGGGCCATGGAATACTGCGTCCAGCACTGGTCGCCGTACATGAAGAAGGGCACGGTACTACTCGAAAAGGTCCAGAGAAGAGCCACAAAAATGGTTAAGGGACTGGAAGAGTTGCCGTACAATGAGAGGCTAGAAAAACTGGGCCTCTTCTCCCTTGAAAAGAGGAGACTGAGAGGGGACATGATCGAAACATTCAAGATAATGAAGGGAATAGACTTAGCGCCGAAAACAAAATCCCACAATAGCTCCTTTGCATGAGTTGGGATGGGATTCAGGCAGGTTATGGGCAGAAAGAGGATGTGTTTTCAAGACCACATATGCCCATTCTTCAGAAAATACTATCCAGAATCTTTTTTATTATTATTATTTATGGTATAGCTGGTATAAAGAAGAAAGGGTCTGCCCCAGATTGTTTAATCCAAGGATCCTTTGCCTTAGAGCAGAAAATGTGTAATGACAATGCTACGAGTCTATGAGGGCGAAGCAGAGAAGAGCTTAGAACGGAGAGAGGCTTCTTTGTGCTCCAGCGACGACTCTGGAAGGCACAAAATAATCTGTGAGGCATTTTGGTGGTACATGGCAGGGGGGGAAGGCAGATCAGCTCAGCTGCTCAGAGAACTGCCTGTGTCAATGCCAGTGGGGCAACACTGACTCTATTGATCTGAAGGATTTCTCTGATGACGGGGTTCATCGCAGTACGACTGAGAGGGAGATGTTTGAGAAGGTGGAATAAATATGTTGTGCAAATGAGAAAAAAAAAAAAAAATAGCATACTGTTTGTCCATAGCTGGAATCTCTCCAGAGCAAGCGATTTGCCACACACAGCTCCGTTGTTGTCAAAGGCTCATCCTGGTTGGTGTTACATGTTACAATCGCCTTCTTCCTCCTGTGCTTTTAAAATTTGTTTGAATCTTTTTATTAATGTATTAAAGATAATACAACACAGAGCACAAGTGTGACTAATCCAGACCCTTATTTACACAAGTGAGCAGCAGATGAGAGAGTGTGGTGCAGTGGTTAAAGCTACAGCTTCAGCCCCCTGAGGCTGCGGGTTCAAACCCACGCTGCTCCTTGTGACCCTGGGCAAGTCACTTAATCCCTCCTTTTCCTCAAGTACATTAGATAGATTTTGAGCCTGCTGGGACAGACCGGGAAAAATGCTTGAGTACCTGAATAAATTCATGTAAACCATTCTGAGCTCCCCTGGGAGAACAGTATAGAAAACTGAATAAATAAATAGTGTGAAAAGCTTGAGTCTCTGATAACCAGAGCTGGTATTATGACATCATAATGCCTCATCCCACCATTAAGAGCCAACCTCATCAATGATGTCACAATGGCTTGATTGTCCTATAGTTGGTTCACTTTTACTACATTTTGATTTCTAGAATGACGCAGTGGTTAAAGCCTCAGCACCCTGAGATTGTGGGTTCAAACCCACGCTGCTCCTTGTGACCCTGGACAAGTCACTTAATCCCCCCATTGTCCCAGGTACACTAGATAGATTGTGAGCCCACCGGGACAGACAGGGAAAATGCTTGAGTACCTGAATAAATTCATGTAAACCATTCTGAGCTCCCCTGGGAAATGCTATAGAAAATTGAATAAATAAATAAAATTAAATATGCCTCAAAACGACCCCTGGTTGTGGCCTTCAACTTCAAACTGCCATACGACGTTCCTACTCCCACTTCATACTGAGCCAGTGGAATCGACTGCCCCCACAGATCAGATCCCTTGAAGGAAAGCAATAAAAACATAACTCGTCACTTAACCTCCTGCCCTTGACCGATGGATTACAAAAAAATGTATATTGGTACCAGATCCCGATATGTGTCACATTAAGAAAACTATATTGAATAATCCTGCACTGTAAACTGTCTATGTGTGTCAAGTTAGGATAAAACTTGTACTGGAAAACTTGTACTGCAAGAATAACTATGGCAAATTGTAACCTGTATATTAGTATTTGACCCCTAGTATGTGTCTGTTAGGATAAAAACTTGTATCATAAACTTGTATTGTAATTATGGCAAATCTGGTGCAAATCGTAATCTTTCAACTGTCTTTTATGTACGCCCTCACCTGGAATACTGCGTCCAGCACTGGTCGCTGTACATGAAGACGGACACGGTACTACTCGAAAGGGTCCAGAGAAGAGTGACTAAAATGGTTAAGAGGTTGGAGGAGTTGCCGTACAGTGAGAGATTGAAAGGGGACATGATCAAAACATTCAAGATAACGAAGGGAATAGATTTAGTAGATACAAACAGATTGTTTACCCTCTCCAAGGTGGAGAGAACGAGAGGGCACTCTCTGAAGTTGAAAGGGGATAGATTCCGTACGAACGTAAGGAAGTTCTTCTTCACCCAGAGCGTGGTAGAAATCTGGAACGCTCTTCCGGAGGCTGTTATAGGGGAAAACACCCTCCAGGGATTCAAGACAAAGTTAGACAAGTTCCTATTGAACTGGAACATATGCAGGTAGGGCTGGTCTCAGGGCACTGGTCTTTGATCTGGGGGGTCCACCGTGGGAGCGGACTGCCGGGCACGATGGACCACTGGTCTGACCCAGCAGCGGCAATTCTTATGTTCAACCTGTAACCCGTTCTCATCTCATTGGGGGAAACAGGATAGAAAGCAAAATCAATCAATCCAGAGAGCAGTTTTCCAAAACTGTTTCCCAAGACAAACAACTGTCTGTTTCAAGCTACCCACTATAGTGCGCGTAGATAAAAATACACACAGCAAGCAGTGTCGGATTTACCTATAAGCTACATAGGGTCTCACAAAAATTCAGGTGTATTATAGCCATGTCTTACGTGTTTCTGGCTGTGGTTCATGATAAAATCTGACATTAAAAACAAATTACAAGATTTACATGAATTTATTGTAGTTTTTTTTTGGGGGGGGAAGAAAAGGCATGTCTTATGCAATCTTGTTGACAGCCGACGTTGCATCTCCCCTTCCTTCCCTTCCCTTCATTTAATAGCTCTGGCACGCTCACGGCCTTGCATTTCCTGGCACATACGCCCATTTACGCCTCTTGCGTGGTGTATTCTGCTGACGTACCAATCGCTATCACCAGCAACTCGTCGCATGTAAATTTAGTGAACCTTCGCTCCTCTCCGCCAACCTTATTTGCATGCACATTGTTTCTTTTAGAATGACTCGCCTTTTTGAAATCGCGAAAATAACGGCTGCAAAAGGGGCCCATCAGGTTTTACTGCGAAGCTTTGAGAATCTGGCCCTAAATGTACTGATTGGGGATGTCTCCCTCAGACACAGGGCACCCCTAAACCATGACTCCTGGAGATTGAAAGGGACTTGGACAACTTGGCACACACTCTCTTTTCTTCTACATTTGTACTAGGGAATGACATGGGGACAAATTTTTCCCCGTCCCTGCAAGAACTCAAATTTCCCCGGCCTTGCAAGTTTTGTCGCTGTCGCTGTCCCTGCCCCATTCCTCTAAGCTCTGCCTTAACCGCACAAGCCTCGAACACTTATGATTTTAAAGTGTTTCAAGCTTATGCAGATGAGGACAGAGCTTAGGCATTGGTGGAATGAGGCATTATGACATCACAATCTGAGCTCTAGAATGTTGCTACTTAGGATTTTAAAGGGTTTGAGGCTTGTGCAGATGAGGACGGAGCTTAGGCATTGGTGGAATGAGGCATTATGACATCACAATCTGAGCTCTAGAATGTTGCTACTTAGGATTTTAAAGGGTTTGAGGCTTGTGCAGATGAGGACGGAGCTTGCAGGAATGGGGCAGGGACAGGAAAAGAATTTGCGGGGACAGAGTGGGAAAATGAGTTGCCACAGGGACGGGGAAAAATTTGTCCCTGTGTCATTCTCTAACTTGTACCACCCCCATCCCTTGCTATTGTTGGAAACAGGATGTTGACCTTGCTGGGTCTTTGGTCTGATGCAATGCCGTGTTTCATGTGATATCAACATATTTATTCCAAATGCTTTGAAGCTACTGTTGCTGTTTTGGTCTGTCTGCTGTTTTTCTTTCCGGTCAGCTTATGCACAGTTCTGACTTGCCAGTGACCAAATAAACAGAAAGTACTCTTCATTTGATTATTTTATGTTTTAGGGACCACTTTCAATCAAAACATTAGTGTTTCAATCAAAACATTTTGATCTATTGTCACTGGTTCAAATGCCACCGTTGAGGTGGTCTATGGCTGACCAAACTCATGATGCATATTCAATATTTTGCATCTTTATGCAGTAAAACAAATTCATATAGGAATGCTTCCAAAAGAAAAGAAAAAGTTTTGATATTCTTCCTCGCTAACTTTCAAACCAAAATTTTCATTCTCCAACAAACTGAGAAAAAACACATCAATCACAATGATTTATGCCTTATTTTCACCAACTCTAGTTCATGCAAGAGGGTGAGATACCTGCACATATAAACATATCACCCTCTTGCATGAACTAGAGTTGGTGAAAATAAGGCATAAATCATTGTGATTGATGTGTTTTTTCTCAGTCTGTTGGAGAATGAAAATTTTGGTTTGAAAGTTAGCAAGGAAGAATATCAAAACTTTTTCTTTTCTTTTCTAGAGTGGATAGTATAAGCAATCTTTCACTGCCACTAGACAGACTGTACTTGTCTTGGATATAAATGGAGGGTTTCTGTTTTCACAGTTTCTAAGAACATAAGAATAGCCTTACTGGGTAAGACAAATGGTCCATCAAGCCCGGTAGCCCGTTCTTACGATGGCCCATCCAGGTCCCTAGTACCTGGTCAAAACCCAAAGAGTAGCAACATTCTATGCTACCGATCCAGGGCAAGTAGTGGCTCCCCCCATGTCTTTCTCAATAACAGACTATGGACTTTTCCTCCAGGATCTTGTCCAAACCTTTCTTAAAACCAGCTACGCTATCCGCTCTTGCCACAACCTCTGGCAATGCGTTCCAGAGCTTAACTATTTGTATTTAAATACCGCTCTTTGTTACAATATCAGAGTGGTTTACAACAATTTAAAAGGAAAGGAGCGCCAATATATGCAGTATAAGACAGATAATAAAATGAGAAAAAAAATTAATATTTCATTAGTTGTAGCGAAGTCTATTGCCATGATTTAAAAAAAGAATAAAAATCAAGTTAAAAATCGAAAATTATAAAAATTAAGAAAAAGCCAATCCGAATAGATATGCTACAGAATGGCCAGAGTTTATAAAGGAGTCACTGGATTTTAGGGTTCACAATGGAGCAACCTCACATCAGAGGATCCCTGTGATGAAAAATATTACCCAGCACCATTCCCCCCTCCCCCCCTTTTACAAAACCATAGTGCGATTTTTAGCGCCAGCTGCGGTGGTAACAGCTGGACACTCATAAAATTCCTATGAAAGTGAGAGCTGTTACCGCCACACCCTCGCTAAAAACTGCTGCGGTTTTGTAAAAGGGGGAGGGGTATATTTTACTCTTTCATGAATTCAAACACAGTATTTGTCTCCACCACCTCTACCGGGAGCTTGTTCCACGCATCTTCCACCCTTTCTGTAAAAAAGTATTTCCTCATATTACTCCGGAGCCTATCACCTCTGAACTTCATCCTATGCCCTCTCATTGCAGAGTTTCCTTTCAAATGAAAGAGACTCAACTCATGTGCATTTACATTACATAGGTATTTAAACATCTCTATCATATCTCTCCCACCTTTCCTCCAAAGTATACAGATTAAGATCCTTAAGTCTGTCCCCAAAAGCCTCTTCAAGAAGACCACACACTATTTTAGTAGCCTTCCTCTGGACCGACGTCATCCTTTTTATATCTTTTTTGAAGGTATGGCCTCCAGAATTGTACACAATATTCTAAATGAGGTCTCACCAGAGTCTTATAAAGGGACATCAATACTGTACCTCATTTTTCCTATTGGCCTACCTTTCCCTATGCACCCTAGCATCCTTCTAGCTTTTACCATCACCTTTTTGACCTGTTAGGCCACCTAATGCCACTTCTGGCACTACCCACGCCCATAGTGGTATTTGGTGGCCTAAAGCACCTACATAGGCACGAATCTGCTGCATATTATTTAGGTACCAGTGGAGGGGGGGTTGCAATTTTTAACAGCATTTGTTACCTAGATATATGAGCTGTTTCTAGAATTTCCTTCTCTCTCTGCAAGGAAAACCTAAGAAATCTTATGTGACAAAACTACTGTCCTATCAAGCAGCTCACTATAGCTGTGAATTACTCCCCATTATAAGGTCTTCTTCATTCAAGTATTTCAGGCAAAGACTACAAACCTACGTGTTCAACAAATTTCTAGCAGATCACAAAACCCTGTGTCCTCTTTGCGTGTCTCCCATGTGTCTCAAGACTAAGAAAAAGCTCTAGGGACAGACTCTTGCTACTCTTACAACCTTCCTCCCCTCCTCTTCCACCCTATCGGATCTCCGTATCTAGGGTTGCCAGATTTTCCAATTGGGAAAATCCAGACCCCCTAGATCCACTCCAAGGCCTACCCAGTTCCGCCTATCCCTGCCCTAATCACGCCCCTCAGTCCCACCCTAGCCCCGCCTCTGCCGCCTGCTTTGGTCCGTCACACCCCGCTGCCCGCTCTTGTCTGCAAATTGTGTCGGGCAGGGAGGAAGTCCGCGTATGATCGGATGTCACACGATGGTGTCACACGTGTGCGTGACATTATCACGTGACATCCGCGAACTTCCTCCTTGCCCAACACGATTTGAGGCGGCTTTTCAAAACCCGGACACAGTTTTGAAAAGCCGTCTGGACTAGAGAGTTGCGCGGGGACAGAAATCTCACCCGTCCCCGCCAGGATCCTCTCCATCCCCACCCATCCCCATCAGAATCCGCTCCGTCCCCCACCCGTCTCTGCCAGGATCCTCTCCATCCCCACCCATCCCCGCCAGGATCCTCTCCGTCCCCACCCGACACCCCGCCAGGATCCTCTCCGTCCCCGTCAGGATCCTCTCCGTCCCCACCCGTCCCCGCAAGGAATTACCTCCATCCCCGCCCGTCCCCATAAAAAGCAGCAGTTATTTCTGACAGGATCATCAATTCCACAGTTTCTTTTGTGTTTGCGCTGCTGTTTTTCCTTGTAGAATCTCTTTGGTGGAACCCTTTTTTTGTTTTCTGTTCAGGTAATTAACTTATAAACCCCCTCTTTTACTAAGGCTGATGTGTCCATTATATTATATGGATGAACCCTGCTTCCAAAGCCTTCCATCCCCGTAGGAGTCCCGTTGGCTCGAGGGAGGTCCCTGTGGGAGTCCCGTGGGTCAGAGGGGGGTCTCCGTGGGAGTCCTGTGGGTTAGGGGGGGATTCCCGCGATCCCCGTTCCCGTGCAGACCTCTAGTCTCTAGTCTCAAAAGGAGGACATGGCCAGGAAAATCCGGACGTCTGGAAAAGGGTTAGGGTAAGGAAGGGTATAGATAGAGGATTACTGCACAGGTCCTGGACCTGTTGGGCCGCCACGTGAGTGGGCTGCTGAGCGCGATGGACCTCAGGTCTGACCCAGCAGAGGCATTGCTTATGTTCTTATGTTCTATCCTTATCTATACCTGTACCGAGACTTCCTGAGTTATCATTGTATTTCCCTCATTCTATTGCATCCAACTCCGACCTCCGACCTTTGTTATTTGTACTCCACTGTTACTTGTAATTGTATCCTCACCTCTTGTGTACGATTTTTCAGCTAACTCCTATTAAACGCATTGAACTTCACAATGTATTGCGGTATATAAATAAAATTTTATGTTATGTTATGTTAAATGCTTGTTCTTTTTAAGGTGAGGTCCTCAGTATTTATCAGAATGGTGGGACTTTATTTTCTTAATTTAGTATATCAGAGCATAGAATAAGATGCATGTTTCCATCTTGTAGGATGAATTTAAAAGAAGATTTTAATAATGATACCGTTAGTTAATGTCTTCTTGTGTTTGTCTTGTTGAAACACATTTAGCATTTCTTAAATATGTAACCTTGTAATTTTGTAAACCACTTAGTTATTATGCGATATATACATTTTTAAATAATAATAAATAAATGTTCTTGTTATTTTGTGAGTTGACAAGGGCTAAGTTGTTGATCATTAGCGCTGTTCTCAGTGGCGTAGCGAGGGTGAGAGGTGCCTGGGGCGGTGCCGCCCCTCCCCCACCCCACCTCCACTGCCGAGAGCAACTTCAATGCGCTCCTCACAACCCCATCGACTCTCCCTCTGACATCACTTCCTATGTGTAACGCCTGGAAGTGACATCATCGGGAGAGGCAACGCGGTCGCAAGGCACACATTGAAGTTGTTGCTCGCAGGGGGTGCAGGGGAAGGGCAGGGGGCACACACATAGTAGGGCGGGGCAGATGGAAAGGAGGAGGGGTGCCAGCGCCCCCCACCAACATGGCACCCAGGGCGGACTGCCCCCTCCCCGTCTCCCCCCCTTCTGCCCACTGCATTTAGCAGAATGTTAAAAGAAATTTAGAGCGGGATGAAACTAATAAGGAAGACTGAAAGGAAAAAAGGCTCCCCTCCTCCACTGGCAAGACTAAATGTGGAGAGCTCCCACTTTGGCCACCAGGGATGTTACACTCAGACATTCAATGCTGGGCCATGTCTGGGCACTGGCCTTGAATATCCAGGTTTGCACGTCCGGTTATCCCTTTTTTTGGTTAAGTGCTGTATTCAGCACTTAACCTCCTAAGTGAAACTGGATAAAGATAGGGCTGAGTGGACAAAGAGCTCTCACTGATCTTCAGAAGTTTAAGAAAATGCTTAAGTCTACTCTCTTTATAGAAGAATTGTAATGAATGATGATTCTTGTTTTCTCCGGGTCTGGATTGCTATATAGTAGAATACTGTGGATAAATTGTTCTTTTTGAGGGATTTGAAATGTATATTGACTGGATAAATTCTGTTTTTACTTATTTTATGAATGTCGCTATTTGTAAGCCGTCTAGTAATAGGCGGTTGAGAAATTTGTTAAATAAATGTGGTCCAATTTGTCCAGTTAACCTAGGCTTACTCCACATCCAGATTGTCCAGCTTTAGCAGTTAGTGGTGATTTCCAGTGGTAATAGTAAGTGAAGTGCCTATGACCATCAGTGAATAGCTCTGCCCAAGCAATTCATCCAGCCCGGAGCCTCTCCTTGGTTGGTTAAATCTCTTTGAATTAATGATCCCTTTAAATTACGAACCCTCCAGAGATAGAAAAACACCTACTGTACCTGAATGTGAATTTGTCTCTGTCCCTGTAAAACCATCCCTGTGTCATTTTTTAAGGAGAGAGAAAAGAATCAGAGTCTGACTGGGCCCAGCCACTGACTCTCAAGCCTTGCACTGAAGAATGCTGGTGTAGAAGGACAGAGGTCCCAAGTACCTTACAGAAATCCAAAGTGTAGCAACATTCCAGAGCTGAGATTGTGATGTCATAGTGCCTCATTCCACCAATGCCTCAGAGCCAATCACATCAGTGATGTCTCAATGGCTTCTTTATCCTATACTTGGCTCACATAAGAATCAGAATCTGAATGGGCCCAGCCACTGACCCTCAAGCCTTGCATTGAAGAATGCTGGTGTAGAAGGACTGAGGTCCCAAGTACCTGCCAGAAACCCAAAGAGTAGCAACATTCCAGAGCTGAGATTGTGATGTCATAGTGCCTCATTCCACCAATGCCTCAGAGCCAATCACATCAGTGATGTCACAATAGCTTCTTTATCCTATACTTGGCTCACATAAGAATCAGAGTTTAAATGGGCCCAGCACTGACCCTCAAGCCTTGCATTGAAGAATGCTAGTGTAGAAGGACTGAGGTTGAGAAAGACACTAAACAATGACACGGGATGGTTTCCTGCGGTTATCCACGGGGATGGTGCCAAATTCTGTCACCACTTCATTCTCTAGGCAAGAGCTAAATCCAAAATTCCTAAATATGATAATTTATTCTTTCTTAAGATCATCATACATTTTTTCCAGGGTGCACTCTATCCTATACATCTCATTCATCAGTTAATAGCCTACTGGAAAAATATTTGTCTTCCTTGTCCACTAGGTGGCACTGAGAACTTTTGAATGGGCGGCACTTGGCTAGTTTGGAGCCATTTTCCCTCTGACCAGAAAGCAGGTCAAAAGTGATTAAATACATCAAGTAATACAGTAGGACTCAAGCAAAGCACATATTATTTTAAAATTTCAAAGAATAAGAGCCCTGAAAAGGGAATTGTATACTGCCTTTTTGTAGCTTTGGCATTTCAAAGCTGACATCTGAAGTAGTGGGCACTGGAGCATTAAATGACTTGCCCGGGGTCACAAGGAACAGCACTTGGATTTGATCGCACAACCTCTGGATGCAGAGGCAGCAGTTCTGTCAGTGAGCTACACAAGTTTCATTTGCCGCTCAATCAGAAAAACAATCTGTTAAAACAGTGTCCTCAGAAACAGCATGCTCAAACAACTGGGGTTACCATATGGCTCCAGAAAACGGAGGACGGATTGAGACATCCGGGTTTTACTTCCACTGAAAGAAATAGAAGTAAGGAGGACAGATTTACACATCTGGGCTTTACTTCTAGTGAAACCAATGGAAGTAAAACCCGGATGTCTCAATCCATCCTCCTTTTTCTGGAGCCATACTTATGGTAACCCTACAAACTGCTACAAAGTATAAAGGCCAATAAGCTCATTCAAGAGTCTGTTTCTTCCCCTATACTTTCAAATACATTTCCATAGCATGCTCACAGCTTGCATTGATAGACACAGTCCTAATTACAACAGACAAATAATTGTGGTTTATTAACCGTGGAAAGAGCCTCCTGATAAATACAATTTTCAGTAGCAGTTGGATCAATGTTTATATTATTGAAATCTATGTTAAAGCAGGGGTGCTCAAAAGGTCAATCGCGATCAACCGGTAGATCGCGAAGGCAATGCGAGTCGATCACATTGCCTTCGTGTTCTACTTGCTTCCCGACTCAGAAGCGCTGAGCCGACCAACTTTCCCCACCCAAAGTCAATTCTGACGTCAGAGAGAAAGTTCCGGGCCAGCCGCTGCTTGGCTGGCCTGGAACTTCCTTTCTGACTTCAGAAATGACGTCGGGGAGAGGAAATCTGGTCAGCCCGATGCTTCTGTGTGGGGAAGCAGGGAGAGCTTGGGGCAGCGGTGGTTTGGAGGCCTGTTCCCCAATGGCGGCAGCAGTGGCTTGGGAGCAGGCAAGGAGACAGAAAGAAGGGGGAGCAGGGAGACAGAAAGAAAGAAGGGGAAAAGAAAGAAAGAAAGGGGGGACAGGAAGACAGAAAGAAAGGGGGCATGAAGAGAGAAAGACAGACAGAAAGAAAGGGGGCAGGGAGACAGAAAGAAAGGGGAAGGGAGCAGGGAGAGAGGAAGAAAAAGTTGGCGGAGGGAATGAGGTCTGGAAGCATACAGCAGGCTGAAAGAAGGGAAGAAATATTGGATGCACAGTTAGAAGAATAAAGTACAACCAGAGACTCATGAAATCATCAGACAACAAAGGTAGGAAAAATGATTTTATTTTCAATTTAGTGATCAAAATGTCTGTTTTGAGAATTTATATCTGCTGTCTATATTTTGCACTATGGCCCCCTTTAACTAAACCGTAATAGTGGGTTTTAGCGCAGGGAGCCTATGAGCATTGAGAGCAGTGCAGGGCATTCAGCACAGCTCCCTGCGCTAAAAAACCGCTATCGCGGTTTAGTAAAAAGGGAGGGGGTATATTTGTCTATTTTTTGTATAGTTGTTACTGAGGTGACATTGCATATTTTAAAGTCATCTGCCTTGACCTCTGAAAAAAACCCCGAATACAAATGATATTTAACATTTTCTCTGTGTACAGTGTGCTTTGTGTTTTTTAAATTTTATTGTTGGTAGATCATTGTGACTTGGTCAATTTTAAAGTAGCTCGCAAGCCCATAAAGTGTAGGCACCCCTGATGTAAAGCAACAAGAAATGGCATCAGATAGCTAGCAAACCAGAAGCCAGTAAGATAAAAGTAAGCAATGACAGTTAAAAAAAAATAAAGGTTAAAAAAAAAAATAAATAAATCAACACAAACAGAAGCAAAGACAAACAAACAATAAGCCCATATCAATAGAATCCATTTATGAATGACTGGAAGTAATAAGCTGGTCCTGCTCCTTCCTCTTCAGACTAGGTCATGGTGTATAGAATAGATCACAGTATGCATCACGATAAGCGTATTATGAGAAATAAAATCTTCTATACTTTCTTTCAGATTTTGAACGCTGCCATATTAAATCCCTCTTGATCCAATGGTGAGCAAAACATGTCTCTCTTGAGGATTGTATTTATCAACTTGGACTCTTTTTTTTTTCTGCTGTAATCTAGGATGTCTGTCAATACAAGCAGTGAGTATGTTCTACAAACATGTTTCAACATGCAGGAGAGTGTGGCAAACACTTCAGTGAGCCTGTTGTTTTGTAGCCATTTGACCATGTGAACAAGTTTCCTGAGCCCCCTTCAGATTAGATTAGATTGTATATTTAATTTTGTCATCTTGTCCTTTTGGCTGTTTTACTTTTTTTTGTGATTTTAATATGGTCTAGCAAATTAATGGGCCCGTTTACTACACTGTGCTTTGACTAGCACATGGATTTCCTACGTGAAGGGACGCCATTCTGAAACAGGGCGAGGTCAGCACACTGATCTCTTAGCCCCTGTGAAAGAATGTTGAATCATTCCCTCTCTCCCCCTTACCTGTCACAAATTAACCCTTATTTAATTAGTCCTTATTTGGAAAAGGACCTCAGCTGACAGGTATTGGATACGTGCAAAGACTCAGGTTTTGTCTACGTGTTAATCAGGCATTGCCTAAGTGCTGAGTTGAGGGTGACACGATGTAAAATGCGTGTGACATTGTATCCACCAATCATTAGACATGTAATCGAGGGAGTTACTATGATGTCATTAGCATAGAAGCATAATAATAGGAGCTCGGAGCTTGCCACGGCAACGCCTCCGCCTGACTCTTATCCTGCGGGTGTGTATGTGCTGTGTTCCATCCCTACTGAGACTACTTTTGGCGTGGCTATAAAATGGCCGCGGTTACCACATTTGCAATAATGACCACTCATCGTAGACAATACAATGAAACCTTCCACCCTATGTACGGCGGCAGCCAAGTTAAGCAAACGGGATGCTAGGAATTATTAAAAAAGGGACGATTAACAAGACTAAGAATGTCATAATACCCCTGTATCGCTCCATGGTGCGGCCTCATCTGGAGTATTGTGTTCAATTCTGGTCTCCTTATCTCAAGAAAGATATAGCGGCGCTAGAAAAGGTTCAAAGAAGAGCGACCAAGATGGTAAAGGGGATGGAACTCCTCTCGTATAAGGAAAGACTAAAATGTTTAGGGCTCTTCAGCTTGGAAAAGAGACGGCTGAGGGGAGATATGATTGAAGTCTACAAAATCCTGAGTGGAATAGAATGGGTACAAGTGGATCGATTTTTCACTCCGTCAATAATGACAAAGACTAGGGGACACTCGATGAAGTTATAGGGAAATACTTTTAAAACAAATAGGAGGAAATATTTTTCCACTCAGAGAATAGTTAAGCTCTGGAACACATTGGTGTCATCAGTAACGTGGCAGATGCATGATGGATGAGAGGGAGGAAAGGATAGAAGCTGGGTAAACTTCTGCTGCACAGGGGGAAGGGAGGGAGGGAGAGGAGGAAAGATGCTGCACATGTGGGGGAGAGAAAGGAAAGAGGAAGAATTGGGGTGAAGGAGAGGAAGGGAGAGATGATCATGTGCATACCCCAAAAATAAGACCTAGTGCCTTTTTTGGGCCCCAAATGAATATAAGACAGTCTTATTTCGGGGGGAACACATTATGACGGAAGGGCATTCCAGAGGGTTGGTGTAGTTACAGAGAAAATGGATTTGGTAAGTATAGCTGCACCCTCTCTCTATCCCCAAACACCCCCCCCCCCAGTCACATAATAAAGGGGGTTGGCTGCCCCAGGTGCCATCTTGGTGGGGGCGCTGGCACCTCTCTTCCCCCCTGCCACTCTTTCGCCCTCCCTTCCCCACCCCCTGTACCTTGTTATATTTTCACCAGCACAAGCAACTACTCTGGCCTGCTGCTCGGTGCTGGCCTAGCTTCCTCTGAAATCACTTCCAGGTCACAGGGCTAGGAAGTGACATCAGAGGGAAAGCCAACACTGGCACGAGCAGCTGGCCAGAGAAGTGCTTGCACTGGTGAAGATTTATTAATAATAGCTTTATTCTTTTATACCGCCATAACCAAAAGTTCTAGGCGGTTTACACTAAAAAGAGCTGGACAATCAGCGAAATACAATAATACAGTAAAAAATACAAATATTTGTAAAATAGAATTTCAATAATAAAACGCACCAAGTAATAAACTTATTGAACAAAGTGGTCTTAATTAATTTCCGAAAACTGCAATAGGATAACATAGCTTGCTGAATACATTTGCCTACTATGCCACTGGATGTCTGATTTTTTATTTTGTATAGAACAAATGTCCTGAACTATTTTGGAAAAAAATGGTTCTATGATGAATATATGGTAGCAGTATCTTGCTCAGTTTTGATGATCCAATATACTGTATATCTGTTTGAAATTAGTTGTTGCTCGAGGTTATTCTATTAGACAGAATGTCATTCCAACACATCTGCACCTATAATTCAGTTGTCAATACAATTTTTTGTGCACAGACCTGTGTCTCCCTAGTCCTGAACTTAGAGCTCTTTGTACCAACACTTCTCCCACATTGCTCAAAAAAAAGTTGCAGATCATTATGCTCACAGCAAAGGGAAGAAAATCCTCACTTTTGTTACCGAAAAAGTTCAGAGCTAACCTTTTCCACCTCCTCAGAAATGGAGTTAAAGCTCCAGTGTTGTGCCCAGCCTTTTGCTTTCTGCATACTTCCCTCCATCTGTGCTGAATAGTTAAAAGCCTGGTTGCCATGGATTTAAAGGTGCTGTATGTGGTAGGCTTTGCGTAATGCTTAGCTTGAGTGCCCAGTGCTATGCTAATTACTGTAAAAAAGTAATTAGTTACATGAAGTAAAAAGTAACTTCACTTCCCCCTCGCGGGGGTTCGGGGCAGAGCTGGCCCGCGAATATTTAAAAAACCACAAATAATATTCGGGTCGGTTCTGCCCCTAACATCCGCTTCCCCCAGCTATTTTAAGCCCTGAAAGCCCTTAAGCTCAGGAAATGGCTCAAGAGACTACGGGAGCTCAAGGAAGCCATTTCCTGTGAGCGGTCTGCTCGGGGCAGGAGCGTAGGATGATCGCTCCTTCCCCGAAAACCCGCTAGACCACCAGGTAAGGCTTAGGGGGGGGGGGGCTTACAGGGCTTAAAATAGCCTGAAAAATAAAAATGTATTTTTTGATCTAAAACCGCAAATAAGCGAATCCGTAGATACGGAATTCGCAAAATACGGAGGGCGAAGTGCAGTTACTGATTTCAGTTATTCTTCACTAAATGTAAATAGTTACTTTACTAGTTACTAAAAAAAAAAAAAAAAATTAACTAGGTAGTTAATAGTTAATTTGTTTATAACAATATGAACTATAGGAAAATTACAATGAGTACTTTATTTTCAAATGAGTTTCTTATTGGCTCTGAGCATTAAAAGCATTTCAAAATGCTCATCAGTTAAAGTTCCTGTGTGGTATAAAAATCTTTCCATCGATGTTGAAGAGTCTCTCCACTAGTGTGCTTTCATATTCTTCAGAATAAACACTTCTTTCGCAGGTGGATAGCACTGAAGACTGGACATATAATATGCAGCATCATTCAAGAAGAGGTCTAGTTCTGACTGCACGGCATTGTCTCCCAAAAAGCAGAAGAAGCTGATGTCTTTCCTGGAAGTTGGTGCTGCATTAGGAGTAGTGTTTGCAGCGTCAGCCTTAGTCTGCATTGCTTGCATCAGCAATTATTTGGCATGAGCTCTGGCAGCATCTGACTGGATCCAGCACAGCTTGAATTGTGGTTGTGAAACCACTTGCTACTGTCAAGTCATCCCTAGCTTCAAGTGGACCAAAGTGCTTAATGATTCCATTCATTAGAGCATCGACATGTGGGCTGGCAAATTTGAGCAAAGGCCTGATGGAGGTAAGATGTGCATGCAGGGAAGAAATCATTGGGCGGAAGAACTCCCATAGTCTAAAGCGCGTGAGGACAAAGGCGCGCCGACAACTGAGCGTGGACAACTGAGCGCAGGACTTCATCGAGCCGAAGAAAAAACGTATTTTAAAGGGTTCCGAGGGGGGGTGTTGGTGGGGACCCCCCCCCCCATTTTACTTAATAGAGATCGCGCTGGTGTTGTGGGGGGTTTGGGAGGTTGTAACCCCCCTCGTTATACTGGAAACTTAAATTTTTCCCTGTTTTTTTAGGGAAAAAGTTAAGTTTTCACTATAATGTGGGGGTTACACCCCCAACATGGCAGCGTGAGGCAGCGCGATCCCTATTAAGTAGAGTGGGGGGTTCTCCCCCACACCCCCATCAGAGCCCTTTAAAATACGGGTTTTCTTTGGCGTGATTAAGCCCTGCACTCAGTTGTCCGCGCTCGGTTGTCGGCACGCCTTTGTCATCGCGCGCTTTTGACCCATCACCGTGTCCAGTGCCATAACAATCAGTTTCATCACCTCAATATACTCTGCCATGAAAGCAATTCCATTTGAGCAGAAAGCTGCTATGGGAAAGCTCTTCATAGATGTCATTGAGCACAGTTTCAGACTTCTCCACAGTAGAATACACTTTGTCAACATCATAATAGAATGAATTCCATCTAGCAACATTTGGTACAGCAAGTCTGGGTTTTACAGCACTTGTTCCAGAGGGCACTGCATTTCACCAGGTTCTATGGCTTAACTTCTTGTAATTTGCATCTTCACTGGCCCCTTCTGAATCAGACACAGCAATCAAGTTCATCGTTTGGGTACTACAACAATGGTGAGATGGAAGTGCTTACTCTGTTGCTTCTGCATCTGTTTGGTTGTCTAGGATGTCTGCAATGTTTGTGAAGGTCACCTCTCTGTTGTCGATTTGTGAGGGCACAACTTGTGTTGGTTCTCCGACCATTGTTTCTGTCTCTGAGAATTCCTTGAACGCCTTAACAAACTTTGATCCATTGTAACTCTGCAGAGAACTTCGTCGGTGATAGGAAATTTGGAGTGGATCTTCTCAGGTGTGGATGCAAACAGGTCGACAAGTGACGGTTTATTCTGAAGGTTCTCTGTCATCTTAAGATTCTGGTCCTCAACATGTCCATTAAGAGCCTTGCAAGTCAATACAGTTTTGCCTGGTTGAAGGCCAGTGACCAACTGAATGAATTCTGGTGACTTGACCACTGAGAAGGCTTGCATGTCCCTAATAACAAAATTCTTGATGAGATCATTGACCCTTTTCTGTGACACAATGATGCCCTCATTACTGCCCCATGAAGCAGCCAAAGTTTGCTGTTTCTATGGCAGGAATTCTGATGCATCTGACGAAGGACCGTTTTGCGGATCTCTTCAATGAAGGCGGTTTATCATGCACAGCCAGGTAGATGTTTTGCAGGTGCTTCTTAAGTTACTAAAATAAAGTAAGTAGTTGCTTAGTTTTGTTGATCTTATTAAAAAGTAACTAGATAAAACAGTATATTTCTGTGTCTCGTTGGCCACGAATTTGGACTTGGAGATTGAAATGTACAGCGTCAGCATCTATGAGGCAAACATGGTTATTTTTGTTGCATAGGATTTTTTTGGACCCCGGTTCGATTAAATAAAATAGATAGTTCTAAGTCTAATAGATGCTGGCATTGTCATATTGATATAGGGACTTTGGATCATCTGCTATATTTTTGTCCGTTTATATTTATATTTTGGGAAGTCAATTTGGGGACAAATAAATTTAGTTTTGGATTCAAACGTTCCACTATCATAAGAGGCTATAATTTGTGGAACGATATTACATGTGAAACCCACTGTAGATAAATATAAGAGTCGTCTATTTATGATCATGACAGGTATAGCAATTCAATTGATAACGAGTAACTGGAAGAACCATGACAGAATAAGTTATACTTTTTGGTGGGTGAACATGTGCACCACTTACAGATATGAAAGAATTAATGCAGAGTGTAGGGGATTTAGTGGTGTATTTAATAAAGTTTAGAGCCCATTGACTAAATTTGTAAAATTATAATAATGTATATTTATCTTATCTTTCCTTTTGTTCATTCACCTTTACACAGACATGGGGGGCGGGGGGTTGGAGGGAGGGGAATAAATATTGATGGTGACATTTGGGTAACTTTATTCTTCATTTATACTATATATTATGTTATTATTATATGTAGGAAAACTGAAAATCTTGAATGATATATATGTTACCTGTACAGATATTAGTGTAATGTATGTAATACCTACTGTTTGTTCATTTGTATGACACTGTTTAGATTAAAAATCAATAAAGATTAAAAAAAAAAAAAAAAGTAACTAGTTATATTGATGGTTACCTTAAAAATGTAACTAATTACAGCACCGGAGCGCAATACCCGTTTTCGTCTGAGTAACCAGGGTTAAAAAAAAAGTACTAGGGGGGAGGATGCAGTTTAGGGTACCCACAAATTTTGTGTTCTAAAACTGTTAACCAGTGTGCAAAGCAGAGCACACTTTTCTGAACTAGTCCCTCCAAGAACCTGGAAGAGTGAATAGTTTTCAGCTGGCTCCTTTTCCCAGATTAATAGCTTTTGGTTGTCTCCCACTCCAGGTGATAAAGGCCAGCAGCGTGACGGATTTTAAGAGAAAATGGGATACTCACGTGGGATCTTTAAGGGAGTAAATTCAGGGGAGGGGATACTTGGAATGGGCAGACTTGGGAGGCTATAGCCCTTTTCTGCTGCTTTTTTCTATGTTTCTATGATTATAGAACACCCCCTCCCCCCCCTCCTGAATTAGTATAATCTATTTTACGGTTGGTTCCCTTGGCGTTCCAAAACCTTTTTTTCTCTCTCTCTCTTCCGCTGCCCTTGGTGACTGCCTTCATCTGATACATTGTATATCTTGGACCTTCCTCATCCCTTTGTTTACACATATGAGGGGACAGGAGGTTCAATGTAACCCACAGGCCACAGACTTTAAGTCTCCACATCCACTTGTAATCTTTGCTCTCCGGTCAAGAGAGAAATATTTAATATTGCACAATGCAGTGGTGTAAAAGCACAACACATTTTCAAAACTGTCCATACTGGCTAACTACAAAACAAAGGAATGTTTATTGGAGAATCCGGTGGCCTTTATCATATGATACTATTTTATTTGGCATGTCAACGAGGGCAGTCAAATATCCTCAAAAAATAATAAGCTCTTGCTAATTATGACTGGAGTCACCATTCAACAAATTACATTTAATTAGAAGAACTGGAGTAGATTAAACTTTAATTTCTGGAACTGTTTGTGTCATATATATAAGATGGAAAAAACATTAGCCATACAGAAAGGACATTTTAATAAATTCACGGATGTTTGGGGACCATTAACAGATTATTGTAACGAGTAAATAGCTTTTTCCCTTAATTATACAATTGCAAAGGAGAGGGTGGGGGTGAGGGGTTTCTGATTTTATATTAATTGTTTGGATTAGTAGAAAAGAATATATTATATGATATACGTGATTACATAGGACATGGTAAGGGTGGGAGGGAGGGATAAATTTCATTAATTTAAAATGATTGTAAAAGAAATTTAAGTGATGTTTGTAAGTTTAAATGTTACTTCCAATTACACTTATTGTAAGTTGTGAAAATGAATAAGGAATTTTTTTTAAAAAACAAAGGAATGCAAAGCTGCACAGCCAAATAATTCCATAAGTAAGCATTCAATTAATAGCATTCAAAAAATTAAAGAAAATAGTAAAAAAAAAAAAAAAAAAGCATTGCCCTACTGGGACAGATCAAAGGCTCCTCAAGTCTAGTATCCTGTTTCCAACAGTGGCCAAATCCAGGTCACAAGTATCTGTCAATATACCAAAAAAGTACAACAGATTTTATGCAGTAGTAGAAGGCAAAAATTCCCCTCATGTGGGAAATAGGCAGCTTAAAATACTTACCCCCTCTTTTACGAAACTGCGTTAGCAGTTTCTAGCACAGGGAGCCGCGCTGAATGTCCCGCGCTGCTCCCGACGCTCATAGGAACTCTATGAGCATCGGGAGCAGTGCGGGCCATTCAGCGTGACTCTCTGCTTGCTATCTGCACTAAAAACCGCTAGCGTGGTTTCATAGAAGAGGGGGCTAGGGATCTATTAAGGGGGGGTGAAGTTATCAACATGGGCTACTGTTAACCTCACTTATTTTAGCACAGTCTCATTGCAAAAAATAGGACTCCGAGCCAAAATATCCCAACTTGTAGTAAAATAACCCATCTTGGTGCTAACTTATGTTGATAATTTCCTTCCTTAAGTACTAATCCATATGTCGTATATATAAAATGAAATGTGTAGACAAAACTGGGTAAATAAAAAGTTTGTGGTAATTGATGGATTTACCACTATCATTATTTGGAAGAGATGCCCTGATTAAAAAAAAAAAAAAAAAAAAAAAGCTACAACAATAAACCAAACAGTAATACTTCCAAAGCTGCTATAGCAGATTTTCACCATCTTGTAAATAAAAAAAACATATTTTAAAATATGCACGCACTGCCCTCTCAAAGTCAATCAATTTGTACCTTTGCTTAATCTTTGTAAACCGCATAGAACTTCACGGTATCGCGGTATATAAGCTGTTATTATTATTATTATTATTATTATTAATAATAAAACACAGACCTCGTGGATCTAAACCCAACGTCCTTAAAAATCTGAGCTCCATGCCACTTTTTATGTGTAATCAATTTTTATTTTCAAACAGAAAAGCAATCTACAAAGTACAGGCAACCGTGGAATAACAACAAAGCAGAAGCAGAATAAAAAATAGACTAACCCAGCACCCCACCAGTTTTAGTCTCAGCATTCCGACAGACCTTCATGACACTTTAGCTCTGATTGGCCCTAATGCTTCTCCCTCCCTATGCTGAGATTAAAAGTGGCACAACTTTTGCCCTGAGGTCCGTGCCACTTTTAGTCTCAGCATAGGGAGGGAAAAGCATTAGGATCCGTCAGAGCTAAATTGTCCTAGAGGTCTGTCAGAGCCAGAACCTCAGATTTTTAAGGACGTGTGGGTTTAGATCCATGAGGTCCGTAAGGTCCATGTTTTACCCCTTCCCTTCCTATCCCTTTTCACTACAGGCAAAAGTATTATGCACACTTTGAGACAGTGCTTATATTTTGGCCATAGAGGGGAGGAAAATTTTCAGCCTGGGGAATTTTATCTGACCAATTGCTTAGTAACCTGGGGGGGAAAGTGTGGTACAGTGGTTAAAGCTACAGCCTCATCCTAGGGTTGTGGGTTCAAAGCCACACTTCTCCTTGTGACCCTGGGCAAGTCACTTAATCCCGCCATTGCCCCAGGTACATTAGATAGATTGTGAGCCCACAGGACAGACAGGGAAAAATGCTTGAGTACCTGAATAAATTCATGTGAACCACTCTGAGCTCCCCTGGAAGAACAGTATAGAAAATTGAATAAATAAATAGTGTGAAAAGCTTCAGCCTCTGATAACCAGAGCTGCTATTGTGCCATCATAATGCCAAATTCCACCAATAAGAGCCAACCTCATCAGTGATGTCACAATAGCTTGATTGTCCTATACTTGGCTCACTTTTACTACATTTTGATTTCTAGAGTGGTTAAAGCTACAGCCTCAGCACCCTGAGGTTGTGGGTTCAAACCTATGCTGCTCCTTGTGACCCTGAGCAAGTCACTTAATCCCCCCACTGCCCCAGGTACATTAGATAGATTGTGAGCCCATTGGGACAGACAAGGAAAATGCTTGAGTACCTGAACAAATTCATGTAAACCGTTCTGAGCTCCCCTGGGAGAACAGTATAGAAAATGGAATAAATAAATAAAAAATAAAACATGACTTTTACAATCATCCTCAAGAAATCAGCCAAAAAGAGCACCAGTGGATACTAAAGAAAAGAAATTTTTCTCCAAGAACCACAGATATTTCACAGGGTTAAAGTAAGGAGGCTTCTCTTTGATCTTTATACTCTCAGTACGAATGTTTCACACAATAATTCCCTGTATTGTTTCCTCATGTGTTGAGCATAACTGTAACAAGTCTATTCCAAGAAAGTAGCAACATTAGACCAGCAAGCAAACCTCATTGACTCTGGGAACAATCGCCTTTCTGCCGTGTGTCATAAGGTTCCCCGGACTGCCTAACAACGGAACTCAAGACAGAAAAATACCCTTCCAATTTGTTCGTTTCCTCACTTCAGGTCTGGAATGCCACATATTTTGCTTGAGGCTTTAATTTCCTGCCAGTCTTGGAAAGAAAAAAAAAAAAAAAAAAAATTCACGGAAAAAGATTTTCATGCAACACTCCCCCCCCCCCCCCCGCAAAAAAAAAAAAAAAAAAAAGGTACTCTCTAATGTTTACCCCTAAGGCTTCCATTTGATGATTAGGGAAGACCATTCCTTTTCTATGCTTTGTTTAAAATTTGAATAGAAGGATTACAATGTCAGCTGGAAACTGTCTATAATTACAAAGACATTACTCAGGGCAGATGTCTCCAGTCTTTTGTCCTTTTGGACACTGAAAATCCAGTAAAGGGATAAAGACCATCCTTTCCATAGACTACCTTAACTAATAATGCAACATAGAGACAATAGCTGGCTACTCCCCACTGGGAACACCATAGGGTGAATACAGTAGATATACCCAGAATGCTGAGGATATGATAAATAAATACCGTACAGATAACTAGAATTGTGTAAATCTATGAATAACATAGTACCAGATACGAGCATTATGTGTGTGTATACCTAGGATGATTGATTATGGTATAAATACATAAGATGAGTGTATATATAGGGCGAATATAGTTTTTTATAGAGTACATATAGGATGAAGATAGTGTGTAAATAGTCAAAAAGAATAAATGTAAAAGATATATAAATGCGCCATACCATCATGTCTAAATGCAACAAAACCACCAGTGAGTATCATCTGATGCTGTATTGAAAACCATCACAGAAACACTCAAACTCTGTATTATAACCCCATTGCAGAAGCTCATGTAAACCTCTCTCAATTGACTCCCCAGTCATTAGTAATGGTCTAGAAGTTTTCAATATACAATATATATTGTTGCAGTACTTGCAGGAAATGTGTTGTTACCTTACTAGTTATCCTGCAGTTTTTGGACAGACTTTGGCATATCAATACAATGGCTTAGAACCGGCAAAGAACAATATAGGCAAATAAGTCACTGTAGGAGATAGGAGTGGTGTGAGCAATCCCATCTTCCATGTAGCTAAAAAGCCTTGAACATGGTGCCCTGTCAGCTATCTTTTGAATGGAGGCTACGTTGCTAGGGTTCTGGTTCAATGAAGAGAGTTGCGCGGGGACAGAAATCCCACCCGTCCCCGCCAGGATCCTCTCCGTCCCCACCCATCCCTGCCAGGATCCTCTCCATTCCCGCCCGTCCCCGCCAGGATCCTCTCCGTTCCCCACCCATCCCCGCCAGGATCCTTTCCAACCCTGCCCGTCCCCGCCAGGATCCTCTCCATCCCCACCCATCCCTGCCAGGATCCTCTCCATCCCCGCCCGTCCCCGCCAGGATCCTCTCTGTCCCCACCCATCCCCGCCAGGATCCTCTCCATTCCTTCCGTCCCCGCCAGGATCCTCTCCTTCCCCACCCATCCCTGCCAGGATCCTCTCCATCCCCATCAGGATCCTCTCCGTCCCCACCCATCCCCGCCAGGATCCTCTCCATCCCCACCCATCCCGCCAGGATCCTCTCCATCCCCACCCGTCCCTGCCAGGATCCTCTCCATCCCCACCCATCCCCACAAGGAATTACCGCCATCCCCACCCATCCCCATAAAAAGCAGCAATTACTTCTGACAGGATCATCAATTCCACAGTTTCTTTTGTGTTTGCGCTGCTGTTTTCCTTGTGGAATCTCTTTGGTGGAACCCTTGTTTTGTTTTCTGTTCAGGTAATTAACTTATAAACCCCCTCTTTTACTAAGGCTGACGTGTCCATTATATTATATGGACGAACCCTGCTTCCAAAGCCTTACATCCCCGTGGGAGTCCCGTTGGCTAGAGGGGGGTCCCCATGGGAGTCCCGTGAGCCAGAGGGGTGTCCCCGTGGGAGTCCCGTGGGTTAGGGGACTCCTGCGGGATTCCCGCGATCCCCGTTCCCGTGCAGACCTCTAGTTCAATGTTTCCTCAAAACAGTGCACACATGCAGTGGTGCAGAGTGTAGTGTAGTGGTTAGAGCTACAGCCTCAACACCCTGAGGCTCTGAGCTCAAATCCTGTACAAGTCAATTAATCCTCCACGGCCCTGTGTACATTAGATATACTATGAGCCTGCTGGGACAGATAGGGAAAATGCTTGTGATTTGGAACCCATTCTGAGCTCCTTGGGGAAGATGGGCTTCAAAAATCAAATATATAATTTTTAATTCCTCCTGCACAGTGCACACTGGTTGCTTGCAGCCATGTGCCTCCCACAGCCCCAGTCAGCCAAGTCAGAGTGAGTTCTCTGACTTGATTCCCGCAGTCCAATGAGACCAGAGTGGAGTGAAGCTTGCTCTCTTTCTTAGCTACCTGCTTGCCACATATTAACTGAGTCCACACACCGGTGGTCTGCCTTGAGCATGGGAGAGGGGGAATGGAATCAAGCTTCCTGCTATACGATCTCGGAGCTTCTTGTTGCCAGATTTGGGAAGGGAGTTGTGGTGGCCTGTGTGTTCAGAAGAAGCGCGAATGTATACAGTAGGATGGATGTTGGGGAAGGGCGAAGAGCCAGAGGATAGAAACATAGAAACATAGAAATAGACGGCAGATAAGGGCCCACGGCCCATCTAGTCTGCCCACCTTAATGTCCCTCCCCTACCTTTGCCCTGTGAAGAGATCCCATTTGGCCTTAAAATCAGGCACGCTGCTGGCCTCAATCACCTGTAGTGGAAGACTATTCCAGCGATCAACCACTCTTTCAGTGAAAAAGAATTTCCTGGTGTCACCTCGTAGTTTCCCGCCCCTGATTTTCAACGGATGCCCTCTTGTTGTCGTGGGACCCTTGAAAAAGAAGATATCTTCCTCTGCCTCGATGCGGCCCGTAAGATACTTGAACGTCTCGATCATGTCCCCCCTCTCTCTGCGCTCCTCAAGCGAGTATAGCTGTAATTTGTCAAGCCGTTTTTCGTATGGTAGATCCTTGAGTCCCGAGACCATCCGGGTGGCCATTCTTTGCACCGACTCCAGTCTCAGCACATCCTTGCGATAATGCGGCCTCCAGAATTGCACACAGTATTCCAGGTGGGGCCTCACCATGGATCTATACAATGGCATAATGACTTCTGCCTTACGACTGACGAAACCCCTTCGTATGCAGCCCATAGGTACCGGAAAAAACCAGGAGAGAAAAAAAGGCAAGGGTTAGATGCTAGGGGAATGAAAAGGGGGCTGGGATACAGAGGTTGGAGAAGGGGGAAGGCAGGGCAGATCATGGGAAAGGGTGTGAAGAGATCAAGGACAAATGTTGGGAAAGGGAATGGAGGAGGCAGGGAGTAGATTCTGGAGAGGAGGAAAAGATGCAGGAGGACAGACACTGCTTACGAAGGTGAAGAGTCAGAGAAAGATGCTAGGAAGCAGGAAAGAGGGAGGGGGACAAGCTCTGGGAGAAGGGTGGAGAAGCCGGGTGCCATACTTAACGGAGGAGGCAGAGAGCAAGGGGAATAACCCTGAGTAGTGGCAATGATGGATCGTGGCATCATAGCCCAAGTAGAAGTAGGTTCCAACTGAGCTGGAAGCCCAACAGCCCAGGACAAAACCAAAATGCTGGGATGGAAAATTGTGTTTAAAAAGTTGCAGTTTTGGTTCCTTCATTGAAAGTGATGTTCGTTTCCAGATGGCTGATTTAATCTAGGCCCTGCATTATTTTCCTGTTTGTTCATGTGTTGCTTGGTTAGAGCCTCTCTGTTGGATATGATTTCCATGGCAACTTTTCTGTTATCATATGGGGGGGGAAGGGAGGATTCACCAGATTACAACAGTGGTTTTCAACTCATACTAGTTAAAATAAATGCAGTTTTATTACTGTTTATCTTTCCATTCAGCCATGACATATAACGCCTATCTTGAGCAAGGGCACTAGGAGCTTTTTATAGGAAACAAACCTTTTATAGGAAACAAGGCCTGATGTCTGTGTGATGCTTTATGAAGTGCTGATCAGCTGCATGCCGAGATTTCATGCACAGGCAGTGGAGGTTGAGGTGGGAGGAGGGGGGTTTCAATTCAATGCATTTGAGCCTAGACAATGTTAATTCCGCAGCTGGCATTGTGCTTGTTGCAGGTTTCCGGGACTCGCTACGACTTTGTCAGGTAGAAAGTTTCAAGTTTACTTAAAATTTCTTATACTGCCCAATCAAGCCTCCTAGGCGGTGTACAAAAACGCCAAAACTATGCGCCAATTAAAATACAATTTAAACAAAAACAAACCAGGGGAAATGATATTTTTAAAGACATTAACGATCGAGAACAAAAGGGAAGAAGGGTTAGAACTACAATTGATAGAAAGAAAGAAAACACTCAAGGGAAAGAGTAACAAAGGGAGGGGGAAACTGAAGGTAGAAACCTTTCTTGAATCTAAGTCATCCTTAAAAGGACAATTTAAGTTACAAAAGCATCAAGGAAGAGAAATGTCTTTAACTTCACCTTAAAATTGGCAAGAGTTGTTTTTTCACGTAAGTAATTTGGGATACTGTTCCAAAGAGAGGGGGCACTAACGACGTTTCAGCCACCATGCTGTGGCTTTCTTCAGGGGATGCTCTGAAGTCTGTAGTGTGACTTTGTAAATGGTGAGTTCACTGACCTGATTGGGAACAGGGAAGTCCACCAATTAGAATTTTGGCGGGAAAGTCATTTGGTCAGAAATTGAGTTTTGTTGTGAAAGTCCATAGAATGGAAAAAGTCCCTGATAGGTTTAAAGATGTTCTCCCCTTGGAGCTGAGTTCGATGTTCTCTCAGGGTTTCTGCAGCTGGCATTGTGCTTGTTGCAGGTTTCTGGGTTTCGCTGCGTCTTTGTCAGGTAGAAACCAACGTTTCAGCCACCATGCTGTGGCTTTCTTCAGGGTATGCTCTGAAGTCTGCAGTGTGACTTTGTAAATAGCAGGTTCACTTCAGAGCATACCCTGAAGAAAGCCACAGCATGGTGGCTGAAACGTCAGTTTCTACCTGACAATGAATCAGCGAGACCCAGAAACCTGCAACAAGTAACCTAGACTATGTTTGCATGAGATTTGGCTTATTTCCTCCAGTCCAAATTTTTCATTAGAGGACTGAAGGGTGATCAATGCGAAAAGGCTCTAGGAAAGATCCAGGAAACTAGAGACCAGTGAATCTGATGTTGTATCGAGCATAAAAGCAGAATCTTGCTACTTTTTGAGATTGTGTTGGGTGCTTGCGACCTGGATTAACCACCACTGGAAACAGGACATTGAGCTTGATGGACTGTGGTCTGATCTAGCATGTTCCTCAAGTCCTTCTTTTGCTTGTTTAGAGTTGGTATAAGAATACCATGCTCCTGCGGCAGTGACATATCTGGGGATTAGAACTCAGGATACCTCAGGAGAAAAAGTATTGCTTTATCCATCCTGACCTGAAGAACATAAGAGTTGCATACTGGGACAAACCAAAGGTCCATCAAGGCCAATATCTTATTTCCAACAGTGGCCAATGCAGGTCACAAGTGCCAGACGGTGACAGGTCAAATGTGCGCAAGACAATAGCGCGCAGACAAAACCGCAAAGACAACTCAGCGCAAAGACAATACCGCGCGAGACAATTGAGCGCAAGGATAACTCAGCGCAAGACAATTGCTCAGTTGTCCCGCTCGTGCTTGTTACTGAAAATGTCTTGTGCTCAGTTGTCTTCCTGCTCAGTTGTCTTTGCGCTCACTTGTCTTGCGCCCGTTTGTGCGTGCGCTGTTGTCTTGCGCACATTTGACTATGAACCGTACCGGACAAGAGTCCAAAAGAGTAAAAACAGATTTTATGCTGCTTATCCTAGAAATAAGCAATGGATTTTCCCCAAATCCAAGGTCTTGAAAGGGGTGAAGAGTATGCAGGCCTGAATCAACAAGTTTTCCTCTTTCTTCCCATATACAACGGACTGCCTATCAAATGTTATCTAAACAGTTTACAATCCGTTACGGAAGCATTTTCCCTATTTGTCTCAGTGGGCTCACAATCTATCTAATGTACCTGAGACAATGGGGGACTGAGTGTCTTGCCCAGGGTCACAAGGAGCAGCATGGGATTTGAACCACTCCTTCCTCTTTTTTGCCTCCTTCTGTTCTCCTTTCCTAAATGAGAAAAGAGCAATGCCGGCTCTTGCTAAAAACTTCTTGATTTCCATTGTCATTTATAGGATTTTTGTTCCATGTTATCTTCTTTTTTTTTTTTTTTTAAAGCACAAAGGGGAACACAAGTCTCTGGAGGTCCAGGAAGTATTGTTTATTCAAATAATCAGATTAAAAAAAAAAAAAAAATCAAAAAAAGCAACCTCAGGGTTTATATAGGTACAAAATGTGTCACTGATGTTTAATGTGCAAAAATGAAAAATCCAACAGGACTGCAGTAGTCATGCAACAAAGAACCAAAGAAAAATACTGCAGAGACGTTGCACTTGATGCCAAGTCTTTATTACAAACAATAAACATTGTTTTAATATAGTCTACCTTTGTACTAAAGCAGTGGTAGGCAATTCCAGTCCTCAAGAGCTGGAGCCAGGTCAGGTTTCAGGATATCCACAATAAATATGCATGAGATAGATTTGCATCTCAAGGAGGCAGTGCATGCAGATCCATCTCATACGTATTCATGGTGAATATCCTGAAAATCTGACCTGGCTCCGGCTCTCGAGGACCGGAATTGCCTACCCCTGTACTAAAAGAACAAGGACCCAACACGGTCCATGTTTCGATCAAAACATCTTCCACAGGGGTCCGATTAGTTCCTCAATAGGCCACAGAAAAGTGCTCCACAAAATGAAAATTGGCAAAGACAAAAAAAAAAAAACACCTCTGTGGAGAAGGTGACGTATTGTAAAAATACAGTTTACAATATAATACCTTCTGAATTTTTTTCATTACACATCTGGGTTGGGATGGGGGGTGGGGTAGGGAATGATACTGATATATATGGATATTAATTCTTCATATTTAAAATGTTTAACATTGTCAATATTAATAATTGATGGAAAGGGGTTGGGTATAGCTATGATTCTGTAATATTATTGTTTGAGATAGTGTATTCTTTGTAATATTTTGTTACTTTCAATCAAATATATTACACTATTGTAACTAAATAAAATAATAAAATATTTAAAAATAAAAATACAGTTTAATAATCCACATAAAAATATCTAGGACCCAAAATGTCTGTGTTATGGCAATTACTCAGCCTTCCTCAGGGGTCCTAAGGTGGATAACACAGATACTTGGTGCCTAATACTTTAGATCAGGGGTGTCCAACCTTTTGGCTTCCCTGGGCCGCATTGGCCGAAAAAAATGTTTCTGGGACCGCACATATGAGCAAAAACTGCAGCAAAACAGAGGAGGGAGCCGGCAAGATGATAAACACCAGGGGGCAGCAGAGAAAAACATTGCATCGCCTTCGACCGGGGCCGCACAAAATACTTCACGGGATCGCATGCAGCCCTCGGGCCGCAGGTTAGACACCCCTGAATAATCATGGGAGCAATATCATACATAGAGCACACTCTTTCACAAAAATACATCCTTTTGCCCAAAATAGAGAGGGATATTCTATAAACAGCGCCGAAACTTGGGTGCCATTAGGCACCCTACTGGTGCCTAAGTTAATTGAGAAACACCATTTAAAACAGCAAAAAATGGTAAAATAGGTGCCCATATTGCACCTTTACAGCGCTTAATGCCACTATGGGTGTGGCTAAGTGGCATTGGGCACCTTAAAGTACTACATAGGCGCAATTCAAAACAAAGAGCACCAGAAATGTAGGCCCAGAAAACCCTGGCCTGCATTTCTGGCACCTATATTTCGCGGAGGCGCAATTCTCTTTAGGGTGCCATCATGTGACTGACATCAAACACACTTAGCGAAGCGTTGAATATCTTCTCAAAAGCAGATAGATATTCAGTGCTTTGATAAATGTATTTGATGTGATCTAAAGGTTTAATGAAAGCAATATAATTATTGAGTCATGTGATTGACACACGATCGGCAGCCGCTTTTTAGGCAGTCGTCGATATTGGCGCCCTATAGAGAATCCGGGCCATTGTGTCCCTTTGTTGACATAGGGGCCCTTTTACCGAGCCATGTTAAAAGGTGACCTGTGCTATCCCTAGCACGGTACACTGTCAATAATGCGCAAGACATTGGCGTGCCAACAATTCCGCTCCATCAAATGCGCGCACCGACAAGTGCGTGCATGAAGGGAGGGGAATTGTCGAGGCTGAATTGAGCGAGGAACGTGAGGCGTTGTAAGTGAAGTCAAACCTCCTCCCCTCAGTAACAGCGTGAGTGTAGGGAGGGGTTCCCCCCACACACCCTCAGAGCGCAAACGGAAGCACACGGCAGAAGAGCGAGGAGCGCGAGGAGTTGTAAGTGTAGTCAAACACCCCCCCAATGACAGCATGAGTGTAATGGGGTGTCCCCCCCCCCACACACACACACACCCTCAGAGCGCAAACGGGAAGCAATCTGCAGAAGAGCGAGGAGCACGAGGAGTTGTAAGTGAAGTATGGGAGTTCCCACCCCCCCTCAATGAGAGTGCGAATATAACAAAAACGGGAAGGCATAGGGCAGCACGCATTGATCCTGCGTGCAAATGTCAGGGCGGAATTGTCGGCGTGCCAATATCCTGTCCACATTTGACGGGTCACCCCCTAGCACAGGTCTTTTCTGCATGCAGGGGCCACTTTTAGCACAGTGGTAAAATTACGCCAATTTCCATTTTTCCTATTAATGGCTATGCCCTAATTTCCTCATTAGCACATGGCCATTAACGCATGAGCCTTTCCTGCCACCTATATTGTAGGCAGTAAGGGATTATGCACTAACCACGTGCTAATTAGCACAAGGTAATGTAGCTGCACTAACTGATTAGCACAAAGCATACCTAGGCTCCGCCTCCAGACCCACCCTCAGTGCTAAAAATAAATTCTATTTTGTAGCACATGGGTAGCACACTCCAATCCCAAAACTACCATGGGATGCCTGAGCGGAAACCGCAGTAGAGCTTTTTAACCTGCAGGAAGCACACATAAGTGCTTACCACATCTTAGAAAAAAGGACCCCAAAGTGGACATATTGTTTCAAGGAAAGGATACCCGAATTGTAGGAAAGTGAGTATTCTTGCAAAAGAATGTGCACAAAATTTAGACTTCCCCCCTCCCCCCCCCTGCCATTCAGTTTAGAAACAACATGAAACAACAGGAGAAATGCCGTTCACATAGCCTGTGTCATTTCAAATGAATGCACAGCCCTAATTGCAAATTAGAAGGATTTATTTTTTTTCCAGGGTCAGTACAGGTATTGGGAATCCAGTACAATATTGGACTCCTCAGCTATCCTGCAACATATTTTCAATGGCACCAGTTATAAGTGCATGTTGGACACAATCCCGTAACTTATATGCAAAATTTGAATAATTTTGCGTATCAAATAATGCATATTTAGTTATTAACAACAAGAAAGCAAAAATAAACAACCTTTCTTTGTGTCTGAATAAGTGTATGTGGGGGGGGGGTTGGATAGAGAATTTCAAATACTGATGTGAGGAAGGAGAGAAAGAAGAACGAAGGGAAGAAGGGAGAAGTAAGAAAAGGGAGGTTAGAGATAGAGGGAGGAAAGATCAAGGATTGGGAGAAGAGGGATGATGTGGGGGTGGAGAAGCAGGAGAAAAGATCAGGGATGGGGAGAAGAGAAAGGGAGGTTCAGAGGCAGGAAGAGGGAAGATCAGGGTGATGAATTTCACACATGGGCCATATGCCATCATCAGCGCTTCAGTATATGTCCCCATTCCATTCATTCACCCCCTATAACCATTCATTCCTCATATGTCATTTACAGAGAAGCTGATATACTAACCAGAACAAAAAAATATTCAGGTGAGCGGTCTGATAATGCATGATATTTTTCTCAGGGTGGCAGAATATTTGCATAGAAGGCAAATAATTCAAGCTGAAACTTATATACCACGAGGAAGAAAGGACTTGTAAAACCACTGACAGTGATGACAAACAGCTCAAATACTCTGCAGAACTGCCTGATACTGAGCTGTGTACAAGAAGAAAGGCACTGATTAACAGCTCTAGGCCAGGTCATAAATACTTTAGGCAGAAGGCTTGCAGAATATTAATTATGGATAGGAAATGTAAAACATCCAGAAATATTTCAAAAGCACAGAGTCTTGCGTTACATTATAATTCGAGTTCTGCTATTGTGCACCCAGAAATTGGAAAATGGCACAAGAAGAGTCATGGCAGTCTGCAGTTACAGCTATGTCTCAGCAATGGCAGACTGTACAAACCACTATTACATTACATTACATTAGGGACTTCTATTCCGCCTATACCTTGCAGTTCAAGGCGGATTACAAAAGAGCTAAATGGACATTTCCAGTGAAGTTACAACAGTATTGGTTGTTTTTTTTTTTTGTTTTTTTTTGTTACAAGGGAGGAGAGGTAGTTGGATTAATTCCAGAAGAACTTGCAAATTGGATATTAAATTGACTGTACGTTACTGTGTGATATAACAAATAGATTACAGTTAGAGTACAAATAAGATTACATTACATTTCAGGGATCTGAATACTTGGTTGGTGTTTTGGGGAGGAAGAGATTATTTAAGTGGAGGTTTTGGGGGAGAATTTATCTAGGAGGAGGGGGAAGGGTTGGGTTAAGATACCTGGATAAATTTTTTGAAAAGTAGAGTTTTGATTTCTTTTCGAAGACGCCCGTTGCCATCAACAGGTTGGAGATGGAGTGGTTAAGTTTTGCTGCTTGCGTCGCCAGAAGGTTATCAAACATCTTTTTGCGCTGAGTGCCCTTGAGTGGAGTTACTATCTGTAACTATGTGATATTTATCCTGTAAACTCTACGAGTGCTGTGTATAGTGGTATTAGACCCCTAGTATGTGTCGAATTAGGATAAAATTTGGCTGCCCCCCCTCTGCCTGGAATAAATTACCCGAGTTTGTCAGCCAAGCCCTTACCTTGTTTAAAAGCAGACTGAAACCCACCTTTTTGATGTAGCCTTCAATCCATAACCCTACTCTCTACTGCTCACCAACCCAGCCAGCAGATTAACTGTTCCCCTTAACTGTATCCATGATATCCTGTTTGTCTGTTTAGATTGTAAGCTCTTTCAAGCAGGGACTGTCTTTTTTGTGCTGGGTACGTCTGATAGCGCTATAGGAATAATTCAAAGTAGTAGTACACTTCTCGCTCCATATTCGCGGGGGGTGTGGGCAGAACATAGCCGTGAATACCGAAAAACCGCAAATAACTTTTTGCATGTTATTCGCGTTTTTTCAGTAAAATAGACCTGAAAAAGATAAACCATGAATAACCCGACCTGCGATTTGCTCCGTACAATGCCAGGAGCAGCGATTTCCAATGTGAAACGCCGGGTTCAGTGATGAAAATTAGTGGGCGGAGTCAGCAGCCAAAAAATCGTGAATAAGCGAATCCGCAGATGCAGAAACCGCGGATACGGAGGGAGAAGTGTAGTAGCAGTGTGAAGCGTTTCAGTCTTTGGGAAACAGAGCTGAGATTGTGATGTCATAATGCCTCATTCCACCAATAAGAGCCAACCTCATCAGTGATGCCACAATGGCTTGATTGTCCTGTACTCCCCACTGCCCTCCCACCCAGCCTGCAGATTATCCATTTCCCTTAACTGTATCCATGACATCCTGTTTGTCTGTCTTATCTGTTTAGATTGTAAGCTCTTTCGAGCAGGGACTGTCTTCTTTGTGGTTCTGTACAGCACTGTGTATGTCTGGTTGGGCTGTAGAAATCATCAATAGTAGTAGTTCCTCTGGGCTCTGATCTCATAAGGTTATGTGTCACTCATCTGAAAGGAGAGATCAGTGTACGATGTATTCCTTGAATTTGCAAGATATATCAGCAAGTCAGACCAGCCATATTAAATATCTGTTTGTTCAGCTGTTCCTACAGTATATTTTCAGTATTCATTGCTTTTATATAAACAAAATTAGTCTGTTTGAGAATGCTGATCTAATGTAAAATGTCCATACTTCCTGCTGTTATGATCTTCTACAAACATAAAGCAATATAGTTATCTTTGAGGTGGAATTTAATTCACTTCTTGAAGTCCTTGGTTGCTTTTGAAGCTCCAACAAGGCCTGTGGTGTTCGAGGTTATGAAGGTTGACAGCAATCCATATGTACCTCTGCTCTAAACCTTTGCAATAGGATAACACCATGACTGGAAATGTGCAGCCACACTGAAAGGATCAAGACAGAGAATAAACATTGCCTATGACAGCTGGGCAAGAGGTAGTTTCAAGTTTATTAGGTTTTTATATACCGCCTTTCAAGATTATCGAAGCGGTTTCACAATCAGGTACTCAAGCAGCAAAGTTTCTCAAAGTCTACAGCAATTATTTGTTAGCTTTGCAGAAATTTGAATCATTTTGCATATCAAATAATGCACATTTAGTTATTAATAACAAGAAAGTAAATTTTCATCCTGTCTTTGTGTCTGAATAATTGTATGTAGGGGGAGGGGTTGGATAGAGAATTTCAAATGCTGACGTGAGGAAGGAGAGGAAGAAGAAAGATCAGGTATAGGGAGAGGAGAAGAAGGGAGGTTTGGAGATGGAGAAGTAAGAAAAGGGAGGTTAGAGATAGAGGGAGGAAAGATCAAGGATTGGGAGAAGAAGGAGGATGAGGATAGGAGGTAGAGAAGCAGGAGAAAAGATCAGGGATGGGGAGAAGAAAAAAGGAGGTCCAGAGACAGGGATGCAGGAAGAAGGAGGATGGGGATAGGGGGTGGAGAAGCAGGAGGAAGAATCAGGAATGTGGAGAAGGGAAGAAGGGAGGTTTGGAGATGGAGAAGTAAGAAAAGGGAGATTAGAGACAGAAGCAGGAAAGATTAAGGATTAGGAGAAGAGGGATGATGGGGATAGGGGGTGGATAAGCAGGAGAAAAGATCAGGGATGGGGAGAAGAGAAAAGGAAGTTCAGAGACAAGGATGTAGGAAGGAGGAGGATGGGAATAGGGGTGAAAAAGCAAGAGGAAGGATCAAAGATGGGGAAAATAGAAAGGGAGGTTCAGGGGCATTGATGCAGGAAGGAGGATGGGGAGAGGGGATGGAGAAGCTGGGAAAAGAACAGGAATATGGAGAAGGGAAGAAGGGAGGTTTGGAGATGGAGAAGTAAAAAAAGGGAGGTTAGAGATAGAGGGAGGAAAGATCAAGGATTGGGAGAAGAGGGAGGATGAGGATAAGAGGTGGAGAAGCAGGAGAAAAGATCAGGGATGGGGAGAAGAGAAAAGGAGGTTCAGAGGCACAGGCGGAAGAACAAATGGCTAAAAATGTAAAAAAGGGAGATAAAAATTTTTTCAGATATATTAGTGAAAGGAGGAAGATAAAAATTGGAATTGCTAGGCTAAAAGATGCTGGGAACAAATATGTGGAGAGTGATGAGGAGAAAGCAAATGTGCTAAACAAATACTTCTGTTCTGTGTTCACAGAAGAAAATCCTGGAGATGGACCGAGATTGTCTGGCAAAGTTACACGAGAAAATGGAGTAGATTCTGCGCCGTTCACGGAGGAGGGTGTTTATGAGCAACTTGAAAAACTGAAGGTGGACAAAGCGATGGGACCAGACGGGATCCATCCCAGGATACTAAGGGAGCTCAAAGAGGTTCTGGCGAGTCCTATTAAAGACTTGTTCAACAAATCTCTGGAGATGGGAGTGATTCCTGGGGATTGGAGGAGAGCGGATGTGGTCCCTATTCATAAAAGTGGTCACAGGGATGAAGCAGGAAACTACAGGCCGGTGAGCCTCACTTCAGTTGTTGGAAAAATAATGGAAGTGTTGCTGAAAGAAAGGATAGTGTATTTCCTTGAATCTAATGGGTTACAGGATCCGAGGCAACATGGCTTTACAAAAGGTAAATCGTGCCAAACGAATCTGATTGAATTTTTTGATTGGGTGACCAGAGAGCTGGATCGAGGACATATGCTAGATGTAATTTACTTGGATTTCAGCAAAGCCTTTGATACAGTTCCTCAAAGGAGGCTGTTGAACAAACTTGAAGGGCTGAAGTTAGGACCCAAAGTGGTGAACTGGGTCAGAAACTGACTGTCGGACAGACGCCAGAGGGTAGTGGTTAATGGAAGTCGCTCGAAGGAAGGAAAGGTGACTAGTGGAGTCCCTCAGGGTTCAGTGCTGGGGCCAATCCTGTTCAATATGTATGTGAGTGACATTGCTGAAGGGTTAGAAGGAAAAGTGTGCCTTTTTGCAGATGATACCAAGATTTGTAACAGAGTAGATACTGAAGAGGGAGTGGAAAATATGAAAAAGGATCTGCAAAAGTTAGAGGAATGGTCTAATGCCTGGCAACTAAAATTCAATTCAAAGAAATGCAGAGTAATGCATTTGGGGATTAATAATAGGAAGGAACCGTATATGCTGGGAGGAGAGAAGCTGATATGCACGGACGGGGAGAGGGACCTTGGGGTGATAGTGTCCGAAGATCTAAAGGCAAAAAAACAGTGTGACAAGGCAGTGGCTGCTGCCAGAAGGATGCTGGGCTGTATAAAGAGAGGCGTAGTCAGTAGAAGGAAGAAGGTGTTGATGCCCCTGTACAGGTCATTGGTGAGGCCCCACTTGGAGTATTGTGTTCAGTTTTGGAGACCGTATCTGGCGAAAGACGTAAGAAGACTTGAGGCGGTCCAGAGGAGGGTGACGAAAATGATAGGAGGCTTGCGCCAGAAGACGTATGAGGAAGCCCTGAATATGTATACCCTAAAGGAGAGACAGGGGAGATATGATTCAGATGTTCAAATACTTGAAGGGTATTAACGTAGAACAAAATCTTTTCCAGAGAAAGGAAAATGGTAAAACCAGAGGACATAATTTGAGGTTGAGGGGTGGTAGATTCAGGGGCAATGTTAGGAAATTCTACTTTATGGAGAGGGTAGTGGATGCCTGGAATGCGCTCCCGAGAGAGGTGGTGGAGAGTAAAACTGTGACTGAGTTCAAAGAAGCGTGGGATGAACACAGAACATTTAGAATCAGAAAATAATATTAAATATTGAACTAGGCCAGTTACTGGGCAGACTTGCACGGTCTGTGTCTGTGTATGGCCGTTTGGTGGAGGATGGGCAGGGGAGGGCTTCAATGGCTGGAGTAAGTCTTAACAGAGATTTTGGCAGTTGGAACCCAAGCACAGTACCGGGTAAAGCTTTGGATTCTTGCCCAGAAATAGCTAAGAAGAAAAATTTAAAAAAATAAAATAAAATAAAAATTTAAATTGAATCAGGTTGGGCAGACTGGATGGACCATTTGGGTCTTTATCTGCCATCATCTACTATGTTACTAGAGATAAGGATGTAGGAAGAAGGAGGATGGGAATAGGGGTGGAAAAGTAGGAGGAAGGATCAGAGATGGGGAAAAGAGAAAGGGGGGGTTCAGAGGCCGGAAGAGGGAAGATGGAGATAGCAGAAGGAAAGATCAGGGTGATGAATTTCATCATCAGAGCTTCAGTATTTGTCCCCATTCCATTCATTCACCTCCTATAACCATTCATTCCTCATATTACATGTACGGAGAAGCTGATATAGTAACCAGAAAAAAATATCTCCATGGGAATGCATGATATGTTTCTCAGGGTGCTAGAATATTTGCATAGAGGGCAAATAATTCTAGCTGAAACTCTCTAGCAAAAAAAAAAAAGAAAAATCTGATTTTCAAAAACAAGAAAAGAGCTTAACTACATGTTCAAATAAGATATTACGTTAGTTGATTTGCAGGATTTTTCTGCTCATTAGGCATTTTGCACCGTTTTAAGGATGACATAATTGCAAGTGGCAAATGGACTGTGTTAAAATGAGTGAAGACAACAACAGCAGATTATTTGCTCTTTTTTGCCTGCATTACCACCTTTGCCATTCACAGATGAGGAGAGATGAGATAAAGAATACGTTTAGCACAGAAAGGACAGGCAGAGGGTTTAAAGGTCCTGCATCTGGGATATCTTTGCATACAGTATAGGTGATACATGCAGTATATCTTTGCATATTCCCTGTGAATATCCTCAAAACCAAACCGCCATAAAATACTCCATAATGGGAGGAATTTATGAAATGTTTATTCCGATGCAATATCTGCTCCATATACAATCATGGGACTATTCCAGTATTTCCACTGATAAAAATGGTGGCAGAAAACCAGAACACTTTTTGCATTGCAGCTACACTTTGTTAAATTCCTTCCCACTGCACAGGAAAAAATGTCATTTACATTACATTACATTAGTGATTTCTATTCCGCTTGTGCTTTGCGGTTCTAAGCGGATTACAAATTGGAAGTCTGGAACTTGCTATAGATCCTTCCACAAATAGAGCCAATTCTGTTTTGGCTCATATGGCTCAATGTTTAAAGCCTGCAGTCAGCATGTATTAAAATAGGTTTTTAATTTAAAAAGTGCTCTCCCTTCTGGTCTAACCTAATCTGATACACAATTTATTAATCGCACTTTACCAAAAAGGCTCAACGTGATTTACATCCCTAGAAGCCGTAAAATCTGTGGGAAAATGCAAAAAAACAATCAATAATTAAACAAGAAGTCATTTAAAAGAAGTTTTCAAATTTTTATGACATCTTAAGTAATTGATATCAGTAAGCAAAAGGAGAGTTGAGCTGTCTGGTCTGGTGTCCTTTTTTGGACCAGTGCCTCTCTGTATACCCTGACTGCTAAGCTAAGCCTAGAGAAGCAATTTTCAGGCACCGTTCATATCTTTAGAGACATGAGGAGGAGGAGTCCAACCTTGTCTGCAGTGAAAAAACCAATCAGGAACAAACAAACCAAAACTGCAGATATGTACAACGATGTAGGAAAATTTTATTGCGACAACCAAAATATATATTAAAACCTTTTTACCAAACAGGGGACCCAACACGGTCCTTGTTTCGGACAACCTTCATCAGGGGTCCATGGTAAAAAAAGGAAAAAACGTATGTCACAAAAAATGTAGGAAAGTACAATAAAAACAAAATCGAATAGTATGAAACCCGCACCGTGGCTCTTTCTCGAAACTCTCTCCCAGCTTCAAAGCGCGTTCCTTGGAATCAAAGTTAGGAAAAGCTGCTCCATTCATTCTACTTTACCACCCGGCTTGGTAAAAAGGTTTTAATATATATTTTGGTTGTCACAATAAAATTTGCCTACATCGTTGTACAAATCTGCAGTTTTGGTTTGTACCGTTCATATCTTTAACATAGAAAACGATTGTAAGGTTTTTGCCCCCAAAATATAAGGTTTTGGAGGGGTAATGTTGAAGCAAAGGTGGCCTTACAATCCGCCGGGTCCCGGGTTCGATACCCTCGTGAAGATTCAGTAGGCAATAAAATTACTGACAAACACAGCTAAGAGTGATTGCATAAAGAATATATATTGTGAAGAAAAAGGCTTAATATTACAGAAAAGCAAGATTTATAAAGATACATCAAGCATTACAATTAATGAGAGAGAAAAGACAGTTTACCTGCCTTACAGAGTCCAGAGGAAAGAGAGAGAAGGGGTGTTCTAATCTCCCATATTTATAAGTTTGAGGCTTGTTCTAAAAATAGAATCTATTGAAGTATCCCTATCTTTTATAAACTGTTTGAAACAATGGTGAATAAGGTGAGTGGGCTGTGAGAGACCTGGAGAAGAATTTCCAGAGAGTGGTAGAAAACTGGAAAGCTCTTCCGGGATTCAAGACAAAGTCAGACAAGTTCCTGCTGAACCAGAACGTACGCAGGTAAGGCTAGTCTCAGTTAGGGCGCTGGTCTTTGACCTATGGGCCGCCGCGTGAGCGAACTGCTGGGCACGATGGACCACCGGTCTGACCCAGCAGCGGCAATTCTTATGTTCTTATGTTCTTTAAGTTTAAAAGTTATGGGGAAAGGGAAGGGGGGCGCACACGGCAGGGGGGCAAGGAAGATGGGAGGGGAGGGGCACCACCACCCCAGGCGCCGCTCACCCTTTCCACGCCACTGTCTGTAAAGAGTTTTAAGTGACACCATACATGTAGTTCTGCTGACAATTCACAGATATGGCACTTGAACCCAGTTTTATAGAGAACTTGGAGATCGGTCAAGGCACGCTCTGTGGAATTTCTGAGGTTTTGCCGCCACAGGGCCTTCTTTAAAATACCTGCAGGAGTGCACGTGAGGAGTGACCTAGTGGTAGAGCTGCAGCCAGAGGTTGTGGGATCAAATTCCACCACTACTCCCTGTGACCCTGGACAAGTCACTTACACCCCTCCCCCCCCTTTAAAAGCCACATTAGGCTTTTTTTTTTATCACCAATCATGGCGGTATTAGCTCTGATGCTCATACACTTCCTATGAGCACTAGGGCTAATACAGCCACGACAAGCAATATATATTTTTTTTAACCCTACACAGCTTCGTAAAAGGAGCCTTTTATCCTCCCCAGATGCAAAATAAATACCTGTATACTGAATATGTAAATTAGAGAATGGCACAGTGACAAAATTCATCACCGTTCCCGTCCCCACGGATAACCGCGGGAAATAATCCCATGTCATTTTCTAGTGTCTATTTCAACCTCAGTCTTTCTACACCAGCATTCTTCAAAGCAAAGCTTGCGGGTCAGTGGTTGTGGCCATTCATACTCTGATTCTTATGTGAGCCAAGGATAATGAAGCCATTGTGACATCACTGATGTGATTGGCTCTTAGGCACTGGTGGAATGAGGCATTATGACATCACAATATCTGCTCTGGATACCAGACACTGTCATTCTCAACCTCAGTCCTTCTACACCAGCATTCTTCAAAGCAAAGCTTGCGGGTCAGTGGTTGTGGCCATTCATACTCTGATTCTTCCCTCTCTCCTTAAAGAATGACATGAAGATGGTTTCCCGCGGTTATCCATGGGGACGGGGACGGTGATGAATTTTGTCACTGTGTCATTCTCTAATGTAAACTGCTGTGCATGTGTAACCACAAAAGAGCAATATACAAGTCCCTTTCCTTTCCCCTTCCTCCTCCCCTCATCAGTCCATGAAGCAGGAGTAGCCATTTAACGAACATGGATAAAATAAGTGTCATTTGTTGGTGTTTCCATGTGTAAGCTTCCAAATATAACTGGCATCGCTTCCACATGTGGCAACCCTTTTTTTTTATATATATAAATCTATAGGAGCCACCACTTAAATAGTGAGGCCACAATTTCAAGTAGGTTCCATTTAGGATATAAGAGGGGACTGAAGGGAATGATTCTCTTAATCGCTTCTATAAAGTCCTGGTTGAAACGAGCACTTTTTGATATCCTGTGTAATACCTCTGAGCTGCTGTAAAGAGCAATGGGAAATTTTCTTTGGCATAACAGAGAACAACGGTGTAATTCTTAGACCAGTGTTTTTCAACCTTTTTACACCTATGGACCGGCAGAAATAAAAGAATTATTCTGTGGACCGGCATCGGTCCGTGGACAGGCGGTTGAAGAACACAGGGCTAAGTCGTGGGCCAGACCCCACCCATCTCTACCCAATCTCCACCCCAGATCCCGCCCCCCATAATAGTACTAATTGCACCTTACACGTCCTGTGCCTCATCTGGAAGCCTTCCCTCTGATGTTGCAACGTCAGAGAGAAGGCTTCCGGTTCAGGCGCAGGACGCACGTAGGAGCCGCTGCCCGTGGCTTTGTGCACTGAATCAGTTAGGAAGAGGGAGCTGGCTCGAAGATAACGCCGCATCGATCGCACCGTGGACCAGCGGTTGAAGAACACTGTTTTGGGCCTTATGCACGTGATGGCCCTGTGGACCTGCAGGAAATTTCTGTGGACCAGCACTGGTCCATGAACCGGTGGTTGAAGAACACTGTCTTAGACGATCACCTAAAGTGAGGTGCCTTAAGTATGTGTTCTAAGCGAAAGTTCTATAATGGAACTTGACATGAGTAATTGCTATTATAGAACGCTAGTGTTGAGTCCACAGTTATGCGCCTAACTTTAGACTGAAGCACTTACGCTGGCTCAAAGGCCTTGAGAATGGCAGGGACAAATGAGGATCAAGTACGCTAGGTACTGCGACCTAGATTGGTCATTGTTAGAAACAGGAGGCTGGGCTAGTTGGACCACTGGTCTGGCCCAGTATGGTTGTTCTTATGTAGTATCACATCGTACTTTATGCTATGAGTTTATTTTGTTGGCCAGAGTGGATGGACCATATAGGTCTTTATCTGCCGTCATTTACTATGTTACTATGCTGGTGTAAATGCTCACAGCTAACTGCTATCAGTCAGGAATGTAACTAAATGTTTTCTATAGCCTGTAGGACTCATAATAATAATAATTAAAAAAATAGAATCACATTACATGGAAATCCAACAACAGTGCATACAACCCAGGAGAGGGAACAAGGAATTCAACATGGAAACAACAATCGATTCTTGCTACTGTTTGTTTTTTGCCTTGGCTGCTTTATCAATAAAAATTATTTCAAAATAAATAAATAAAGACGTACAAAAACCATAATAGGTCGGCACTTGGATGTCCTAATTGTCAAAATATCCATGTGCCGATTTTCTGGATGTCTAGCAAGGCATTTTGCCTGCTTTGCATCCACAGTTCCGGGGGCATTTGGAGGCGGGTTTGGGGCCGGCTTTCTGCAAGATAGACTTGGACGTCTTATGGTGGTAATCAAACCTTTCCCAGGATGTCCTAGATGAAACTTAAACATTTTGGGCTAGACCTAATTTAGAAGTGTATAAGTGCCAAAAAGGTACTCCAACTTACCAGATGACTACTAGAGGGATTAAGTAATGACCCCACACACTCAACCCCAGTAGTCACTAACAATCTTCCACCCACAAAGATCTGAATAGAACAGTACATTCCTGTCTCTAGAACAGCATCACTTGATATGGAAAAGCTTAGTAGAGCATCACACAGTTGTCTTAAGTAACTTGGTAGGTGGGGCTAGTGAACCATAGAGAGGAGGAGCCAGACCCATAAGTCACTCTACTACATTTATGGTGGAAAATGTGAGGTCACCACAACCCTACGCTACTGCCATATAGGTGTCACCTATAGCCATAAGGGCTATTGGGGTGGTAGACAGGTGGGATTAGAAGGTATGGGGGGACTTATGGGGGGGGGATCATTTAAGTTTAAGTTTTGAAGTTTAAGTTTTATTAAAATTTTGATTCAATCGCTCTATCGTAATTTCAAAGCGATTTACAAATAAAATCATAAATTATGAGGAGGTTATGGTGATTTGTACTTCTGGCACCCTTTATGTGAGGTTCATAGCAGTGCCCTGTGTGGCCAGTCCATTGCACTGATGGCCACTCCCACATCCAAATGGTCTGGATTTGGACATTTTCAACTTGGACATTTCTGTGGTTAAAAATGGGGTATAAAGTTAGGCACCCTATAGGTGCAAAAAAAAAAAAAATAAAAATAAAAATTGGGGGGCATCGAGCAATTTGGCTTTAGAAAATGGCCCTCCGTGTGTGTAAGTTCTAGACTTGTCCCTGACCCACCCAAGCCCCTCCTACATCCACCTCCCTCCCCAGCAGTAACACACTTCGGAAATTACACACTAAGGGTTAGAGAATAACAAGTGCAGTTAAACATGCGCCACCAATTAGTGTTAATTAACTTCTATTACAGCCAATGATTGTTAATGCTAATTAGTGCCTAACTTAATAGTTAATTTACGCATGTAACTGGCAGTATTCCGTAACTTGTGCATGAAATTTTAATCGCTAGACACACAAAAATGGGCTCAGAAGATTATAGAATTAGAGGACAGATGTGTAGAAACATAGAAACATGTTGGCAGATAAAGGCCAAATGGCCCATCCAGTCTGCCCATCTGCAGTAACCAAGATCTATTCCTCTCTCTCTAAGAGATCCCAATTCCCACGTGCCTATGTCAGGCTTTCTTGAATTCAGACACTGTCTCTACCACTTTTTCCGGGTGGCTGTTCCACGCATCTACCACCCTTTCTGTAAAAAAAGTATTTCCTTAGATTACTCCGGAGCCTATCACCTCTCAACTTCATCCTATGCCCTCTCATTCCAGAGCTTCCTTTCAAATGAGACTCAACTCATGTGCATTTATGCCACATAGGTATTTAAACGTCTCGATCGTATCTCCCCTGTCCCGCCTTTCCTAAAGTATGCATTCACTTGAGACAGGACACACCTGAAACCCAGAACGCTATATGACCCTTCAGGTCATGACTATCCCTTTCTTGACTCTTGATGCTACAAGGGACACTTGTATTTCAACATGATCCCCATGGCTGGGATTCCTTGAAGGTTTCAGTGAAATGTGTGAATCCTTGAAGAGCAGCCCATTTGGCTCTGCTTTAGAAGGCTTGAAGATAGCTTATACCAAATTACTGTAGCTAAATTTAGATTTTTAATGAAAACAGAGCATCAGTTTGCAATTTACTATTTAATAGCTGCACTTGTGTTAATGAACGTGTCATAGATTTCCGTAAACATGAAACAGGAAACTACTTTCACTGTGCCAATTACCTTGGCAAAAGACAATTATTTGTATTCTCTGTTGCGAGACACACACCAAAAAGAAAATGGCAGGGATATATGAAGCTTCTTGACTTATAGACATGAGGCTTTTTCACTTGCAATTTAGTAAGACAGGACATGCAACATAGTGAAAAGGGCCCGACATAAGTAAGAATTGGGAAAAAAAATGATCCAGCCTGTTTAATATGCAATGCAAAATTTTTTTTAAAAATCCAGGATGGGAGAATAATGAATAAATAAGAGAAATAAGATAAAAGCAAATCATTTTTTATTTTCTATCTCTAAAGCATTATTCTGTAGGAAGCACTAATATATTTTGGTAATGAATTTTAAAATATTAATGCAGAAAAGGGCAATTATTAAAGAAATAATACAATGGTAATCTGATCTCCAGTAACTTAATTCAGTGGTTCCACCTTTAGCCTGGAATGGGAAACTCTGAGGCTGTTGGTATAGTTAAACAGATGAGCCTTGCTGGGTCAGACCAGAGGTTTTAAGTTTCAAGTTTTATTAGGATTTTATATACCGCCTATCAAGGTTCTCTAAGCGGTTTTTACAATCAGGTACTCAAGCATTTTCCCTCTCTGTCCCGGTGGGCTCACAATCTATCTAACGTACCTGGGGCTATGGAGGATTAAGTGACTTGCCCAGGGTCAACTCGTCCTAGCATCCTGTTTCTAACAGTGGCCAGTTTAGGATGCCAGAAAATATACTAGAGAACCAGTCAAAAATGTATCCTTTGAGGGTTGAAGAGGTATGGCAGGGCATTAGCTCCCAAATTCTGTGTATATACGGCACCCAAAGTTGACCACACTTCTGAGAGGCACGCATAAATATTTTGGATAATGAGCTCTGAACCATCAATAACTGATAATCGGTACTTATTAAAACTTGTGCTATTCTACAATGCAGTGTCTCTCAAACTTTTTTTTAGCTCCGGCATACTTCATCGAGCAAATATTTTTTGCTGTACATTATCATTTAAATTATACAATTGCAAAAACCAACCAAAAATGAAATTTGAGAGTTATTAATTTAAAGTTATTTAAGCTATGTATGGGTAATTGTAACAACGGTGAAACTAATGTAGATAGAATTGAATTGATAATCAATGTGATGGATGTGCTTGTTTTTGAGTGCAAATTAACTCAAAAGGTGGCTCAATGGTTGACAAGTAAACACACATTTCATCATCCACCATCTGCAGTCCTTCTCTTTTTTTTTCAATTTAATTTCTGTCAAAGCTGAAAATCCAAGTTTGCAAAGATAAAAAAAATCCAAACGATACAAAGCCTTCATTGTTTTGTTGCTCAAGTTAAGATAACTACTGCATATAAAATAAAATTACTTGCTGTTAGTTTTCAAGGAACAATTACGTCAAACAATGATGCTTATCTGGGCGGTTGTATCCTCACACACACAGACACTCATAATATTGACAGACTCTTGTGTACGTGACATACATGTCATCTATTCTAGTGTATATTTTTGAAGGGAATTTAAAAAATAAAATAAAATTCTGGAATGGGTAACCTGGAGACCACATTATCAAAAAGATGTGCGGAGAATCGAGTTGGTTCAGCGAATGACCACCAGGATGGTCTCAGGACTCAAGAACCTCCCATATGAGGAAAGACTGAATAAACTGCAGCTATACTCGCTCGAGGAACGTAGAGAGAGGGGAGACATGATTGAGACTTTTAAATATATCACGGGCCGCATCGAGGTGGAAGACGATATCTTCTTTCTTAAAGGACCTTCAACCACAAGAGGTCATCCGCTGAAAATCAAAGGCGGGCAATTTCATGGCGACGCCAGGAAGTATTTCTTCACCGAAAGGGTAGTCGATCATTGGAATGAACTTCCATTGCAGGTGATTAACGCCAGCAGCGTGCTCGATTTTAAAAAGAAATGGGATATGTATGTGGGATCTCTAGCCGGGTGAAGTCTGGGGGTGGGTCATTAGCGTGGGCAGACTTGATGGGCTACAGCCCTTTTCTGCCGTCATATTCATATTCTATGGTCACCCTACTCACAGCTCACTTTTCTCTATAAGTCATAAAGATGATAAAATAGATTTAAGGGTTAAGAAATTTGGAGAATGACAAAAGAACCATAGAAGACTTTGCTGCTTCTTGAAAATAAAGGAGATGCTACCACTGGGAGACAAAAGGAACAGATGGACTGCATATGTTTAATATTTTACTAAAGGAAAACAAAACCCGAAGTGAGCCTGGAATACTTAACAGCTGGAAGCACAATCACAAATGTTTCATCCTACATCATTTTTTTCCAAGGTAAAGGGCCTTTCCTACAACTCTTAGCAAACATCAAAATAATGAAAATGCATCATTCAGATCTGGGTTAAGAAGACAGTGTAGATATGTGGGGGGAAATGCTTTTAGCCTCTCAGGGATATTTTGAATTCATCTGTTTATCTAGAGTGGCAGGCACAGATCCTGTCCTAAATTTCAAAGCAGATGATCTGCGCATGCGTCGGGATCGCACACTAGAGATCCATGTCGGCGGAAGGAGGCCCCCGTTAGAATATTATTGGTTTCTGAATCCATCGGACCTGCCCGGACCGGACACGGATCGGTTACGATCGGGCAGGTTAGTAAATCTAGCCCAAAGTACTTGTACGTAATTCCCTGGATTCAAAAAAATGGTGTATAATACGTTGCACTTATTTTTGGCTTTAAAATGATTAAAGATTTACAAAAGAAAAAAGAACATGCAATGAATCCGGCTTGGGAACGGCATGTCAATGGGACATCGTTTTCTCTGCTTCCGGGGATGGAAGGTTTGAAGTTGAGCCCGAGTCCGAACCAGATGTGGGATATCCAAGCCTCAGCCAGCTGGCTGTAACTAGAAAGTCTCAACAACTGTACATGCCTTACGATCGCAATGAAACATTTCTGTGGCAAAACAAAACAATTATTTTCTCAGAGCATAATGGTACGGTTGAAAAGCTTTTATGCATTTTGTTTCTAAGGCCCACAAGAAGGTAATGCCTAGTACCGAATATCACAGAGAGCCAAATTGCTGGTTTCCTTCTCGGTGAAAGAAGAGCTGAGTTGTTAAGGTACCTACTGTGAAAACTCAGAGAGGCCATTAACAAATAGGCGTAGCGATGCCCGAGTCTGACATTAAAGCGCAGAGCACCGCAGGGCAGAAGGCAACCAGCCATTTGGCCTCACCTGCTCCTGCAGCCAGAGAGGAGACGAGGCCGGCAGCAGCTCCTGCTCCTGTCGTTCCACCTTAGCACCAGCAGGGCTAGCTCTTAACCATTATGCAGACTAAGCAGTGGAGAGCAGCAACTTCTGAGGGGAAAGCAATGGAGGTGGGCAAGTTTCTGTTCATTTACGCAGGTAAATGAACAATAGAGGGTTACAAATTTGGAAACCACCCATTTACACAGGTTTTAAAAAAAAGGTGGGCAATTTTAAAACCACCCATGTATATAGGTAAATAATCAACAGAGGTGGGCAATTTTCAAACAATTTACCCAGGTAAGTGTTTATGTTTATTAAAACATTTGATATACCGCCCTACCAATTTCAGTATCCCGCAGTTCGTGTGTGTATGCCTTCGAGTTGACCACTGACCCATGGCTGCATGCACAGTGAGAAAAAAACAAAACAAAAAAACAAACTTGTACTATAACTATGGCAAATTGTAACCTGTAACCCGTCCTGAGCTCTTTGCGGACGACGGGATAGAAAACAAATTAAACAAATGATGTTTCAAGGCAGAGTGCAGGAATGGTTTGCCATGGCCTTCTCCACTGTGTTGTTGCTGCTGCTGCCTACCGCACCTGGTATTCCCCAGTGGTCCCCCATCCAGGTACTTGCCAGACCTGGCCCTGATTAGCTCCTGATAGCACAAGCAGGCCTACCCAGGGCAGCCAGGCCATAACATTCTGATAAAGCAAAAGCATAAGTAGAAGGACTCCATTATATAGCCAGGCCAGTTCTAATCCTCATACATTCCAAGATCATTCATATTGGGTTGACTTAGAGAGATATGCCATGTCCTATCATAAGAACATAAGAATAGTCTTACTAGGTCAGACCAATGGTCCATCAAGCCCAGTAGCCCATTCTCATGGTGGCCAATCAAGATCACTAGTGCCTGGCCAAACCCCAAGGAGTAGCAACATTCCAGAATCTCAAAGAGTAGCAACATTCTAGAACCCCAAAGAGCAGCAACATTCCATTCAGAATCCTAAAGAATAGCAAAGTTCTGGAATCCCAAAGAGTAACAAAAGATTCCGGAACCCCAAAGAGTAGCAACATTCCATTCAGAATCCTCAAAGAGTAGCAACATTCCATGCTATCGATCCAGGGCAAGCAGTGGCTTCCCCCATGTCTTTCTCAAAAACAGACTATGGACTTTTCCTCCAAGAAATTGTCCAACCTTTCTTAAAACCAGCTACGCTATCCGCTCTTACCACAACCTCTGACAACGTGTTCCAGAGCTTAACTATTCTCTGAGTGAAAAAATATTTCCTCCTATTGGTTTTAAAAGTATTTCCCTGTAACTTGGAGTGTCCCCTAGTCTTTGTAATTTTTGACGAAGTGCAAAATCAATCCACATGTACCCGTTCTACTCCACTCAGGATTTTGTAGACTTCAATCATAACTCCCTTCAGCCATCTCTTATTCAAGCTGAAGAGCCCTAACTTTTTCAGTCTTTCCTCATACGAGAGGAGTTCCATCCCCTTTATCATCTTGGTCGCTCTTCTTTGAATCTTTTCTAATGCCGCTATATTTTTCTTGAGATAAGGAGACCAGAACTGAATGCAATACTCCAGATGAGGTCACACCATGGAGCGATAAGGGGCATTATAACATTCTTAGTCTTGTTAACCTTCTCTTTTTTAATAATTCCCAGCATCTTGTTTGCTTTCTTGGCCGCCGCCACCACACATTTGGCGGAAGGTTTTATCATATTGTCTACAATGATACTCAGACCCTCTACTTGGGCGCTAATCCCCAAGGTGGACCCTAGCATCCATTAACTGTAATTCAGGTTATTCTTCCCAATGTGCATCACCTAATATACCTCTTCCTGAAAATTAAAAGTTTCTTAAAAAAAACAATACTTTTAAAACCATTCTAAATTTCTTATAACTCTCTTTTCTTAACTCTAGCGCAGTGGTCTCAAACTTGCGGCCCAGGGGCCACATGCGGCCCGCCAGGTATTATTTTGCGGCCCGCGGTCTGTACCGCTGCCCGTTCTTTGCAACATCCTCCCCCTGGCCTCCCGCTCTTACCTTCAGCTAATTACCACAGCCTGCAGAGAGGATTGCCAGTGCTGTAGCGATCCTTGCAGGTTGCCGTCGTCCTCAGCAGCACGTTCCCTCTGCCGTGATTCTGCCCCTGATATCATAGGAGGGGTGGGACCATGGCAGAGGGAATGTGTTGTGGAGACCGATGGCAGCCTGCAAGGATCGCTACAGCACCGGCAATCCTCTCTGCAGGCTGCGGTAATTAGCTGAAACTAAGGCCCTCTTTTACTAAGGTGCGCTAACTGATTAGCGCGCGCTAAACGCTAATGTGTGCATGTTAGTCTATGGATGTGTTAGCGTTTAGTGTGTGCTAATTCGATTAGCGCGTAATAATCGATTAGCGTACCTTAGTAAAAGAAGGGGGAAGACTGGGAGGCCAGGGGGGAAAGCTGGAGAACGCTGCAAAGAAAGGGGGAACATGCAGGCCTTCCGGGAGGGCGGGAAGATTTATAAACTATAAAGAGTTTTACCTCATGCAAAATTGTCATTTGTTTAATAAGACATTAACCATTTTTTTCTGCGGCCCTCCAAGTACCTACAAATCCAAAATGTGGCCCTGCAAAGGGTTTGAGTTTGAGACTAGAGAATGACACGGTGACAAAATTCATCACTGTTCCCGTCCCCGCGGATAACCACGGGAAATAATCCCATGTAATTTTGTAGTGTCTATTTCAATCTCAATCCTTCTACACCAGCATTCTTCAACGCAAAGCTTGAGGGTCAGTGGTTGTGCCCAATTATACTCTGATTCTTCCCTCTCTCCTTAAAGAATGACATGAAGTTGGTTTCCCGCAGTTATCCGCGGGGACAGGAACGGTGATGAATTTTGTCACCGTGTCATTCTCTATTTGAGACCACTGCTCTAGCGGTAAGTTGTTCCACAACTGAAGGGGTAGACAAAAAAAAGGCCTTGTTTCTTGTTGCTACCCATGTAGCTCTATTTAATTGAGGAGTTCTAAGTGTACAATCCTGCAGGGATCTTAACACCCTTATAGAGGAATATGGTATAATCATAGAATGAAGATATTCTGGCTGTAGAATATGATAAATTCTATGAGTCAGGATTAGAAGCTTAAATTGTATCCTATAAGACCCTGGCAACTAGTGATATTTCAAGTATAATGGGGTAAAGTAAATCAAACAAAAAAACTCAAATGAGATGTCAAAAGATCAACCAACCAGTTACTTTATTATAAGTTCAAATCAAGTCTATAAATGAATGTCCATCTTGGTAAAAAGATCTCCTAGAGTGTTCCCTAGGATCCAAGTTTCGGCATCCGTAGAAGCCTTCTTCAGGAGATGAAAAACACTGTAGTAGACGATTTGAACACAAGTGGTCTAACAATAGATGCATCAACTGTCTAACCGCGGAACGGCGTCTTCAAGAGGCAAATGAGAAGAAGTATAATGGGGTAACAGTCAGATTTATTATAATTCCCCAATAACTGCACTGTCATATTCTGTAACGTGAAGAACAGACGGTGAGAAATTTTCAAACCACCCATTTATCCAGGTAAATAAACTATAGACAAGTATGCTTCCAGAAAAACACGCATACATGACCATGCGTCAGTACTTTAGTATCTATGATCTGGAAAGCTGCCATACACATAAATGCAAACCCTTAGGACTCAAGGATCTCCCGTATGAGGAACGACTGGGTAATTGCAGCTGTACTCACTCGAGGAACGCAGAGAGAGGGGAGACATGATCGAGACGTTCAAATATGTCACAGGCCGTATCGAGGTGGAAGAGGATCTCTTTTTCCTTAAAGGACTCACGGCAACAAGAGGGCATCCGTTGAAAATCAGGGGTGGGAAATTTCATGGCGACACCAGAAAATATTTCTTCACCGAAAGCGTGGTTGATCACTGGAATAATCTTCCACAACAGGTAATTGAAGCCAGCAGCGTGCCAGATTTTAAGAAAAGATGGGATTGGCATGTGGGATCTCTTCATGGAGGTAGTTAGGGGTGGGCCATTAGTGTGAGCAGACTAGATGGGCCATGGCCCTTTTCTGCCGTCATGTTTTATGTTTCTATGTTTCTATTACCATTTATTTTATTAGGTACGTATACACTGCTGGAGAAGACTTCTACGAATCCCATGGACAGCTAGAATCACCAACAAAAATGTTCTTGATCATATAAACCCATAGTTCTCCCTGGAAGGCAAGATTACCAGACAGAAGCTGACCTATTTTGGACATGTGATGAGGGCAAATTCACTAGAAAAGGAGGTTCTACTCGGAATGGTCAGAGGTAAAAGGAAGCAGGGGAGACCAAAGGCCCGTTGGCTGGATACCATCAAGAATGACATGGGAATGAACATCAAGCAACTGAAAGAAGCTGTGGAAAACAGGGAAGCCATGGCGAGGAATGGCCTAAAGATTATCCAAGGGTTGGACACAACTGAGTGGATAGTAGTAGTAGTAGTAGTAGTAGTATATTCTTCCTATCAAGCAGTTTACAATCAAGTACTCAGGTGTTTTCTCTATCTGTCCCAGTAAGCTCACAATTTATCTAATGTACCTGAGTCAAAGGAGGATTAATGACTAGATTCATTAAGCAAACCGATCGTGTACCGATCGGTTTGCGAGCCAATTTCCCTCCAACCCAATTCACTAACCTGTCTACCGATCCATTTCTGATCCGTGCATGCAAATGAGGGAAACAGCATGCAAAGTAGGAAGGGACGCGATTCACTAAACAAAAATCTTGAACACCGACTGGGCTGGCCGATCAACAAGAAGCGACTGCTGGGGACCAGTCGCTCACCTCCTTTCCGACTGTCCTGCCAGCCCTGAAATAAACCCGCTCTCTGCCGCGACCTGCTCTTTGCCTCCCCGACTCTCTCTCTGCCTCTCCCGGCTCTCCTGCTCTCTGTCCCTATCTCCTGCTCTTGGCCCCTGACTTTCCAGCTGTCTCGCCGCCCTGATCATCCCCGATCTCCTGCCCTTCCCCGCAGTGCGAGCCCGTGGTTTTAACCCATGGGTTTAAAACGGGTTAAAACCACAGGCTCGCGAAGTAGAAAACAACAGCAAAAAAAGTTTTAAAAAACAGTCAGTTAGTAAAAAAAAAGTAAAAAAGCTCTGCTGGGCATGAAGGGCCAGTGCATGCACAGACCATCTACAGCAGGGATCTCAAAGTCCCTCCTTGAGGGCCGCAATCCAGTTGGGTTTTCAGGATTTCTCCAATGAATATGCATGAGATCTATGTGCATGCACTGCTTTCAATGCATATTCATTGGGGAATCCTGAAAACCCGACTGGATTGCGGCCCTCAAGGAGGGACTTTGAGATCCCTGATCTACAGTCAAGGAAGATGGTTAGCACATGCTCAAGGATCGCTCTGGTGGGGGTGGAGGCGCGTTAACGATAGTGTGACCATATGGCTCCAGAACATAAGAACATAAGAACATAAGAACATAAGAACTGCCATCTCCGGATCAGACCTTCGGTCCATCAAGTCCGGCGATCCGCACACGCGGAGGCCCTGCCAGGTGTACACCTGGCGTAATTTATAGTCCACCATATCTTTATATGCCTCTCTTAAGGAGATATGCATCTAGTTTGCTCTTGAAGCCTAGGACGGTCGATTCCGCAATAATCTCCTCTGGGAGGGCATTCCAGGTGTCAACCACTCTCTGAGTGAAGCAGAACTTCCTGACATTAGTCCTGAACCTGTCCCCCCTTAGCTTCATTACATGTCCTCTAGTCCGTGTCAAATTGGACAGTGTAAATAATCTTCTCTGCTCTATTTTGTCGATTCCTTTCAGTATTTTGAAGGTCTCGATCATATCCCCACGCATTCTCCTTTTCTCAAGGGAGAACAATCCTAGTGTTATAAGTCTATCCTCATATTCCAGTCTCTCCATACCCTTCACCAGTTTTGTTGCTCGTCTCTGCACCCTCTCCAGCAGTTTTATATCCTTCTTTAGGTAGGGAGACCAATGTTGGACGCAGTATTCCAAGTGTGGTCTGACCATTGCCCTATAAAGCGGCATTATAACTTTCTCCGATCTACTCGAGATTCCTTTCTTTATCATGCCCAACATTTTATTTGCCTTCTTTGCCGCTGCCGCGCATTGTGCCGACGGCTTCAGGGTCCTATCTATCAGTACACCCAGGTCCCTTTCTTGTTCACTCTTCCCCAGAGTTGCACCTGACATTGTATACTCGTATTCCTTATTTTTATTGCCTAAATGCATTACCTTGCATTTCTCCACATTGAACTTCATCTGCCATTTCTCCGCCCATGTTTCTAACCGACACAAGTCGCTCTGGAGTTTCTCTCTATCCTCCATATGGCTCCAGAAAAAAGGGGACGGATTGAGACATCCGGGTTTTACTTCCATTGAAAGCAACCAAGATGTCTCAATCTGTTCTCCTTACTTCCATTGCTTTCAATGGAAGTAAAAACCGGATGTCTCAATCTGTCCCCTTTTTTCTGGAGCCATATGGTCACACTAGCCAACGATCATCCCCATTTGCATGCAGGCCTTTAGTGAATTCGTCAGCCTGCATGCAATTGCCCACGGATCAGGCACGGAGAGGTAGGTTAGTGAATAGCCCTAAGTGACTTGCCCAGGGTCACGAGAAGAAACATGGGGTTTGAACCCACAACTTTAGGGCACTGAGGCTATAGCTCTAATCTCTGGGCCAACTCCTTCCTACCATGTAGCCCCCTTTGATATTTTAGATGTTGACACTTCTAAATTGAATGAGTATCCACATCCATCCCTTCGTGCATTTTAGAAAGGGCCTTTTGTTGGCAGAACCTTATTTGAAAACACTAGCCAAAATTGACTGGGCATCTCAATTCCTATTTCTACATTCCGTCTATAAATGGGGCTGTGTGTAGGTGCATCTAAAAAAAGATGGAGTCTCCTGTCAATGAGGACATATCAGTTTTCATCTATTCCCTTTGAGTAAGTTTATGTGTCTGTTAGTATGATATAATATATAATAATAATAATAACTTTATTTTTCTATACCGCCAACATCCAAAAAGTTCTAGGCGGTTCACAGAATAAAGAGGACTGGACAGTCCAGTGATGATACAAAGCACACAGAAAAGCAGTACAATATTTCAATAGTGAAAAATACAATAAGAAACGATGACATAGTCATCAGTCAAGTAATACATTTTTTGAACAAATAGGTTTTAACCAGTTTTCTAAAGGTGCAATACGATCCAAGTTTCTTTATTTTTGATATACCGTCTATCAAAACAAGTGTCTAGATGGTGTACAATATATGGGACAATTAAAATAGGTAAATAAAAACAATATTTTATCAAATATTAAAAATACTAGACATTCGAATTAACGTACATCAAACGGAGAGAAAGTAAGGGAGGGAATGGTTATTTAAAATACATCGAAGTAAAATTAATTAAAAGGGCGGTAAATGGGGAGTGGCAAAAACATTAGGAGGGGAATCATTTTTTTAAAAAAAGTATTAGATGTTGCAAAGCTTCACATGAATCAAGGAATTAAGAGACTGAAGCTAATACTAAGGAATAAAGGCATCTTTAAAAAGGAAGGTTTTAAGTTTGGCTTTAAATTTAAAGATGCAGATAGTTGAATCAGATTTTTACCCACAAGTGAGACTAGAGGGAATATGAAAACTAAAAACACACTCAAATATAAAAATGCATTAAAAACCTTTAAGCATTCTAAAGTGCCGCCTTTCTTTATGACACAAATGGAATTTAAGTGCCCAACACAATGAAGACCTATTAAATGCTATTTGGTTGACTCACTTTTTTTTTTCTTTTACTAAGAATTAACTTCCCTTTTATTTTTCAGATGAAATAAAGAACCTAGAAGACACCAGAGGCTGAGTTCATCCGTCACGCCCCTTCCCATGTTTAAAAGCAGACCCAAACCCCACCTTTTCGATATAGCCTTCAATCCATAACCCCACTCCCCACTGCCCACCACCCTAGCCAGCAGATTAACCATCCCCTTAACTTTATCCCCTCCCTGGCATCCTATTTGTTTGTCTTGTCTGTTTAAACTGACTTACTACTAATGCAGAGAGGTTTTCAAAATGTAAAGCAGAGTGGATTTTACTTAAAAATCCTTCTTTACTCCCTAGAGTCTTTCCATAAAATCTATAGCAGACAACGCAAATGGACTTTGGTGTTTTTCTATACTGTCAATATTGCCCAGAAACAGCTTGCAGGGCTTTTGAAATGCTTCAAACCTAACCCTCATTATAAAAACCGTGCAGTCTGGGCCTTAATATTGCATCTTGAAATTTGAATTCCCTGACCCTGTCTTGCCCTGCTCTTCCAGCAATAGCTAAGCCTTCCCAGAATGCCCTGTGTTGCAGCCAGACCTCAGCTGCCTCTCTATGCTCAGGCAGCTGCTGCTGTCACTGTGAGCTTTGCTATCTCTATGAGCAAGCCCTGTTGGTACCAGAACAGAACACCCCCAAGCCTCAGCACTGCAGGGGGAGCAGTTTCCTGGCTTGTCTGCTGCTGTAGTTTCCCTGATATCTTGGCTGGCTTCTCTCCTAGACTCCTAGGGTCTCCTGCAGTCCCTGCTGCTATCACAGTGGCTCTGCTAGGTCTATAAGCAGGATTGTCCCCTAGATTCAACAATGCAGCAGGAGCTGTCTCCTGTGCTCCCTGATGCTTTTCCTATTTGTCACTGGTTCTCCACCCATTCTTCCCAGCACCCATGGGGTTTTCTACTGCTTGGACTCTGGCAGGCTGTTTCTCGCTTCTCGCTGGCAACCTCCAAGAATACATAGACACGGGGAAGGGTGGACATCCGCTACTACCATTTGTACTGTTTATTACTTGGGTATAAAAGCAAACAGAAACAGTGCCCTTACACTGTGACAGCTATGTAGGACAGACTGCTCAAGTTACAGCCACAAAGACTACTGTACCTTTTAAACAGTTGACAATATGCAGACCAATTATGTGAGTGCTTTAAAAAAACTTTACAATATCTTATGAGCCCAATCTACAGGTGATTAACAGATCAGGATGGAAAGTGATTTTAATTGGCAATTCGGAGAGTGGAGATGTCAGCCATTGAGAAAGTGAACAGCTAAGAGAGCTTTTGTATGACTTTAAAACAGCAGCAGATGTGTCTGAAAAAGTTAGACAAGTTCCTGCTGAACCAGAACGTCTGCAGGTAAGGCTAGACTCAGTTAGGGCACTGGTCTTTGACCTAAGGGCCGCCGTGTGAGCGGACTGAAGGGCACGATGGACCACTGGTCTGACCCAGCAGTGGCAATTCTTATGTTCTTATATGAAGACAGCTGCCTCTCTTTATTCAGAAATTACAAGACCAAGATAAACAATTGCACAAAACATTAAAAGGGGAAAATACAAACCTGAGAACACAACCTATTAACAAATTAAAAAAAAAAAAAAAAAAATACTCAAGGTGATCATTTTCAGGAACTTCAGGGGGAAAGACTCACATTTTATATTGGCATACAAAGAAACAGAAATTAAAAATTAGATCAAAAGTTAAAATTACAGGAACCTCATAGAAATAGAAAAGCCAGGAATTGAAGTATATGATACTCAACCCAGCAGATTCAAACTGACAGGGCTGAGTCCTCATCCCCTCATGCAAACCTTTCACTGAAACATGCCAAGTGAGTAATTTGATTTTTTATATATATATATATATATAAATCTTTATTGATTTTATTAAGCATATAAAAAGTGCAACACATATACACTCAAAAATTCAATAAACAGCACTTACATACTTGCAAATTACTAAAACAATTTACCCATCCCTCCCCCACCCCTTCCTGGAAGCACGTGGAACTAAGATCAAATCTGGTAAGTGAATACTAATCATTAAGGTGTTTAACAAATGACTCCAATGGACTCCAAATTTCTTGAACATTCCTAATTTTCCCAGATTGCTCCGCTAACATTCTTTCATAACGGTAATAGAAACAAATTGTTTCCCACCAAAAAGAAAAATCCACTCTATCCCAAGTTTTCCAATTTCTGGTGATTAGTTGTATGGCCACCCAGTCATTATAAGAAGAAGTCTATCTTTATTTTTGTCAATTGGACTTTTAGGTTTCAACAACGTTCCAAATAAAATCACATCATATGACAGGGGTAGTCACTTCCGGTCCTTGAGAGCCGGAGCCAGGTCAGGTTTTCAGGATGCAGCGAAACTGGACCACACTATCTCCAACCTGCTGATAACAACAAACGACTACAAATATTTTCGCAAAGAAATCAAAATCCACCTATTCAAAAAATTTATAGAGATGGCTTAACCCCAACCGGACCCCCCTCAGTGCAACTCCCTCCTCCTCCTTCCTTCACCAGTTCCCTTCTCTTTAGCCTCAAGCATGTCAACTGCTTCCCTAACGGTATATATAGTGGATCTGCACTATTTCCTATTTGTACAGCATCTTGTAGCTCTTGAAATATACAGCTCCATTATTCTTGTAACTTCTCCTGGAAATGACCAGAATTCTCTCTGTAATTATCCTGGAAATGTCCAGTTGTCTCTTTTGTAATCCGCCCAGAACTGCAAGGTTGAGGCGGAATAGAAATCAGTAATGTAATGTAATGTAATATCCATAATAAATATGCATGATTTAGATTTACCCCAAATTGATTTCCAGAAATTAAGGGCTCCTTTTACTAAGGTGTGCTAGCGTTTTTAGCATGCGCTACATTGCCGCGCACTCTAACCCCGTGCTACGCACCAAAAACTAACGCCAGCTCAATGGTGGCATTAGCATCTAGCACAGGGGTAGGGGACTCGAGTCCTCGAGAGGTGTATTCCAGTCGGGTTTTCAGGATTTCCTCAATGAATATGCATTGAAAGCAGTGCATGCAAATAGATCTCATGCATATTCATTGGGGAAATCCTGAAAACCCGACTGGAATATGGCTCTCGAGGACCGGAGTTCCCTACCCCTGGTCCAGTGCATGCAGCAATGCAGCGCGTGCTACGCGCTCGCTAAAACCGCTAGCGCAGCTTAGTAAAAGGAGCCCTAAGTATCAACGGACAACAAAATAAAAGACGATCCAATGTCCCCACTTCAAGATGGCAGTGCCAACATCTATTCAATTTTGTGCTATCCAGTTTTTGAAGTCTGACTGGAGTCCAAAATATTCTATATAATAGAAAAAAACAAAGGGCTCCGATGGGGGTTACTGCATTGGACATTTCATCACGCGCTAACCCCCGCGGCAGCCTAAAATCCTAACGCCTCGTCAATAGAAACATAGAAACATAGAAATAGACGGCAGATAAGGGCCAAGGCCCATCCAGTCTGCCCACCTTAATGTCCCTCCCCTACCTTCGCCCTATGAATAGATCCCTCCCCTACCTTCGCCCTGTGAATAGATCCCATGTGATGATCCCATTTGGCCTTAAAATCAGGCACGCTGCTGGCCTCGATCACATGCAGTGGAAGACTATTCCAGCGATCAACCACCCTTTCTGTGAAAAAGAATTTCCTGGTGTCAGCTCGTAGTTTCCCTCCCCTAATTTTCCACGGATGCCCTCTTGTTGTCGTGGGACCCTTGAAAAGGAAGATATCTTCCTCAGTCTCTATGCGGCCCGAGAGATACTTGAACGTCTCGATCATGTCCCCCCTCTCTCTGCGCTCCTCGAGTGAGTATAGCTGCAATTTGTTTAGCCGTTCCTCGTATGGGAGATCCTTGAGTCCTGAGACCATCCGGGTGGCCATTCTCTGAACCGACTCCAGTCTCAGCACATCCTTGCGATAATGCGGCCTCCAGAATTGCACACAGTATTCCAGATGGGGCCTCACCATGGATCTATACAACGGCATAATGACTTCCGGCTTTCGGCTGACGAAACCCCTGCGTATGCAACCTGTGACTTGTCTTGCTTTGGATGAAGCTTGCTCCGCTTGATTGGCAGCCTTCATGTCCTCACTGATGATCACCCCTAGGTCACGTTCTGCTTCAGTTCTTGTTAGGATCTCTCCATTTAGGGTGTAAGTCTTGCATGGATTTTGGTTGCCCAGGTGCATAACTTTGCATTTTTTGGCATTGAAGCTGAGTTGCCAGGACCTAGACCAGCGCTCCAGTAGGAGTAGGTCGTGCATCATGTTGTCGGGCATTAAAACAGGTACTAGCGTGGCAAGCAGTTTAACGCACGGTATTCCGCGCGCTAAACCTCTACCGCGCCTTTGTAAAAGGACCCCAAAATGTGTCGCATAGATGCTGAAGCTGTGCAACGCATCCTCCGAGTCCAAATCCATGGCCATTGAGTAGTAGAAATGTTTTATTGTGTTTCCATACACCAGATATCTCTTGAGCTTGTTCTTGGGTTTTTGGAGAGGTACTCGTATATTCATTTATACCAGGGGTGCCCACACTTTTTGGGCTTGCGAGCTACTTTTAAAATGACCAAGTCAAAATGATCTACCAACAATAAAATTTAAAAAAAACACAAAGCACACTGTACACATAGAAAATGTTAATTATCATTCTTATTCCAGGGTTTTTCAAAGAGGTCAAAGCAGATGACTCTATGCACTATCACCTCAATAACAACCATACAAAAATAGACAAATATACCCCCCTCCCTTTTTACTAAACCACAATAGCAGTTTTAGTACAGGGAGCTGCGCTGAATGCCCAGCGCTGCTCTCGACGCTCAAAGGCTCCCTGTGCTAAAAACCTCTATTGTGGTTTAGTAAAAGGGGACCTTAGTGTAAAATATAGACAGCAGATATAAATTCAGACACATTTTGATCACTAAATTTTAAAATAAAATAATTTTTCTTACCTTGTCTGGTGATTTCATGAGTCTCTGGTTGCACTTTCTTCTTCTGACTGTGCATCCAATCTTTCTTCCCTTCTTTTAGCCTGTATGCTTCCTCTCCTCCAGACCTCATTCCCTCCCCCAACTTTTCCTTCTTCTCTCCCTTCCCTTTCTTTCTCTCTGCCTCCCTTTCATTTTTTTCTGTTTCTCTTCTTTCCTTCTGTCTTACCTGCCTGCCCTTTTTCTTTCTTTCTCCCTGCCCTCCCCCAAGCCACTGCCACTGCCAACGGGGACCAAACTGCCATCGGGACCAGGACCCAAACTGCCACCAATAATAGGCCCGAAAGCCGCCGCCGCCCCAAGCTGTCCCTGCTTCGGCCGACCAGCATCGCGATCGACCTATTGGGGGAAATGCTGCCGGGTCCTGCCTTCGAGGAAACAGAAAGTAGGCAGGACCCGGCAGCAAGAAGAGGAAATGCTTCACTAACCTGTCTCCCGCCTTAGCCCGTAGCGAACGCTTGCTTCAGGGCTCTCAACATGTGCGTGCCGGCCTTCCCCCCCCCCCCCCTGGACATAACTTCCGGTTTCGGAGGGAAGAGAAGAGAAGCCGGCACGCACACGTTAGATTCCGGAGCATAAGTTCGCTACGGGCTGAAATCTCCAATCCGGGTTTTTTTTTAATGTTCAGCAGCGGCGGCAGCAGATGACAGCTGGGTGGACCGCCCAGCTAAAAGGCCCTAGGGAGAACACAGAGGAAGGCTGATCGGCCCGGTAGATCAGGACGGCAACACGAGTCTCACGTTGCCTTCCTGAGCTACTGGTCGATCGCGATCGACGTGTTGGGCACCCCTGATTTATACCATTTGGAGGCATGATGTCCTTGAATATCCACTTGGAAACATACGGCTGGCAGACTAAAGAACGCCATTCAGGGAACCCTTTCTGAACGGCTTATTTTAATTGCAACCATTTATAACCTTGAGTTCTTGGAATATTAAACAATTGCTGGATTTGAAGTAAAGACACCAATTTGATTTACAGTATTAATATTTTTGTTTCTCTTTTCTTACAGTTAACCTATTTTTGCCTAATTATTTGTCTGGGACTTGCGTCTGTGGTATGCGACATGAATAACATAACATAATATAAAGGGCTCCTTTTACAAAGCCGCGATAGCGTTTTTAGCGCACGCAGAATTTTAGCGCGTGCTAAATCCACACTACGCGGCTAGAACTAACGCCAGCTCAGTGCGCACGCAGAAATTTAGGGTGCGCTAAAACCGCTAGCAGAGCTTTGTAAAAGGAGCCCAAAATTTTATTTATATCTCATAAAGCATTTCAGTTCAATGCAGGTAGCAAAATAAATAAATTTTAAAAAATTTGTGAATTACACAATAAAAACATACATATAATTACATCTTTCCCTCCCAAATTTCCTAAACAAGTAGGTCTTTAATGATCTCCTAGAGCAGGGGTAGGGAACTCCAGTCCTCGAGAGCCATATTCCAGTCGGGTTTTCAGGATTTCCCCAATGAATATGCATGAGATCTATTTGCATGCACTGTTTTCAATGCATATTCATTGGGGAAATCCTGAAAACCCGACTGGAATATAGCTCTCGAGGAATGAAGTTCCCTACCCCTGTCCTATAGTGTACTTAGGAAACAGAACATTTTATTAAAGAGTGCAATTCGAGCTCCAAACTAGGATCCATCCTAAATATTTGGTATATATGAGGGGCCGCTGAAAAGTTCTCCGCTCAGCCAAGAAGGTTGGGGCAGTTTCCATCGAGGCCTGTACACTTAAGCCCCCCTGTATGAAACTGCATTAGGCTTTTTTATCGCCAGACACTGTGGTATTTGTTCCAACACTCATAAGTTTCAAGTTTATTAAAAGTTTGTTGTACGCACAATATCAAATACTTCAATGCGTATGACAATTTAAAATTAGGAGACAAAAATAAAACAATTTATTCAAATAAACATACATGTACACAAGTAATTAGCGATACAAAAGGGAAGAGGGGTGAACAACAATCTTTGAAGAATGCAAGAGTACATTTAGGGAAAAACCAACATCAGGAGGGTGATGAAGAATGTTTTAGAAATATGGCTAAGCCTAAAAAGAGGATGGGGGAGGTTGTGACCTATACATAAGGTCTGGTTAAAATTAGGCATTTCAGCTTGGGATTGATGACAGAATTATCCTATCTATGACTCAAATGCGTCTTTGTACAGGTGGCATTTGAATGTGCTTTTAAATTTTTCTAATAGATTGGTAAATTGCTCCAAAGTTGGGGTGCTATGACTGAAAAAATTGTAGATCTTATGGTACCTATTATTTTTAGAGAAGGGATAGTCAGCAAATGCTGTTCCGTTGATCTAAGTGTCCTGGCTGGAGAATAAGGTATCAAAAAATGATCCAGAAATACTGGTGCATTGGTTTGTTGGATTTTGAAGGTTATCAGTGCAATTTTATAGATTATTCTGTGCGAAATTGGTAAAGAGGTGTGACATAATCATATTTTTTGGAGTTAGTAATAATTTTTATTGCTGTATTTTGTATAATTTGTAGCCTTCTTATTTCTTTCTGAGTTATGCCATGGTACAATGTGTTGCAGTAATCCAGCCTAAGTAATCCAGCCTAAGTAATCCAGCCTAAATAACCAAAGAATGAATTAGAATATTAAGAGCTTCTGGTTTTAAGACTTTGGATAGAGATCTAATGAGACATAACTTATAGAATTCCTATGAGCATCGGAGCTAATACCGCCACGGCCGGCAATTTAAAAAAGCCTAACATGGCTTTGTAAAAAGGAGGGGACGACTCCAGTGATTTCTCCACTTTTTTTTTTTCTTTGCCAGAAAAATACGCAGCACTGTACAGAGTCATGAAGGAGACAGTTCCCGCTCAAAAGAGCTTACAATCTAAACAGACAAGACAAACAGGAGGCCAGGGTAGGGGATACAGTTGGGGATGTTTAATCTGCTGGCTAGGGTGGTGAACAGTGGGCAGTGGGGTTATGGATTGAAGGCTATGTCGAAAAGGTAGGTTTTTAGTCTACTTTTAAACATGGTAAGTGAAGGGGCATGATGGACATACTCAACGCACCTTTAGTGTATATATTGGTGGGTCCTCTTCTGCTGCTACCCCACTAGCGGTTGGTGTCTTAGGACCTCTTCTCTTCTCTCTCTACACCTCTTCCCTCGGTGCCCTGTTCTCCTCCCATGGCTTCCAGCATCATCTTTATGCTCATGACTCCCAGCTGTACCTCTCTACACCTGAAATTTCACCTAAAGTCCATGAAAAAGTCTCTGCTTGTTTGGCTGACATTGCTGCCTGGATGTCCTGCTGTCATCAGAAACTAAATATGTCCAAGACCGAGCTGCTCCTCTTTCCTCCTCAACCCTCTGCTCCTCCTCCTCTTCCTTTCTCCATCTCTGTAAATAATACTGTCATTGTTCCAGTCTCCTCTGCTCGCAACCTTGGAGTCATCTTCGATTTTGACCTCTCATTTTCTACGTATATCCAACATGCTGCTAAGACCTGTCGCTTCTATCTCTACGATATCTCCAAAATTCGCCCCTTCCTCTCAGAGCACACTACTCGGACCCTTGTCTAAGCTCTCGTAACCTCACACTTAGATTACTGCAATCTACTCCTAACAGTGTTGCCTCCCCTCCTTGCAATCTGTGCAAAACTCTGCTGCGCGACTCATCTTCCACCAACCTCGCTACACTCATGTCGCCCCTCTCCTTAAGTCACTTCACTGACTCCCTATCCGCCATCACATACAAAATCTTATTGCTGACCTACAAGTGTGTTTTTTCTGCTGCCCCTCAATCTCTCTCCTCGCTTCTCTCTCCTTATACACCTCCCAGAGAACTCCATTCCTCAGTTAAGTTGCTCTTAGCTTTACCCTTCTCCTCCACTGCCAATTCCAGACTTTGTTCCTTTCATCTAGCTGCCCCCTATGCCTGGAATAAATTACCCAAGTTTGTCCGTCAAGCCCCATCCCTTCCCATGTTTTAAAGCAGACTGAAAACCCACCTTTTTGATATAGCTTTCAATCCTTAACCCTACTCCTCTGCCCTCCAGCCCAGCCAGCTGATTAACCGTTCCCCTCAACTGAATCCAAGCCATCCTGTTTCAGTCTTTGGGAAGCTGAGCTGAGATTGTGATGTCACAATGCCTCATTCCACCAATAAGAGCCAACCTCATCAGTGATGTCACAATGACTTGATTGTCCTGTACTCCCCTCTGCCCTCCAACCCAGCCAGCTGATTAACCGTTCCCCTTAACTGTATCCATGACATCTTGTTTGTCTGTCTTGCCTGTTTAGATTGTAAGCTCTTTCGAGCAGGGACAGTTTTCTTACTCTTTGTGACTCTGTAAAGCGCTGTGTGCGTCTGGTAGCGCTATAGAAATAATTAATAGTATTAGGTAATTTATTTCAGCCATATGGAGCAGCTAGATGAAAGAAACAAAGTGTGGAATTGGCAGTGGAGGAGAAGGGTATAGTTAAGAGCAGCTTATCTGAGGGCGGAGTTACCTTAGGTTCCTGTCCAACTGAACACCTAGAATTTATATGGTTGATTCCAGTGGCATAGTGAGGGTGAGAGGCGCCCCCCCCCTCCCCGACCTCATCTCCGCCACCCCCTGCTCCTTCCCTGATCCTTCCTGTCGTATGCTCTCCCTCCTCCTTCCCTTCCCCCGTCCCTCTAATTGAAGTTGCCGCTCACGGCGGTCAACAACGTGCCCCTCACGACCCCCATCGGCTCTCCCTCTGATGTCACTTCCTACATGCAGCATCCGGATGTGACGTCAGTGGGAGAGCCGACGGGGGCGTGAAGAGCACGTTGTTGACCGCCATGAACAACTTCAACTAGAGGTATGGGGAAGGGGGTGCGCGGTTGGAGGGGAGGACTGGGAAGAGGCAGGGGTGGAGAGAAGGAGGCAACATGGCGTCCAGGGCAGACCACCCCCTCTCCCATACTACTGGTTGGTTCTACAGGATAATTTATACCATTCAAAAGTAAACTAATCTCAACTGGTTTAGTGGGAGGAGCAAAAAATAATTTGTTTTCTGCATTAAGCTTTGACTTAAATTCCATTGTCCATTCCTCGACATGATTTGATCACATTGTTTTGAAGGCAGAGGAAATAGTTAATACAGCAGTAAAATTGTAACTATGCAACCTGGACAGTTTTACTCTGAGATGACTGGAGGAAGGAGGGGCCTAGTGGTTAGAGCCACAGCCTCAGCACCTTGAGGTTGTAGGTTCAAATCCCACACTGCTCCTTGTGACCCTGGGCAAGTCACTTAATCCCCCATTGTCCCAGTTTGTGAGCCCACTGGGACAGATAGGGAAAATGCTTGAATACCTGATTGTAAACCACTTAGATAACTTTGATAGGCAGTATATAAATACTTATAAATATAAATATAAATGTTGAAACGTAATGAGCATAATTATGATCCCTGAGGAACCCCACAAGAATTACTCCAGGTATGAGAAAGGACCTCCTCAGACAGTACCCAACAGGTCCTTCATATAGAGAAGGGGTGTCCAACTTGCGAGCCGAGGGCCGTATGCGGCCCTGTGAAGTATTTTCTGCGGCCCCAGTCAAGGACAATGCAGTGTTTTCCTCTGCTACCCCTGGGTGTTTACCGTCTTGCCAGCTCCCTCCTCTGTCTTGCTGCAGTGCTTGCGCATTTGTGCGGCCCCAGAAAAAAAAGTTTTGGCCAATGCGGCCGAGGGAAGCCAAAAGGTTGGACACCCCCGATATAGAGTTTTTTCCGTACACCTCTGTTACTGCTGTTTTTCAGACTGGCACATATCCTTTTTTCGCAGCTATTCATTTTAACATCGTCTAAACTTACCCCCCCCCCCCCCAGACACACATACACACACACACACACTCTCTCTCTCTTCGCATAACCAAAAGATTTTAAGAGTTTTCAGAAATGTGAAGTTTCCTATTTTTGAAAGCGTTCGGCTATACAGAATTAGTAAATAAAATCAAGTTTCAAGTTTAGTTGTAATGCAATGTCTGAACTCAGAATTTATTTCTCAAATCACTTATATTTAGATGCATTACCTTATGTAAGCTTGAACTTATTGTTACTATTTTGGTTGTCATTTATTGAAAATATAATAAAATATTTGAACTTAAAAAATGTGTTGTACACACAATGTCAAGTACTTCAATGTGGGAAGGGGTAAAACGTGGACCTGATGGACCTCGCGGATCTAAATCTGAGGTCCGTGCCACTTGTAGTTGGTTTCTGGCTCTGACAGACCTCGATGACAATTTAGCGCTGACAGATCCATCTCAGCATAGGGAGGGAAAAGTATTAGGATCCGTCAGCGCTAAATTGTCATCGAGGTCTGTCAAGAGCCAGAGACTAAAAGTGGCACGGCTACTTTGAATGTTTATAGAGCCCGGACGGTTGGGCCGGGTCCCCGCCACTGGTATCTTTTGCAGGAGAGATTTTCTGCAAAACTTCATTAAGGGGAATTGTTTTAGGCTCTGGTTCTGACAAACCTCAGTGACATTTTAGCGTTGACGGATCCTAATACTTTTCCCTCCCTAAGCTGAGACGGATCCGTCAGCGCTAAATTGTCATCGAAGTCTGTCAGAGCCAGAAACTAACTACAAGTGGCAGGGACCTCTGATTTTTAAGGACTTGTGGGTTTGATCCGCGAGGTCCGTCAGGTCCGTGAGGTCCGCGTTTTACCCCTTCCCCTTCAATGTGTATGACAGTTTAAAATTAGGAGACAAAAAAATAAAACAATTTTATACAAATACCTATAAATAATTACTGATACAAAATAAAATTAAATGAAAATAAAACCTAGGCCTTTTGTTCATGAAATTCTCATCTGTACAAACTCGTAGAGCCTAGTTTTCATCACAAAATGCTGAGATCCAAGTCAACAAATCGGAAAAACTGTAAATGGAATGGGATAGATAGATATATATATATATTTTTTTTTCTTTCCCCTCACTGTCACTGTCACTGTCACGTCTCAGCCCCAAGAGGGTCTTTTCTTTCACATATCTGCTGAGCACCGTTTGCGAGCATGTGACTAAGGCAGGGGAGGGAAGGAGAGAGGGAGGAAGGAAGGAAGGGAGAGATCTGAATAATTCAGGAGCTCTTCGGCGTCGTCCTGCGAAGCCCAGACACGACCGAGAGCGAGAGGGGCAGAGGCTGGCGGAGGTATGTCGGAGCAGAGCAGGAGCTGCACTTGGTAAGTGATTTCCGACTGCGGCATCTCCTTTCGTCCTCTGTCCTGCAGGTGCCTCGTCCCATAGCTTCCTGATGTCAACTGTGCACGGTAGAGAAACATGGCGTGGCGGGCGTTAGACGCTTTGATGTATCTGTGCTTTGGAAGGGTGGGCATCTTGATCCTGCCACCGAAGCACCTGCTTGGGAAAGAGAGGGTGTGGGGGGTCAAGGACTTTGCTGGCTCAACCAGCAATGCTAATGAAGAACCATAAAGGGCTATTCTTCCAAGCAGGGCTGTAGCCTAGCATATCATTTCACAGATGGGGAGCGGGATGAGCATTATTCCCTTGGTTCTGTGTCACTCAGCCTATTGCTGAAAAAAAAAAAAAAAACCGTCCCTCATAGCTCCTCCCTTTTGCCAGAGCCCCCGGTAGCCACCACTTCTACTCAGCTTATGGGGAAAAGCCAGTGGCTTCAGCAAGCCCTCCAGTTGGTACTGCATGTCTGACCTCAATGAGTCTCAAGCGCGAGATGTTTGTTAGCTCTGGGTGAAAACAGCTGACACCACCGTTTCAGACTATCCCAGTTCAGTTGGGGAGGTAAAGGAGATTTTGGAACGGAAGCTAAGTTTTTTTTTTTTTTTTTAATTTATTTATAATTTTATACATTATTCCCAAGCATAAACATCTTGTACAGTAAGATTGTTTTAAATATACATAAAGAAAAAGAAAACAAATTACAATACGATATAGAAGATATTAAATATCATAACATCTTCTCCTTATAGAGACAATCTCTAGTCCACAATAATTGGATCCTAGACTTCAATAGGGTGGATTAAAACAAAAAGATCATAAGATTAATCTTATACTTAAGAAAATCTAAATGGATGAAATCGCGGGGAGCTAATCATGTATTTCTGTTGTTACTTCTATTTTTTCACCTTTCTCAAGACGTTTCAATGCCACAAATTTGGTTAGGTGTATCGGATCAAAGAAAACATATTTATCAGAACCATAATGAACAATACATTTACAAGGAAATCTAAGGAAAAATTTCCCTCCCACTGAAATTACACCAAATTTTAATAACAAAAACTGCTTTCTTCGTTTTTGAGTCTCTTTGGTAACATCAGAGAAAATTTGTACTTTCTGACCCAGAAACTCTTTAGTTCTATTTTTAAAGAACATTTTCATAATCCAGTTCTTGTCTGGCATCAATACAACTGTTACCAGTAATGTCGCAGGTTTAACTAATTCTTTCATTGAACTTTCCAATAATGTAGTAATGTCCAATTTTGATTCCTGTTGTCCCTCGTTGATCAATTGCTGATCCAATTTTCTATCAGGCAGGTAAAATACTTGTGTAAATGGTGGAATTAATTCTTCTGAAACTGAAAAAATCTCCAAGAAGTATTTTTTTAACATTTCCCTAGGAGACATAGAAGATATCCTGGGAAAGTTTAGGAACCGCAAATTATTGGCTCGTTGGCCATTTTCAATCGAACGGAAGCTAAGTTGATGAAGAAAAGAAGCTTTGATGGGGAGGAAGGTGACAGGGGAGGAAGTGGAAAGAAAAGAAGGAAATAAAAAATACTGTAGAGTGGGAGGAGAAATTGGGCAATTGTCTGTTTGTTTTTTTTATTTCATTTTTGCTTCCTCCATTTTCTTCGCTTGACATTCACTGTGAAATTCACACTCAAGATAATCTTCTTCCAGATCCATTATCAGGGCACTTATAGTCTTCAATTGCATCCACAGGCTTGTGAACATAAGAATAGCCTTACTGGGTCAGGCCGATGGTCCATCAAGCCCAGTAGCCCATTCTCATGGTGGCCAATCCAGATCCTTAGTACTTGGTCGATAACCAAGGAGCAGCAGCATTCCAGAACCCCAAAGAGTATCAAGATTCTATGCAGAATCTCAAGGAATACAGAGATTCTGGAATCCCAAAGAGTAGCAACATTCCGGAACTCCAAGAGTAGCAAGATTCCATATAGAATCTCAAAGAGTAACAAGATTCTAGAACCCCAAAGAGTAGCAACATTCCATGCTACCGATCCAGGGCAAGCAGTGGTTTCCCCCATGACTTTCTCAATAACAGACTATGGACTTTTCCACCAGGAAATTGTCCAAACCTTTCTTAAAACCAGCAGCCACCTCCAAGGTGCAAAGGGTCATGGATTTGATATACCATTTTTCTGTTGGTACAGTCAAAGCAGTTTACATATACTATATGCAGATACTATTTTCAGTCCCTAGTAGACTCACAATTCATTACTTGGGTGCCAGAGATACCAAGGAGCCGCACTGGATATCAAACCCAGTTCCCCAGTCATTAGGCTACTCCTCTACTCCAAACCTGAAAGGTCCCAATTGATAGCAAAGCCAAACCTGGTGGGTCCTCTGCGTGACAGGGCACAACTACAAAGGAAGTTGTTTTAAAGAGATTTAGACTCACTAGTTTTGGCTTAATTTATACTGTATTTTTAGGAACCTATGAGGAATTCTGTCAAAAAAATGTTAACATATTGACAATTTAAATGTGAATTTTAAGCAAACCCCCCCCCCCCCCCATCCTGTACATGGTATCTTAAGTTTGCATGCACAACTTAATTGTTTAACAAGCCTAATTGACACTGATAATTGGTAATTAACACCTTGTAATTGATGCTAATTGTCACTAATTAAAAGTTACACGCACAACTTGGTAGGCGTGTTCTATAAAGTGCTGCATGCCAGCTATAGTGCGTGAATCTGAAAAGGGGGATACGGCCAGGGAAGAAGTATTGATGGATCATGGGTGTTCCTAAAATTTATCTGCACGGTTATAAAATATGCCCAATGTATGCCACGTTAGGTGCAGATAAACATATTTAGTTCTGCTTTTTCGTAGCATAAATGGGTGCACCTAAAAGTTATGACACCCACTGGCATGTAGTATGATTCTATACAAGTGATCATGCTAAGTGCCATTCTGGTCGGCGTCAATTTTTTTGGGTGCCATATATAGAATATAGAAACATAGAAATAGACGGCATATAAGGGCCACGGCCCATCTAGTCTGCCCACCCCAATGACCCTCCCCTACCTTTCTCTGTGAATAGATTCCACGTGTCCGTCCCATTTGGCCTTAAAATCAGGCACGCTGCTGGCCTCAATCACCTGAAGTGGAAGACTATTCCAGCGATCAACCACCCTTTCAGTGAAAAAGAATTTCCTGGTGTCCCCGTGCAGTTTCCCGCCCCTGATTTTCCACGGATGCCCCCTTGTTGCCGCGGGACCCTTGAAAAGCGCATATTGAAAGATTTTAACTAATAGTGCAGATCTTCACAGTTTAATGGAGAAATACTTTCTAACCTTCTGTACTGTGGAAGAAACAGATGACAGCAGCTTTGGCAGCAATGTGGGCACGGTACGTTTTCTGTTGCATGTTTTACAGCACTATATCACGATCGATGAATTTATCCCTCTTCTCGTCAGACCTATCTCTGTGGAATGAAAATAGTGGAGGTCATTATATGAGGAACAACTGATGAAACCCAGAGTCCTTTGATAAAGGAAGAGTATCTTGTTTATCATAAATGTGATCTCTCTTATTGGTGAAGGCGGCACTCCCAAGTCATGGCAGAAATTTCCCTTTTGGTGCTTGCATTATTTCAAACAAAATACCCTGAGATTTTCCAAGAAGCTGCTGTTCAAGGTGCTGAAATTTCCTATCTAACTGTAGTGATTCTTACAAGCTTCCTGGATACATTGTCAAGTTCCGAATCATCTTTAAAACCAAGAAACAGCTTTTAGAATCTTAAATGCTCCCTTTTGATGTTTCTAAGGTAATAATGTTAATTGTTATCACACAATATAGTTCCATAGACATTATACCCAGAACTGTAGACAGCCAAAGGGGAAAAACGACCAAACCAACTTGTAGCTGCATGAAACTCCTAGAAGAAACCAGGAGTAATGGCAGAAATTTTAGACTTTTTCAGATATGATAAGGGGAGCTGGCAGTTTCCTAGCTTGGAGCTCTTGACTGCATTCCTAACTTACACCCCTTCCCCCCTTCCCTTTTATGAAGTCGTGTTAGGGTTTTTTATCACCTGCCATGGGGTAAAAGCTCCAGTGCTCATAGAATTCCTACGAGTGTTAGAACTTTTACTACCATAGCTGGTGATAAAAAATGCTAACATGGCTTCATAAAGGGGAGAAGGTTAAAGTCCAGAAAAAAAAAAAAATCAAGTAATTAACTTCCTGAATGTATAATTTATTCAGCTCACATGTGCAGAGGAAAGTTGTAAGACAAAGAGCTGGAACAATGTTAACTGGGCAGTTTGGTCTTTTATTAGTGTAATTTTCAATTCAGCCTGCTGGATTTTCAAAGGGAACTTCTGCAAAGCATTTTCTTTGAAAATCACCTTCCAGAACCATGACTACAAAGTATCTTTGGCCTCACTGCTTTGCTGAAAATTACCCTTCCTATGCCAAGTTCTAATAATCAATGAGTTGACGCTCAGTTTTCTAGATGATTATCCCGTCAACCCCAGCTCTACTTCATCAGCTCCATCTTTGGCATTCCTACCCCCAGACTTCAGCCCATTATGTCCTTTCATCTCTCCCCTAAGTGACCCAGTCTCTCCTGCCTTCTCATACCCATTGCGTGGACCTCCTCTGGTTCTGAGGCTGCCTATTGTAGCCTGCTTTCCTCCCAGAATCCTTCTTGTCCCGGGTAACCATGCTTCCTGCCAGACATCATTTCTCTGCTGTGACGCAGTCTCCCTACAGTCCATTGAAATCGTACTGGGGATGCGCATGTATGTCTCGTGGTTGCCAACAGACAGACACCATTTGTTGCTAGTTGTATTATTTCTCCCACTGTGTTGCAGAATCTATGCGTATACTTTAGATGTGGGAGCCCAGTGAGAAACATAATTCCTTCCTGACTCCCAAGTATAGTAATTATTGTAGGCCCCAGAATCAGCAGTTTTTCCATAGAGTCTGACTACATCATTACACCAACAGTCTCTTTCCCTAAAAAATAATAATAATAACTTTATTTTTGTATACCGCAATATCAGAAACAGTTCAGAGCAGTTTACAGAGGAAGAAACTGTATACAGATAGCGATATTACAAAAAACTTTCAAAATTACATTAGCATATTAAGATTAATCGAATTTATCTTGAAATGTTTTAAGAATACATCAAGGCAGAAATGGGGTTAGAGAAATTTATCAAAGAGATAAGTTTTAATTGACTTCCTAAAAGTTTGATATGTAAAAAACCTTATCCAACCAAATTAATTTAATTTCCATTGGCCCAACAGGGAGCAGCCTAATTGCCAATCGTATAACTTGGGTGGCATCCCTCTTAGAGCAAGTTTGAGGATCCCTGCTTTTGCCTCTACCAGTGATGTGATCTATGTTTCTTAAGCCTGAGAGGATGCCTTCTTTTTTACCTGTTATTCTTATGGGAAAATAACTTACAGGAAGCCCTTAAAAGTCATAGATGTACTGCAGTTGTAGGATGTAATTAAATATCCCTCAATTGTGTTTCTTTCCTAAAGAAAATAGTATTTTCCCACATATACGAGACCTTACAGTATGGCGCCTTTTTTAGATGTTCATTTTTTGTACTTTTTCCAAGATGTGGTTGTCCAAAATTGACTCCCACCCTCAAATATGACCTAGAGTCAAAGGATGGCATATTTGTTCTCTCATTCCTAATCTTTGTTTTTAATGCACACTAGCATATACCTAAAGCTTTGGCTGCTGGCTTTGTGCACATATTCCTTGTCTATTGCCAACTATCCTGCTAAGATCTTTATTCCCAGTCAAAGTGAATGAGTTCTGCTCCATTGACAATATACTACACCTGCTTGTTCTTGTATATCACATGAATCACCCTACACTATGCTCATTAAATCTGCTGTATTTCTGCGGGCCATCTATATCCCTCTGTAAAAATGAGTGATTCCCACAGTGAATTTACAGAATGACAGAGTTTAGAGTTATCTGTACAAAAATATGGCAATAGAACTGCTGATTCGTTCCTCCAAATCACTGATAAAAATGTTGACTAAAAAGATTCAAATACAGGCTCATGTGGGATTCTTCTTCCATAGAGAATATGTGTCATTAATTCTGAGTCCTTGGTCCTATTCTTCAGTCATCTCCTTAGTCAGCCTCAGATGGTGTCATTCAAAGCCATCCTCTTCTATAACTCACAAATTCTCTTCTTTAAAAAAATACTATGGAGCTCATTTTCAAAAAATGCAGATGTCCAAAAAAAAACCAAAACTCCAAACTGGCATAAACCGGCACTTGGATGTTTTACTCACCAAAATGTCCAAGTGCCAATTTTCAAAAACAAATGGCCTCTTTTACAAAGCCACACTAGCAGCTTTGCTGCGCTAATGGCCCCGAAGCCCATAGAGATTTAAAGGGCTTCAGGGCCATTGGCTTTGTATAAGAGGCAGTAAGTTTTTAGATGTCTTAAGAACATAAGAAACGCTTTCACCGGATCAGACCCTAGGTCCATCTATTCCGGCGACCCGCACACGCGGAGGCCAAGCTAGGTGCTCCCTGTTGGAGACCCTGTTTACCCGTACCCCTCAATGTGATTTGCAAGAAGGTGTGCATCCAACTTACGCTTGAAACCCAGAATGGTAGACTCCATCACCACCTCCTCCGGGAGAGCATTCCAAGCGTCTACCACTCGCTGTGTGAAACAGAACTTCCTGACATTTGTCCTGAGCCTGCTGCCCCTCAGCTTCAGTCCATGACCTCTTGTCCGTTTCTCTTTTGACAATGTGAACAACGATGTTTCTTGCTCTATTTTGTCGAATCCTTGTAGTATTTTAAAAGTCTCAATCATATCCCCTCGCAGTCTTCTTCTCTCGAGAGTGAACAGTCCCAGTCTTCCGATGCGTTCTTTGTAGCTCAAGTTTTCCATACCTTTTACTAGCTTCGTGGCTCGCCTCTGCACCCTTTCCAGCGGGGTTATATCCTTTTTTAGGTATGGAGACCAGTGTTCGACACAGTACTCTAAGTGTGGTCTGACCATTGCTCTGTAAAGCGGCATTATAACGGCCGCTGATCTACTTGTGATCCCCTTCTTTATCATGCCCAACATTCTGTTTGCTTTCTTTGCCACTGCTGTGCATTGAGCTGACGGCTTCAGGTTCCTGTCTATCAGTACCCCCAGATCCCTTTCTTGTTCGGTTTTGGCCAATGTTACACCTAACATTTTATATTCATGTTCCTTATTTTTCTTACCCAGGTGCATCACCTTGCATTTGCATCTGCCACTTTTCCGCCCATTCCTCCAGCTGGTTTAGATCCTTCTGGAGATCTTCACTGTCTTTTTGTGACCCAACTGCCCGACATAGTTTTGTGTCGTCTGCAAACTTGATTATATTACTTGTTGTTTCCTCTTCAAGGTCATTTATGAAGATATTGAATAAGATGGGCCCAAGAACTGAGCCCTGGGGCACGCCGCTAGTCACCTTCTCCCAATCCGAGAATTTCCCATTTATGCTTACCCTCTGCAATCTATTCTCTAGCCATTTGCCTATCCATCTGAGTACGTTCCCTTCAATTCCGTGACTTAGTAGTTTCCTCATAAGCCTTGTGTGCGGGACCTTATCGAACGCTTTCCCTCCAGGATATCTACATGTTAAGGGAACATTTATGAGGCATGTTTTAGCACTTGGACATCTTTCAGTGATAAACAAAACTTTTTTCAAAATGTCCAGGGCATCAGTTGGACGTTTGGAGTTAGACTTGTTTTGAAAGTGCCGTGCAAAATGGTGAAAACAATTATAAAAAAATAAAATCGTGGAATACGAAGACAAACATGATTTAATGAGACAGAGTCAGTATGGGTTCAGTCAAGGGAGATCTTGCCTCACCAATTTGCTTGACTTCTTTGAAGGTGTGAATAAACATATGGAGAAAGGTGAGCCAGTTGATGTAGTGCAGGGGTAGGGAACTCCGGTCCTCGAGAGCCATATTCCAGTCGGGTTTTCAGGATTTCCCCAATGAATATGCATTGAAAGCAGTGCATGCAAATAGATCTCATTGGGGAAATCCTGAAAACGACTGGAATAAGGCTCTCGAGGACCGAAGTTCCCTACCCCTGATGTAATGTATCTAGATTTTCAGAAAGCTTTTGACAAAGTTCCTCATGAGAGGCACCTGAGAAAATGAAAGAGTCATGGGATAAGTGGCAAAGTTCAGTTGTGGATTAGCAATTGGTTATCGGATAGAAAACAGAGGGTAGGGTTAAATGGTCATTTTTCTCAATAGAGGTTGTGGTAAGAGTGGATCGTGTAGCTGGTTTTAAGAAAGGTTTGGACAGTTTCCTGGAGGAAAAGTTCATAGTCTGTTATTGAGAAAGACATGGAGGAAGCCACAGCTTGACCTGTATTAGTAGCATGGAATGTTGCTACTCTTTGGGTTTTGGCCAGGTACTAGGGACCTGCATTGGCCACCATGAGAACGGGCTACTGGGCTTGATGGACCATTGGTCTGACCCAGTAAGGCTATTCTTATGTGATAAAAAGTACCCAAACTAACCAGATTCAAAAGGAAACCATCTCAGTGCTACTTTCTCTGATTGCTTGTACACAGTTTGGGTAAACATTAAAAGCTGGAATCATTTTTTTTTTTTTTTTGCACATTCTCACAAAGCTACTGTCTCAGAAGATATTTGACTACATCCCCATTGACATGGGAACCTAAAAGTGCCGATGTCAGGTCAAAAGTGCGCCGGGAAAAAGGCGCGCAGACAATTGAGCGCAGCGCGGAGGCGCACGCCAAAGAAAATTACTGTTTTTAGGGGCTCCGACGGGGGGGGCGTGGGGGGAACCCCCCACTTTACTTAATACAGATCGCACCGCATTGTGGGGGTGTTGTGGGGGGTTTGGGGGGTTGTAACCCCCCACATTTTACTGAAAACTTCACTTTTTCCCTGTTTTTAGGGAAAAAGTTAAGTTTCCAGTAAAATGTGGGGGGTTACACCCCCCAAACCCCCCACAACGCCGCCACGATCTGTATTAAGTAAAGTGGGAGGGCTTCCCAACAAAACCCCCCGTCGGAGCCCCTAAAAACAGTAATTTTCTTCGGCACGCGCCTCCGTCTTGCGCTCAGTTGTCGGCGCGCACCTTTGTCTTCCACGATTATGTCTATGAACCAAAAGTGCCAGACTTGCTGAGAAGTCCTTGTTACAATGAATCTCCCAGTTATCAGCCTGTGCTTGCAGTTCCCGAGACTGTGGATTTAGCAGCAGACTGCCAACTGCAAGTTCTGGCAATCTGGCAGCGAGACGCGTTGATTCACATTCGCACAGCCAATTTTTTTCATTTTCGGGTTTGGCTTCGTCTGAAACCAAGCGATATGTTTCAGCTGCAGTTTTGGGCTTGGGCCGAAAGTGGTTAAACAGTTTTGAAAGCCACTTCAGTTTCGTTAGAAACTGGAAAAAAGCCATTTGGGTCTGAGGGGGTAGTTACTTTTTCACATGGGTGATGGGTGTTGGAAAACATTGTTGCTTAAATAAATGAAGTAATTCTAAAAATGTGTTGTTTCCCTTTACCTAATATCATAGGCAGCGGAACGCTGCTTTGTTTGAGGGGGCCCAGGCTCATGACCTCTAAACAACTCCCAAGTCCTCCACCCACCTCCTCCCAGCAGTCCTAGGGGAATAATTTTTGGTAAAGCATCAGCTTGTGGGGGTTTTGGCCAACTAAAATGTCTTTTATTTCAGAAAGCCTGTATGATTGGGCATAAATGTATTATGCAATTTGGGTTGCAGAAAGAATCTCCAAGTTTTTGGCATTGGAGGAATCAATTACATCGCTTATTTTTATTTGAGAGTTGGGAGGTTCGATGTTCGCCTAAAAAAACTCGTCTTTTTATGGACGTTTGGGATCCTTATATTCAGAATCTTTCACCAAAAATATGAAGTTTGGTTATCAATGATTTATTGTGAAAATTTGGTTTACTAATTACATTCCAGTTATTTATTTTAGTTCTTTATTTTCGTCAACTTTCATCCAGGGGGAGGGATTTCATTTAGGGGAAGATAGTGGGTAGGAGATGGAATTAAGGGGGGTGTAGATAAGATTGAATTAATTCAGATGGAAATTAAATTTGAAAGAATGATTTAAATTTGTATGAAATATTATTGTAATTCTTATTGTATTGAATGTATTTTTGTATTATCCTATTGTACTGATTATTTGATTCTTTCAATAAAAATTGTTATACATAAATCTTCAGCAGCCGCCATGCAGCGTCCATGAGCAGGCCTGCCCCTGGAAGTAGAATGAAGGGTTCCGGGGGCAGGCCTGCTGTTTGACGCTGCCCAAAGATTTAAGCAAACACTGAGAGAAGGGTGGGCAGGAGGGCCAAAACCAGAGCGACCGAGAATTTGGGGGGAGGCCACGCTCCCTATGGCCTGCCCCATTCCAACACCTATGCCTAGTATTACATTTTGTTTAAAGACCAGGAACCATTCAGAGTGATATATATGCAACAATAGAGGCAATCAGAAGAGCGATAAATACTTTTTCACATTACTATAACTGCCCGGTTTGAATTTACATCCTTCTATGAGCGCCAGTCCTAAAGAATATGCCTGTTCTAATTGATCCTTTCATTGAGCCATGTATGTTTGCTGCTATAGGTGCTTTTCAATAATCCAGCTATTGTTAACAAACGGAAGGAGATTAGGAGCTTTGATTGGTTTTCCACCTCAGTGGCATACTACATGTAGCTTTCTGGCCAGCTTCATTCATCGTGTGCAACTAGTGAACTCATACAAGAGACGCCATTAAAGAGTTGCCCTATTAGGAAGATAAAATAGTGAATTTATTTTTACTACTATTTACACCAGACACTCAAGAGCAGGGATCTCAAAGTCCCTCCTTGAGGGCCGCAATCCAGTCGGGTTTTCAGGATTTCCCCAATGAATATGCATTGAAAGCAGTGCATGCAAATAGATCTCATGCATATTCATTGGGGAAATCCTGAAAACCCGACTGGATTGCGGCCCTCAAGGAGGGACTTTGAGACCCCTGCTCAAGAGGAAAGTGGAAATAAGTATGTTCTTAAAACAGGGGTGTCAAAGTCCCTCCTCAAGAGCCGCAATCCAGTCGGGTTTTCAGGATTTCTCCAATGAATATGCATGAGATCTATTAGTATACAATGAAAGCAGTGCTTGCAAATCGATCTCATGCATATTCATTGGGGAAATCCTGAAAACCCGACTGGATTGCGTCCTCGAGGAGGGACTTTGACACCCCTGTTCTAAAAGAAAAAGCCTCAGTGCAGCTAGAATGGTAAGCAAAGCTCAGGCATTCATCTGTCTTTATGTTTGTGTTATTTTTCCCACAGCCCCAATGAAAGAATTATCTCTGCTCTTCATTAGCCCAAACAACAGAGATCCTGAGCTCAGGTCTCTTCTCTGATTCCCCAGATTACAGGAATTCATGTTACCACACCACGCAATGTCAAGTTGGCTCTCGTTGTCAAAGTGCTGCACTTATCACACTCATCTCATCCTGTATTTGTTTATTTAAATATTACTGCATATTTTTTTTCCAGCTATATATTGAGGTAGTGAATAATTAGCTTCTCCCTTGTAGTAGTCGGTGCATATTCATAGCTTATTCAGATTTCAGAGGGATGCCTCGGGACTAGAACAGAAATGTATAATGTACCAAGGCTCTTTGTCGGTGGGCAGAGCTGTCTGTGGATAAGGTTTATTGTTGATTTTCTGTCTTACCATTGTTAGGCTGTCTCTCCTGGGACAGATATTCTGCAATGTCTTGTACTGAGTCATTACATGACTAATTTTCTAGGGGCACAGAATTCTCTCTGCATTGGGCGTAGTTTTGCTCCGTCCATTTAAATATTGTGATTTATACATATCTCCTGTTTTAACTCCTCTGCACTCCCTTCTCTTGCCGTAATAGGAATCATGCTACCAGAAGGCGTTATGTGCAAGTTTCCAGGTCCATGCTGCCCTGTTGCCGGGGAGTGATATATTGCGAACACAGATGGTTTCTGTCTCTGTGCAATAGCAATGAGTCAAATCTTTAGGGGATTATCTAAGGTGCCTTCTTTAGACTGAAATTTCAAAATGGGGTCTAGGGGGGAAGGAATACATTCTCCCCCGTGAGTTTGTCAGTCTTGCAGTAAGTAGAGCACTCAAAAGAAGCTACATAAGGTATAAATACCGGACCCCGTTACAAAATCACCTTTGTTATTATTTTGTCAGCAGCGATTAGAAGTCAGAAGGCAATTTGCTTTTTAGTGGAAGATGTTGCGTTACTATCTAGGATAAAATGATAAATATAAGAAATGGCTGTAGGTGTAGTAATAAAAAAAACAATGCTAGCCTTTACTGTGATATCAGAATACCTGATTTTGACATGTAATCGCCATGCAATGTGCACAACAACGGGACCCGCCCAGGGTTAACACCACATCTTGCTGTGTTGGAGACCCCAGTTTCACTCTCACTGCACCATCCAGCAGGGTCTGAGTGTGCCGTGGAGGAAGCGTCATAGTCCCAGTGGGAGGGAATCCAACAGCGCCACCTACTGTTCGGTTTATGGTGAACGCCATTGGAGCCAGCTGTGTGGGTGCTTGAGCACTTCCAGTATTGACCAAACTCCTTGACTGTGTCCAGGGAGAGAGAACTTCCATTGGGTATAGCACCCCCTAACCATTTTGAAAAATTGGCTCCCACGATGGACACCTACTATTTCTGAAAGTAAGTCTGGTCTGTGACTCTCCGCCCCATCGGTTCTGTTGCTGTCACGACTGGTTAAAGAGGAAGAAGGGTAGAGAACCCCACAGTGCCCTGACCACCAGGAAAGGCAAAGGATGTCTCAGCTGTGAACCAACCTCTGCCATAAATGATAGTGTGAGGGAATGGAGTACTGTGAAAACAAAGCTAAAAATAAAAATACATAGGGACGTGCCCTCTGCTGCTGATTATATTATTACTGCTGAATCATTATTTCATTACAATTCTATTATGACTTTGGAGACAATTAACAGAAGAACTTTAAAACACTGCAGAATTCCCCAGCCATACAAAATGGCTGAATAACTCCAGCTTTTAGTCCATGGCAGTTGCTTTATTTTTTTAATTTGAAATTTATTGAATTTCAACTCAAATGCCGAAAAGCTCAAATCCAACAAAATGCCACACTGTAATGGGCTTAATTAGAATCATTTTACACTGTTTCTTCAGTTAGGGTTACCATAAAAAGGAGAACGGATTGAGACATCTGGGTTTTACTTCCATTGCTTTCAGCAGAAGTAAAACCCAGATGTCTCAATCCATCCTCCTTTTTCTGGAGCCATATGCTAACCCTATTTCTTAATCTAAACTGAGCAGGAATCCTCCAACTACAGTCCTGCCAGCAGGAGGTGCTGTTTCAATATCATATATTGGCAAGCCCTGCAGGACTCCAAGGATTGCCTGTCTCTGATGATTAAAAACACAATATTGAAATACCACCCCCTACTGGGAGTAATGCTAGGGTTACTAGGTGTTCAAATTTACCAGAATATGTCCTCTTTTTAGAGGACTGTCCAACTGTCTGGATGGATTTTGAAAATCCTGCAGTTTGCCCAGGTTTTGGAAGGCTCTGGCTCTGAGGTCGCTTCTGGAGGGCCTCCGAACATGCACAGATATGATGTGATGATGTCACACATGTGTCTTAAGAACATAAGGTTTGTCATACTTGGACAGACCAAAGGTCCATCAAGCCCACTATCCTTTTTCCATCAGTGGCCAATACAGGTCAAAAGTGCCTGGCAAGATCCCAAAAGAGCAAAACAGATTTTATGCTGCTTTTCCTAGAAATAAGAAGTGGATTTTCCCAAGCCCATCTTAATGGTTTATGGACTTTTAGGAAATTATTCAAACTTTTTTAAACCCGTCTAAACTAACTGCATTTACCACATTCTCTGTCGACAAATTCCAGAGTTTAATTACACAACCCTGACCTGCTACTCATGCCAGTGTCAGCATTTCCTCTGGCATCACTTCCTGGACCCATGCTTATGCGCAGCAGGAGGGGATGTGGAAGGTGGGGGTGGGGAAAAGAAGGCAGGGGAGGGACACCACTTATTTATTGAATTTACCTGTAAACCGTGCTGAGCTCTATCATTATGGAGATGATGCGGTATACAAACTTAAGGTTTAGTTTGGTTTAGTCCCGGGCACCTCTAACTAACTATTCCTTCTTTGAAAATAATTGGGACCAGAAGAGCAACCATCTTTTCAGTATTAGCTCCCCAGCAGTGGAATAATTTGCCAATTTACTTACACGGCGAACCATCCTTAGACAAATTCAAGCGCACCTTAAAAAGCTTCCTTTATAAAGATGCATTCAACATATAGATAGAGTAATCAATTAAATACAATATCTTGACCCTAAAGAATTAAACGAATAGGTCTTCAAAGTATAAGATTTAAGCATTCCCTAAAACCTTTTTTCTATAAAGAGGCTATTAATACATAGACTATTCAATTAAACCTAATCTATACAAATTATTAAAGTATCTTCATTCTATTCATTTTATACCTTTCTTTGTTTGTATAACAATTTTTATTGAAAGAATCAAATAATCAGTACAATAGGATAATACAAAAATACATTCAATACAATAAGAATTACAATAATATTTCATACAAATTTAAATCATTCTTTCAAATTTAATTTCCATATGAATTAATTCAATCTTATCTACACCCCCCTCAATTCCATCCCCTACCCACTATCTTCCCCTAAATGAAATCCCTCCCCCTGGATGAAAGTTGACAAAAATAAAGAATTAAAATAAATAACTGGAATGTACCATTAGTAAACCAAATTTTCACAATAAATCATTGATAACCAAACTTCGTATTTTTGGTGAAAGATTCTGAATATAAGGATCCCAAACGGCCATAAAAAGATGAGTTTTTTTAGGCGAACCTCGAACCTCCCAACTCTCAAATAAAAATAAGCGATGTAATTGATTCCTCCAATGCCAAAAACTTGGACATTCTTTCTGCAACCAAAATTGCATAATGCATTTATGCCCAATCATACAGGTTTTCTGAAATAAAAGACATTTTAGTTGGCCAAAAACCCCACAAGCTGATGCTTTACCAAAAATTATTCCCCTAGGACAACCTACTATCGAATTACCCCATAAAGAACCCCAAAATAATAGGATGGCAGACCAAAATGAGTTGATCAAAGGATACAACCAAAAAGCATGAGATAATGTGCCAGGATCTTTATTACATTTAATACAAATTGAGGTATCTATTAAATTTGCATGAAAAGCTTGAATTTGGGAAAAATAAGCCCTATGCAAAATTCTATAAGTACATTCTCTCCAAACATACCCTTTTATAATCTTTTATACCTTTCTTTAAGTGATCCCATCCTTTATGTTTTTACCTTAAATGTTCCTCTTTTTTTTTTTTTTTTTATAAATTGTAGTCCCTCCCATTATCCATTTGTGCCAGTTTGTATTAGTTTGTAATAGAACAAAAATGATCTGTATGTAATGTCTTATCTTACCTTATTTTGTCCACCCTGTTTTTTTATTTTTTATTTTATATAACAGAAACATGTTATACGTATTGAATTATATGACTTTGCGTAAAAATCAAACTCTATTAAACTTGAACTTGAACTCCCTTCGCCACAGAGCATATTTACCAATTTTGACGGCTGCTATAGAACATGTGGAAAATTTAATGGACGGCGTAGGAAGGTTTATCTTGGGGGAACTCCTGTGATGGTCTCAGCTCCTGAGGACGCCTTTCAGTGAAACACAGTCTGATGTTGAGCGAGACGTATTCACACTTGCCGGATGAAATTAGATATGACGTCAACTTGAACCCATTTAAAGGGGAATTATTTTCGGTTTGAAGACTGGAAATAGCATTGTTTTTGAACCTTGGATTTCTTCATTTTAAGAACAAGAAATATATTTGAACAATGATATGAAGACTGTTTTAGAACTACAGGAGTTGTATCAAGGACTATGTAAAACATATGTTAGGAAATGCATGAATTTACTAAAAGAGAAGCAGTGTAATAATAATATATAGCATTTTCATATCTTGATATTGTATGTGGTTGTTGTTATTTCAGGGATTGTGTAACAGCTTCTTTATAGAAGGTGGATCTGTAGGTTGCATAGTCATTGATCTATGGCCCTGACCGAGAGGCAAATTCTTTCATTAGTATAGAACAGTAGTCTCAAACTTGCGGCCCGCCAGGTACTATTTTGAGGCCCTCGGTATGTTTATCATAATCACAAAAGTAAAATAAAACCGTTTCTTGATCATATGTTTCTTTAGCTATAAATTACAAAATTATTATTAAGACTTAGCCAAAAGAAAAGATTTATAAACTATAAAGAGTTTTAGAATGCAAAATTGTAATTTCTTTAATAAGAAGACATTAACTATTTTTTTCTGAGGCCCTCCAAGTACCTACAAATCCAAAATGTGGTCCTGCAAAGGGTTGGAGTTTGAGACTACTGTTATAGATGCATCTTCTAATCATTAGAAAGCCTCATTCTACAATTTATTTTTACAGCTTTGGCTGAAATGTGCCGGCAACCCTGAGAAACATGGTCAGAATATTTTTCAGTTCCTCTGCTTCACTGTAGTCCGAAACAAGCAATGAAAACAGAGGACATGAATCCATTGTCTTCTGGCACATTGCTAATGAATAGCAAGTGACGTCAAACTATATGCTTAGTGACAGGGGTCTTAGGGCAGGTGGTTAATCAAAAGACCATGTGACCATTGACTGAAACCTTGTGTTTGAAGTTCAAAGCTGTTCCTAAACACAGGGTTATAGAGTCCCTCAAGGGCAGCCTGCTTTTATGTCCTGTGCCAGAGTACAGAGGACTTCCCTATGTGTCCCTGTGTCTGAGGAAACCAGTGATGAACGTTTGACTAAAGCGCTGGCCCTGCTCCCATTAAGGGCGATAAATCTAACCATAGGCTGTAGCATAATTATCCACGCACAAATATAAATATGGAGCCCACTACGTATGGGGAGTGTGTGGTGCAGTGGTTAGAGCTATAACCTCAGCACCCTGAGGTTGTGGGTTCAAATTCCTCACTGCTCCTTGTGACCCTGGGCAAATCACGAATCCCCTCATTACCCCAGGTACACTAGATAGAGTTTGAGCCCACCAGGTCAGACAGGACAAAATGGTTGAGTACCTGAATGAATTAATATAAACCGTTCTGAGTCCCTCCCCCCCCACCCCATGGGAGAACAGTATAGAAAACTGAATAAATAAATAGTGTGAAAATCTTCAGCCTCTGATAACCAGAGCTGGTATTGTGACATCATAATGCCTCATTCCACCAATGCCTAAGAGCCAACCTCATCAGTGATGTCACAATGGCTTGATTGTCTTATACTTGGCTCACTTTTACTACATTTTGATTTCTAGAGTGGCGCAGTGGTTAACGCTACAGTCTCAGCACCCTGAGGTTGTGGGTTCAAACCTATGCTGCTCCTTGTGACCCTGGGCCAGTCACTTAGGCCCAAATTCTGTAACCAGCGCCTATAGGTAGGCACCTATTTCGGAGGCGCCCAACTAGATAGGCGCCTATCTAAATTGAAGAAGATCAATTAAGCTTTTTAATCAGCACCGAATGATACATAGGCGCCCATCAAGAAAGCGCGATTCTGTAACAAGGCACCTCTAAAAATTTAGGCGGCCTTCAAAAAAATAGGCGTGATGCATGTTAGGCCTGGACGTGGCTACGTGTTAGGCGTCTTCTTACAGAATCGCTGCTCTTAAGCGTGCTTACGCGCTCGCATGGGCGCCTAACTTTTAGTTGTGTCTAGAGCTGGCCTATTTATTGGGCATCTCCAAAATAGGTGCCGCTCAGCGCAATTCACTAAACAGCAGCCAGTTTGACTTGAATCGCGCTGAACAGTGCCTAATTAGGCGCCTAACCTTTTGGCCGCTTCTTATAGACTTTGCCCTTTAATCCCTCCCATTGCCCCAGGTACATATCATAACATTGTGCTTATTGACCGCGTAACCAGAAGTTCAACGCGGTTTACAAAAAGTTATAAAAGTAAACATGTTACATGAAATAAGATGATTCGTTAAACAGTCAAATATTTAGAACAAAGATAGGTCTTCAGTTGTTTTCTAAAATGGCCATAGGAATGGGTAGTAAGCAACGATATTCGGAATTCGTTGTCATGAAGAGCTGCCTGAGATGCCAAAGTATGATTTAGAAATGGGACTCGGACAAGAGGTCATGGACTGAAACTGAGGACAAATATCAGGAAATTCTGTTTCACACAACGAGTGGTGGACGCTTGGAATGCTCTCCCGGAGGAGGTTGTGACGGAGACCACCATTCCGGGATTCAAGGGCAAGTTGGATGCACACCTTCTTGCAAATCACATTGAGGGATACGGGTGAACAAGGTCTTCAGCAGGGAACACCTGGATTGGCCTCCGCGTGTGCGGGTCGCCGGACTGGATGGACCTAGGGTCTGATCCGGTGAAGGCATTTCTTATGTTCTTATGTGAGCCCACCGGGACAGATAGGGAAATATGATAAAGTACCTGAATGTAAAACCACTTAAGATATAAGTGGTATATAAATAAATAAATAGAAACATAAAAAAAAAAAAATAGGAAGGTGCTTACCAGTGAACAAAATATTTTTGCCTCATGTTACTAAAGCCGAGTGTAAAGCGGATTTGGGATTTGAAAACTCTGTGCCAGTGCTTTCATATACACGCATACGGCACTGCAGGGGAATTTTTTATTGGGTGAAATGTTCTCGTTGCACACCGGCTTCATGGATGCAGCGGTAGCTGTTTAGAAACCCCATTCAGTTTCATTTGCATATTGTATTCCATTACAGATGTCTTTGCCTTCTCTGTGTTAGGAAATCTAATCAAATCAGAGCAGCCCATGACATCAGCAGCTGTCAAATAAGAAAGCCAGGCAGACAGGGCCTGACTGCAATATTTCACTGGATTAAAAATGCTGATGTTCAGCCCTTGCAATGCCCCTAATTAAATTTCCTGTTTCTATTTTCCTAGCTTCCATGTAGATTTCCTTTGAGCTTATGTGTACTTTGGAGGAAAGGCGGGAGAGGGGAGATATGATAGAGACGTTTAAATACCTATGTGATGTAAATGCTCATGAGTCGAGTCTCTTTCATTTGATAGGACGCTCTGGAATGAGAGGGCATAGGATGAAGTTGAGAGCTGACAGGCTCAGGAGTAATCTAAGGAAATACTTTTTTTACAGAAAGAGTGGTAGATGCGTGGAACCGTCTCCCAGAAGAGGTGGTGGAGACAGAGACTGTGTCTGAATTCAAAACGGCCTGGGATAGGCACGTGGGATCGTTCGGAGAGAGAAAGAGATAATGGTTACTGTGGATGGGCAGCTCTATGACCTCACAATGCAGGCACAGAGCCTTAGCCTATAGGAAGAGGACATGCAAATGTTAAGAACCTTAGCCAATAGGGAGAAGAGGAGATAATGGTTATTGCGGATGGGCAGACTGAATGGGCCATTTGACCTTTATCTGCCATCATGTTTCCTTTAGATACCAAATAGGGAAAACTGTTTAGTTCATCAGACCAATTGTCTCTTCTTGCTCTGGATTTTCAGGTTTACATGTTTCTTGCCGTGTTGGTCTTTTCTCCTCTCTCTCTCTCTCTTTTGTTTATATTTGTTTTCTGCTTTGGATATGTGGATATGTGGAATCTCACCTTGTTCTGTAGCCTGTATGTTTCTATTCATGTAAAAAAAAAAAAAAGGACTTTAAATGTATTTAGATGTTTTCGTTCAAATTATTTTAATATAGAGGGGAATTTTACGACAAGGCAGTTGGACAGAAAAGGACCTAGGCTCATATGTTAAACCTGTTTCATAAAGTTAAACTGTGTACCCATGTGCCTTTGTTAAAAAAAAAACCCAAAAACAATCCTACCAGAAAGAGCCTGTACAAAGTTATATAGAAACATAGAGTATGACGGCAGAAAAAGGCCATTGGCCCAACAAGTCTGCCCAAAGAACCCTCCCTCAACAAAACCTTCCTTCTATGCATTTCTCCGGAGCGAACCCACATGTTTATCCCATCGTCCCTTGAAGTTGAGTGCGTTACTGGCTTCAACTACCTGACATGGAAGACCATTCCATCGATCAACCACCCTCTCGGTGAAGAAGTATTTCCTGATGTCACCATGAAATCTCCCACCCTTGAGTTTGAGCGGATGCCCTCTTGTTGCCGTGGGACCCGTAAGGAAAAAGATATCTTCCTCCACCTCAATACGGCCCGTAAAATATTTGAATGTTTCTATCATGTCACCCCTCTCTCTGCGTTCTTCGAGAGAATATAACTGCAGCCTGCTTAGACGTTCTTCATATGGGAGATCCTTAAGTCCTGAGACCATCTTAGTGGCCATTCGCTGAACCGACTCCATTCTCTTCACATCCTTTTGATAATGTGGCCTCCAAAACTGAACACATGCATTAAGGCCCAGATTCTTTAAATGACATCTAAAGTTAGGCGCTTAGATCAGTTCGCTTAGCTGATCTAGGCATCTTAACTTAGGCCCCCTTTTATGAAGCCACATTAGGCTTTTTTATTGCTGGCCACGGCGGTATTAGCTCGGACACTCATAGAATTCCTATGAGCGTCGGGGCTAATACCACTGTGGCTGACGATAAAAAAAAAAGCCTAATGCGGCTTTGTAAAAATAGGAGATAACTACTTAAAAAGCTTAATCGGTGCCAATCACTGGTAAATAAAAATTTGTAATTGACATGCATGGCACTTAATTGGATGGTAGGCGGTTACCACTTTCAGGTAGGAGCCTAATCCTAGGCACCTACCAGAGAGTAGGTGAGTTGGGGGGATGTGGGAGGATCGTGGGCATGTTGATTAGGGGTTAGGGCATGTGGGTTGGGGTTAAGGGGGGAATCGTTGGCATGTTTTTACATGCCTGTTTCGGAGTTAGGTGCCATTAGGCATCTAACTTATGCACCGGTATTAAGGCCAAGAAAACCCTGGCATAAATATGGTGTGCCTAAGATTAGGATCAATGGCATAGTAAGGGAGGGCGTGGGGGGGCACTGGCACCCTTCCTCCTCTCCACCCCCACCCCCCTCTTTCCCGCTCCTTCCCCTGCCACACGCACACCTTTACTTCCTCCTCACCGTACATTTCAAAACAGGAAAGACAGCCATTTAAAGGAAGTACTAAAGGGAGGGCATCCCATTTGTAAAGTGAAGCTAAAACGAGAGCGAAGCTCTAGAAATGAAAGCGTATTAGAGGCTAAAGCAGACATGGCCAACTCCGGTCCTCGAGGGCCGGAATCCAGTCGGGTTTTCAGGATTGCCTCAATGAATATGTATGAGATCTATTTGCATGCACTGCTTTCAATGCATATTCATTGGGGAGATCCTGAAAACCCGACTGGATTCTGGCTCTCGAGGACTGGAGTTGTCCATGTCTGGGCTAAAGGCATCTTTAAATAGAAACGTTTTTAGTTTTCCTTTGAAACGTTCTAATACACTTTTTGTCCCATAGATCTGGAGGCATTGCATGCCAGAGAGTAGGGACTGTGAATGAAAAGTTTGTTGTTTGTGTAGTACTAGGGCAGGGGTAGGCAATTCCGGTCCTCGAGAGCTGGAGCCAGGTCAGGTTTTCAGGATATCCACAATAAATATGCATGAGATAGATTTGCATCTCAAGGAGGCAGTGCATGCAAATCCATCTCGTACATATTCATTGTGGAGATCCTGAAAACCTGGCCTGTCTCTGGCTCTCGAGGACCGGAATTGCCTACCCCTGGTGTAGTACTAAGGATGCGGATGGATGGAATGGTTAAAAGATTTTTTGACTGTGACCTGAGTATTCTAGTTCTTAACACTTCATTTTAGTTCTTCCTTTGCTTTCACCTTCTCGTATTCTTTTTCTATTTTTCTTCCCTATCCTATCCTCCTGTTCTTAACTCTTGATATTGTAAACTTTTCCTGACCTTGATTGTCACTTTGGCCCTCTTTTAGAAAGGCACGCCAAGCGTTGTAGCGCAGATTTAGCACGTGCTAAATCAACGTGTGCGCTAACCGCTAACGCGTCCATAGGATAATATGCACGCATTAGCGTTTAACATGTGTTTGGCACGCACTAATATTTAGCGTGCACTAAAAAGCTTAGCGCACCTTTGTAAAAGAGGGGGCTTGTGTCTAGTATTGTTAATTGTACAGCATATGTTTTCCTGTTCTGGTTTCTTAAAAATGATTTCCCTTTGATTTGTATCTATTGTTAATCGCTTTGATTTGACTTTTTTTGTTGTTAATAATGGCGGTATATCAAATAATATGATATTAACCATAGTAGGTGTTAGCCAGTTTGCATGCTAGCTGGTTAATGCTTCCGTGCCCATCCCCTGCCCGTGCCATGTTCCCTCACGTAAAAATTCTTTAAAAATCAACAATGTGTGGTTTAATGTGTATAAACAGGGGAAATACTGCAAAACGCTTTAATGCATTTTCACAGAAGCATATTTTATTTGTATACAATTCATCACTTTTTCATAGTGTAGTTGGTTTCAAGAAAGGTTTGGACAAGTTCCTGGAGGAAAAGTCCATAGTCTGTTATTGAGAAAGACATGAGGGAAGCCACTGCTTGCCCTGGCTCGTTAGCATGGAATGTTGCTACTCTTTGGGGTTCCGGAATGTTGCTATTCTTTGGGATTCTGTTTGGAATGTTGCTACTATTTAAGGTTCTGGAATGTTGCTACTCTTTGAGATTCTGGAATGTCGCTACTCCTTGGGTCTTGGCCAGGTATTAGTGACCTGGATTGGCCACCATGAGAACGGGCTACTGGGCTTGATGAACCATTGGTCTGACCCAGTAAGGCTATTCTTATGTTCTTATGTTCTTATATTTCTGCGCCATTAAACATTCCTTAAGCCTCACACAATCTCATTTTTTCTATCTGCATTTTTTTTTACAGACTCCCCAAAACATCTTGAATTCCAGCAGGAGAAGCATATTACCTCCCTGTGTCCATGTCTGTGATTTAACGCCAATGTGGTTCCTGCATAAAAGCGCAGGAAACATTTCCAGCTGAAGTCCATGCTGACACATCCCTTTTGAATACTGCGTTGCGCTCACCAGGCTTTCTTAAACCGTTGGCCTCTTTCTGAAGACAATGAGTGGCTTCTTTTCGTACATGGATCCAAGACGGATCCAGTGGGGTGCCACACGGCATGCCATCAGCTCCAGGATTTTGCGCACCAAACCAGTGGAGTCGATGCTAGAGGGGACAGGAATGACCGGCTCTCATGGAACCAAACTGGCCCGGGTCCTTACCACAATGGATTTGGTTTCGCTAGGTGTTGGGAGCTGTGTGGGTACCGGAATGTACGTCGTATCTGGCCTGGTCGCTAAGGAGATGGCAGGACCAGGCGTCATTGTCTCGTTCATCATTGCAGCTGTCGCTTCCATTTTGTCAGGTAAGCGGTTGACGCCAAGGGAGATGAGCAGGAAAGAACGAGTCCGTCTAGTTCTGCACATTGGAAGCAGTTCTATAATTGGGTACTCTGTTGTAGGTGCCCTAGTTCTGCATGGTTCGAAGTTTATTTAACAGTTGATATACCGCCATGGAGGAACATCTATGTGGTTTACTTATAAAACCAAAAATTAAAATAGTATTAATAAAAACAGCATTTCAGTGCCCAAATTATTTTTTTTTAGAATATTATCATAACTTGGCATCAGAGTACCTGTATTTATGCAGCCACGGTTACCCCATCCACGGACCTGACAGAACTGGGCCTGTGGCGTAGCCAAGGGAAACCTTGGAGGCTTAGGCCCTCTCAGCTTTGCTTTAGGCCCCTCCTGCTTTAATAGCTGGTGGGAGTGGCAAGCCCTGCCTGATAAAGAGGTCTCCTCGCACGAACCACTTAAGTCAGCAGATGCTCTTTGGCCACCGATGCTGGGTCTCTCGCCCATGCTCAGTTTAGCGACTGAACAGAGTGGGAGTGTCAACGTCAGAGGCTGAAGTGGCCACACAGAAAGGACTGACATGACAACCTCTTTGACTGGCAGGGCTTGGAATCCCCATCAGCATAGGCAGCAGGGGGCGAGGAGTGGAAAGAATACCTGGCCCCCTCGGTTCACCTTTGAGCTCTCCCCCCTGCCCCCATTGACTTTTGACTATGCCCCTGAATTGCGATCACATAAAGGCAGCAAGAAATGCATAACTGACAGTGCTTTATATTCACTGTAAGTTGCATGCCTAAGTGGAAGCAGTGGGGGGGGCGAGGGGGCCATGTTGGTTGGGGCGCCGTCACCCCTCCTCCCCCACCTCTTCCCATTCCTCCCCTCCACGTGCACCCCCCCTTCCCTTCCCCCATACTCTTTGCGATCCCTTCAGCTCTCCCGCTGACATCACTTCCGGGTGCCTCGCATAGAAAGTGATGTCAGAGGGAGAGCCGACGGGGTCGCGAGGAGTACGTTGTTGACCGCCGCAAGCAACAACTTCAACTAGAGGTACAAGGGAAGGGAAAGAGCATGCGGCAGGCGGGATCGGTGAAGGAGCGGAGGAGGCGGAGACAAGGGCAGGGGAGGGGCTCCACTGAGTGGCAGCCCAACCCATGCTAACACTCCTTTGCAATACACAATATGCCACTTAGGCTTGCCCCTACAGAATAGAGTTCGCAGAAACACCCTCCAAAGGGCTGGCTTGGAGGGGGGGTAGGGAGGGGTGTGTGTGACTGACTGGGGAGTGTGCGTGGGGTGTGTTTGCTTGTTTGATTGCTATGTGTTGTCTGGTATGTGTGTTGTCCCTTGCGTAGGGAATTTTTGGGGAGGGATGACACATATTAAAAAACTTTCTGAGGCCACCAAGAGAGACGGGCTGTTTTTGCTCTTGGACAGTCCAGTGTTTTAATGGCGCGTATTGAACTTTTGTTGCTGACTCATGTGCCCTTGTACTGGCTGCTAATGTTTGTATATTTCCTGTTTTATTATGGAACCATGCTTGCTCTCGTGTGGACTCTTTAATAAAAAATGATGTTTAAAAAAAAAAGAATAGAGTTTACCCATGAGAGCGCTAGGATTCCGTTCATTTATGCCCAAAAGCGGCCATGTAAATGTGAGCACCAGTTGTGGAAGTGCCCTTCACGTGCTTAGATGCACCAAAATTGGTTTTATGGTTTGTCTTATATTGATTTGATATACTGCAAATAAATGTGCATATCTAAATGGGGTGGGGCTAGGGCGAGACTGAATATTAATAGATGTCCCGTTTCGATGAAAAAAATAAATGGTCACCGCGATTAGCACAATTATAGCTAGCTCTTCCAGAACTTTATACAGTAGATCAGTGGTCTCAAACACGCGGCCCGCCAGGTACTATTTTGAGGCCCTCGGTATGTTTATCATAATCACAAAAGTAAAATCAAACAGTTTCTTGATCATATGTCTCTTTAGCTATAAATGACAATATTATTATTAAGACAAAGCCAAAAGGAAAGATTTATAAACTATAAAGAGTTTTACCTCATGCAAAATTGTCATTTCTTTAATAAGACATTAACTATTTATTTCTGAGGCCCACAAGTACCTACAAATCCAAAATGTGGCCCTGCAAAGGGTTGGAGTTTGAGACCACTGGCCTATAGGAAGAGGAGATGCAAATGTTAAGAGCCTTAGCCAATAGGGAGAGGAGGAGATAGTGGATGCTATGGCTAGGCCATTTGGCCTTTATCTGCCATCATGTTACTATTTCCATAACCATAAAGTTCTATGACATCACAATGCAGGTGTAAAGAGCCTTAGCCTATAGGAAGAGGAGATGCAAATGTTAAGAGCCTTAGCCAATAGGGAGAGGAGGAGATAGTGGATGCTATGGCTAGGCCATTTGGCCTTTATCTGCCATCATGTTACTGTTTCCATAACCATAAAGTTCTATGACATCACAATGCAGGTGTAAAGAGCCTTAGTCTAGAGCAGTGGGCTCAAATTCACGGCCCGCCAGGCACTATTTTGAGGCCTTCGATATGTTTATCATAATCACAAAAGGAAAATAAAACCGTTTCTTGATCATATGTCTCTTTAGCTATAAATGACAATATTATTATTAAGACTTAGCGAAAAGGAAAGATTTATAAACTATAAAGAGTTTTACCTCATGCAAAATTGTCATTTCTTTAATAAGACATTAACTATTTATTTCTGAGGCCCACAAGTACCTACAAATCCAAAATGTGGCCCTGCAAAGGGTTGGAGTTTGAGACCACTGCAGTAGATCAAGTCAGATTATAACGGCATGAGCAAGGGCGTGGGTGCAGAGCCTTCTCAAAACCAGCTACTCAGAGGGGTGAAAGCACAACAAACCAATTTATTTATTCAAAAAAAATGGTGCATCCTGTTACCTGGCTCCCTGCTCTGCCTTTGACTGAGCCACACCCTTTCTGCTTTGTCCGCACTGCAGGATTTAAAGTGGCTCTGTGAGAGAGTGTTGCTAAGGGGACCCAGTAATTTCCACTCCATCACACAGACCTATTCCATTTTCGCTTTGTGATCTTTGCAGTATGAGGTAACTCTGTTTACATAAGCGGAGGAACTGTGCGAACCCCAGGAAATGGATGTGAATTGCCAATTAAACAATTACTAGCACGTGAAGACAGGGCACGAGTGCACACTGAGACATTGTGGTTATGCTGTGAAGTGCTAGGCCAAGCTAGAACAGTCTTTAACCAGAAAGCAGAATTATTTACACACCCCGGTACTTTCTTCCTTACTTGCATTCTGAGTAAATAAGCGGGTAAACATGTAATGAAGTGGGGAGGGTGCTTTTTGTGAAAATTATCAGCACACGGCTACATGTTATCATTATGAAAACAGTCCCAATACAGACAAGGCATGGAGGTCCTGAAGTAGGATCCAGTGGAGTGCAGAAGGGAAGTGTGTGTCTGCCGCCTCACCTCAGTGATGTCACAATAGAACAAGAGCAGAAATTCCTATCCCGATCCAGGTGAATTAAGAGCAGTAGAATTTCTGCAGTTGGAAAATTATTCAACTACTAGTCTTTAAGCCCGTTACATTAACGGGTGCTAGAATATATGTCTGTCTGTCTTTCTTTCTGTTTTTCTACCTGCTCCTGTCTTTCTTTCTGTTCTTTGTCTATCTGTCTCTCTCCCTGCCCCTATCCCACTTCCCTATGCAGCAGCATTTCCCTCCCCCCTCCCCCAACTTTCCTGTGCAGCAACAGCAGCGGTATTTTGCGTGCATTCTAGAGGAGGAAAAGAATCTAAAGTGCCTTTCAGGCGATGCCTGGTCGGGACCTGGCGAGCAAAGAGTCCCTTCCCCTCCGCTTGGGTGCCTTTTGGATTGCCGCCAGCAGGTGGCGCTGCCACCCCTTCCCCAATGGCGTCCCGCACCCCTGAGCCCAGATCCTGTCACTCCGCTCCTCGCCCGCCGGTGATCATGGTGCTGGAGGGGGCCCCCGTCACCTTCCCCCCGCGGGGAACCTGCCCTTCCTCCTGCTCGGGCCCTGCCAGCTGCCTGTCTCCCTGGGGCGCATCGGAAGAGCAGCGGCTGCTGCCGGGGAGCGGCTCGCGCTGCTCAGCACCTCGTTTGTGCTCCAGGGGGGATGCATCACACAACCAGGCGATGGTGCACTGGACCGGCGAGAACAGCAGCGTAAGTGCAGCCCCGGAATGCCTGGGAATACCTAGGCGCACGCTCGTGCATACTCTAGGCTGTTTTACGGCGAGGCCAGCAGCAGGGTGACAGGTCAAAAGCACGCGCCGAGACAACTGAGTGCAGCGGCAGTGTTCTGGCCTGCCTCCGTGTTCGAAAATTGAATTCGGCACAGAAGTACACCTCATGGAGCCAGGAATCACAAAACTCTAAGTGCGCATGCGTGCTTAGAGTTTTATTATTATTGATTCTATACTGAACAGTGAGAAAGTAAAATGAATAAACAGTCCTACTCTTACTGTTAATAAGCAGCAGGGTCAGACCAATGGTCTAACAATAGCCAAGCCAGCTCCCAAGTACTTGGCAGAAACCCACAGAGTAGCAACATTCCAGAGCAGAGCTTGTGATGTCATAATGCCTCATTCCACCAGTGCCTAAGAACCAACCTCAGCAGTGATGTCACAATAACTTGATTGTCCTATACTTGACTCACATAAGAATTGCTGTACCATCAAGCACAGAATCCTGTTTCCAACATTGGCCAACCCAGGTCCCAAGTACCTGGCAGAAACCCAAATAGCAGAATCTCTCCCACCCAACCAACACCCCCCTCCCCCCTCCAGGAGAGATGTTCAATCTCTCCTGCCACCAACCAACACCCTCCAACTCCCCTCGGCAGTGGGAGAGATGCCCAATCTCTCCCACCCAACCGATACACCCAGGGGGGTGCCAGTACAGTGACAGCACTGTTAAAAGTGCATCTTGTAGTGTGTGTTTTGAATGTGGCTAATGAAAAAAATTACATGAAGAATCAAACTGTCGTCTATTTTATTTTTTAGTGGTAGTAGTAAAAGCATGCTTCTTGCGCCTGTGTATTATAGCCCCCTTTGGCAATGGGAGAGATGCCCATTCTTTACCGCCACCAACCGCCACACGCCACCAGCAGCGGGAGAGATGCCCAATGTCTCCTGACACTAACCAACACACCTCCCCAGCAGCGGGAGAGATGCCCATTTGCGCACACATTCTTCTACCTTTAAGTACAAATTACGGCACTGTAGACAACCTCGAACTCCTGGCGTGTCCCACCAAGTCTGAGCCTGCAACATTTTCATATCCTGTGTAACTCCACGCATCGTTAAGCGGCAGTTAACCAATCAATCACTATTTCTGCTCTTGCAAACTTATGGCCTGATTTACAAATGCTCATTATCCCATTCTGCAAGTGTATCAAGGGGACAAGATCAGGCCCCGAGCAAGTCTCATATATTTTAGGTCCTCATACCGGCTGGAAACCGTTCTGAGCTCTCCTGGGAGAACGGTAGTGAAAATTGAATAAATAAATAGGAAGTATCTGTATTGATACAGTGCCACTTTTTCTACCAGGGCAATAGTGAAGCCAGTGGCATAGAGAGGGTGACCGGTGATAGGCGCCCGGGGCCTTCCCCATATCTTTTTAACTCTGGCATAAGCAGCGGCGAATTTGCTGCCCGTTTTGGCTTTGGAGCGCTCTATGATGTCACTTTCCTCCCGAAAGTGACATCAGAGAAAGCACAAAAGCTGACGCGGGCAGCAAGTGCGTCGCTGCTCATGCCGACGTTAAAAAGTAAGGGAAAGGGGCAAGGGCACGCGGGAGGCATGAAGAGGAGTGGGAAGGGGAGCAGAGAGGAGGAGGGGTGCCGGCCCCCTGAGGAAGACAGCGCCTGGGGCGGACCACCCCCTCGCAATCCCCTTACTACGCCACTGAGTGAAGCATTAGTAATGGTGGAAAGTTACAGTTCTAAAGGGCAGGGGAGGCCTGTACATAAGACAGTGCCCCCCACCCCGTTCCTGTAGTAATTAACTAAACTAAGGTTGTGTCCCTGTACCTGAGGAGTTTGTGTTGTTTCAGTCGTAGCAGTGGTCAGCCCAGGGGTGGGCAACTCCGGTCCTCGAGGGCCGGAATTCAGTCGAGTTTTCAGGATTTCCCCAATGAATATGCATGAAATCTATTTGCATGCAGTGCTTTCAATGCTTACTCATTGGGGAAATCCTGAAAACCCGACTGGATTCTGGCCCTTGAGGACCGGAGGTGCCCATCCCTGGGTCAGCCTATGTGCTAAGGAAAATGACCTAAAACAATTAGAACACGCAAGTAACTATCTCATTTATTTATAAACATCTACCTCCCCTCCTTTTAGTAAGCCGCATCAGAGAAGCATCGGAGCAGCGTCAGAGCATATAGCGCTCTAAGCCGCGGTAGAAACCTGTACCGCAGCTTAGTAAAAGAAGACCTTAGCAATTTCCTTCCCAGAGAAGCCCATTCAAAGTGGTTGACAAGAAAATTATAAAATCAAATTTATGAAAAAAGCTCTTATTTTGAAAGCCCAGTTCACATTTGATAGGTGCATATACCAGTAGACCAGTGGTTCCCAACCCTGTCCTGGAGGAACACCAGGCCAATTGGGTTTTCAGGCTAGCCCTAATGAATATGCATGAAGCAAATTTGCATGCCTATCACTTCCATCATATGCAAATCTCTCTCATGCATATTCATTAGGGCTAGCCTGAAAACCCAATTGGCCTGGTGTTCCTCCAGGACAGGGTTGGGAATCACTGCAGTAGACATGTATCTTGCATAAACGTCTAATTTCCCATTTTACAAAATCAGGATAACCAAGTCTCCAACCTATTGACAACCACCCCAGACTACAAGATGTTCAGAAAGGAAATAAAAACTATACTCTTCAAGAAATCCCTTAATAAAGCTTAATACCATGATAAAGCTTAACCCCCCTCTTACCATCCCCTCCCTAACCCCAGATCCTACTTTTCCCTCTCTTGGAAACCTTCTCTGATCTAACGTTGTAACCCTTCTTCCATAACTCTTTTTGTAATCCGCTTTGAACCGAAAGGTAATGGCGGAATAGAAATCTGTAATGTAATGTAATATGCACATATCAAACCAAGTCCATTCAGATGTCAAAGGTCTGGGCGTGATTTGGAAGAGACAAGCACATGACACGTTCATGGATAAGTTCATGGATGTTTATTCCCCATTTCCAGGGTTACCATATTTTACGAAGGGCAAACCCCGATGCATGGCCACTCTCTGTTCCACCCCAGCCCTACCTTGTTCCACTTCCAACCCGCCCCACTTCGCCTCCAGCTCCACCCATAAAAAGCCTCATCTCTTTTTCCCCCGACCTCCAGGCCGCGTCTGGAGGTTCTCCAGCATGCGCGGATGCATGCGACGTCGTCCACGCGTGCTTGATGAAGGTCCTCCAGACACAGCCAGAGCTCAGAGCTTTCCAAAACCCAGACAACCTGCCAGGTTTTGAAAAGTCCGTCCAGGAACCCAGACCATCCTCTAAAAAGAGGGCTCGTCCGGGTTTTCCCGGATGTCTGGTAACCCAACCCATTTCAGAAGAACTAACCCCCTAATTCTATATATGGCACTAAAAACTCCATTAGCTTGTGGCAACTGCAAAAAATTAATGCAGGATCATTGGCCACCTCCTATGTAGGAGGAGCTAAGAGCTTCTGTGTTCACCCCGCATTAACCAGTTAGCACACACTAATGCACTAGTGCTGCCATTCCCCCACCCATGTCATGGCCCCTCCCAAAAAATAATTCAAAAACCTAAACAGCGTGCAATTAACATGCTTTTTAGGAATCTTTATCTGCGATGAGTTATGACTCAGTATTGTTTTCAGTTTTTAATCCACATGCTTTTATATCAGGACTTTTAGGGACCCCTGAGGAAGACGGCATTGTCGAAACATAAGCTCCCAATGGTTTGGGTCCTGGATATATTTTATGTGGATTATCAAACTGTATGTTTTTAAATAAAGCCTGCATCTTGAACATCACCATCTCCACAGAGTTTTGTTTTCGCTGGATGTGTATTATCTGTAGAACTACGGGTCAAAATTCTGTTGCTTGGGCAATTAACAAGTGCAATCAGAAAAATTACTGCAGGACATGCTAAAGCAGTGTTCTTCAACCTTTTTACACCTATGCACTGTCAGAAATAAAATAATTATTTTGTGGACCAGCAGTTAAAGAACACTGGGCTAAGTCGTGGGCCAGACCCCACCCATCTCTACCCAATCTCCACCCCAGACCCCGCCCCCAAAATAGTACTAATTGTAACACTATTTTTTCCATTCATTTTTCACAGATACACAATATAATTTTATTAACACATAATGGTTAACCACAAAATTAAACTACACAAAGCACACTGACAGCAGATGTAAATTCTCAAAATTGACATAAGTCAATCACTAAATTCAAAACTAAATCATTCCCCCTACCTTTGTTGTCTCCTTCCCTCCATGCTATGCCTTACCTTCTGGCCTGCTCCCGCCTGGCCATTTTATGCCAACCCCGGTGTTATCTTCAGGCCGGCTCCCTCTTCCTCACTGATGCAGTGCACAAAGCTGCGGCCAGCGGCTCCTTGCGTGTCCCGTGCCTCATCTGGAAGCCTTCCCTCTGACGTTGCAACGTCAGAGAGAAGGCTTCCGGTTCAGTCGTAGGACGCGCGTAGGAGCCACTGCCCGTGGCTTTGTGCACTGAATCAGTGAGAAAGAGGGAGCCGTCTCGAAGATAACGCCGCATCGATCGCACCGTGGACCGGCGGTTGAAGAACACTGTTTTGGGCCTGATGCACGCTAGCCCTGTGGACCGGCAGGAAATTTCTGTGGACTGACACCAGTCCACGGACCGGTGGTTGAAGAACACTGTGCTAAAGCACCTGTGGTAAGCACTTAGTCCACATTAAGGTTTAGTGCACCTTAAGAAAAGGGGCCCTTAAGTTAGCTGAGTAACCTAGTTAACACTAGAGTACGTGAATATGTTATCTGGCTGTCCCCAAGCTCGGAGCCTGAGATACGGAATTCCTATGAGATATACCGAGTAACTCCTAGGTTACTTCACATTGCATCTCTGGATTTGCAGTGCTGTTGTTCTTGGAGTAGCAAGAACTGCAAACCCAGGGATGCGACGGGATAAAATCGCGAGTGGTACAGTCTGTCCCTTAAAACATGTTTGGCTATCTTAGGGGTCCTTTTACAAACCCCCTCATTTACAAAGATGTGCTAAGCATTTTAGAGTGGATTTAGCGCAGGCCAAATCAACGCGTGCACTAACCGCTAACACATCCGTAGGATAAAGTGCATGCGTTAGCGTTTAGCGCGTATTTAGCATGTGATCGTATTTAGCATGCACTAAAAAGCTTAGCTCACCTTTGTAAAAGAGGGGGCAAGGTGCGCTAACCAATTTAGCACGCGCTAAATGCTAAGGCGTCCATAGAATATAATGGGTGCCTTAGCATTTAGAGCGCGCTAAATCAATTAGCGCGCCTTAGTATAATGACCCCTTAATCTACTTCTTTAGCGTTTTCTAAAATTGATGCATTGATATAACTAGTCATAACTGCACATTTACCTTTTGTAAGAATCTCATTTTCCATTGTTCATTTCCATTCCTGACTTTCGTTGGTCTCTAAAGGTGTTTGCTATGCTGAATTTGGAGTGCGAGTCCCCAAAACTACCGGGTCAGCGTATACATACAGTTATGTGACCGTTGGTGAATTTGTGGCATTTTTCATTGGCTGGAATCTGATCCTGGAATACCTGATTGGCACAGCTGCTGGCGCCAGTGCTCTAAGCAGCATGTTTGACTCATTAGCAAACCACACAATCAGCCACTGGATGATCGAAAGTGTGGGCACCTTAAACGGACTGGGTAAGCAAGAGATCAACGCATGCATGTCAGTAAATATGCAAAGTTATTCTGCACCCTCAACCCTATTTCAGTCCTGTAGAAAATAAACCAAGGAGATCGTGGTTCGTTCATGGTTTACCACTGTGATCTCACGTAATGTGTCAAAATGCAGAGGCCACCCATTGGATCAGTGGCAGTGCTATGTACTACCCTGTGTTTAATCCAAGCCACACGTTTGCTCCTCAGTGAGGTCATTTGCGCTGCATGCTGATCAGGGCTGAGGTTATTGTGGCAGTGATGCTCACAGACGCTGGAGGAAGGAAGTGCCATGATCACACAATAGTGACACCTATTGACCAGAATAAAGGTACGCACGTATTGGAAGAAGTCAAGGTCCCATGGTCCCTTCTGGAGGATTTCTACTTTGATGAGAGAGTTAGATGGAGGAGGGGGAAGAGGAGGTCTTAAAACTGCTAGCTGCAAACAAAGGGTCATATATATTCCATGGAGAAAGATTTATTACTGCTTTTTCTAATAAAACCTCAACAAAGGTGCGCTAGCGTTTTTAGCGCACGCACCGGATCAGCGCACGCTTAGCCGTAAAACTACCGCCTGCTCAAGAGGAGGCGGTAGCGGCTAGCGCACGTGGCATTTTAGCGCATGCTATTCCGCGCGTTAAGGCCCTAACGCACCTTCGTAAAAGGAGCCCTAAAAACATTAACAGAAAGCAGACCAACAAAACGTGAAAAATAATACGAACAAGGAGTACACTGTGAACCACGAACTTAGCTTTTCTAGAACATAGACAGTCTGGATGTTGAGATTGCTTTTCCCACAGTAGAGATGTTAATTTATCTGGATAGGAGACAGCCACCATTGGTGCTGAGACTGCAGGGGCATCAGTTGCTCTGCTATGGTTAAAATTTTCCTCCTGAATGCCGTTTCTTGGAAGTGCGCATATATTTGAAAAATTAAATAATACATTAAAAAGGATAATGTGGTGTAATAACCATGTTAGTCTGCGTTTAAAGGTAATAAATAGAAATAAAACAAATAAGATGACGAACCTGTCTCTCCAACATAACACCCTTCTTCACATTTTTTAAATTTAATAATATACACTACATTTGGGCCCTCTCTTACTAACCCCCTGTTTTACTAAGGTGCGCTAACCGATTAGCGCGCGCTAAACACTAATGTGTCCATAGACTAACATGCATGCGTTAGCGTTTAGCGCGCGCTAAATCGATTAGCGCGCACTAATCGGTTTGCGCACCTTAGTAAAAGAGGGCCTAAGGTGCGCTAAGCATTATAGTGCGTGTTTAGCGCACGCTAAATCAACACATGCGCTAACTGATAATGCATCCATAAGATAACATGCACGCATTAGTGTTTAGCATACACTAAATCAATTAGCATGCACTAATCGGTTTGCGCACCTTAGTAAAAGAGGGCCTAAGGTGCGCTAAGTGTTTTAGCGTGTGTGTAGCGCATGCTAAATCAACACATGCGCTAACCGCTAATGCGTCCATAGGATAACATGCACGCATTAGTGTTTAGCATGCACTAAATCGATTAGCACGCACTAATCGGTTTGCGCACCTTAGTAAAAGAAGGCCTAAGGTGCGCTAAGTGTTTTAGCGCGTGTGTAGCGCACGCTAAATCAACACATGCGCTAACCGTTAACGCGTCCATAGGATAACATGCACACGTTAGCGTTTAGCACATGTTTAGTTCACACTAATATTTAGCATGCGCTAAAAAGCATAGCGCACCTTAGTAAAAGAGGGGGGTTGAAGATAAACGTGTAGGATCCTATTATGCTGAATATTTTTTCCTCGCATGGGAGTGACTGTAGGCATTGGCGCAGTAAGGGGGCGGGGGAGGGGTCCCAGCACCCATCCTCCTCTCCACCCCCTCCTTCCCCACCCCACACGCGCACACTACCGAGCACCGCTTCCCTTCCCCCGTACCTTTTTAATGTTCCCGGCACGAGCAGCAACCCCAGCGTCGGCTCTTCTTCTGATGTCACTTCCTGGACCCGCGCCTAGGAAGTAGCGTCAGAGGAGGAGCTGACGCTGGCGCGACCAGCAGGTGGAGGCAGCTGCTCTCGCCGCGAATGTCAAAGAGGTATGGGGGGGAAGGGAAGGGGTGCATGCGCACAATAGGAGGGGGAGGGGAGGAGCGGATGGGAGTGGGAACGGAGAAGAGGGTGGGAGAGGGGTGCCTCCACCCCAGGCGCCTCTCACCCTTGCTACGCCATTGACTGATATGCGCTTGCCCAGTTTGCTGGGAAATGTGCCATTCTCTTGTACAGTTTCTATTGGAAGTTTGCTTTTCACTAATATTTTCTTCAGATTTGGTGACTGTCCATAAAAAAGGTATCTTGTTTTCTTTCGTTTTCTTGCTATTTACTAAGGCCCTCTTTTATCAAGCTGCGTAGGGGTTTTTTTTATTGCGGTAAAAACTCCAACGCTCATAGAATTCCCAAGAGCGTAGGAGTTTTTACCGTGGCGGCCGACGATAAAAAATCCTAATACAGCTTGATAAGAGAGGGCCTAAATAAAAAAAAAATAATAATAATACATTGTTTTCAAGTCCAAAAGTTAATTTTGAATGACTGCTTTGTTATACAAAGTTGTTTGGGAGGGTATTTCCGTCCAGCTGTTCTACTACAGATGTTTTTAGTTCTTCTTGCTGCCCTATTCTGTGTTACTCTCCCTTCAGTAGAGGGGAGGTGGCGTTTCACCAGTTTGTCACAAGAGCCTCATATGCTGCCCATTCCATTATGCAGACGTGAACAGGCTCTTGTTAAGTCCCAAAATTAAAGCTACGCCCTCAGCACCTTGGGGTTGTGGGTTCAAACTCATGCTGCCCCTTGTGACCCTGGTCAAATCACTTAATCCCCCCTTTGCCCCAGGTATATTAGATAGAGTGTGAGCCCACCGGAACAGACAATGAAAAATGCTTGAAACACTCTGAGCTCCCCTGGGAGAATGGTATAGAAAATTGAATGAATGACATGAGGTCATGGACTGAAACTGAGAGCCACCAGGCCCAGGACAAATATTAGGAAGTTCTGTTTCGCACAATGAGTGGTGGACGCTTGGAACGCTCTCCCTGAGGAGGTCGTGATGGAGACCAGCATTCTGGGATCCAAGAGCAAGTTGGATGCACACCTTCTTGCAAATCACATTGGGGGATATGAGTAAACGAGGTTTCTCAGCAGGGAACACCTGGCTTGGCCTCCGCGGGTGCGGGTCGCCGGACTGGATGGACCTAGAGTCTGATCCGGCGAAGCCATTTCTTATGTTCTTATGAATGAAAATTAGCTGATAAAGGCTTTTTTTCTAGGTTAAACAATATGGCAGATGAGTTTTAATCGCAAGGAAATTGTAAGCAAAATCTACAAAACAGGAGGACAAAAGCCGGTTCACAGCCTGGTAATTGCTGAAAGATTAGCAGATCCATTTCTGCTCCTCGGCACCTCTGTTCTGTAATTACATCGTTCATAAATCATTTCCTGGCACACGCTAAATGATAGATTCTGTATAATACATACTATAACCGAAAATTACACGGCTTTCTTCAGGCTCCTGGTCCCCTATTTTCTCTCACTGTGCTGTTGTCAATCTGCCTTTCATGAGATCAAGAGCCTCAGCTGTACGGTCTGTTGCCCAAAAAAATGCATTTCAACTGGGAATTTCCATCAGTAGTTTGGTATTATGCTTTTTTAAATCTTACAAGGGGACGCTGAAAAGTTCTCAGCCCAACCAATAACGTTGAGGCAGTCTCCATCGAGGGCTACACTCTCAGTCCAGTGATTTCCCACTTTTTCCATTCCATATTTTTTCCAACAGAATGAAAAAAGTGGAAAATCACTGGACTAACCCCTTTTTTTTACAAAGGCACTAGCTGATTTAGTGCACGCTAACTGATTTAGCACATACTAAACACTAACACACCCATTATAGTCTATGGACGTGTTAGCGTTTAGTGCAAGCTAAATTGGTTAGCATGCGCTAAATCAGTTAGCACACACCAAGACGCTTAGCGCGCCTTTGTAAAAGGACCCCCTAACCCCCTTTTACTAAGGTGCGCTAACCGATTAGCACGAGCTAAACGCTAACGTGTCCATAGACTAACATGCACGTGTTAGCGTTTAGCGCGCGCTAAATTGGTTAGCATACACTAAGATGCTTAGCGCGCCTTTGTAAAAGGACCCCTAATCCCCCCTTTTACTAAGGTGCGCTAACTGATTAGCGCGAGCTAAACGCTAACGTGTCCATAGACTGGCATGCACGTGTTAACGTTTAGCATGCGCTAAATTGATTAGCACACCTTAGTAAAAGAGGGCCTAAGTGTATAGCCCTCGATGGAGACTACGCCGACTTTGTTAGTTGGGCTGAAAAATTTTCAGCGGCCTCTCATAGTTTTCTGTAGCTTATATAATAATCATTCAATTCATATAGGATAAGGGATATACAAAAGTAATAAAACAAAAAGAAAGAATTAAACATTTATATTGAGGGAACATTATTAATCCTCTTTAGACAACATTATCATCCACGAAAAGGAAAAGAAATAAATGTTGCTTGAAGGGCAGCAAAGGGCATAACTTTCTACAATCACCGAGCTTAAACATACATCATGTAGATTTATCCAAGGAGACTCAACAAGATTCTGTAACCAACTGGCACAACTGGATTACTCTCTCAAAATCCACCTACCACTCTCTTGCCCCGCTTTCCACCAAAACCGTCACCTACTCCCGTAAGGCCCCCTGGTACCTCCCACACCACAGGGTACTAAAACAAAAATGTCGATCCCTGGAACGCATATGGAAAAAATCTAAATCCCCCACAGACAAACAAATCTGGAGAGTCAACATTAAACTTTACAACAACACTCTCAAAAGTGCTAGGAAAAACTTCTATGGTGACAAGATCTCCAGATCAAACAACCAGAACAGCATGCTGTTCAATATCTGGCGCTCCCTAATCCCCAACACCAACCCTTCCATACTCCCCTCCTCCCCATCAGCCGACCTACTAGCAAACTTTTTCAATGGAAAGGTCACCGCCTTAAGAAGCTCTTTCCCTCCCGTAGTCTCCTACAATTCTCTAGTGTTCGCCACCCCCATTCCTACTCCAAATGTCACCACCCCTGTCCCAGTCAATAGATCCTGGACTGCCTTTGAGCAAGTATCCGAATCGCAGGTCCTCAAGCTCTGCCAGAAATTGAAATCCTGCAACTGCACCTTGGATCCATTTCCATCCTATCTATTTGAGAAAATACCCGCACAGGCCATCTCATCTCTCACCAAACTCATAAATTCTGCCCTATTATCGGGCCTCTTCTCACCTGAAATGGGACACATTGCATTGACCCCCCTACTGAAGAAAGCTGACCTAGATCCCTCCATCCCATCCAATTACCGCCCTATAGCGAACATTCCGCTCCTAACCAAACTGCTTGAGTCCATTGTCTCCTCCCAACTCTCAGCCTACCTGGAAAGATTCTCTACCCTCCTACCCTATCAATACGGCTTCAGACCCAACTTCAGTACTGAAACCCTCCTGATTTCCCTAATCTCGAAGATCCAACAACTTCATTCTCACAAAAAATTTGCCGTTCTCCTTCAATTCGACCTCTCTGCAGCCTTCGACGTTGTCCATCATGACATTCTAATCTTCTTACTCTCCGAGATAGGCATTAGCTCCACAGTCCTTGACTGGTTCTCAAACTTCTTACGCTCTCGCTCTTACAACGTTACCAAGAATGGTACCTCATCCTCCCCGTGGAAACCGACATGTGGAGTCCCACAAGGCTCCCCCCTATCTCCTATCCTCTTCAACATTTATATGTCCTCCCTGAACCTCCTCCACCTTTCCCCCCTAGAAACACTCTACACTTACGCAGACGATATCCTGGTCCTCCTCGAGACCGACGCAAACCTCACCAATCTCGCAGCAAACATCTCTTCATGCATAACCAACCTTCAATCCTGGGCCCTCGCTGTACAAATGAAACTGAACGAGTCCAAAACCAAACTACTTTGGCTTGGCCCTAAACTTGATCATCTACCCACTTCCATCCCACTGCCCACAGGCTCCTCTCTACAACTGGAGTTCTCTAGCAAAGTCCTGGGCATCACCATAGATTCCTCGCTATCCTTCAACGACCACCTCAATTCCCTGATAAAAAAATGCTTTTACAGCCTTCACATGCTGAGGAAAGTGAGGTCCTGCTTCCACCAAAAACACTTTGCCGTGCTCGTACAGTCCATCATCCTCTCCAGATTGGACTATTGCAATTCCATTTACCTTAGCTTAACAAAGAAAAGCTTCCACAGACTCCAACTAATCCAGAACACAGCGGCCAAACTTATCTTCTCAAAAAGTAAATTTGACCATGTCTCTCCGCTCCTGTCCAAGCTCCACTGGCTTCCTGTCATCTCCAGGGTCCACTTTAAATGTGCCTGCTTAACCTTCAAGATCCTCCACGGTATCCTTCCACCTCTTATTCCTCTATCCTGGAATTCCTCAAATCCATTCTTCACTAGATCCACGCAAAAACTAAAATTATCCCTCCCCTCCTTAAAAGGTATCTCCCTCGTTGGTAAACTCGGTTCCTCCCTCCACTTCAGAATCGCTCAGTTATGGAATAGTTTCCCTTCCCCTCTCCGCAACTTGAGCCCCCTTCTACCATTCCGTAAGCTTCTGAAGACCTGGCTCTTCTCCAAAACGTAACCTCATCCCCTCCCTAGTATTATCACACCTAACCTCTCTTCTTACCTACTTCTATAAATCTACTGGAGTTCTGTTCCTTCACTAACCATGTAAACCGTGTCGAGCTCCACCTGTGGAGATGTTGCGGTATATAAACCCAAGATTTAGTTTAGTTTAGTTTAGTCTAACGGCCTCTTTTACAAAGCTGCGCTAACAGCCCCGAAGCCCATCGAGATTTAAAGGGCTTCGGGGCTGTTATCGGGCGGCTTTGTAAAAGAGGCCGTAAGAGCCCCCAAAAATCTTGCAGTTTGGGAAGAAGGAAGAGGTAATTATTTACGGCTAAAGGGAAGGTCAGAACAAAATTAGTACCCAAAGTAACAACCCTAACTTGAAAGCAAAAAAGTCCCTTTGCCTTTTCTCAGTGTCATGTGGAAAATATAGAAAAATGTGCCCTCTTGATCCCCAAAATTGCTGAGTCATATTTCAAAACCCAAAATGAAGGGCCATATTCATATGGGGCCCAAAGGCAAAAAGCACACCAGCAGTGCGATCCACTAAGTCATCATTTTGAAGTCCTCAAGGAATTCCAAAAGATTCAGCATGAGCTCCATTTCCTCCACTCATTTTAAAATGAGTTCATACAGCGGGAGGTGATCCTTCATCAGGTATCTTATGCACTTTTTAAAGATATTTTTCAACCATGTTCACTGGCCCCCCACTAAGGGAAATTTAAGATAGCGCAGATTATTTGCCCTGGTTTGATTTTCAAGATATTCCAATTTACGAACCAAACAATGCTTGTCCTTAGCCTGTGTTGCAGGCCTACTAACGTCTACTCATTCTAGAGATGTGCTACTCCAACTTTCGTGCCTGAGCATACCCAGCAGCAACTAAGGTCCTATAATTATGCTTAAACTTTCCAGAAACCAACAAAAAAGAGTTACATAAGAACATATGAGTTGCCATACTGGAACAGACCGAAAATCCATCAAGCCCAGTATCCTACTTTGAACAGTGGCCAATCAAGATCACCAGTGCCTGCCAAAATCTGGACCAAAATCAGAGCCAATAACAAAAAAGCTTAATGTGGCTTCATAAAGGGTGGGGGGGATAGTCACTGTTTATAGAATACCACTCAGTGCTATCCTTTTTGACACCAATTTTATAGGTCCCATTTATAGAATCTAGTCTCGGGGCCTATGTTCATTTACAGAGTAGGCTCCTACCAAGCTCGCAGTTCTATTTGCAATTGCCTCCTTTGTTTTTAAGGGGGAAATGCTTACATGTATATGTGCGTAGGTTCCAAATGTTGGGTTATTTAATATGCTTTTTGTTGTTTCAGGGAAAGGGGAGGAATCGTACCCAGACCTTCTTGCTTTGCTTATTGCAATCATCGTAACAGTTATTGTTGCTCTGGGAGTGAAGAACTCTGTTGGATTTAATAACCTGCTTAATGTCATTAACCTGCTGGTATGGATATTCATCCTGATAGCCGGCCTTTTCTTTGTCAATGGCGCCAACTGGTCTGATGGGAAGTTTTTGGCCTGCGGATGGTCAGGGGTGAGTTTCTTCCTCGTGAACTGCTACTTTTAAAAACATTGTCTTGTTAATCATGGTGGGGTAGTGTATGGCGTGGTGGTTGAAGCTACAGCCTCCGCACCCTGGGGTCACATAGTAGTAACATAGTAGATGACGGCAGATAAAGACCCGAATGGTCCATCCAGTCTGCCCAACCTGATTCAATTTAAATTTTTAATTTTTTTTCTTCATAGCTATTTCTGGGCAAGAATCCAAAGCTTTATCCTGTACAGTGCTTGGGTTCCAACTGCCGAAATCTCTCTTAAGACTTACTCCAGCCCATCTACACCCTCCCAGCCATTGAAGCCCTCCCCAGCCCATCCTCCACCAAACGGCCATATACAGACACAGACCGTGCAAGTCTGCCCAGTACTGGCCTTAGTTCAATATTTAATCTTATTTTCTGATTCTAGATCCTTTGTGTTCATCCCACACTTCTTTGAACTCAGTCACAGTTTTACTCTCCACCACCTCTCTCGGGAGCGCATTCCAGGCATCCACCACCCTCTCCGTAAGGTAGAATTTCCTAACATTGCCTTTGAATCTACCACCCCTCAACCTCAAATTATGTCCTCTGGTTTTACCATTTTCCTTTCTCTGGAAAAGATTTTGTTCTACGTTAATACCCTTCAAGTATTTGCACATCTGAATCATATCTCCCCTGTCTCTCCTTTCCTCTAGGGTATACATATTCAGGGCTTCCAGTCTCTCCTCATACGTCTTCTAGCGCAAGCCTCCTATCATTTTCGTCGCCCTCCTCCACGCTGCTCCTTGTGACCCTGGGCAAGTTACTTAATCCTCCATAGCCCCAGGTACATTAGATAGATTGTGAGCCCACTGGGACAGAGAGGGGAAAATGCTTGAGTACCTGATTGTAAAACCGCTTAGATAACCTTGATAGGCGACATATTACATTACATTAGGGATTTCTATTCCGCCATTACCTTGCAGTTCAAGGCGGATTACAAAAGAATTATCCAGGATGTATTACAACAAGAACTTACAAAAAAAAAAAACATTGGTCATTTTCAAAGAGAGTAAGAAATGGGTAAGGTTATTTGTTTGGGGTAGTTGGCTTTAGTGAGAGGTGGAGTTTGAGACTTGCAGTATTATTTCTTTTTTCAGAGTTTTCTTGAAGAGTATGGTCTTTATTTCTTTTCTAAAAGTTTTGTAGTCGAGGGATGCCGTCAGTAGATTGACGATTTGGTTGTCTAGTTTGGCTGCTTGAGTGGCCAGGAGTCCGTTTGACTTCCTTAATTGAGGGGTATGAGAATGGGGTGTGAGTTTTCCTATGTCTGGTTGAGGTGTTGTGGATGAGGCGGTTATTCAGGTAGCTTGGACTGTCTCCGTATAAAGTCTTAAATAGTAGACAGTAGAATTTAAATTGTATTCTTGCTGGGATTGGAAGCCAATGCGATTGGAGATAGGCTTCTGTAATGTGGTCATGTTTCTTTAATGAGTAGATGAGTCTTAGTGATACACAGAAGATGTCAGCAGATAGGACATCTTGGTCTACTCGGTTTGCCCATTAGAACCTGCCTATTAAGCTGTAGAAGACCCTTTTCAACTTGCTCTCAAGGGGTGGGGGCTTATGAGATCTTCCTGTGTGTTTTGTTTACTCCTGATTTTTAGGACATATCATACAGTACAGATTCTGAGAAAGATATTTAGAGGGAGTTCATATATACACTATATGGGGGGAGGGGAGTGCCACACGAACACAATGGTTAGCTCTTTAGGAAACTTCTTGAGCTCTGGTAGAGAATGACACGGTGACAAAATTCATCACCGTTACCGTCCCCGTGGATAACCGTGGTAAATAATCTTCATGTCATTCTTTAAGGAGAGAGGGAAGAATCAGAGTATGAAAGGCCACAACCACTGACCCTCAAGCTTTGCTTTGAAGAATGCTGGTGTAGAAGGACTGAGTCTGAAATAGATACTAAAAAATGACATGGGATTATTTCCCGTGGTTATCCGCGGGGACGGGAACGGTGATGAATTTTGTCACCGTGTCATTCTCTAATCTCTGGTTTTCTTCCATCCTTACCTCACCATTAAGGTTCCTTTGTGCCTGTTCAAAACAGGTCTGAATTCTGCCACTTTTTCAAGAAGTTGGTGGATGCCTGGAATGCGGTGGAGAGGAAAACGGTGACTGAGTTCAAAGAAGCGTGGGATGAACACAGAGAATCTAGAATCAGAAAATAATATTAAATATTGAACTAAGGCCAGTACTGGGCAGACTTGCACGGCCTGTATATGGCCATTTGGGGGAGGATGGGCTGGAGAGGGCTTCAATGGCTGGGAGGGTGTAGATGGGCTGGAGTAGGTTTTGACGGAGATTTCGGCAGTTGGAGCCCAAGCACAGTACCGGGTAGAGCTTTGGATTCTTGCCCAGAAATAGCTAAGAAGAAAAAATTTAAAAAAAAATTTAAATTGAATCAGGTTGGGCAGACTGGATGGACCATTGGGGCCTTTATCTGCTGTCATCTACTATGTTACTATGTGTCCATTGCCTTCTCAGTGAACAAGTACGTTCTTGCGTTTCTTCTGAGCTCACCTCCTTCCCAGTCTTTGAGCATCTTATTCAGTGCTACCTTCTGGTAACTGTGTGGAAGGCTACAAGACATTCAGAGTAGAGAATGACACGGTGACAAAATTCATCACCGTCCCCGTTCCCGTGGGTAACCGCGGGAAACCATCTTCATGTCATTCTTTAAGGAGAGAGGGAAGAATCAGAGTATGAATGGCCACAACCACTGACCCACAAACTTTGCTTTGAAGAATGCTGGTGTAGAAGGACTGAGGTTGAAATAGACACTAGAAAATGACATGGGATTATTTCCCGTGGTTATCCGCGGGGCCGGGAACGGTGATGAATTTTGTCACCGTGTCATTCTCTAATTCAGAGGTTCCAATCATATTTCCCCTTTCCCTCCTTACAACTGAGCTGCTTGTATGTGCTTAGGCAGAAATGTCTTCGGCATCCTCCCCCCAGAATAAATATTAACATTCCTATTTTTCCTTCCAATAAAGTGGGCTACAAAGATTCTACCTTGTGCAACTTCAGACCCTATTGTGACTTTAATAATGAAAGCACCACAATTTACTTTGCAATTGCTGGATTTAGTGGAGATTATATACAGTTCTCATTTTTAGCTTGCAAGAACCGATTTCCATCCAGAGACGAGCAGTCTGGAAACATCGTGCTGGACTGAAGCCAGGATTGTGTATGGATCACACGCTGCTCAGTGGCAGACAGATCTGTGCTGTGGCAGCAGATTGCAGTGTAACAATGACTCCCGGTCTCCACAGTTAACGGGAGACTCTCGGACTGATGCGCAGCTCCTGAAACCTTCGTACAATGTTTGTATCCGAAGATGGATCGAAGGCCATGGAAAACCAGGAAAGAAGCATTTCAGTATCTTGCTTCTGAGTCGAGGTTTTACTGCATTATATCTGCAGAAGATGGTGTTCAAGCTGAGCTCATGCACTGCAGCACCTTTTAATGAGAGAAAAATAAAATAAAGATGATGTCAGCCTGGAAAGATTCCAGTTGTCTCCAAGACCAAATAGCTACAGGAGCTCTACATGAATTGCATTTAAAAATACCATATCAACTTAGATTTCCTTGTAAATGTTGTATTACGTATCAGGCGAACAAATACATCTTCTATGAACCAGAACAACTGCAATTTTTTTTCTGGAAGGCAAGGCTGCCGTAAAGGCTCCAGACCCCTCCGTAATTTCCACTAATCAGGCCTAAATGTAAATAACCAAAAAAAACCCTGTATTTCTGAGGACATGTGTAAATATGACCGTGAATGATTTCTTAAGTTCAGCTTCCCTTGATTGGGTACGGACCTTGGTTTCACCCCCTCCTAAAGGTGGTCTATGATCATGGTATTAGTAACAGGAGTGAAGGTTTTCACCCTTTTTTTTTTTTTTTGCTTTTCGGTAATAATTTTCTTTAAGATGTATATTTAATTTCCTTTAACAAAGTTTTAGTTCTTTGATGTGAAAATGAATAAATATATATATATAATATATAATAAAATAAAATAAAAATACCATATGGTTAACTTTTGTTATATACTGGCCCTGTCTTTTAAAATCTTAGGTTTTAAATTCAGCTGAGACCAGAGCAAATGGTTGACATAGAAACATTGCGGGCAGATAAAGGCCAAATCCATAGCATCCACTATCTCCTCTACTCCCTAAGACAGTGGTTCTTAACCTTGTTGGAGGTACTGAACCCCACCAGTTTCATATGCGTGTTCACTGAACCCATCTTTATTGGAAAAATAAAATATGATTTTTACAAATTCAAAACATAGGTATACAGTGAGGGAAAAAATAATATCAATTTTGAAAACAAAAAAGTTCTCCTATATTTCGAATAATAATAACATAATAATGAAATTTACTGCAAATCAGTGTGACTTCTGCTGTTGCCTCTCAGAGACCAGTTCAGAAATGCGCGGCTTTACCTTGGCAAGTGCCACTCTCATGTCATTTTCGCAACAAAGTCTGTTCCTTTTCTTCGTTTTTATGATTGAACATGACCGAAGCGCTATATGAGTCGGAGGTGTGTTTTGACCTCCGCCGAACCTGCGAGACTGACTCACTGAACCCCTGGGGTTTGGTCGAACCCAGGTTAAGAACCACTGCCCTAAGAGCTCCCACATGCCTATCCCATGCTTTCTTGAATTCGGACATATTTTTTTGTCTCCACCACCTCTACCGGGAGAACATTGCACGCATCTCTTGCTGTAAAAAAGTATTTCCTAGCTTACTCCTGAGTCTATCACCTTAACTTCGTCCCATGCCCTCTCACTCTGGAGCTTTCTTTCAATTGAAGAGACTCGCCTTATGCGTATTTATGCCACATAGGTATTTAAACGTCTCTTTTATATCTCCCCTCTCCCACCTTTCCTCCAAAGTATACAGATTTCGATATGTGAGTCTGTCCCTGTATGCCTTATGACGTAGACCAAAACAAAAGACGAAACTGCAGGCAGGCAGTGTTTATTTCACGTCAAATGAGTAACGGGACCCGACACGGTCCATGTTTTGATCGACAAGTCTTCATCAGGGGTCCCAAAGATGGTGGTAAAAAATATATACGCAACAATTTTTACCTGATCGCAGTTTTGTGGAAGGGGGGCTTAATTTTGAGATTTCCTATGGGACTAAATACATGTACAGTTGTAAACAAGCTTTCCAACTGAATGCGCTGTCATTCCTGGACCACCCTTATAGCAGTATTTTTTTATTTCTTTTTTAATAAAGCCTTCACAAAAAAATCATAGACAGCTGGTTGATTTTCAGGCACTTTAATTGACTCCATAGAGTAGTATCCTAAAATGGCTTTTACTGTGACTGCTTTTAGGTAGTTCAACAGTCTTGTCTTCCCTGCTGAGCAATTATGAGCATTTGTCGTTCCCAAGGGGAAGAATTCTCCGTTGTCATAGAACAGTGAGACTTGATAGCTGAATGGAGAGTCTACCATTGCAGAATTCCAGAGGGAACCCCAGAACAAGAGCTCGGTTGCTGCTATGAGTACGTTTGACGAGTTGAGAGGAAATTCACCAAATAGAAGTGAATGAGAGTTCCTAGTGCCATAGTTCAAGAGAGGCCAAATTTGATAGAAATGCAGACCTGAAGTAGGAAGTGGTCAGATATCTCTCCCTCACCCACCTCCACCCTCCCCACCCCCCGAAAAAAAAACAACACAGATAGCAAAAATGTGTGTGGGGGGGTTGCAACTAGAAGTTAAGACCAAGATGCAGCTTACCAACTTTTGTAGAATGGTAAAGCCTTTTGTGTCCCAGAGTTTTGGGCATGAAATTTTTATTGGGGGGTTGATAAAAGTGCTGTATATATCTTCTAAATTCTACCTACAGGTTCTACAAGGTGCGGCTACTTGTTTCTATGCCTTTATTGGGTTTGATATCATTGCCACCACCGGAGAAGAGGCAAAGAGTCCTAATACTTCCATCCCATATGCAATCACTGCCTCCTTAATAACATGTCTAACAGCTTATGTGTCTGTAAGTACTCTTCTTTATGTCTTTTCTGTTGTCTGAGCACTGCTGAAAATCATTTGCATAATGGGTTATTGGGATGATGTTTAGTGTAAGTCCAGAGCATGCAATCACATGTCCAGGATGGCTTCCTTCCCCCAGAGGTGGGGCTCTCTTTGCTGTGGGCGGAGTTTGTTTGCTCTGTCTCTTGTGGATTTTTGTGAAATAAATTGAATTGTACCTTCTGTCCATTTATAAAAATTAATTACTGTTTGGGGGTCCTTGAGCTTTACAAGACTCAAAAGGGCTGATTTGTAGATTTGTGTATGGGGAATGAAATTAGGAATATCTCTTCTAACACTGACTCTCCAGATGACGAGTGGAAAATTCTCTCTCTTTCTCCCCATGTAATAACCAATGCTTTTAGCTGGTTATGATGCCATATCAATTGCCACCTAATTTGCATTCTGCCCTGAAACTTGCCATGCTCTTTGGAATTCCAAAGGTCCTGCTGGTGCCAGTTGCTGCATCTTATAAAGCCAAGATACTTACCTGAAGCAGGTGTTCTCTGAGGACAGCAAACATACTTTCACACGTGGGTGACGTCATCCACGGAACCCAGTACGGACACTACCAAGTCAATGTCACTTACCTGTAGCAGATGTTCTCTGAGGACAGCAAATATACATTCATTCACACGTAGGTGACATCATCCACAGAACCAAGTACGGACACTACCAAGCGCAATGTCACTTACCTGTAGCAGATGTTCTCTAAGGACAGTAGGCATACATTCACACGTGGGTGACATCATCCACGGAACCCAGTATGGACACTACCAAGTGCAATGTCACTTACCTGTAGCAGATGTTCTCTGAGGACAGCAGGCATACATTCACACGTGGGTGATGTCATCCATGAAACCCAGTACGGACACTACCAAGCGCAATGTCGCTTACCTGTAGCAGATGTTCTCTAAGGATAGCAGGCATAGGTTCTCACATCCCACCCACCTCCCCTACTGGGTTTCTAAGCTTTGTTACTGAACTGATGGTCCCACGAGCTGATGCTGGGCAGGAAGGCACGCATGTGGTATGGGCACTGCCTAAAGATTTAAAGTGACAGTGCACTCAGTAGCGTAGTAAGTGGGGTTGGGGGTGGACCGCCCCGAGTGCCATGATGGTGCGGGTGCCGGCAACCCCCTTCCTCTCTACCCCCGCTTCTTCCCCCACCCCACCCCCGCTGCGCACACATCCCAAACTTCCCTTCCCCATACCTCTATTGTTCACTACCGCGAGCCGCAACATCAACGTGCTCCTCGCAACCGCGTCGATTCCTGCTGATGTCACTTCCAGGTGCCCTGCATGGGAAGTGATGTCAGAGGGAGAGCCAACGCGGTCACGAGGAACATGTTGAATTTGCGGCACCCCGCCTCTATCCACTCCTCCCCCCACTGCACGCTCGCCCCCCCTTTCCTTCACCCCCATGAGCCACGACGTCAATGTGCTCTTCACGACCGCGTTGGCTCCCATTGACGTCACTTCCAGGTACCAGAGAGGAAGAGTCACGGTCACGAGGAGCATGTTGAAGTTGTATGGGGAAGGAAAGGGAGGCACGTATGGCAGGGGGTCATGGAAGGAGCTGGGGGAGGGGTGCCTCTCACCCTCGCTACCCCACCGAGTGCATTTGCTAGTGTTCCTACTGGGTTTCTTGGATGGTGTCACCCTCAGGTGAGAATATTATACCTGCTTGTCTTTGGAGAACAACCAGCTTCCTCAGACTGCTGGACTTGCCCTCCCCCACCCTCCCCCCCCACCCCCACCCCCACCCCACCTCTCAAACGCCACTGAGGTACTGAATTTGCTTCACCTTCACTTTCCCTAAGGAAAATCTGGACCCATGGCCACGCCCCCCAGGCACGCCTAGTTCCACCCCATTCTACCTGTGTCATGCCCCAGTCCGCCGCCCAGCCCTGCCCCCCAGGCGGCATCCGCACATGATGTGACTGCGTTGCATCCGTGCATGCGCAGATTCCCCTTCCTGACGAGATTGTGACCAGGACAAAGTGTCAAGTTTTGAAAAGCCATCCCGACCGCCGGACGTGTCCTCGAAAAGGACAAGTCTGGGGAAATCTAGATATCTGGTAAGCCCTCCTAAGACTCCATGCTTTCCTGTCACCCACTAGGTTATCCTATACTCTTCTCCCCACCCATTGATGCACCTCTCTGCTCCCCACTCTCCAGACTCCTGCCGTGTCACCACACCTCGTACATTCATGTACCCCTAACCTGGCTGACACACTGCTCTCATCCGACTGCTCCAACACACTTTCTTCTCCGCCATATCTCACATCCCCTGCCAACATAACAAACACAACATATGCCCAGCCTTCACACCATTCTCTCTTCCCAATTATCTCCACAGTTTTACTTTATAACAATTTTTATTGAAAGAATCAAATAATCAATACAATAGGATAATACAAAAATATAATCAATACAATAAGGATCATAATAATAATATTTCATACAAATTTATATCATTCTTTCAAATTAAATTTCCATATGAACTAATCCAGTTTTATCTACACCCCCACTCCCTACCCCTCTACCTTTCCCCCTGAATGAAATCCCTCAACCCGGATGAAAGTTGACAAAAATAAAGAATTAAAATAAATAACTGGAATGTAATTATTAAACCTAAATTCATACTAAATCACTGATAACCAAACAGTCCCAGGCAGCTTACAAGATTCACATACATGATTTAGAATCACATATAACAAAACATCACAGGACACTACTTTATCATCAAAAATGACCCTCTTGTATCAGACAGGGCTGATAGTTAGTCACTGTCAACAATGAAGTTCCCTATCAGCACTTTGGAAGCTATAGGATGTGGTTGGCAGGGATATTCAGGAGGCAGCGATGGAAAGAGAGAAATAAAAAATGAAAGGGATGGATGAACGAGGAGATGGCATAATGAGAATTGTGAAAGACGGATGGAAGAACAAAAGACCAAAAGAGAGAAGGAAGAAGATAAGAGAGGAGTGATGAGTAAAGGTTTATAGCAGAGGGTTAGAGAGATGAAAGGTAAATAAGGGGAAAATATTACAGAAGAGAGGGCTAGATTCACTAAGGGATCCGATCCGTGTCTGGGGGGCTGATTCACAAATCGCCCTCATGCAAATGAGGGCAATCGGAATCTCGCCCCCAACTGCCTGCCCGGATCGCTTTATAGCGATCCCAGCACATGCGCAGGACCTCCGAGCCTGGCAGAGATTTTTTTTCTTCTTCTTTTTTTAACTTTTTTGGAGCCCGTGGTTTTAACCCGCTTTAAGCCCGCAGGTTAAAACCACAGGCTTGCACTGCGGGGAAGGGTGAGAGAGTCGGGGCTGCAGGAGAAAAGACAGCTCCTTTCATTTTAGCCAGGGGATGCAGTTCGGGTCAGGCAGGAGATTGGGGCAGCAGGAGATCGGGGCTGACAGGGCAGAGAGCAGGGCGGCAGAAGGCAGGGCAGTCGGAAAGGGCTTGAGTGACTGGTCTTCAGCAGTCGCTTGTTTGTGATCGTCCAGCCCAGTCGGTGTTGCAAGGTTTTGGTTAATGAATCACGTCCCTGCCTACTTTGCATGCAGTTCCCCTCAGTTGCATGCGCGGATTGGAGGATGGTCGGCAGAGAGGTAAGTGAATTGGGCCGGAGGGAAATCGGGTCGCAGACCGATTGGTACACGATCGGTTTGCTTAGTGAATCTAGCCCAAAGAGTCATTGGAACTAGGGAAACGTAAGCAATTAAGACAAAAAGTAGCATCTCTGAGAAGGAGAAAGGCAGTTTAGAGAGCAGGGTGAGAGGGAAGAAAAAACCCCAAAAAATTATGAAAACTGAAAAACAGGCACAACCGTTTATAAAATAGGTCACTTTGAAGGAGAGTTTTTAAAATGTGATATATTTTCCATGAGATGTTTTGCAGATATAATTATATGCAAATGTAAGTATATATGCCAACATCTTAGATACTTGTGGTGCAGCAGTGGAGTTCAATTTGTTCGAGATTTGACATATTGCTTAGCCGGAAGGATCACAGCAGTGAACAATAAAAAAATAAACAGCAATTGAGATGATAAAGGAAAGGAACTCCACTAATGACAGGAAAGAGGCCGTCAATCATTCTACTCACATAAGAAAACAACGTGAAGGAAGTTAAATCCGTTCAGAATCTGGCCCTCAAATGAAACACAAGTGAACCTTTAGGCAGCTTTAAGTGTGCTCTCATGCTTCCTTGGGCCTGAAGGCCGAGAAGCAATTGATTTCCAAAGCCAAGGGAGCTACCTAAAAGGAGGCAGAATGTCGAGTGGCAACCCAGCATGCCTTGAAGTGGCGAGGGAGAACCGTCAGAAAATCGACGAAAGAACAAGGGGATCTATTTTTTTTTTAATCTTTATTAATTTTCAAATATTAGTGCAAAACAATTAATTAAACATAAAACACTTCACAAAACGCACTTTAAATACACAAATAATTTGAAAAACAATCATTTTCTCCCCCCCTCCTCCCCTTAACTAACAAAAGTAGAAGTACATATTTAATTTCAATAATATAAATAAATTAAGTATAGCAACCAATAATACTTTCCTCTTCCCCCATCCACCTACCCACCCTCCCACCCTGGATGTGTAAGGAAGTCAGATAAAAAGAAAGGTACTAGACCAGTGGTTCCCAAACCTGTCCTGGGGGACCCCCTGCCAGTCAGGTTTTCAAGATATCCCTAATGAATATGCATGAGAGTGATTTGCATACCTGTCACTTCCATTATATGCAAATCTCTCTCATGCATATTCATTAGGGATATCTTGAAAACCTGACTGGCTGGCAGTCCTCCAGGACAGGTTTGGGAACCACTGTACTAGACAATTATTGTGACTCAATAAATGCAGTCAATGGGCAAATGGATCTATTAAGTACGTGTGGAGAGGCCAAGGCCACAAGAGAAATAGGAGTCTGTTCATCAAAGGCCCTATGAGCACGAAGCAAGATTTTAACCTTGATGTGACATTTAATTGGGAGCCAGTGAAAATGAACAGTGCCGCAGGAAATATCGGGGAGAGGGAGTCATGATACCATTCTTTCTTCTAATAATAATAACTTTATTTTTATATACCGCCATACCACAAACAATTCTAAGTGGTTTACAAGGGAAGAGACTATATACAGTCAGCGACTTTACAGAGAACTTTCAAAATTACATTGGCACGCTAAGTTTAGTCAGGTTTATCTAGAAGTGTTTTGGAAGTACATCAGGTTGAAGTGGGGTCAGAGAAATTTGTCAAAGAGATAAGTTTTTATTGACTTTCTAAACGTTTGGTACAAAAGTGCGTTTGAGATGAAGTTGGTTAAACCATTGGTTCTTGGGAATCCTGCATGCACCCAGGCACAGACAGCCAAGAAGCTGATGAGTTGGGGGTTTGTGTTTTTTTTTAATGGTTTTTTAACATCAAACTAAAAATGAGTGAAAAAGGAAAATTACCCCCACCCGCCAATATCTTTTTGCGCTAAAAATTTGTCCCGATGAATCGATTTGGGGAGAAGTTATCAACATGGACTACTGTTAAGTCAGATTATTTAAGAGCAGGGTCCCGTTTTATCCAGGCCTGCGTGGATGCAACGTGGTGATGTCATGCGCACACGCACATGTGCGGGTGCCCTCTAGAGGTGGGGCTGGAGGCGGAACGGGGTATGACGCAGGCGGAATGGGGCAGAACTGGGCGAGCCTAGGGGCATGGCCATGGTTCCGGATTTTCCTTAGGGAAAATCTGGTAACCCTACTTGTGGTAAAATAACCAGACTCAACATTAGCCTGTATTAACATCCCACTTTAGTGGTACACGAATACTTGCTTCTGTTTTGGGACACTATTTCATCCTTCCTCCTGCTTTAGAAGTTATGGCAATGATACATCTGGTGCCATTCAACCAGATAAGAGGCTAGAGCAGAGGTAGGCAATTCCGGTCCTCGAGCCGGAGCCAGGTCAGGTTTTTAGGATATCCACAATAAATATGCATGAAATAGATTTGCATCTCAAGGAGTCAGTGCATGCAAATCCATCTCATACATAGTCATTGTGGATATCCAGAAAACCTGACCTGGCTCCGGCTCTCGAGGACCGGAATTGCCTACCCCTGGGCTAGAGTAACGCCCTTCTGATTCAAAAAATACCTAACCACAGCTCTTCTTTATCTTGTTCAGTTGGTTTTTTTCTCTCTCTCTTTCACAGGTGAGTGTCATTTTAACTTTGCTGGTTCCTTATTATGCCATCGACACGGAGTCCCCTCTGATGGAGATGTTTGTAGCTCATGGATTCTATGCTGCCAAATTCATCGTTGCAATTGGATCCGTCGCAGGGTTGACCGTGAGCTTGTTCGGTTCACTTTTCCCCATGCCAAGAGTGATATATGCCATGGCTGGCGACGGACTGCTCTTTCGGTCAGTATCCCATACTTTGTATCCTTTCTCCCCCGCTGCTCAATCATTTAGGGCTCCTTTTACAAAGGTGCGTTAGGGCCTTAACACGCAGAATAGTGCGTGCTAAAATGCCCCGCGCACTAGCCGCTACCGCCTCCTGTTGAGCAGGCGGTAGTTTTTCAGCTGCCAATCTGGTGCGTGCGCTAAAAACGCTAGCGCACTTTCGTAAAAGGAGCCCTTAGTTTTGGCTCACATATAAATTTTTGCAAGTCTTAGGTAGAGAGTTGCGCGGGGACAGAAATCCCACCCATCCCCGCCTGTCCCCATCAGGATCCTCTCCGTCCCCACCCGTCCCCGTCAGGATCCTCTCCGTCCCCACCCGTCCCCGTCAGGATCCTCTCCGTCCCCACCCGTCCCCGTCAGGATCCTCTCCGTCCCCACCCGTCCCCGTCAGGATCCTCTCCGTCCCCACCCGTCCCCGTCAGGATCCTCTCCGTCCCCACCCGTCCCCGTCAGGATCCTCTCCGTCCCCACCCGTCCCCGTCAGGATTCTCTCTGTCCCCACCCATCCCCGCAAGGAATTACCTCCATCCTTGCCCGTCCCCATAAAAAAGCAGCAATTCCTTCTGACAGGATCATCAATTCCACAGTTTCTTTTGCTGTTTTCCTTGTGGAATCTCTTTGGTGGAACCCTTTTGTTGTTTTCTGTTCAGGTAATTAACTTATAAACCCCCTCTTTTACTAAGGCTGACGTGTCCATTATATTATATGGACGAACCCTGCTTCCAAAGCCTTCCATCCCTGTGGGAGTCCCGTGGGCCAGAAGGGGGTCCCCATGGGAGTCCCATGGATTATGGGGGGATTCCCGCGAGATTCCTGTTCCCGTGCAGACTTCTAGTCTTAGGGCCTCTTTTACGGAGGTGCGCTAACCAATTAGTGCGTGCTAAACGCTAACACGTGCATGTTAGTCTATGGACGCGTTAGCGTTTAGCCCACGCTAATCAGTTAGCGCACCTTAATAAAAGAGGGGGTTAGTTTAAACCTGCGGCTTGTGTCTTCTGTCTTTCGTGTTCTTCAAGTTATTTTACGTAAGGAGACCTGCAAGAGCATTTGATAACTACTGAAAGTATAAACAGCAGAATGGGGAGGGCTAGGGTTCAAAGTTTATTTAAAAGATTATAAAAGGGTATGTTTGGAGAGAATGTACTTATAGAATTTTGCATAGGGCTTATTTTTCCCAAATTCAAGCTTTTCATGCAAATTTAATAGATACCTCAATTTGTATTAAATGTAATAAAGATCCTGGCACATTATCTCATGCTTTTTGGTTGTGTCCTTTGATCAACTCATTTTGGTCTGCCATCCTATTATTATTGGGTTCTTTATGGGGTAATTCGATAGTGGGTTGTCCCAGGGGAATAATTTTTGGTAAAGCATCAGCTTGTGGGGTTTTTGGCCAACTAAAATGTCTTTTATTTCAGAAAGCCTGTATGATTGGGCATAAATGTTTTATGCAATTTTGGTTGCAGAAAGAATCTCCAAGTTTTTGGCATTGGAGGAATCAATTACATCGCTTATTTTTATTTGAGAGTTGGGAGGTTCGATGTTCGCCTAAAAAAACTCGTCTTTTTATGGACGTTTGGGATCCTTATATTTAGAATCTTTCACCAAAAATACGAAGTTTTGTTACCAATGATTTATTATGAAAATTAGGTTTAATAATTACATTCCAGTTATTTATTTTAATTCTTTATTTTTGTCAACTTTCATCCAGGGGGAGGGATTTCATTTAGGGGAAGATAGTGGGTAGGGGATGGAATTGAGGGGGGTATAGATAAGATTGAATTAATTCATATGGAAATTAAATTTGAAAGAATGATTTAAATTTGTATGAAATTTATTGTATTGAATGTATTTTTGTATTATCCTATTGTACTGATTATTTGGTTCTTTCAATAAAAATTGTTATACATAAAATTGGATATATCGCCTGTACATAGTTTCAAGGCGGGTTACATTTAAAATTAGCATGTAGCCTGACAGAAGTCAAAACATTTATTAACAATACACACAACAAATTAACTTACTGGGAACAAGAGGGTAGACAGGGAGAACTACAATTTTGAATAGAAAAGAAACAATTAAGGCAAGAACAATAGGTTGCCTGCTGAGTTGGAGCAGTGTGGTTTGTTCTCTCCAATGGGGGCTGATTTAAGTATTTGGAGTCTAGATAAATAAGGGTAGATACGTTATAACAGATTATATATATTAATTAGGAGGTAGAGTGTTTGAGAAGATGGATATAGGGTGTTATATATTGGGTTGTTGTTGTGTTTTTTTAAAATTTATGCAAATTTAACAATTTATAATATCAAATGATACCAAAGAAAAAGGATTCTTACACAAAGTTTTACAATAATTATACATATAATACAAAATTCCTTTTCAAGCCCACAAGACTGGGGAGCCATACCACTATATCAACTAACATAAGATACAAAGAAAACTAAGAATTGGTTCTTGGTTCATTTGAATCTTAACCATTCCCTATTAATTGGGACTCTAACATCCTCCAATTTTCTCAGTAGTGAAACATTAAACCAACAGTCCTCATTTCTGTTCTCGAGCCATTAAAACTTGTAATTGAATGGGATCCCAAAATACATATTCAATGTCTTGTAGTTGGACAAGAAACAAAAAATAAACTCCAAAAACCTGCCAAAGAAACTTAACAAGATACCAAAAAAAGAGGCAGTAAAGATCAATCGGTCCTCAAAGAGACTGCTCACTGACCAAACAATTGTGAACACACAAGTAGTGGAACTCCGGAAAGTAATTAATATAATTTAGTAAAGGAGTGCCCTCAGTGTGATAAAGCAGCGAAGGGAGCAATACTCCTACGCTTCACATCATGAGATAAGGACAACCAGTCCCTGCCCCCACACCATCATGGGTTACTTCCAAAGTGTGTGATATAAATCAATAGAAGTGCAAAAAATAAAGCACAAAGCAACAAACACAAGTGAGGTCAGTCAAACAGTCTCTTAGAGAACCTCCCCCAGAAAACTCCCACAAGAATCAAAACGCCGACTTAGCTGAAGATAGGTGGTAAATCGGTCTCCCAAGAGCAAGAAGATCCGCAGGATACCAAGGTCAACCAAGCATGGTTTCGGGAACAAAAACTCCCTTCTTCAGGAACCGAAATAACTAGACTCTGAAGACCATCGAGCCGGCTTGGGGAGGCCTCTTTTTTTGGTATCTTATAGTTGGACAAGACATTTGTATGGAAATTTTAGATAAAATGATGCCTCAAGAGCTAAAACTCTTGCTCTTAATTTCAAAAATTCCTTCCTTCTTAGTTGCGTAGCTCTTGAAACATCGGGAAAAATCCTAACCAAATCTCCACAGAATTTTGTCACCCTATTTTTAAAGTAAAGTTTCATTATTAATGTTTTATCTATCTCACTCATACATGTTAATACCATAGTGGACCTACTCTGTTTATTATTTTTTGAATTATCAGATAATCCCTTCCTGAGGAAGCACACATATCGCGAAACAATAATAATAGGTTACCAGATGTCCACATTAGGACATGTCCAGGGGGTTCGGATGGTTTTTCAAAATCCGGCATTTAGTCTGAGTTTCGAAAAACTTCCTTGAAATCACATCGGGCAGGAGGGTATCTGCGGATGCACCCCCTGCCCAACGAGAGCAAGCAGTGGAGGGGGGGGGAGCAGACTGTGGTGGGGGGCTGGGACTGGGGTATAATGGGGCACAGAGGGGTAAAACTGGGCAGGCCTGGGGGGCAGGCCTAGGGGGTCCGGATTTTACTAAAGTACAATCTGGTAACCCTGAGGCCATGGTCTAGCAAAGAGCCATTTTATCCTAAATGTTTGACCCAAGATTTACAAAGAGCCACAATGAGTAGAGAAGGGCATCTGAGATATGATTTTTAATGTGATATGGATATACAGTATGGCTAAATCAACATGAATTAAAGAAACAAAATATTTGTTCAAACAAAAAATACTAATATGAACTGTAGAACAAATTCATATCAAGTTCTATTGAATTACCAGACCTCAAATACCAAAGGCACTACTTGAAGAGTTTTTCATGCGCTTACTGGGGTGGTTAATTCATCATTGGTCTTGGTAAAGTGACATGTGCTGTAAATATTTTTTATATTCTTAATTTTAATTTCAATCAATAAATATAAAGTGCGTGTTAGTGCATAAGGTGCTAAAGAAAGGAAGGCACTTATCTTTTGGGCATACCACCCTAATAAGGGCATGAAAAACTCTTCAAGTAGTGCCTTTGGTATTTGAGGTCTGGTAATTCAATAGAACTTGATATGAATTTGTTCTCCAGTTCATATTAGTATTTAACCAGTGGCGCCAGCGTCGGCTCTTTCTCTGATGTCACTTCCTAGAGTTCAGGGAGAGGCCTAGCAGGGAAAATGAAATACTGTAATAATTAACCTTCATATGAGTTAGTTGGAGGTAGGGTTTCCAACCTGCCAGTATTTGTACACTACCTTGGGTGATTTTGCATCATACGTTTATTTTTGTGCAGCAATCACGCTGTCTGTAACCCACCTTGAACTCTGCTTTGCGAAGATTTGGTGGGCTATAAGATTACGTAACTCATAACATCACTTATCAAATCCCAGTAAATAATACAATTACTCCCATATTGCTGGCCGTTGACCTCGACAGCAGCAAAGCATTCTCCCCTACTTCTCCACAGGTCATCCCCTCTGGGCCTAGTTGTCAAGGCAATAGGAGGGGAAGTAAGAAATTCGAGACACGTGGGCTGAGTGGGCTTGCCATATGGCCCCGCCTAGTTCTACCTCCCAGCCCCGCTCCAATCCGCCTCCAGCTCTGCCCTGTTCCGCCCCCACACAAACCTCCCTGAGCTCAGGACTGTGTCTGTGCGTGTTTTAGGAAAAATGCTTGAGTACCTGAATAAATTCATGTAAACCGTTCTGAGCTCCCCTGGGAGAACGGTACAGAAAATGGAATACATAGTGTGAAAAGCTCCAGCCTCTGATAACCAGAGCTGGTATTGTGACATCATAATGCCTCATTCCACCAATGCCTAAGAGCCAACCTCATCAGTGATGTCACAATGCCTTGATTGTCCTATACTTGGTTCACTTTCACTATATTTTGATTTCTAGAGTGGTGCAGTGGTTAAAGCTACAGCCTCAGCACCCTGAGGTTGTGGGTTCAAGCCCACGCTGCTCCTTGTGACCCTGGGCAAGTCACTTAATCCCCCCATTGCCCCGGGTACATTAGATAAATTGGGACAGACAGGGAAACTACTTGAGTACCTGAATAAATTCATGCAAACCGCGTTCTGAGCTCCCCTGGGAGAACGGTATAGAAAATTGAATAAATAAATAGTGTGAAAAGCTTCAGCCTCTGATAACCAGAGCTGGTATTGTGACATCATAATGCCTCATTCCACCAATGCCTAAGAGCCAACCTCATCAGTGGTGTCACAATGGCTTGATTGTCTTATACTTGGCTCACTTTTACTACATTTTGATTTCTAGAGTGGCAGGTTGTGGATTCAATCCCACACTGCTCCTTGTGATCCTGGGCAAGTCACTTAATCCCCCCATTGCCCCAGGCACATTAGATAGATTGTAAGCCTGCTGGGACAGACAGGGGAAAATGCTTGAGTAACTGAGTAAATTCATGTAAACCGTTCTAAGCTCTCCTGGGAGAAGGGTATAGAAAATTGAATAAATAAATAAGCACTATTAAGAGTGCCTGAGTCGCATGTAAACTGCCTACAGTGCTGCAAGCTATCGATGTCCTTTTTATTTGTCTCCCTTTTGAACACGAATATAGAATGTCAGGTGCAACTAGGTAAAAGCAAACAGGAAAAGGACCTGGGTGTACTGATAGATAGGACCCTGAAACCGTCAGCGCAATGCGCAGCAGCGGCGAAGAAAGCAAATAGAATGCTAGGCATGATAAAGAAGGGAATCACGAGTAGATCGGACAAAGTAATAATGACGCTTTATAGAGCGATGGTCAGACCACACTTGGAATACTGTGTCCAACATTGGTCTCCGAACCTAAGGAAGGATATAAAACTGCTGGAGAGGGTGCAGAGACGAGCAACGAAGCTAGTAAAAGGTATGGAGAACTTGGAATACGAGGAACGACTTAAGAGACTGGGATTGTTCTCCCTTGAGAAAAGGAGACTGCGAGGGGACATGATCGAGACTTTCAAAATACTGAAAGGAATCGACAAAATAGAGCAGGAAAAACAATTATTTACGATGTCCAATGTGACACGGACAAGAGGACATGGACTGAAGCTAAGGGGGGGACAAGTCCAGGACAAATATCAGGAAGTTCTGCTTCACGCAACGAGTGGTGGACACCTGGAATGCTCTCCCAGAGGAGGTTATTGCGGAATCCACCGTTCTAGGATTTAAAAGCAAACTAGATGCACATCTCCTTACGAGAGGCATAGAGGGATATGGGTGACTAAAATTACGCCAGTTGTACACCTGGCTGGGCCTTCGCGTGTGCGGATCGCCGGACTTGATGAACCGAAGGTCTGATCCGGAGATGGCAGTTCTTATGTTCTTATAATGCCTCATTCCACAGTACCTTAGAGCCAACCTCATCAGTGATGTTACAATGGAGTAGCAACATTCCAGAATCCCAAAGAGTAACAAAAGATTCCAGAACCCCAAAGAGTAGCAACATTCCAGAGCTGAGATTGTGACATGGACAAGAGGACATGGACTGAAGCTAAGGGGGGACAAGTCCAGGACAAATATCAGGAAGTTCTGCTTCACGCAACGAGTGGTGGACACCTGGAATGCTCTCCCAGAGGAGGTTATTGCGGAATCCACCGTTCTAGGATTTAAAAGCAAACTAGATGCACATCTCCTTACGAGAGGCATAGAGGGATATGGGTGACTAAAATTACGCCAGTTGTACACCTGGCTGGGCCTTCGCGTGTGCGGATCGCCGGACTTGATGAACCGAAGGTCTGATCCGGAGATGGCAGTTCTTATGTTCTTATAATGCCTCATTCCACAGTACCTTAGAGCCAACCTCATCAGTGATGTTACAATGGAGTAGCAACATTCCAGAATCCCAAAGAGTAACAAAAGATTCCAGAACCCCAAAGAGTAGCAACATTCCAGAGCTGAGATTGTGACATGGACAAGAGGACATGGACTGAAGCTAAGGGGGGACAAGTCCAGGACAAATATCAGGAAGTTCTGCTTCACGCAACGAGTGGTGGACACCTGGAATGCTCTCCCAGAGGAGGTTATTGCGGAATCCACCGTTCTAGGATTTAAAAGCAAACTAGATGCACATCTCCTTACGAGAGGCATAGAGGGATATGGGTGACTAAAATTACGCCAGTTGTACACCTGGCTGGGCCTTCGCGTGTGCGGATCGCCGGACTTGATGAACCGAAGGTCTGATCCGGAGATGGCAGTTCTTATGTTCTTATAATGCCTCATTCCACAGTACCTTAGAGCCAACCTCATCAGTGATGTTACAATGGAGTAGCAACATTCCAGAATCCCAAAGAGTAACAAAAGATTCCAGAACCCCAAAGAGTAGCAACATTCCAGAGCTGAGATTGTGACATGGACAAGAGGACATGAACTGAAGCTAAGGGGGGACAAGTCCAGGACAAATATCAGGAAGTTCTGCTTCACGCAACGAGTGGTGGACACCTGGAATGCTCTCCCAGAGGAGGTTATTGCGGAATCCACCGTTCTAGGATTTAAAAGCAAACTAGATGCACATCTCCTTACGAGAGGCATAGAGGGATATGGGTGACTAAAATTACGCCAGTTGTACACTTGGCTGGGCCTTCGCGTGTGCGGATCGCCGGACTTGATGAACCGAAGGTCTGATCCGGAGATGGCAGTTCTTATGTTCTTATAATGCCTCATTCCACAGTACCTTAGAGCCAACCTCATCAGTGATGTTACAATGGAGTAGCAACATTCCAGAATCCCAAAGAGTAACAAAAGATTCCAGAACCCCAAAGAGTAGCAACATTCCAGAGCTGAGATTGTGACATGGACAAGAGGACATGGACTGAAGCTAAGGGGGGACAAGTCCAGGACAAATATCAGGAAGTTCTGCTTCACGCAACGAGTGGTGGACACCTGGAATGCTCTCCCAGAGGAGGTTATTGCGGAATCCACCGTTCTAGGATTTAAAAGCAAACTAGATGCACATCTCCTTACGAGAGGCATAGAGGGATATGGGTGACTAAAATTACGCCAGTTGTACACCTGGCTGGGCCTTCGCGTGTGCGGATCGCCGGACTTGATGAACCGAAGGTCTGATCCGGAGATGGCAGTTCTTATGTTCTTATAATGCCTCATTCCACAGTACCTTAGAGCCAACCTCATCAGTGATGTTACAATGGAGTAGCAACATTCCAGAATCCCAAAGAGTAACAAAAGATTCCAGAACCCCAAAGAGTAGCAACATTCCAGAGCTGAGATTGTGACATGGACAAGAGGACATGGACTGAAGCTAAGGGGGGACAAGTCCAGGACAAATATCAGGAAGTTCTGCTTCACGCAACGAGTGGTGGACACCTGGAATGCTCTCCCAGAGGAGGTTATTGCGGAATCCACCGTTCTAGGATTTAAAAGCAAACTAGATGCACATCTCCTTACGAGAGGCATAGAGGGATATGGGTGACTAAAATTACGCCAGTTGTACACCTGGCTGGGCCTTCGCGTGTGCGGATCGCCGGACTTGATGAACCGAAGGTCTGATCCGGAGATGGCAGTTCTTATGTTCTTATAATGCCTCATTCCACAGTACCTTAGAGCCAACCTCATCAGTGATGTTACAATGGAGTAGCAACATTCCAGAATCCCAAAGAGTAACAAAAGATTCCAGAACCCCAAAGAGTAGCAACATTCCAGAGCTGAGATTGTGACATGGACAAGAGGACATGGACTGAAGCTAAGGGGGGACAAGTCCAGGACAAATATCAGGAAGTTCTGCTTCACGCAACGAGTGGTGGACACCTGGAATGCTCTCCCAGAGGAGGTTATTGCGGAATCCACCGTTCTAGGATTTAAAAGCAAACTAGATGCACATCTCCTTACGAGAGGCATAGAGGGATATGGGTGACTAAAATTACGCCAGTTGTACACCTGGCTGGGCCTTCGCGTGTGCGGATCGCCGGACTTGATGAACCGAAGGTCTGATCCGGAGATGGCAGTTCTTATGTTCTTATAATGCCTCATTCCACAGTACCTTAGAGCCAACCTCATCAGTGATGTTACAATGGAGTAGCAACATTCCAGAATCCCAAAGAGTAACAAAAGATTCCAGAACCCCAAAGAGTAGCAACATTCCAGAGCTGAGATTGTGACATGGACAAGAGGACATGAACTGAAGCTAAGGGGGGACAAGTCCAGGACAAATATCAGGAAGTTCTGCTTCACGCAACGAGTGGTGGACACCTGGAATGCTCTCCCAGAGGAGGTTATTGCGGAATCCACCGTTCTAGGATTTAAAAGCAAACTAGATGCACATCTCCTTACGAGAGGCATAGAGGGATATGGGTGACTAAAATTACGCCAGTTGTACACTTGGCTGGGCCTTCGCGTGTGCGGATCGCCGGACTTGATGAACCGAAGGTCTGATCCGGAGATGGCAGTTCTTATGTTCTTATAATGCCTCATTCCACAGTACCTTAGAGCCAACCTCATCAGTGATGTTACAATGGAGTAGCAACATTCCAGAATCCCAAAGAGTAACAAAAGATTCCAGAACCCCAAAGAGTAGCAACATTCCAGAGCTGAGATTGTGACATGGACAAGAGGACATGGACTGAAGCTAAGGGGGGACAAGTCCAGGACAAATATCAGGAAGTTCTGCTTCACGCAACGAGTGGTGGACACCTGGAATGCTCTCCCAGAGGAGGTTATTGCGGAATCCACCGTTCTAGGATTTAAAAGCAAACTAGATGCACATCTCCTTACGAGAGGCATAGAGGGATATGGGTGACTAAAATTACGCCAGTTGTACACCTGGCTGGGCCTTCGCGTGTGCGGATCGCCGGACTTGATGAACCGAAGGTCTGATCCGGAGATGGCAGTTCTTATGTTCTTATAATGCCTCATTCCACAGTACCTTAGAGCCAACCTCATCAGTGATGTTACAATGGAGTAGCAACATTCCAGAATCCCAAAGAGTAACAAAAGATTCCAGAACCCCAAAGAGTAGCAACATTCCAGAGCTGAGATTGTGACATGGACAAGAGGACATGGACTGAAGCTAAGGGGGGACAAGTCCAGGACAAATATCAGGAAGTTCTGCTTCACGCAACGAGTGGTGGACACCTGGAATGCTCTCCCAGAGGAGGTTATTGCGGAATCCACCGTTCTAGGATTTAAAAGCAAACTAGATGCACATCTCCTTACGAGAGGCATAGAGGGATATGGGTGACTAAAATTACGCCAGTTGTACACCTGGCTGGGCCTTCGCGTGTGCGGATCGCCGGACTTGATGAACCGAAGGTCTGATCCGGAGATGGCAGTTCTTATGTTCTTATAATGCCTCATTCCACAGTACCTTAGAGCCAACCTCATCAGTGATGTTACAATGGAGTAGCAACATTCCAGAATCCCAAAGAGTAACAAAAGATTCCAGAACCCCAAAGAGTAGCAACATTCCAGAGCTGAGATTGTGACATGGACAAGAGGACATGGACTGAAGCTAAGGGGGGACAAGTCCAGGACAAATATCAGGAAGTTCTGCTTCACGCAACGAGTGGTGGACACCTGGAATGCTCTCCCAGAGGAGGTTATTGCGGAATCCACCGTTCTAGGATTTAAAAGCAAACTAGATGCACATCTCCTTACGAGAGGCATAGAGGGATATGGGTGACTAAAATTACGCCAGTTGTACACCTGGCTGGGCCTTCGCGTGTGCGGATCGCCGGACTTGATGAACCGAAGGTCTGATCCGGAGATGGCAGTTCTTATGTTCTTATAATGCCTCATTCCACAGTACCTTAGAGCCAACCTCATCAGTGATGTTACAATGGAGTAGCAACATTCCAGAATCCCAAAGAGTAACAAAAGATTCCAGAACCCCAAAGAGTAGCAACATTCCAGAGCTGAGATTGTGACATGGACAAGAGGACATGGACTGAAGCTAAGGGGGGACAAGTCCAGGACAAATATCAGGAAGTTCTGCTTCACGCAACGAGTGGTGGACACCTGGAATGCTCTCCCAGAGGAGGTTATTGCGGAATCCACCGTTCTAGGATTTAAAAGCAAACTAGATGCACATCTCCTTACGAGAGGCATAGAGGGATATGGGTGACTAAAATTACGCCAGGTGTACACCGGCTGGGCCTCCGCGTGTGCGGATCGCCGGACTTGATGGACCAAGGTCTGATCCGGTGATGGCAGTTCTTATGTTCTCTGAAGCATTTGCACAAATGTTTCCATTTTATGTGAAACGCCTAGGTACTTAGGCGGAATATCAAATACAATGAACTTGAAACTTGATGAAAAGAAATCTCCCCATGGAGTTTCTTTTTGAAAATATGGGGCCAGCAAATACCTGGGTACAGAGTCTCTATGAGCTTCTCGTCTGCTTTATACTAAAAGCAAGTGTGCCGTTTCTGCATGGAGGACAGGTTTCCACTCGGGCAATTACCCAGATGGTGCCTTTGGAAAAGATGTCCCCTGAAAGCCCTAACTTTTTGAGGGGAGAGGTCGAATATAATATAATTATGAGGATGATAAAAGAATTTCATATAATTAGAAACAAAGTTCCTTTTTATATACACCAGGGGCCTAATTCTCTAAAGGACACTAATCTCGGCAGCTGACAATCGCGTGTCAATCGCACATTGGTGTCCTTTAGAGAATCACGTCTTTTTTTTCTAACAGACACTTTAAATATAGGGCAGCATTTTACAGGTCTACATTTAAGGCATCTGTCTCATGCCTACAGAGATGCATAGAGACGCTTACAGATGCCCAAGGCTCCTTCTGGTGGAAACCACGCCCATGCCGGCCTTGGGCATGGTAGGTGTGTCTAAATGCCTCTGTAGGCGCAAGTCAGACACCTATATTATAGGGGTCCTTTGCTGCATGGATTTTTAAAAAAAATATGCATCCCAATTGGCTGGTGAGATGGCATAGAACAGGGGTGCCCAATACGTCGATCGCAATGCTTCTACAGGGTGAGCTTGGGGCGGCAGTGGCTTGGGGGCCTGTTCCCCGATGGTAGCAGTGGCAAACATAGTGGCTTGGGGAGGGCAGGAAGAAAGAAAGAAAGAAAGGGGGCAGGCAGGGAGATAGAAAGAAGGGGGGGCAAGGAGACAAAGAAAGAAGGGAAACAGAAAGAAAGGGGGAACAGGGAGTCAGAAAAAAAGGGGGCATGGAGAGAGAGAGAAAGAAAGGGAGGCAGGGAGACAGAAAGAAAGACGGGGCAGGGAGAAAGAAAGAAAAAGATGGGGGAGAGAAATGAGGTCTGGAGGAGAGGAAGCATACAGGAAGTTGAAAGAAGGGAAGAAATATTGGATGCACAGTCAGAAGAAGAAAGTGCAACCAGAGACTCATGAAATCATCAGACAACAAAGGTAGGAAAAATGATTTTATTTTCAATTTAGTGATCAAAATGTGTCCGTTTTGAGAATTTATATCTGCTGTCTATATTTTGTACTATGGCTCCCTTTTACTAAACTGCAATAGTGGTTTTTAGCACAGGGAGCCTATGAGCATCGAGAGCAGCGCGGGGCATTCAGCGCAGCTCCCTGCGCTAAAAACTTTTATTGCGGTTTAGTAAAAAGGGAGGGGGTATATTTGTCTATTTTTGTATGGTTGTTACTGAAGTAACAGTGCTTAGAGTCATCTTCCATGACCTCTTTGAAAAAACCCGGAATATAAATGATAATTAACATTTTCTCTGCGTACAGTGTGCTTTGTGTTTTTTAAAAAAAATTTTTATTGTTGGTAGATCATTTTGACTTGGTCATTTTAAAAATAGCTTGCAAGCCCAAAATGTGTGGGTACCCCTGGCACAGAACATCTACCACTGGCTACAGTTGGAACGCCTTTTGTAGAATCAGCCCCTAGGAGTATGAGTGAATATTTATAACAAATGTTTGCAGCAATGTTTCTTGCTGTAAGACAATGGACTTTATTCAAAGAGAACTGGCTCCATTCTGAACTAGCTCCATTCTGTGCCAAAAAAAGAGTCTGATTGGGCTGATCTAACATCTTGTCTTTCTGTCATTAGGTTTTTGGCCCATGTGAATACCTATACAGAGACTCCAGTGGTGGCTTGTATTGTCTCAGGATTTCTAGCTGCACTACTCTCCTTGCTGGTCAGTCTGAGGGACCTTATAGAAATGATGTCCATCGGCACTCTTCTGGCCTACACATTGGTCTCCGTTTGCGTCCTGCTTCTACGCTATCAGCCAGAGAGTGATATTGATGGTTTTGTGAAATTCCTTTCAGAGGAACATACAAAGAAGAAGGAAGGCATTTTGGCAGACGGTGAGAAGGAAGTTTGTTCTCCGGTGAGCGACGGAGAGGACTACACCGGCCCAGAAACCAACACTTGTGGTGCTAAAAATGTACCTTCCTTGGGAGACAATGAAATGCTAATTGGAAAATCAGATAAATCAAATTACAATGTCAACCACCCCAATTACGGTACAGTTGATATGACTTCAGGCATAGAAGCAGATGAATCTGAAAATGTTTACCTAATAAAGCTGAAGAAACTGATAGGTCCACGTTACTATACAATGAGAATCCACCTTGGTCTGCCAGGAAAAATGGATCGTCCCACGTTGGCCACTGGCCGCACAGTCACCACATGTGTTCTCCTGCTCTTCATTCTCACCTTCGTCTTTTGTTCGTTCATCATTTTCGGGGTGGACTATATCTCGAACCAGAGTTGGTGGGCGGTGCTCTTGCTGCTTCTCATGCTCCTGCTTCTGGTTGCGCTGGTGTTTGTGATCCTCCAGCAACCAGAAAACCCCAAAAAGCTGCCTTACATGGCACCGTGTGTCCCATTTGTGCCAGCCTTTGCCATGCTGGTGAACATCTATCTCATGCTAAAGCTCTCTCCGGTGACCTGGATCCGGTTCGCTGTCTGGTGTTTTGTAGGTAAGTCATTCTTTTTGGTATTTGCATCAGACTGTCCCGGTGAAATACAGTTTTCCAAACTGAAAACTTCCACTGGAAAAACGGTGTCAGGTCAAAAGCGCGCCGGGACAAAGGCGCACCCAGACAATAGAGCGCAGCGCGCGCCGCCGCACCACTCTAAATTACTGTTTTTAGTGCTCCGATGGGGGGGGCGTGGGGGGAACCCCCCCCACTTTACTTAATAGACATCGCGTCGCGTTGTGGGGGCGTTGTGGGGGGTGTGGGGGGTTGTAACCCCCCACATTTTACTGAAAACTTCACTTTTTCCCTGTTTACAGTAAAATGTGGAGGGTTACAACCCCCCAACCCCCCATAACGCCGGCGCGATGTCTATTAAGTAAACTGGGGGGGTTCCCCAACAAAAACCCCCGTCGGAGCCCCTAAAAACTGTAATTTAGAGCGGTGCGGCAGCGCGCACTGCACTCAATTGTCGGCGCGCGCTTTTGTCTTTTGCGCCGTTGTCTATGAACCGGAAAGGAGTGGAGAGGAGAGAAGTATGTAGAATGTTTCATAGAAATTCCTAACTTTACAGATAGAAGCACCTTTTATGTAAATGATATCTAAATGAATTAAAGTAATATGTAAAAAGGAATAGAAGGGAAGAACCGTTAAACCAGGGGTAGGGAATTCCGTTCCTCGAGAGCCGTATTCCGGTCGGGTTTTCAGGATTTCCCCAATGAATATGCATTGAAAGCGGTGCATGCAAATAGATCTCATGCATATTCATTGGGGAAATCCTGAAAACCCAACTGGAATACGGCTCTCGAGGAACAGAGTTCCCTACCCCTATGTTAAAGAATAGAATTCAGGGATATTCAATTAATAAAATAAAAAGAATAGAGGTAAAAACAATGGCATAAAATTTAAAATAATTCATAAACTGGAAGAAAAAAATTGAAAACCAAAATCAAATAAGTCTGGCAGAAGTCCAATTTCCTGAAGCAGCTCTCTTGCCTCAGCATATTTTAAATAATCCCAACGGCAAAAGTCCAGACTGGACAGATATCACTCGGGCTTTCCAGCTGCTGCAGCCCTGACTCGTCACTTCCAGGCAGAAGATGCACATTTACCCTAAACCATTAACTTTTTCTAGAGGTTTGTCCTTATACACTAATTAACTTGCTTTTGAACTAGGGATCAACGTCATAGCTGCTTTTCCATGAGGCTGTTGTGTTGGTAGAGGAATTATTCCATTTTACTTACTGTAATAATAATAATGATCAGGAGTTATCAGCAGCTTTCAGCTTTTCCTGTTTAGGATAGATTTGTTGTCCCGGACCAATCACTGTTTACTTCCCCTATTCCTACAGCTATTGTGTCAAAAAAACATAATTGTGAAATCTGGGCCATGGGGACGGAGGCATGTCTCCCATTTGCTTCCTATTATATCTATGTAAAAATGACTAGGAAACTAATGTTTTCTGTTTTATCCTAGAAACATGATGGCAGATAAAGGCCAAATGGCCCATTCAGTCTGCCCAGCCGCACTTACCATTATCTCTTCCTCGCTCTAAGAGATCCCATGTGCCTATCCCAGGCTTTCTTGAATTCAGACACAGTCTCTGTCGCCACCACCTCTTCCGGGAGACTGTTCCATGCATCTACCACCCTTTCTGTAAAAAAAATTATTTCCTAGTTGAAATTGTTGCTACTCCTTGGGTTTGGCCAGGTACTAGTGACATGGACTGGCCACCGCGAGAACGGGCTACTGGGCTTGATGGACCTTTGCTCTGACCCAGTATGGCTGTTCTTATGCTCTTACGGGTGCCAAGTATAGGACAATCAAGCCACTGTAACATCACTGATGAGGTTGGCTCTGAGGCATTGTGGAATTATGACATCACAATCTCAGCTCTGGAATGTTGCTCTCATTGGGGTTCCGGAATCTTGCTATTCTTTGAGACGCTGGAGTGTTGCTACTCTTTGGGTTTTGGCCAGGTACTAGAGACCTGGATTGGCCACCATGAGAATGGGCTACTGGGCTTGATGGACCATTGGTCTGACCCAGTAAGACTGTTCTTATGTTCTTATGACAGAATTAACTATTCTGTGTTGCAATCAAACTGGTATGCATATTATATCCAGGCACTTATTTTGTATCTGGGACAATAGAGAGTTAAGTGATGTGGTGGGGACATTTTCAATAGGACGTCTAAGACTGAGGGCTAGATTCTCAAAAATTTGCATTAAAAACCGATGGGCCACTGTCACAGCCGTTATTGTAGTGATTAAAAAAAGCTCATGCAAATGTATATGCATGAGATTAATTTGGACTGCTTCCATTGTATGCAAATCAATCTTGAGCATATTCATTGTGGAAATCTTGAGCACCTAACTGGGTTGTGGTCCACGAGGACTGTGAAGGCCCACCCCTGCCCCAAAGGAACTATAAGGAAAAACAAGAGAGGAAAGCCATACCAATTTTAATATCAGTAAGTCAAAAGACAGAGTACAGAATAAATAATTGACAGTCTGTCTTGTCCTGTATCCTATTGCTGTTCTGTAGTCTTCCTGGTCACAGAACACAGGGATGATACCCCAGTATAGGGTGACCATATGGCTCCAGAAAAAAGAAGGACGGATTGAGTCATCCGGGTTTCACTTCCATTGCGTGCAGTGAAAGTAAAACCCGGATGTCTCGATCCGTCCTCCTTTTTCTGGAGCCACATGTGTATGCTTGGTTGTAATCTGCCTTGTTTTTTTAGGGTTTTTTTGTTGTTGTTTTTTTTAAATAAATCTTTATTAATTTTCAAAGCTAATATACAAAGTACCATGAATTATATATACATTAATAACAAAATAAGCATTTAAATTCCATTAATAACAATGCAGAAAACAAATATCCCTCCCCTCCCATCCAACAATTTAATCAAGAAATGAACCAGAAAAATATTACCCCCTCCCCCCACCCTCCCATCCCATCCTGGATATGTATAAAAATAAACTAAAGTTTAAACAAAGACAACTATGTTGAATTAACAAAGGATGTCAACGGGCCCCAAACCAATTTAAATAATTTGCTATACCCTGATATATCTGCATTCATCTTTTCATATTTGTAACTTAAACATAAACTGACCCACCAGAATGTTTAAAGGCGGAATATAAACTATGAAACTCTGCCCCAAGCACCACTGGCCTTTTTCTGCTCCGTCCAGCCTCTCTTCTCATCAGCAGCCTTCAAAGATCAGGAAAGGAGGGCTGGGACACGGGAGCAGACAGAACAGAGCGGAGAGGACTCACGCTGCTTCCTAGGCCAGCCCGTCCTCTTCTGCCATTTCCTAGAGGAAAACAATGATGCCAGTACTAGGCACGGCCAAGTCCTGGTGGAATAAAGGCGTAATTTTTGTATTCTATATCTTATCAATCTGAGGTTGCCTAAACTGCCCTAGAGAGGTCAGATTCCATGACTGTGGCACAGGGGCTGGTTTCTCCGTCTAATTCTGTCAGATGTGGGTGTGGCTGCATTAAACAGACATTTGAATATTTTAAAGGAAAGAATTTCAGATGCAGGTGATGAATCCCGGGCAAAATTCGGGTGTGTCAACCATAGGCAGGCCAGAATTATTTACTTTAATTTGTAACATTTTATTGAAGGAATCAAATAAATATACAATAATATAAATACAAAAAGATATTCATTACAATTAGATTCTCAGTTATCATTTTTCCATACATATTTCTATCATTCCTCCAAAATATATTTCCATATGACCTATTTCATTCCTCTATAATAATAATAATAATAAACTAAACTAACTAAACTAAACCTTAGGTTTATATACCGCATCATCTCCACAATCGTAGAGCTCGGCACGGTTTACAGGAGTTGAGAGAAAGGAGCTCCATGAAGGTTAAAGGGTATAGAGAAAGGGTGAATGGGGGGCTTACGATGCCAAAGATGGGGTAAGTATTACATTTTTGAAAACAGCCAGGTTTTCAGATGTTTGCGGAAGAGTTTGAGAGAGCTCAGGGTCCGGAGGGGGGAGGTAAGGTTGTTCCAGAGCTCAGTGAGTCTGAAGGGGAGGGAGGTCCCTAGTTTTCCTGCGCGGGAAATGCCTTTTAATGAAGGAAAGGATAATTTAAGTTTGTGAGTGGGTCTGGTGGTATTAAGATTTAAGGAGTTCCAGGAGAGTGGGATGAAGGGAGGGAGGATGCCATGGAGGATTTTGAAAGTTAGACAGGCGCATTTAAAGTAGACCCTGGCAGTGCTCCCTCTAAGCGGGCGGGTGTTGTGAGCAAAATTTTTTTCGCTGTGCGCTAAAAATATCGGGCGCCAGCAAGTTATGAGCCAACTCGCCCGATTCTCCTCTCGCTGCCCTGCCCGCCGTGTGCTGTGACGTGAAACTTGTGCGCTGGATGTAATATTTTGTGCGCCAGCGCACGCCAGCGCAGCTTAGAGGGAACACTGGACCCTGGCAATAATCGGAAGCCAGTGGAGCTTGGACAGGAGCGGTGAGACATGATAATAATAACTTTATTTTTCCATACCGCCATAGTCAAACTGACTTCTAGGCGGTTCACATAGAAAGAAGGCTGGACAATCAGCGAATTACAAAATGCAAGAAGAAGGAAGTTACATCATGAATTGGAGAAGCATGGGGAAAGAATACATGAGAGACGAAAGATGTTACATAATACAATGGGGTTATAAGGGGAAGAAATAAAAAATAAAAAAAAATACCTGAGAGAGGTGATCTGATTAAGCAAGGAATTTGCCAAATAGAATGGTTTTAATTGATTTTCGGAATGTGTTGTAGGTCTGTCTGGCTTTATTTATGTGGTTTCCCAGCCAGGATTGCTGTCTGTTTGCTTGGAACATGAAGGTTCTGTCTAGGAAGGATTGGTATTTGCAGCCTGTGATCTTTGGGTATGCAAAGATGTTTTTGTTTCTGGTTGTTCGTGTGGGGTTGTATAGAGTGAAGTGCGTTTGCAGGTAGGAAGGTGCTAGGCCCCAGACTTATTTGAAGCAGATACAAGCAAATTTGAACAGTATTCGCGCCTCCATTGGTAGCCAGTGTAATTTCTTGTAATAGGAGCTAATGTGGTCTTTTTTTCTCAGTCCGAAGATCAAGCGAACTGCAGTGTTTTGCACTAATCTTAATTTTTGTACTGTTTTTTGGGGGATACCCAGGTAGGCGATGTTGCAGTAATCTAGGGTAGATAGCATCAGCGACTGCGCCAGTAATCTGAATGATGTTGTGTCAAAGTATTTTTTAATAGTCCTTAACTTTCACAGCATGTAAAAGCATTTCTTCACCAGTAGGTTTGTGTGGTCAGTCATGGTTAAGTGAGTATCTAGAGTGATGCCCAGTATTTTTATGGTTTTGGAGATTGGATATTCATGGCCGTTTATTTTTAACGATGTTTTCGTTATTTTGTTGTTGGGGCTTGCCAAAAAGACTTTTGTTTTCTCTGTGTTTAGTTTTAGTTTGAAGCTGGTGGTCCATTTTTCGATTTCTATCATTGTGTGTGAGAGGTTATCTATAGTTTCATTTGTGATGTCATTTAAGGGGATTAGGATGGATATATCGTCTGCGTATATATAGTGTTTTAAGTTTAATTTTTGTAGTAGGTGACCTAAGGATGCGAGGTAGATGTTGAATAATGTGGGCGATAGAGGGGAGCCTTGGGGCACCCCTGATGGGTTTTCCCATGGGTTGGAGTCATTTCCATTGCTGGTTACTCAGTAGGATCTGTTTGTTAGGAATTCTTGGAACCATTTCATTACCTTTCCTGAGATTCCTATTGCGTCAAGGCACAGTAGCATGATTTCGTGGTCTACTGGGTCGAATGCACTGCTGAGGTCAAGTTGCAGAATCAATGCGCTTTTGCCTTTGCTGAAAAGATCATAGAGGTGGTTTAGTATGGAAGCTATGACTGTTTCTGTGCTGTATCCTTTCCTGAAGCCTGATTGGTGTTCACTGAGGGTGTTAAATTTGTTTAGGTAGTCTGTTAGTTGTAGGTTGACCAATCCTTCCTGTAGCTTTGTGAAAAGGGGAATGCTTGCTATGGGTCTGTAATTGGTTGTTAGTGCTATTGAGGTTTATTTGATCTTTGGATATCGGAGTAATTAGTATGTGTCCCATATCCTTGTTTAATGTTCCGTTTGTAAGGGAAGTTGTTAACAACGTGAATAGTTCCATTTTGAAGTTAGGGGGGGCAACTGTCATGATTTTAGGGGAGCATTTGTCGAGTAGGCAGTTAGATTTGGAGTAGTTGTTGAATAAACTTAGGAACTGGTGCCAGTTTGGGAATTCGAAGTGATCCCAATTCATGTCTGCTCTGGGATCCTGATCATGGGGTTCAAGGTATTGAAGTGTATTGGTTGTGGGTGTAGGTAGAGTAGTTCTTAGGTGAGTGATTTTATTTTTTTAAAAGTTAGCAAGGGTTTGAGCGGATGGAGTGCTCTCATTGTCCTTTTTCAGGATTCGTGTTGTGTCTGTTAACATTTTTACTAGTTTGAATAATTCTTTACTATACACTCCCCTATTCCATTCCCCCCCTTCCTCCTTTCCCCTTCCCTCCCCCCCCCCCCGCCTCATTCATTTACTTTAAGGAAGTTTGTCCTAGGCATTTACTGTACACTAATAGTTACAAGTCTGAATTACAATAAAAATGAAAGATCTGTCCAGCGTAGGATTCTGGCGCAGTGCATTTCACCTTCGTAAATGTCTGCAATGAATTTCACCGTAGGTCCTCTATTATAGCTGGGGAGGGGGGGGTTCCTCTTGAAACAGAGCAGGGAGCATTTCTTCAGCGTTCCTTGAAAATAGAACAGTGACACCCTGACAATGTTTAGCAGAAAGAGAGCATGAACAGGAGACCGTGGTTAATATCTTGTGTACTAGTCTGGAACCTGACAAGACTGGTGAAAAAGAAATTGTGACAAGGTGGCTGATAAATCCAATTTTATTATAAAAGCAGGGAATGCTGGGGAGTCATCTTCTAGTTCTGAATACTGAATGCCTCAGAGAATGGACTGGCTCTAGCAACCAGGGGTTGTTGCTACCACCCTAGAGAGTGGCTGTTTCATATTTTCTTTTTTTTTAATTGTTCATTATTTATGCCTTTGATTGAACAGATCCAAAGAAGAAAGGAATAGCTTACAAGCTTAGGTGTAATTTGACTGTTTCATTTGGAGGGGGGGAGGGGACAAAGGGTGGGGCTTGACACATTAGCATATTCATTTACATATTCCTCATACATATTCATTATAGTTATTCATAAAATACACACACACTAGACTGCGTATGAAGCCAGCATATCAAAAGAGTGAGGGTTTGTGTTTTTTTAAACTGAAATGACAGCACCATGGGATATCTCTCTGACATTCACCCGAATTAGCAAGGGGAGTGGGCACCTTCTATCTCCCCCTTCTCTAGGCCCGACCCCAGCACTCTTCCTTTTTCTCTTCCTCCAAATCTCAGCTTTCTCCATCCCTCCTTACCAGCACTTCGCCATACCATGTGACATGAATAGAAAAAAAAATACCCCCCACCACCACCCCAAATAGGCAGTACTTTTTGCCTAGCCCTCCTTTCCCAGAGGCAGCCTCTCTCCCCACCCCCTTCCCTTTCCCGTACCTCTAGTCGTTCACTTCCGTGAGCAACAAGTTTATTGTTTTCCTTGTGACTGCGTCAGCTCTCATGTTGGCGTCGCTTCCGGGTGCCGCGCATAGGAACTGGCTTCAGAGACAGAGGCACAGAGGGGGTCGTGAGGAGCACGTTGAAGTTGTTACTCACGGCGGCGAACAACTAGACATACGGAAGAAGGGAAGAGGGCGCGCGTGTGGCAGAGGGACTCGAGAAGTGGGGCCCGGTAACCGCCAATTGCCAGCGTTCATAGCGAAGGTGGCACTTGCTAACGGTGAGAATTGCGAATGGTTTGCTGCTGCAATCAGGTCCTTATTTATTAAAGCCCTTTAAAGATGTACAGTTAATGCGAGTTAACTGCAAAAGTTAAGCCACAGTAGCCGCAAAACCTCTACGGTAATTGTAGGGAGTATTTCAGCACTTGGGAAAAGGCCACCATGAATCTAACATTCAGTACTTGCCACTGTTACATATTAGCAACTTGATCGCTAATGCAGAATGCAGTTAACTACACCTAAGATGCTGTAGTTAAATATTACGCATTAGCTGCAACGTTAACAATTAACACGTTAATGACCCTCCCCCTGCATTAACAGCAAGGCAAATTCTCCCCCTCTCCCACTGTCTAATATAAATGTCCACATTAGGGACCTGTTTTACAAAGCCGCGCTAGCGGCTGCTGCGTGGTAACGGCCCCGAAGCCCATAGAGATTTAAAGGGCTTCGGGGCTGTTGCCGCACGGCTTTGTAAAACAGGCTCTAGGGGTTTAATGAGGCAGATGACGCATTATTAACATGGGGCATTGAAACGGCTACCCTATAAACTAATAAGTGCCAAAATGGTGACCAAACTGACTAGATAGTAACATAATAAATGGAGGCACATAAAGACCTGAAGGGTCCATCCAGTCTGCCCATAAGTTATACTCATTAAAAAATACATAATTAGATTAACTTGTCTCTTCTTTGATATTTCTGGGTCGTAGACTGTAAAGTCCACCTGGTATTGCCCTAAGTTCCAAATGCTGAAGTTGACATCTAATCAAGCCATTGTGACATCACTGCTGAGGTTGGCTCTTAGGCATTGGTGGAATGAGGCATTATGACATCACAATCTCAGCTCTGGAATGTTGCTACTCTTTGGGTTTCTGCCAGGTAACATAGTAACATAGTAAATGACGGCAGATAAAGACCTGAACAGTCCATCCAGTCTGCCCATAAGTTATACTCATTAAAAAAATACATGGTTAAATGAACTTGTCTGTTCTTTGATATTTCTGGGCTGTAGACTGTAAAGTCTGGTGTTATCCAAGGTTCCAAATGCTGACGTTGCCATCCAAGCTTGCTCCAGCCTATCCAACCATCCCATTGTTTGCAGGGCATCTACCGTAAAGTCTGGCCAGTAACATCCTCCCGTTGCATATTAGTGGAGTTCACATTGATGCCCACCTCACCCCACCCCAGGGAACAATGTAAGCATGACCCCCCCCCATTCCCAAACTGGTCACTGACCCCTTCTCACCCCCCTCCCCCCAAAGATGTAAATTAAACAGTAGATACCTGCCTGTACAACAGCTTCAGATGTTATGGGCAGTCCTAGTGGAGCAACAAACAGGTTCGTAGAGTAACCTGGTGGTCAGGACAGGGAACTGCAGAGAAGGGGACCCAGGCCCAAATCCCACTCTAACTAATACACTTGTGGGGGAAGATGTGAACCCTCCAAAACCATCCGAAACATACTATACCCACATATAGGTGCTACCTACAGTAGAGAATGATATGAGGAAACAAATCTGTCCCCGTCACTGCCCCATCACCGGTCCACTTCACTGCCCCGTCCCCGCAGCATCCACCCTTCCCTCTCGCCACCTCATCGCACTTCAGCGGCCCAAGAATCTCCCTCCCTCCTCCTTACCTTCGCGGCACGTTAGTATAGAAACTTACTGAAGCCGGCGGAGACTGCCTGCAGTCGCGAGTGTGTGGGCGGAAGCTTCTCCTCTGATGTAACTGGAAGTTGAGTCAGAGGAGAAGCTTCTGCCCACACACATGCGACTGCAGGCAGATAGGCTTCGACGGCTTCAGTATCTGGGTTTCTGCCAGGTACTGGAACCTGGGTTGGCCACTGTTGGAAACAGGATACCAATTTACCTTCTGAGCACCTTGAAATAGCAGGCCCCTCTCGCACACGAAACACCTACCTATTCACCTTTCCCTCCCTAAAAGGCTGCCTCTACAAGAGATTCATTGATAGAACCCTAGCATTCCAAGCGGGCAAATGGAACAATTGCCTAACCGCCCTCATCTCCAACTCTCCGCCCTACCACCTGTTCAGGAAATCACTAAAAACCTACCTCTTCGACAAATTCCGCTAGCCCTCCTTTCCCTCCTTCCCTGCCCCCCTCCCCGACCTCGATATGCCTCAAAACTCCCTGACTTCGCCCTCCTTGCCAAGCCACTTATGGCCTCTCTTAATCAATCTCTGTTTTATCTAATTGTCCTGCCTATGTCAGGCCTCCATAGTATATGCCTTTTCATTGCCATATATGTAACATCGCTGTAAATGTACAGTCTCTTCTTTTGTTAACCGCATTGAACTTCCATGGTATTGCGGTATACAAGAATAAAGTTATTATTATTATTATTATTACTGGGCTTGATGAACCTTCGGTCTGTCCCGGTATGGCAATTCTTATGTTCTTATAATAAATAGGTCCTTTAACCTACTGCTGCATTGTTTTGTCAAAATGTTACTGAACTAGAACCATTTTCCATGTTAAAAGATGTGTATTTTCCCTTGCAGGCCTACTTATCTATTTCGGTTATGGGATGTGGAACAGCACGCTGGAGATCAGTGCAAGAGAGGAGGTGCTACATCAGAGCACATACCAGAGTTACGATGTGGATGACCCTTTCTCCACAGAAGATGGGTTTTCCTACGCTCCAGAAGAGGAGAACGACCATGACTGGGGTGCTCCCAAAGAAAAAGGGTTCTATTACCAGCAAATGCCAGAAGCAGAGGAGAACAGTCGGACGAGTAACAAACCGAGAAGCAAAGGAAAACACAAACAGAAACCGGATGCCCTCATTTCAAACGATGAGTTAGAAGACTACTCACCAGAATAGGAGCCAAGAATGTCTGCTTGTCATTAACCTAACCGCGTGGCTAGAATGTGAAGGCTTCCTGGGCTTTCGTTCAATATTTCCTTCCTCTTAAAATCCAGTGCTCAGAATCATACCATTTAATTAATTATGGTTTCTCTTCAGGGTAGTTCCATTAACGGTTTTATCCTGAATTCAGTAATTGTCATCTCAAAGTAAAGTAATATCAGGCTCTCCAGAAAACTATTTGGAATCCCGCAGTCACGGTCAATCATGTTCTATATTGTGAAGAATGGAGTGGGTGTGATTTGAGTTACAATTGATTCTCTTTACCTGCATTAAGCTATTAATAGGGAACGTATTTGGCAGCACTGACCGAAATGCTGACATGACTGATGTGCCAAAGAGGGAAAGGCACCTGGTGCTGAGCTCAGATGCAGCTTAAGGGACTCGGGCTGAAAATGGGATTTTGCAGCTGATCTACTGTTTTCGAGTTGGCAAAAGCAAGGACTAAGCAAGCTAGTCTCGTTTTGTTGGAGAAAAGGAGACACCGGTGCTGAGACACTGGCTCCTAGGCTCCCTCTGGTTCTGTGTCCCATGTTACTGAAACCAAGCTGCCTCCGCAGCCCCCAAAATTTACCAAAACAACAGATAGAATTTTAAAAGATCCATGATGCTCAGAATTGCACTAGCATGGCATGTCACGAGAGCGTGTGCAAGTCAAGGGATGTCAGTTTGAATAAAAGGGGTAACGAAGACGTTCTGCTCAGTGACTGTCAACAATTTTTCCAGCAAGTGCTTAGAAGCCATTCTAGCATTTAGCAAAGTCAGTGATTTTTGTTTAAAAGAAAAAAAAAAAAAAAAAAAGCCACCGGCTCAGTGTCAGTGGTGTGCGTTAGCCTGCAGAGGGCGTGGGTTGAATTTCCAGCTCAAGCTGGGGACGCGGTGGAGGTAGCGTATTAGCAGTCCCAGGGAGAGAGAGCACCCTAGGTACCACACAGCGATGACCCCGATTATCCCGGACCACGAGTCGAAAGGTTCCGGAAGAGGTCCAGATTTGCTGCTGCCGCGACTGGAATACCGTAGGTTGGCAGAGGATATGAAATGGTAGAGGAAATCCTTTCATCGTTCCAAATGAAGGCTCATGGATGGTACCACAGCCCCAATCCTGACTGAGCCGGAAAACCCAGAGGAGAGGGAGGAATCTTCTGAGCCCAAATTTAAAAAACAAAAAAACACCCCAGTCACAACAAAAAGGGCAATTCTATAAATTGGTGCCTTAGTAGACACGACTGAATGCCGCTAGCCGAAAAACTACCGCCTGCTCAAGAGGAGGCGGTAGCAGCTAGCGCGCGTGGCTATTCCGTGCGTTAAGGCCCTAGCGCGCCTTCGTAAAAGGAGCCCTTAGTGTCCATTCTATAATGGTATCTTGGTGCCATTGGAGGCTTAAGTTTGCATACCTAGGTGTGTATAGTTATAGAGTTTATAACTGGGAGACACACCCATGGCCCATAATGCTCTGCTCCCATGTACACCCCCCCCCTTGCAGTTAGGAACTATTGGCTTGATTCTATAAATGGCGCCTAACAGGCAGCAAGCAGTGTGACACTTAAACGCAATTCCATAAAAATTAGGCGCACTTTATAGAATTACATCGATAGACATCTTAACCTTAGGTACTCTCTATTTATTCTAGGGTTTTCTTAGCCTGAGTGCACCTAAGTTAAGCGCCTACTGGCACCTGAGTCCAAGACAGGTGCCTACATGCAAAAACACGATCCACTGCCTAACCACGCCTGCTTTGCGGTAGGCGCCTTTAACTAGGCACCTACCTCAAAGCGGTGGGCACCCACCATCCAATTATCTGTAATTTGTCAGTTGTGAGGTGCTAATTTTTAAATAGCAGCATCGATTAAGCTGTTTAATTAAGTTAGGCGCCTAGCCTAACTATAGGCATCATTTATAGACTCTGGGCCTATCACACTTATGTGCTACTTTATAGAATAGCGTCTACTACTACTACTACTACTATTTATTATTTCTATAGCACTACCAGATGCACACAGCGCTGTACATTAGACACGCAAGAGACGGTGCCTGCTCAAAAGAGCTTACAATCTAATTATGATAGACACAGTAGACAAAATGGCGAATCAATATAAGCTGCTCATATAGGGAAGTACAAAGGGATGAAGAGGTAGAGAGGGTAGAGGACTACAGAGGCTGTGGCATAGTAAGGGGGGAGGGCAGGGGGCAGTCCGCCCCAAGCGCCATCTTGGTGAGGGCCCAAGCATCTGTCCTCCTCTCTGCCACCCTGCTCCTTCCACGCCCCCTCCCCCCACTGCCGTGAGTGCACGACGCTTCCTTTCCCCATACCTCTGTAACCTTCCTGGCGCAAGCAGAAACCCCCAATCTGTTGTCGCACCAGCACCGGCTCTTCCTCTGACATCACTTCCTGGACCCGCGCCTAGGGAGTGATGTCAGAGGAAGAGCCGACGCTGGTGCAACAACAGCTTGGGGGATGCTGCTCATATCAGGAACATTACAGAGGTACAGAGAAGGGAAGCAGCGTACACATGGTAGGAGGGGATGGGGAAGGAGCGAGGAAGGAGCAGAGAAGAAGGGGAGGGGAAGGAGCATATGCATGGTAAGAGGGAATGGAGGAAAGAGCAGGGGAGGGGTGGAGAAGAGGGTGGGGAGGGGAAGGAGTGTACGCATGGTAAGAGGGGACGGGGAAGGAGCGGGGATGGGGTGGAGAAGAGGGCGGGGGATGGGAAGGAGTGTACGCATGGTAGGAGGGGATGGGGAAGAAGCGGGGGAGGGGCGCCACTGTCCCAAGCACCTCTCACCCTTGCTATGCCACTGTACAGAGGGAATGAAAAACAGATGTGGTGCGTTACCAGTTGATAGGGTGAGGACTTTGAACAAGTGGATTTTCAGCCTGGATTTGAATATCACCAGAGACAGAGCCTGACGTACCGAGTCAGGCAGGTTGTTCCAAGCGTATGGCGCAGCAAGGCAGAAGGGACGGAGCCAGGAGTTGGCCACAGAGAAGAGGGCCACAGACAAGAGACATTTTCCCTACAAATGGAGTTGCCGGGGCGGAGTATAGGAAGAGATAAGAGGGGAGAGATATTGGCACTGCACGTAGGTGCCTAATTGTCATTTTAATGGTGCCTTTGATGTGTGAAGGTGGAGCCTTCCTCTAGGTACCATATAATAGAATTGCCCCAAAGTATTTTTTATAATACTAAAGGGTTGGGGAGTTAGCAATGCGGGGTACAGTTAAGATGTGTTATTTTACCGTTAACGCCAGTTATTAGTAACTAGGTGGTTCTTTTACAAAGGCGCGCTAAGCGTTTTAGTGCAGATTTAGCGTGTACCGAATCAACGCATGCGCTAATGCGTCCATAGGATAACATACACGCATTAGCGTTTAGCGCGTGTTTAGCGTGCGTTAATATTTAGCGCGCACGGAAAAGCTTAGCGCACCTTTGTAAAAAAGAGGGTAAATGCCGCTCAGTCCATTGTATGCCTATCAGCTGCATGGTACGTAATGCACACTCATTTGTTAGTGCCCTCTTTTACCAAGCCACAGTAGAAGTTTCTACCATGGCCTGGATGCTCCGACGGTCAGAGGAATTCCATGAGCGTTGGAGCATGTAGCGCTCCGGGCAGCAGTAGAAACCTCTACCGTGGCTTAGTAAAAGGTGGGGTAAATCTGTTAGTGCACCTTAGTGAAAGGACCCCTAGGTCTCATTGCATAAAACGAGACCTATACTAAAACATAAGACTAGCCTTGCTGGGTCAGACCATTGGTCCATCAAGCCCGTTCTCATGTTGGCCAATCCAGGTCACTAGTACCTGGCCAAAACCCAAAGAGTAGCAACATTCCATGCTACCGATCCAGAGCAAGCAGTGGCTTCCCCCATGCTGATAACTATGCCCCTAAATTAGATGCTATTTGAAGCAGTTAATATGAAGTAGGAAAGGCAACATCCTTGACTTTAAAATAAGTCTGCCTCCATTTCCTGTGACATATCACTTGCATTTTGTTAAACTTTGGAGTTCCCAAGATGCTGTCTAGTCAGTGACATACCATCTAGACCAGGGCACAAAGCTGGGAACTAACAAATTCTAACCACCCCATAATAATATAAATTAATTTATTTAAAAAAAAAAAAAGTTGAGAAAGATTAAAAAGAAGTAATGGAGCCTATTTTCCACTTGTAAATACCTTGTCCAAAGTGCATGTTTTCTTGTGAATCGAGGGCCCTTTTCTCTGGAAAATTGCTTCTGGATCCAGAATTATACAGTACATAAAACCTTAACAGCTATTAAGTGGCATAATAGCACCCCTCCCCCCAAAAAAAAATACCCCTACCATGATCCTTATAGACCTCTGACATGTCTTAAACATTTGGTGTGGATTGGAGGCAAAACCAAAAAGTTATTAGATGACGTAATTACCAGTATACATTTATGGACTATATAAATCTGTTAAATATACCCCTGTCATGATCCTCGCGGAGCTCCTGACAACTCCTGAAAATTTAGCATGGCTCTGGTGCGAAACCAAGTGGTATCTGTACATGTGTATTTATGGAAAATGTGAATCCCAAAATACTACCCTATCAGGGTCCTTAGATTCAGCCTAATGTATCCTGCCCCCCAAAATACTTTAATGATTTCCATGTAACCCCTGACATGCAAAGATTTGGTGAGGTTTGGATGCAAATCGCTGACAAAACCCAAACAGTTATTGTATGTCCGTGGGTTCATGGAATCTGTGGATGAAAATAAATTCTCCTCTTAGAATCCGTACCCTGAGAATTTGGTGTGCTAGGTCCCACAGTGTTTTTCAACCTTTTTACACCTATGGACCGGCAGAAATGAAAGAATTATTCTGTGGACCGGTGGTTGAAGAACACTGGGCTAAATCGTGGGCCAGACCCCGCCCATCTCTACCCAATCTCCACCCAAGACCCCGCCCCCGTAGGAGCCGCTGCCCGTGGCTTTGTGCACTGAATCAGTTAGGAAGAGGGAGTTGACTCGAAGATAACGCCGCATCGATCGCACTGTGGACCGGCGGTTGAAGAACACTTTTTGGGCCTGATGCACGTGCTGGCCCTGTGGACCGGCAGGAAATTTCTGTGGACTGGCACTGGTCAATGGACCGGTGGTTGAAGAACACTGTGCTAGGACACCGAAAGAGGAGGTTAACAGGACAAACACACACACACGTTTACATTGCAGTAATTGCATAAGCCTCCTTCCCTTTGGACAGCTGTAATGCTACATTAACCCTTTCAGGACCAAGGGACATATTTGTCCCATAACTTTAAAATCCTATAAATTTTGATTGGGATAGTCTACAGTTCTAAATGTGATATGTACGGATTCCATATGATACTGCCTTTATGTAAACAAACTGGTTCCGACATTCATTCATTAGCGTCGTTGCCAGATTGACGAGAAGATTCACTTGCCACACTGTCCATAAGCCAGAAGCTTGATTTTTTTAAACAAAAATAATGATATTTCACAAAAAAAATCAATTTTTTGGCATCTGCAAGCCCTTTTTACCATAAAAATGTCGTCAAAACCACAAAAATTGGCCTACGATCCTTATGGTCCTGAAAGGGTTAAGGGCTCCTTTTACAAAGCCACGCTAGGGCAGTAGATTTCCGGCTAGCGCGTGCTAATCCGGTGCGTGCGTTAAAACCCTAAAGAAAAAACAGGATTTCATAAAACGCTTACCAACAACGAGGCTATTTTCGAAATACCCCTGTTCATTTCTGATCTACTGGAATTTTGATAAATCAGACCGTAAGAAAGGGAACAAAAAAAATGTAGTTTTATTTTGAAAGCAAAATGGGGGGGACGGGACGGACAGTAGGGTATGTTTCTCCCATTATGCACTCAGGTTTTTGTCTTGTTCCCACATAAAGCCCACGAGAGACCTGGAAGTGCGGGATGGGGGAAGGGAAAGGAAGAGGCTACAGGCCAGTTGGAAGTGCCATAAGTAGGACAATTCCCCAACCATGACACAAATTTCAGTGCTATATTTTCATACTGTTTGCATTAACAGAGTATTTTGGCTTTATGGATTAGTTCGGTTACCGGTGTTTAAGTTCCTAAAGAGGCATCACATGCTTGCATATGTTTTAGCACCTCTCTCCTACGCTCCCTTTACTATAGGATGTTTTTACATCATCTTAGCTCATCAGATGCTCGGCCATTCATCGCCAAAGCTAGACAGAGCCACACAATGCTGCAAGTTCATTGACATAGCCTGAGACCCCCGCCAACCCACGGCGCGGATTGACGTCATCTGATACACACACCCCCCCCCCCCCCCCCCGACCTCCTGCTAGCCAGCACTGCAGCGGACAGGAAGCAGGAGGAAGGTTACAGGAAAGGGTGGCTGTCTGCGCTGAATTAACCAAAGTTTGTTAGCAGAAAACCTGGTCATCTAAAAAAAAGTTGTTTTGTTCCGGAAGAGGCCGTTTCCTTACAGTGAAACCGAGAACCTCCGTAGAGTGTTGAGGGTATTGCATCACTGTTAACTGAACTGCTCTCCCTGTTTTGGCGACTCCCAGATCAACATCAAGGGGTCCTTTCACTAAGGCACGCTAACCGATTTAGGGCACGCTAAATCAGTTAGCACGCCTTAGTAAAAGGACCCCTAAGTTAAGTGGCAGGGTTTTTTCAAATGGTTCTTGGGAACTTTAGTTATATTTTAAGTATATATATATATTTATTCAATTTTCTATATCGTTCTTTCAGGGGAGCTCAGAACGGTTTACATGAATTTATTCAGGTATTCAAGCCTGTGAGACAAGTGGAAGAGGACTTTTTTTTTAAATCTCTTTATTGGGCAAAACCAGAATTTATGCAAAGACAACAAGAGCACTCTGTCAGAATAATTGCATAAAACAACCAAATACAGAATAAAGAGGACATTTAGGGCTCCTTTTACTAAGCTGCATTAGGGTTTTAACACGCACGCTACAATGCCACGCGCGCTAGACGCTAATGCCTGGTGTTAGTTCTAGCCTCGTAGCGTGGGGCTAGTGCACGCTAATCTGCGTGCGCTAAAAACGCTAGCGCACCTTAGTAAAAGGAGCCCTTAATGGGCATATAAATCAGTAAACTGGGTAAAAAGAAATGAAGAAAATAGGGATAATGAACCTCTCTGTTCACTAACACAAATCTCAACGTGTAAAAAGAGGAGGTTTTTCTAGCGATGGCTCGACATATGTGAATTAGAGAATGACACGGTGATAAAATTCATCACTGTTCCCGTCCCCGCGTATAATCGCAGGAAACCATCTTCATGTCATTCTTTAAGGAGAGAGGGAAGAATCAGAGTATGAATGGCCACAACCACTGACCCACAAGCTTTGCTTTGAAGAATGCTGGTGTAGAAGGACTGAGGTTGAAACAGACACTACAGAATGACAGTCTCTGGTATCCAGAGCAGATATTGTGATGTCATAATGCCTCATTCCACCAGTGCCTAAGAGCCAATCACATCAGTGATGTCACAATGGCTTCATTATCCTTGGCTCACATAAGAATCAGAGCATGAATGGCCACAACCACTGACCCGCAAGCTTTGCTTTGAAGAATGCTGGTGTATAAGGACTGAGGTTGAAATAGACACTAGAAAATGACATGGGATTATTTCCCGCGGTTATCCGCAGGGACTGGAACGGTGATGAATTTTGTCACCGTGTCATTCTCTAATGTGAATAGTGCTTGAATGCTGTCTCACTGAGCTCTTGGAGTCTTTTCCTCCTAACTCTGATAGCATTTCTGTAATTCTTCTAATTTTTCAATCGATACGTTTAAGTTGCTACAGTTTTTTTGACTCTGATACTTATACGTTACGAGGTATCTGTTCTCAGCCTCAGTTCGCTGTGATGTTTTGTATTTCATTGGAAAATGACAGAACAGCAAGCAGTGACCCTTGCAGAAAGCAAACTGCTTTATTAACATTTTTTTTAAAAAAGATCAAATTGTTTTCTTATTTCCCCCACTCTGTCCTCCAAAGCCTATGGTAAAACAACCAGCCCTCTGTTAAGGTCGTGCTCAGATGGTTCAAGAAGGATCCAGGGGATTCGTGGCGCATACCGAGTAGCAATGTCAGTGAAAACGTGACAGCAGTCCACGTTTAGACGATTCAAAAGCATCCGTGACGATTTATAATAGGATCCGGGAGAATCTGCGATAGCCCGGGAGCATAAGGTGGATTCGGCGGATCCCGGCACTTGCCAAACCAACAGCAGTGAAGACCTGACAGCAGTCCACATTTAGAGGATTTGAAGGTATTAATATTAGGATCAGTGAAGATCTAGCAGGATCCAAAAGGATCCGTCCTTTACCTTGTTCCAGCATCATATAAGCCCTAAACTACTTCAGTACAACTGCTCTCTGGGTGCCTCGTCTAGGGCAGGGTAATAGGACCCCTCCAGTTTTTGCAGGCTTGTGAAGCTAGGCGCCTAAGGGTAGGCAAACACTTCGTATTAGCTTCACAGATCATTTCCCCTCTCATACCCTGCCCCTTGAAGGATGCATGCATTTCCACACCTGCTTGGGTTGACTCTCGCCAGAATGCGGTGTTGCCTTTGGCCAGCCAAGTAATGTTTACACTGCAGCAATGCAGTGTGCACGCTCACATCACATACCGGGAGTGCCACTTCAGTGACTTTCTTCATCCCCCATCAGGGAGGGGGAATCCAAGGTCATCCCTGGTCTGAGACTCTGCCGGGACCGTCACATGATGTAAGGGGGTTTCTGGGACTGAAAAGCATTGGTTTCTATTAACCCATTGTTGCCTACTATTATTCTATGCCACAGGTGTCAAAGTCGGTCCTCGAGGGCCAGAATCCAGTCGGGTTTTCAGGATTTCCCCAATGAATCTGCATGAGATCTATTTGCATGCACTGCTTTCAATGCATATTCATTGGGGAAATCCAGAAAACCCGACTGGATTCCGGCCCTCGAGGAGGGACTTTGACACCCCTGTTCTATGCTCAGAGATTAGAACTGTCAAGTGGATTCTGAATTTACATCTGTAGCTTGGAATATACAGTATATCTAGATTTTAAAGTTTGTATAATGAATTTAATAGAAATAATCTGAACCATCTTTTCTTTTCAAATATTTATTTTCCTTGCATAAAATATACTTTCCCAGTCAGTGGCATAGTACAGGGGGAAAGGGGGGGGGGCAGACCGCACTGGACGCCATTTCAGTGGAGGGTGTCAGCACCTCTCTGACCCCCCACCCCCAGTTACTCCCTCCCTTCCCCACACGCTCGTACCTCTTTACACTCTTCACCAGTGCGAGCAACTACTCTGGCCTATTGCTCACGCGGACCTGGCTCCCTCTGAAATCACTTCCGGGTCACGTGGCCAGGACATCACATCAGAGAGAGCGCATGCATCAGGCCAGAGAAGCTGCTCATTCTGGCGAAGATTTAAAGAAGTACAGGAGTGGGAAGGGAGTGCACGAATGTGGTGGGGGGGGAGGCAAGGAAGAAGTGGGGGTTGATGTAGAAGGAGCAGGGAGGGGGCAAATAGGAGGGTAGGGGGGTTCCACCACTCCAGGTGCCTCCTACCCTCACTACATCAGGATTCCCAGTACAGTTTTTCAGCCTCTTTGTATTAGGAGCTTGTGCTGATCACTGACTAGATTGCAGAGAGAGTGGTGTTAACCGTATATAGGGGGGGGGGGGGACGTTATCAATATGTGCCACTGTTGAAATTGGTTATTTTTTTTTACCACAAATGATGCTTTTTTAGCCCAGGTTCCATCTTATGCAATGAGACCCTGTACTAAAATGGTATAACGTCTCCTCTCATTTTGCCAATTTGAGGGCACAGTTTCTAGAATAGTGTCAGATGCACACCTAGCCTAATTGTTAAATTAAGCGCCGATTGGCATTAAGTACCAACAATAGTCTTTGAGTCAGTATACGCTTCTCCCTCTGAATCCATGGTTTCAGTAACCGTGGATTTGGTTATTCGCAATTTGGGAGGGGAGGGAAGAAAAGAATAGAAATGCTGCATCCCGGACCTCCCCGGACCTTACCTGGTGGTCTGGCGGGCTTTTGGGGCAGGAGCGATCTTCCTACGCTGCTGCCCCATGTAGATCACTCCATACAAAATGGCTGCCATGAGTTCCGTAGTCTCTCAAGACTATGACGGGAACTCCCCGCAGCCATTTTGTATGAATGATCTGCACAGGGCAGGAGCGTAGGAAGATCGCTCCTGCCCCGAAAGCCCGCCAGACCACCAGGTAAGGTCCGGAATGCTGGGGGAAGGCGGGGGTGGGTAGGTCAAAGCCGGCCCAAATGTTATTCACAGGCCAGCTCTGCCCCTAATCCCCGTGAATATTGAGGGAAAAGTGTATTGCAAACTGTACGCCACGGCATGGCATGATTCAGGGTGTGCCGTGAGATGCCAGTGAGGAGGAGAGGCGCTGGTTAGCAGGCAGTCATCCGGCGTCTCTCCTCTCAGGGTTAGCAAGCTCAGGGCCCCGCCAAGAGGGCCTCTGCTCAAGTGCGGATGTTGATGTGATGACATCACATGTGAGTGATGTTATCACATTGATGTCTGCATTGGTCTGGAGGCCCTCCAGCCGCGGCATCGAGTTTAGTGCGCTGCGGCTTCAAAAAGTTTGCGACACACCATTTTGAGCGGTCATGAGGTTGACATCAATAATCCCTAGACCCTCTGGTCTAGAAAATGACATGGGGACAAATCTTTCCCCCTCCCTGCGGGAACTCATTTTCCTGTCCCATCCTGGCGAGTTCTTTTCCTGTCCCTGCCCCATTCCTGCAAGCTCCGTCCTCATCTGCACAAGCCTCAAACACTTTAAAATCATAAGTAGCAACATTCTAGAGCTCAGATTGTGATGTCATAATACCTCATTCCACCAATGCCTAAGCTCCGTCCTCATCTGCACAAGCCTCAAACCCTTTAAAATCATAAGTAGCCACATTCTAGAGCTCAGATTGTGATGTCATAATACCTCATTCCACCAATACCTAAGCTCCGTCTTCATCTGCACAAGCCTCAAACACTTTAAAATCATAAGTGTTTGAGGCTTGTGTGGTTAAGGCAGAACTTAGAGGAATGGGGCAGGGACAGCAACAAAACTCGTGGTGACAGGATGGGAAAATTGAGTTCCTGCGGGGATAGGGAAAAATTTGTCCCCGTGTCATTCTCTACTCTGTTTCCTCACACACCTAAATCCTCAGGAAACTGTTGCCTCCTAGGAAGGTACAGGGGGGCAAAACTGTTATGGAGGAGATATGAGAGCAGAGTATGCAAGCCCATGACTGGATGACAGCTGGCCAGGCTCAAGAAAGGGAATGAAAGAGAGGGAAAAGGACAGCAGGAGAGAGGGTCAGACAGAGCTTCCACAAAAATAAATGAAGACCTGCCAAATGAGATTGGAGGAACAGTAAAGAATATCTAGACTCAAGACAGTCGAGAACATTTTCTGAATTATCTTTAAAATGTCAATCCGAGGTTGCACTCCTTGAGGGCCTACCTAGTAGGTCCTTATCATCTTTGCACAGTGGTCCTTCAGAGCCATCAAAGACCTCTGGCTGCCCCACCCTGGTTAAGACCCAGTCTAGTCTCCCTCTTGCATATTATTACTGTACCCCTACAAAATCCCTATAAATTACTTCAAGTATATAATTTAGGATAATATGACAGAAAAGCATGGATCATTCTGAATTGATTATATATAGTATATAGCAGGGGTCTCAAAGTCCCTCCTTGAGGGCTGCAATCCAGTCGAGTTTTCAGGATTTCCCCAATGAATATGCATGAGATCTATGTGCATGCACTGCTTTCAATGCACATTCATTGGGGAAATCCTGAAAACCCGACTGGATTACGGCCCTCAAGGAGGGACTTTGAAATCCCTGGTATATAGCAAATGGACATGGGGAATCCTATAATACCAATATCCAACCAAATAAATAGGAATGTTTTCAACTGCAATTTAAACAGATGCTATTTTTAAGTATTTCTCTCCTGTTTAATTACTATTTTTCTACCCAGGGCAAGAATTCTTCTGATCTACCATTTTCATAAGTAGGTACTATATGTCTGATAAGAATCCAAAGGACCCTGTATTCAAAAGAACTTTTCATGCCAGAGATGTGGAATAGATGGGTGTCAATTTGTAAACAAGATCCAACTGGATTCCAGATGATCAGGACAAGCTGATCCAGTGCTGGTTTTACCCTACCGTATGGAACTACAAGTCCCTACCTGCAGTGAGGATAAAGTAAAACCAGAAGTGGAATAGCATCTCCTGAAATTCTACAGCTAACTGTTAACTGTTAGCCCTAGAGCCAAAAAGGTTTATTTTTATGTATGTATGTATGTATTTGATTATTTGGAATATTGCCATTCACAAAGAAAACATCAGAGTGGCACAGATTGTATAGCCAGAGTTTGTGGTTGTAATGTAAGGCTGTCATCTGGATCCAGATTCGCAGGACAGGGTTGGTCTAGTCCTGGATTTACTCCAGTGCATGTTGGGACTTGTAGTTTGGCCTTTCTTAGAAAATGCAATGTGGAAAATCAGAGCTACAAGTCTCTGCATGCAACAGGGTAAACCAAGGCCTGGATGAGCCCTGTCCTATGAATCTGGATCCAGTTGGCAGCCTTACTGTAATGTTAAAATCAGAGTTATGATGACTAAAAATATTTGTAGGTATATATAATGCCAGTTCAAAACCAGCCTTTTTCTCTGCTCTGGTCGAAAGGAGAGGGAAGAGAGTTTTGAAAGGTGCACCTTTTCCCTCCCCCCAGGACATGCAATCAAATGTTTATTACAGATTTAATGACAATAAGTGCAATTTACAGTATTTTCATTTTTCAAACTCAAATGGTTGAGTCAGTTTTCGGCTGCAGATACTGTGCCCTGGGGGGCAAGAATCTTGTGTTCACAGCAAAGTGTCAGTTACCAGAGAAAAATGTATAGTCTACTTCTCTACAATGCACACATAAATGGTGACTAGTTTTCCATCAATAGTGCTAGATACTCTGATCCCTGCTATATGCTACATATTAGTGGACTCCCCTCCCCCCGTTTATTTCCCTCGCATCTTCACCCATCCCTTCCAGGAAGGCATGTCCAGAGAGCAGCAGCACTTTCCAGAGAAGCCTCAGAGGGCCACTAGGCACAAGTGGGAGAAAGACATGGGGAAGCCATTGCTTGCCCTAGATCTGTAGCATGGAATGTTGCTACTCTTTAGGATTCTAGAATCTTGTTGCTCCTGGGATTCCAGAATCTTGTTATTCTTTGAAATTCTGAATGGAATGCTGCTACTCTTTGAGGATTCCGCATGGAATGTTGCTACTCTTTGGGGTTCTAGAATGTTGCTACTTTTGGGGGTTCCAGAATCTTGCTTACTCTGAGATAATGGAATGTTGCTACTCTTTGGGTTTTGGCCAGGTACTAGGAACCTGGATTGGCTACTGGGTTTGATGGACCATTGGTCTGACCCAGTACGGCTATTCTTATGTTCCTATGAGATCTGAATCCAGATCCCACGGGCTAGCCCAGAACAGATCCTTATATCCTGAGTCATCACTTTATGGCAGGGATTGCATCTGCATGGTTTTATGCTGGTGCATCTAGTTTGCCGAAAATTCTCTTCCCCGCTGCCAAGCTGGAATCAAATTAAACTTGGTACATTGCAACTCTAGAGAAATATATAGGAGGAAAAAAAATAAAGACAATTCTGAATATTACTTAAAAGGTGTTAGGGTACAATGAAAAGAATCTTTTACCAAAGGCAAATGTAAACAAAGATACCTACCTCAGATTCACAATTTATTTCTTAATTCCTAGAATTAATGGATGGTTAACCAGAAAAGGAGTTGGAATATCTATCTTATGATCTTCCAGTACCATGTTTTTAAATAGCACTATTTCTGTAGAAAGTTAGTCTCCATTTAACTGCAGCTGTTCAAAAACACCTTGTATACTACCTTGAATTCTCGCTTGTCTGGTCTTTGAGATGTATGCCTCTTTTTGCAGACGATAGTCTTCTGGTGTACACTTTCTGCACTTCTGGTCCGATGTTATTGTATTTGTTAAAGTTTGTTATTTTTGTGGTTTTGAATTCCTCATTGGTGCACTGTACAATGGGATCTTGTGTTGTATTATAAAGAAAGATACAATATGCAGATACAAGTTGGAGTCATGTTTCTTTTCAAACGATTGTGGTGTTGGCAGGGCAGGATTAACTCTTTGTCGGGGCCCCTCATTGTAATTTAAATATATCTGAAAGCTCCCACAAATGGAGCCTTGCATGACTGCAGAGGAGGAAATAGCAGATAAGAGGCCTTGCTCACTGGCTCCCCCTGCTGACTAGAAGGCAGTACACAGGGAGTGAGGAAGAACAGACAGACCTCTGTGGTGAACAATGGCTCTGCGCCCTCCCGATTCTCTTCTCGGCGGCAGGAGCTAACATACCAGGGCAAAACTCTGACTTGACTTACACATTTGAGAGGGCCCCTCCTAAATATTTGGGCTCTAGGCCCATGCCTAGTTTGCCTATGCTTTAATCCTGCCCTGGGTATTGGCCATGCATTCGCTTATTAAACAACATATAGAATAACAAAATGCATTGGTTCTGGTAGATAGCAAAGCCAGCAATAATGGATGTTTGGTGGGGGAGGAGAGCAGCATGTTCCCTTTTTACAAAACTGCGCAAGAGGTTTTAAGCACCGGCTGGCGGTACTGAATGCTCTGCACTGCTCCAACGCTCATAGGATCTCTATGACCTTTGCAGCAGTGCAAAGCATTCAGGGCACTGGCAGTTTTGTATAAGGGGGGGGGGGTATGTGTAGTAAAAAAACAAACAAACAACTAAAAACCTTTTACAGCACCTTAATTTACCTCAGAGGTCGCTAACCTGTAATAAATTTGCATTATTTCACTCCCTGGGAGCATATCTTAAAGTAGTAAGGACTGGAGAACGTAGCAGCTCCCTCACCCTCTTCCTCCCAGAGAAGTACAGATTAATTATTTGGAGGGTCCTAGGCAAACAAGGATACTGGGCCCCAGCCTCCACCCTGCTCTTGTCCCACCCCAGCCCTGCCTACCCCCCAAGGTAGCAGCCCCCCCCCCCCCTGAACTCACATCCCTGGTGGCAGTACCTTCCTTGGTAGGGTACCATATATGGTTCCAGAAAAAGGAAGATGAATTGACATATGTGGGTTTAATTTCCATTGAAAGCAATGGAAGTAAAACCTGGATGTCACAATCCATCCTTTTTCTGGAGCCATATGGTAATCCTACATCTTGGGCCTTTCTTGTCATTAGTGGTTAGTGGGGACAGGAGTGATCCCCCACTTGCTCCTGCCTCAAAATGGCTTCCAGGACTTCTAGTGGCAGTCTCATGAGACTGCAGCTGGAAACTGTAGCAGCCATTTTGAGATTGGAATTGGCAAAGACAGGAGTAATCCTCAGTGAATGCATCAGGCCCTCCTGAATAATTCAGGTCCTAGACACATGCCTAGTTTCCATATCTGACCCTGCTCCTATTTATTTATTTATTCATTCAATTTTCTATGGTTTATATTAATTTATTCAGGTATGCAAGCATTTTCCCCTGTCTGTCCTGGCAGGCTCACAATCTATCTAATGTACCTGGGGCAATGGGGGAGGGGGGACTGGGTGACTTACCTGGGGTCACAGGGAGAAACATGGGTTTGAACCCACAACCTCAGAATGCTGTGCCACACTGTGCCACTTTCCCCCTCCCCCATCAAACCCTGAAGACAAATTACAGTACTCAAGCAGCATTGCTTTCAATGGAAGTAAAACCTGGATGTCTCCATCTGTCCTCCTTTTTCTGGAGCCATATGGTACCCTATAAGCTCCCACCTTTGACCCTACCCCCTCCCCTTATATGGTAACATAACCCTTAATGGCAGCATTGCCAACTACTGCTAAGGAACACAGTTGCCATTTTGAACTCAGAGCCAGCAGGGGTTGGAGTAAGTGGGGATCACGTCTGCCCCTGAATCCCTAGACACCAGAGACGCATTATGGTAGGCCTGAGGGGCCCTATGGAAGAGTGGAGCATTTGGGGGCTCTTTTGGGGGACAAGGCCAAAAACTTTGGGGAGAAATTCTGTTCGGGGGTGTATTTTAGGGGTGCTGTGTTTGGAAGGGGTATCTTCAGAGGAGGGGAAAACAAAGTTTGCTCCAGTCCCTTTAAGATCTCATGCATATTCACTGGGGAAATCCTGAAAATCCGACTGGATTGCGGCCCTCGAGGAAGGACTTTGACACCTCTGCTCCAGGACATCAGCGCCATTTTGAACCCAGGACAAAGCGGGGATGGAAACAAGAGAAGGATCGCTTCTGTCTTGCAGGGCCAGACTACCAGGATGACCCCCAGTAAGTCTGGGGTGGGGGTGGGGGACAAAATTGGCAGCCCTTGATTGGGAGGTTGCTGATGGAGAAAAGTGTTGGACTTGTACCACTGCAGCACTTCCTTTTTAACTTTGAGCTAGCAGCTTTTTGGTCACTGTGGAGACAGGATATTAGGCTGGATGGATCACTGGTCTGACCCTGTGTGGCTATTCATAAGTCCTTAAATAATGCAGGTACTACTGTGCTGCAAATGCATGTAATGCACTTCCCTGTGTGCTACATAGGGGGCGGACATTAGCTATGTTCACTGCATTTACCACGTAAGCTTGTTATTGCATCTTTTGCAGTTAAGCTGCAGTAAATTCAAAAGAACTTACTGCACTTTCGTCATCATGTCCTTTAATCTATTTGGGATTCACTCTAAAACCCACGGTAATATTTTTCTAGAAAATACCTTCCGCCGCTATCTTAACTCTTTAGTCTGAAATGGTTACACGGTTAATAAGCACATTGTTATGTTATGTAATTATCTGTTCCCATAAACTCAAAAAAATACGTACAAAGAACTAATTGAACACATTTTGTCGTTTGGCAGCAACCGATTGTTTACTTTTCCATAAGGATCTTTAACTCAGCTGCCGTACATTTTCGCATACATAGAAACATGATGGTAGATAAAGGCCAAATGGCCCATCCAATCTGCCTATCCACAGTAACCATTATCTCATCCTCTCCCTATTGGCTAAGGCTCTTAACATTTGCATCTCCTCTTCCTATAGGCTAAGGCTCTGTGCACCTGCATTGTGAGGTCATAGAGCTGCCCATCCGCAGTAACCATTATCTCTTCCTCGCTCTAAAAGATCCCACGTGCCTATCCCAGGCTTTCTTGAACTCAGACACAGTCTCTGTTGCCACCACCTCTTCCAGGGGTCTCAGGTCAAAAGCGCGCCGGGACAAAGGTGCGCGCAGACAATTGAGTGCAGCGCGGTGCGCGCCGCAGAAAATTACTGTTTTTACAGCTCCGACGGGAGGGGTGTGGGCCCCCCCACTTTACTTAATAGACATCGTGCCGCATTGTGGGGGCATTGTGGGGGTGAGGGGGGTTGTAACCCCCCACATTTTACTGAAAACTTAACTTTTTCCCTGTTTTTAGGGAAAAAGTTAAGTTTACAGTAAAATGTGGAGGGTTACAACCCCCCAAACCCCCACAACGCTGGCGCGATCTCTATTAAGTAAACTGGGGGGGCTCCCCAATAAAAACCCCCGTCAGAGCCCCTAAAAACTGTAATTTTCTTCGGCGCGCGCCTCCGTCTTGCGCTCAGTTGTCGGTGCGCGCCTTTGTCTTTCGCCGACTTGTCTATGAACCCTTCCAGGAGACTGTTCCACGCATCTACCACCCTTTCTGTATAAAAAGCATTTCCTTAGATTACTCCTTAACGCAGTTTAAAAGGGCTTACCATGAGAACACAGCCTACAAAAGAGGTGCTGGCCAGTAAAGCAAAACATAGAAACGTGCCCATTTTACTGCTGCAATAAAAATGGCTTTAATGCATGGGCAAATCTGGGTAAGGGTGCGCTAAGGCCATTTTCTACCACCGTGTTACGATTACTGCCCAATTACAAAAAACAATCCAAAATGTAAAATATTTGCTTTGCACCAGGAATAAAATTTGTGGAATGCCTTTGCCCTCAACCCTTCAAGTCAAAACTGATCTTTTGAAAAAGTTTGATGGTATATTTGTTTGAGCAAGTGTTTGATATTCAGTTGGTTTTCTGATATATTTTTCATTTTGTCTTTTGAACTCCAAACTCTGCTATAAGACTCATTTTCAGATTGAAGAAGAGTGATAAGATCAAACCTTATCTACATGAACTTCACTGGTTACCAGTCGAAGCTAGGATCTATTATAAATCTTATTGTATATTGTTTAAAACTCGCTATGGCGACACGCCAGATTGTATATCACAGCTTTTTTAATTCTCCACTGAGACAGCTTTTAACTTAAGGCAAAACCATCCTTTTGTTTTCCTGAAATTAAATATATAAAATATACCAGAATTTATAATTCAACCTGGGCTTATCAAGCGGCTAAACTATGGAAAACTCTGCCTTTTCAGATTATTCAGAAAATTAACTAAGGGGGTCCTTTTACTAAGGCGCACTAGTGCATCTTAGCGTGCGCTAATTGCTAATGCGTGCTAACCTGTCCATAGGATATAATGAACACATTAGCATTTAGCGTGTGCTAAGATGCACTACTGCGCCTTAATAAAAGGACCCCTTCGAGTTTTAAAAAAGATCTGAAGACCTATCTTTTTGAGGAATTTGTACTTAACAAATTCACAATTTTTGTGTTAACTTGCTTGCTTTATGTCAACCGCTGTGAACTTCCTTGAGATATTGGCAGTATATTAGAGAATGACACGGTGACAAAATTCATCACCGTCCCCATCCCCGCGGATAAACGTGGGAAATAATCCCATGTCATTTTCTAGTGTTTATTTCAACCTCAGTCCTTCTACACCAGCATTCTTCAAAGCAAAGCTTGTGGGTCAGTAGTTGTGGCCATTCATACTCTGATTCTTATGTGAGTCAAGGATAATGAAGCCATTGTGATATCACTGATGTGATTGGCTCTTAGGCACTGGTGGAATGAGGCATTATGACATCACAATATCTGCTCTGGAATGTTGCTGCTCAATCTCAGCATTCTTCAAAGCAAAGCTTGCAGGTTGTGGCCATTCATACTCTGATTCTTCCCTCTCTCCTTAAAGAATGACATGAAGATGGTTTCCCGCGGTTACCCACGGGGGCGGTGATGAATTTTATCACCGTGTCATTCTCTACAGTATATAAAGATTGTGTTGTATGTACGTTTGTTGTACCCTACAAATCCCAAAGGAGGAATGGAGGGAAAATACAACTTAATAATTAAACACAATCACTCCATTAGCAAATAAAGAAAACCAGGCATTCCTATTTCTCATGGTCCTTTTCCTCGATACATATTAGTCCTTCAGGTGAAAGTTGTTTGTGCTTGTGATGTATGGATGGTAGAGTGTGGGTTCACCTCTCCAACGATCCGAGGCTTTTTCTGTCGCTTTAAGTATTAATGTGGTACCTGGTTTATTTCCCCCTCTTTTACTAAGGCACACGAGCGGATTTAGCTCATGCGAATGCGCCCATATTCTATGGATGCGTTAACATTTAGCGCGCACTAAACCAGTTAGCACGCCTTAGTAAAAGGACCCTTTTATTTGGTAATTAAATTATTTTGTTTAATTATTATGGGGTCCTTTCATTAAGGTGGGCTAACTGATTCAACCCACGCTAAATGCTAAGTCATCCATTAGATTCCTCTGGGCATCTTAGCACGCATTAAATCGGTTAATAAAAAGGACCCCTATGTTGTTGTACCCTGCCATAACCAGTGGCGATTAATGGATCATAAATGTTTTATAAAGAAATAAATTAAGAGGCAGGTTTAAGTAGAAAAGTCTAATAGAACTTTGTACACACAGGAAAACCAAAAGCTAAAGTTACTAACTGAACGTCACATATATAAAAAGACACAGGAAACCATCTGTAAATATGTCACCGTTTATGTCATTACTTTTAAATAATATACTTGAGTACAGGTTACAAGTTATTTGAAGATTCAGGTTAAAAATGTATTGAAACAAGAAGGAATGTTAAAAATTTGTTACACAGCAAATTCTGTAAAAACATAATGAAGTCTAGTAAACATTCAGTTTTATGTACAAAAATAGATAACACTTGATGCTTAAGTATTTACAGTTGCATTGGTATTCTTGTGCATTTGCTGTTTTGTAACCAAGCCGGAAACCCCGAAAAATATCATTATTAAAAATGATCAGATACTTACAAAGTACTGTATTTACACATGAATGATCAGAAGAAAAGATCTTATAAAAGTGAATTCTTTGCATGGAAGTATCATGTACAAATTCTTTTTTCACTGCATTTGTTACCTGTTAATGTATTTATGTATTTTCTAATGAGGTAAGCTTTGTACCATCTTCTCCCCCCCCAAAAAATACTGAATACTCATTTTGGGATTCCACCCCCCCCCCAACACAAATTATTCTTACAGTTTGTGGCTTCTGTTTTTCCAAAGAGGACTTAGAAAGAGAAACAGCGCATGAAAACAGAATTTGATCTGGCCTAGAAGGTACAAGGTCAACGGCACAATTAAAATACGCTTTCTTCCATAAAATTCTAGATAGAAAATGTGTTATATCAGTGTTTTTCAACCTTTTTACACCTATGGACCAGCAGAAATGAAAGAATTATTCTGTGGACCGGCATCGGTCCGTGGACCGGCGGTTGAAGAACACTGGGCTAAGTCGTAGGCCAGACCCCGTCCATCTCTACCCAATCTCCACCCCAGACCCTGCCCCCATAATAGTACTAATTGCACCTTGCAAGTCCCGTTTCTCATCTGGAAGCCTTCCCTCTGACGTTGCAACGTCAGAGAGAAGGCTTCCGGTTCAGGCGCAGGACGCCCATAGGAGCCGCTGCCTGTGGCTTTGTGCACTGAATTAGTTAGGAAGAGGGAGCTGGCTCGAAGATATCGCCGCATCGATTGCACCGTGGACCGGCGTTTGAAGAACACTGTTTTGGACCTGATGCACGTCCTGGCCCTGTGGACCGGAAGAAAATTTCTGTGGACCGGCACTGGTCCATGGACCGGTGGTTGAAGAACACTGTGTTATATGATCTGAGCTACTACATTGTATGGCGCATCCTCGGTCATCGTGAGCGGCCCTCCTCCCTTGTTCTTTCATGATACGATGGAGGACACTAAAGCCATTTCCCCACGTGAAGGGGCATTTTAAAAATTGCCCACCCTATATGTGATGTGCATTATTCAATAGTTACCTGTAACCCCACCCATGAATTTGGATTTGCAAAACTATGGGACCTATTTACTAAACCGCTTTAAGGTACGCTAAATCAGTTAGTGCACCCTAGTAAAAAGACCTCTTTAAGTTTTTGCACTTAAAAGGCACAAGTTGAGGTGCACCAAATGCATATTCTCGACATTAGTGTTTGGAGGCATTCCTGTCATTTGGAGGGGGAAAGAAGCCATGATGCGGCAATGCAGTTAACTATACTTTCAAAGGCATCGTTAACTGCTCCACATTATCTGCCTGATTTAGCTATTAATGAACATTTGGTGCGAGATCTAACGTGTGCTCACTGTCTTCATTCCTTGTTAGCTGTTTAACGAGCATTAAACTCGCCCTGAACACCTAACACAATTCAGTAAACAGGAGCCTGTCTTGTGCTTTTTGCCTGTAACAAAATTAAGGATAATTCTTTATTTATTCATTCAATTTTCTATACTGTTCTCTCAGGGGAACTCAGAACGGTTTACATGAATTTATTCAGGTACTCAAGCATTTTTTCCTGTCCTTGTGGACTCACAATCTATCTAATGTACCTGAGCCAAGTATAAGACAATCAAGCCATTGTGACATCACTGATGAGGTTGGCTCTTAGGCACTGGTGGAATGAGGCATTATGATGTCACAATACCAGCTCTGGTTATCAGAGGCTGAAGCTTTTCACACTCTCCATTTATTCCATTTTCTATACTGTTCTCCCAGGGGAGCTCAGAACGGTTTACATGAATTTATTCAGGTACTCAAGCATTTTCCATGGCTGTGCCAGTGGACTCACAATATCTATGTAATATACCTGGGGCAATAGGGGAGGGGGGGGATTAAGTGACTTGCCCAGGGTCACAAGGAGCAGGGTGGGTTTGAACCCACCTCAGGGTGATGAGGCTGTAGCTTTAACCACTGCACCACACGCTTCCCTTCCCATTGTAAGAAGCAAAGCAAAAGTACCTCCATAGTTTGGCCTTGAAGATTAATGCAACCCACCTGACCTCCCTACAGGATTTTTGCAGCAAAGCAGGCAGTTTAATTATTTTCCCATGATGCCCAACTTGGTGATCCGCAGCAGGCCTCTGCTGGGTGAAACAATGGGAAAAGCTTACTTCATTTACAAAGAGTAACAAAAATAAAGAGCCAGTATGTCACTGGAGAAGCACAGCTCCAACGTGGACTGGTGATTACTGCAGAACCTTATGTTGTGCATGCTACAAGATTTTATGTAGATATCTGCTGTGTTTCTGGATTTGTACTTCCACATCACATATAATTTACAATAAACGAATCAAGTTCATCAGCTAAAAGTCTAATGAAGGTTTTGGATAGCCAGACATAGAAGTTGTAATGCCACATCTAGAAGAGAGTAACCATCATTTGGACTTGGGCTTGAGGAAAGCTGCCTGCAGAAGGCCCGAGCCGGAAGAGAACAGCTGCCCCTACCACCAATAGCAGGCACAGATCAGAGGCAATCAGTCACCAGCTGTGGTAAACCTGGAGAAGAGTACAGCTGTTGCTGCCGTCTGTGGTAAGTCAGGTCCAGGAGAAACTGCTGCCTGTTGAAAACTTGGTTCACTGTGACCCAAGACCACTCCCTACCCCAAAGAAGAGAGACTGAAAGGAAGGGGAAAAGACAGGCTAGAGCAAAGGTTTCCAACCTTGTCCTGGAGGACGACTAGCCATTTGGGTTTGTGGGATAGCCCTAATGAATATGCATGAGAGAGATTTGCAAAAAATGGAAGAGACAGGCATGCATATTCATTAGGGTTATCCTCAAAACCTGGCTGGCTGGTAGTCCTCCAGGACAGGGTTGGGAACCACTGCGCTAGAGGGGAAAACTGCAAATAGGTTAACCCCCCCCCCAAAAAAAAAAAAACCTCCACATTAAAAAAATATGAAACAAAACAAGAAAGCAATGAAGCAGTAAAAAGTTTTTAAAATACACTAACAGGAAAATAAAGAGTAAAAAAGAGAAAGCTACATAAGGGCTACCAGAAAATAAAACAGATTTTTGCTTTGGTGCCTATGACATTTTCCCCGATGTCCATGTTATATAAATATTTTCCCACCCCAGATATAGCACCACCATCACGTTTAAGCATGACGTATCACATCGCATATAGACACAACACAAGCACAAACAAAAGTGATGGGGAATTAGGGCTTCTGCCATATGTAAAAACGACACGGTGATATAATATTGTCATGTCCAGAAGTGACACCAACTTCTATAAAGTGATATTTCTCATGTACCAGGGGCCGCTACAAAGTTCTCAGCCCAACCAACAGAGCTGGACCAGTCTCCGTCGAGGGCTATACACCTAGTCCAGCGATCTTCCACATTTTTCGTTCCATATTTTTCCTGATGGAACGAAAAAAGCGGAAAAATCACTGGACTCGGGCTCTCTTTTATAAAAGGCGCGCTAAGCGTTTTAGTGCACGCTAAATCAAGGCGTGTGCTAACCGCTAATGCGTCCATAGGATAACATGCACGCGTTAGCGTGTGCTTAGCGTGTGCTAAAAAGCTTAGCGCACCTTTGTAAAAGAGGGCATAAGTATATAGCCCTCGATGGAGACTGCTCCAACTTTGCTGGCTGGGCTGAGAACTTTCCAGCGGCCCCTCGTAGAAATAATCCGTAACCCAAGAGGAGAAAACAAATGATTGTGATTATCAGGTATAATCCTAATGAAAAATTATGAACAGCACAGTAACCAGTCTTTCTTTGGTACTCTAGAGAAACCAGGGTGCAAATCCCACTGTGGCTCCTTCTGACTTCAGGCGAGTTTCTTAGGGGCTCTTTTACTAAGATGAAGTAAAAGCAGTAAAGCGAGATCGTTGATAATCCAGGAAAGGATCACCCTGAAATCTATTCTGCTTCAGTGACCTTTGTTACTGCATAGATATTGGTTTAACTGGTCTTCCATCGTGCCACCTCTCCCCCCTGCAACTCAGCTGCGCGACTCATCTTCTACCAACCTCGCCACACTGATGTCACCCCTCTCCTTAAGTCACTTCGCTGGCTCCCTAGCCACCATCGCATACAGTTCAAGCTCCTATTCCTGACCTACAAGGGTGTTCATTTTGCTGCCCCTCAATATCTCTCCTCTCTCTCCTTATACACCTCCCAGAGAACTCCGTTCCTCAGATAAGCCGCTCTTAGCGTTACCCTTCTCCTCCTCTGCCAATTCCAGACTTCGTTCCTTTCATCTAGCTGCCCCCTATGCCTGGAATAAATTACCACAGTTTGTCCCGCCAAGCCCCTTCCCTTGTTTAAAAGCAGCCTTCAATCCGTAACCCTACTCCTCTGCCCACCAACCCAGCTAGCAGATTAACCGGGTTCCCCTTAACTGTATCCATGACATCCTGTCTGTCTGTCTTATAAGCTCTTTCGAGCAGGGACTGTTTTTGTGACTCTGTACGTCTGGTAGCGCTATATAAATAATTAATAGTAGTAGTTAAAGTTGACCTTAGCGTGCCCTTATGCAGGTTTTTCCCATATGTTAAGGCCATTTCTACCGTGACCGTAAACTAGACAACTTTCTATTTTTTCTGTCAATGGCCATGAATTAATGTTAATACAATTATATTGAAATCAGGTGGTCCCATGTCCAGATAGTCAATAATTATAACAAAACCCACCTTGATACCTTTACTTTTTGAGGGTGGAAAAAGCCTCAGATATGGAGCCTAGCACCCAATCAGGTGGCAAACGTGGTAACCCACAATGCTCCGTCTCAAGTCATTGGCAAAAAAAACAAAAAAACCACCCACTTTTTAATCGCGTGTCTTAAATTCATCTTTAAATCTTTCATAAATATAGTATATCTTCTCAAAAATACTTTAAAATATTTCTAATTATTTCATGCAGTTTTTCAAGTTCGTGCATTAATGCTGCCATTAGTGTGCAGCCGTTAAAAGAATTACCATGGGAGCACTTAACGACACCTTTTTGTAGGCAGCAGGGGCTCTTGCGGTAATCCTGCACAAATCAGTTTTGTCGCTGCCCCTGTCCCATTCCTGTAAGCTCTGCCTTAACCGCATAAGCCTCGAACACTTATGATTTTAAAGTGTTTGAGGCTTGTGTAGGTGAGGACAGAGCTTGCAGAAATGGGGCAGGGAACAGGAAAAGAACTCGCTGGAACGGGATGGGAAAATGAGTTTCCGCGGGGACGGGAAAAAATTTGTCCCCGTGTCATTCTCTACTTGGGAGAACAGAATAGAAAATTGAATAAATAAATAGTAGGAAAAGCTTCAGCCTCTGATAACCAGAGTTGGTATTGTGACATCATAATGCCTCATTCCACCAATGCTTAAGAGCCAACCTCATCAGTGATGTCACAATGGCTTCACTGTACTATACTTGGCTCACTGTTATTACATTTTGATTTCTTGAGTGGTGCAGTGTAGAGAATGACACAGGGAAAAATCCCACAGGAACTCAATTTCTTCGTTCCGACCCCACGAGTTTTGTCCCTGTCCCTGCCCCATTCCTGTAAGCTCTGCCTTAAAAACACAAGCCTTGAACACTTATGATTTTAAAGTGTTTGAGGCTTGTGCAGATGAGGACGGAGCTTGCAGGAATGGGGCAGGGGCAAGAAAAGAACTGGCCGGGACGGGAAAATTCCCGTGGGGACAGGGAAAAATTTATCCCCATGGACACACTGATTAGTACAGGAATGCCCACTCTCCTCCCGTTCCAGTAGTGCACACCAGTTAGGAACGCACCATAGGACGCCTGAGTATGTCCTGTTGAAAACCCTTTTAAGCGGTGGCAGGTATGCGCTAGCTCTCACCGCAGATTGGTAAAAGGACCCCTTAATCCTTCACTGGTCCAGGAACATAAAGCAAAATGCAGTGAGATCTATTTACTAATAATGCACGTTCAATAAATCTAGCCCATAGACTGTAAGATTTCCAGGGACAGAAAAATACTTACACTTCCCCCTCCCAATTTGCGGTTTTAGGACTCGCGATTTCGATTATTTGCGATTTCCTAAAACCGGAATCACCCCCACCTCCTCTGGTGGTCTAGCAGTCTTTCAGGGCAGGAGCGATCTTCCTACGCTCCTGCCCCGTGCAGATCACTCATCCAAAATGGCTGCCACGAGTTCCCGTCGTAGTCTAGAGAGACCATGGGAACTCACGGCAGCCATTTTGGATGAGTGATCTGCACGGGGCAGGAACGTAGGAAAATCGCTCCTGCCCCGAAAGACCGCTAGACCACCAGGTAAGGTCTGGGATGCCGGGGGAAAGCGGGAGGGGTAGGTCAGAGTTGGCCCAAAAGTTATTCGCAAATTTTCAATATTCACGGGTTGGCTCTACCCCTAACCCCCGCGAATATTGAGGGAGGAGTGTACTGTAGCTAAATCAACTTATGCAACTGCTAAAAAGGCTGAGCTAAATAACATAGCATAAGTTCTTATACACCGCAACGACCTCACAGTTCTGTGCAGTTAACAAATCAAAAAAACACTAACAATATAGTGGATCACAGTCATGATATTTACCCAAAGAGATATGTTTTTTAACATTTTTCTGAAAGCTGAATAGGAGGTAAAAAAATGATATATAAGTACCAAGTTGTTTTTCCCACAGAGCCGCCCGATATGCCAACATCTTATCAAAGAATCGTTTGTAGGCACAACCCTTTACTGATGGAAAATCAAAGGGCTCCTTTTAAAAAGGCGTGCCTGGGCCTTATCAAAAGGAATAGCGCGCGCTAAAAAGCCAGGTGCGCTAGCCGCTACCGCCTCCTTTTGAGCAGGCGGTAGATTTTTGGCTAGCGTGCTAATCCGGTGCGTGCGGTAAATCCCATAGTGCACCTTCGTAAAAGGAGCCCAAAGAGGCGTACTATACGTAAATGTTTCCTGTTTACAAATTTGAAACAATCGGAAAGGTAACTTGGCAGTAATGCATTCCAAGCTTTAAAACATATACACTTCTCCCTCCGTATTCGCGGTTTCTGCACTCGCGGTTTCACATAATCGCGATTTTTCGTCGGGTGACTCCGCCCCCCCCAAATTACATCATGATTAAAGTTCCTTTCCTTTTGCTGTACTGTAATGTAAAAAAAGTTAAACTTTTACCAATAATCACTCTGCTTCCATGATTTCTCCTACAAAATCGAAGTTTCAAAACTTTCACCCTGAAAATCACTGGTTCACATCGTGCACAGGGAAAAATGCTGCTTCCCAGCATGCATAGAGTGAAATGCTGCTTCCCAGCATGCATAGAGAAAATCGCTTGCCTGCTTAAAGCTTTCTGAATCGCTGCTTGCATGCTTAAAACTCTAAAAGCTGCCAAAAACAGTGAATCGCTGCTTGCCTGCCCAAAAGCATTGTGAATCGCTGCTTGCCTGCCCAAAAGCATTGTGAATCGCTGCTTGCCTGCCAAAAGTACTGTATCGTTATTCCACCAACATTGTGAATATTTACTGTATAGTATTTAGTTGTAGTCCTTTCCATAAACCGCAAATATGAATTGTATTTGTTAATCGCGGTTTTAGTAACAAAACCGCTATCTTTTACAAAAAAACGCGATTAACAAATACAATTCATATTCGTGGTTTTTCCATATTCGCGGCTATAGCTGGAACGTATCCCCCGCGAATACGGAGGGAGAAGTGTACAGCCAAACTTAAAAAAAATCACTCTAGCCTCCATTGGCAACCAATGTAATCTATGATAATACTGCGAGATGTGGTCAGTTCGTTTCAATCCAAAGATCACCTTAGCGCAGTATTTTGGATGATCTTCAAGCTTTTTATGTTTTTCAGGAATGATTTCTCAGAAAAATAAGTGCTTTTTTTAAACCTTTTAAGGGCTTCATACACTTCTCTGCTGCACAGTTTAATCCAGTGCATTTTTTCTAGCAAAAGAGGTGCCACCCAACTATCAGGACATTCTTTGGGAGTGGGGTGATCGCTCAAGGACCCATCCCATAGTAGCCATGCCCCCTGCAACCAGCCACAGAATCCACAAAAAAAGGTAGCACTGAGACCTAGATGCACTAAAGTCAGCGGTCGTCGCCGACTGAAAGTACCTTTAGCGACGACGATCGCATTTGCCGACCCGATGCACAAAACGGCTTACCGCGTGTTTTTCCCCCCCCTCGATCGCCCATTTTCTGATCTAGCCTTGCAAATTAGCTACTTAATATTAAAAGCCCATGCAAACTACCCGAGTGACTGATGTACTAACATCACTTGGCGATGCACACAAAGAGAGCGATTCAAAAAATACGCTTGCCTGTCTTACCAGCACTTTTTTTAGTGGGCTTTCCTCCTGCCAATTTTCACTGGCACGGAGGGGGGTTTGGTCCCCGATACCGGTTTATCGGGGCAACATCGGGGAGGGGACTTTATCCTTTTATAATGGGGCAGATATTGTACGTGTGTAACACACATACAGCATCTGTACCCATTAAAAAAATAAAAAAGGTTTCCTGCCCCAAACAGCTGAGTGGCAGGAGACTGCTTTCAGGACTTACCCCGCCTCTCAGCTGTTCAGGCTTCTTCTGCCAGCTCTGCGCATGTGTGAGGGTCGCTCTCACAGCGATCAATTGGACAGGAGAAACGGGGATTACGACAAACCTCCATGCAAATTATTTGCATGCAAAATATTTAGTGCATCAATAGCTCCTTTAGAATTGGACAAAAATCTGATCGGAGTGGACCCACACAGTCTTACCAATCCTGCTTAGTGCATCTGGTTCTAAGTGCAGAATCTGAGCTCTTTTGTTAATACTTGGGGAACATGGGTCATTTTTATCAAGCAATGGAAAAGGGGCTCAGTACCCCCTCAAAATAAGCCCTAGTTAAATCTGTGCTGAGCAATTTAATGTTTGTAAATATTTGCCTCTTGCAAGTCCTAAATTTAGAAAGTCCTTACAATACAATTCATAAAATTTCAAACGTCAAAATAAAAAAATAAAAAACAAGTTTCTATGTTTGGGTTTTTTTCCAAGTAAGTGGCAACAGCAGCTTTTGTTTCAGTAAGGAGCCTTCATCAGGAGAACTCATGCCATCGTCTCTTCTCAGGCTGCATATGGTCTCCAAAACACAAAAGCTCATAAGAGCCAGAGTTCTTGTACTGGAATAGAACAAAGTTCCATCAAGCCTAGTATCCTGTTTCCAATCCAGGTCAAAAGTACCTGGCAAGATCCCAAAAGAGTAAATCAAATTTTATGTTCCTTATCCTAGAAATAAGCAGTGGAGTTTCCCAAGTCTTCATAATGGCTTATGGACTTTCTTTTAGGAAATTAGTCAAACCTTTTTTAAACTCTGCTAAGCTAACTGATTTCACCACATTCTCTGGCAACAAATTTCCAGAGTTTAATTACATGTTGAGTGAAGAAATATTTTCTCTGGTTTGTTTTAAAAATTTACTCCTTAATGGCTTCATTGCAGGTCCCTTAGCCATAATATTTTTTTTAGAAAAAGTAAACAAGCAATTCGCATCTACCCATTCCACTCCACTCCATATTTTATAGTTAACAGTTACTGTGCTGTGAAGAACTTTTCTATATGGTATGTTATAGCTGATAACATTGATAATGGGCTCTTCCCTTTGGTCGATTAACCATTTGTATTTCACTTTCTTGAATACATAAAGCCCCATTTTGTATAGAGGCTCTACATGGGAAAAGAAGTGCCCAGGTTAGGATGTTCAAATTCCTCCCAGCATTCTACTCTGCTGGGCACGGAGCCTTTTAGAAAAGATGTATTAGGACATGCAGGTAAAACACATGTATTTTGCCACTGCCAACATATACAGCCAGAGCATCCACGGTAGAAACCTGCACGTCCAAGAAAAGGAATGGCATCACACGCGACAGCCTAGTTTACAATACACATGTGTAATTATCAGCCCTTACCCATCTACGTGTTACATTTTAAGAGGCTACGCATATAAGAGGAACCAGCTAACAAGGCAAGAGAAATAAACTTTTGGCACTGAATATGTGACACCATCAATGTTAGTGTGGCTGTGCCCCCCTCTCCCTGCCAAAGCTCTGGCGAAGACCCCGATCCATAAAATCAGGTAGCTGGCATTTGCAAGGGCAAGCACTGAGAAAGAAAGGTATGAAAGTATATCTATATTCCCACTGTAAAATGAGAAATATATTGCATACCTTTTCAGCCCATTGAAACCAAGCCTCCTTGAAATCTTGGTGTCATGGCTATTTAAATGTTTAAATAGCGGCTTTCTAAAATCACCATTTTACATATACATGCATTTGCATACATAAATGCTACTGTTTCTACATGTGTGCTTTTAAAATGACCCAACATAGAGAAATGATACTATTATTGTATTGTAATACATTTTCAGTTTTGTACTATGCATCCTTGACAAACTCAAAAGAAAACCAAAGCGATACCATCAAATTTAGGGCCAGGGCGGTCAGCTTTTGAAGAGATTCTGTCCCGTAGCTCCTTATACATTGGCACTCTTGGCATGAGTCGAGGAAGACCCTTGAGAGGTGTAGTAAAATCGATTTTCACCAAATGCCTCCGATTCTCCTGAGCAGCAAACAATGACCGCCCCACCAAAAACCAAGAGCGCAGCTCCAATCCAGCCCGCATACAGAGAATATCCAAAGTGTACAATGGTGGTCTCACGGTGAGTGGACACAGGGAACCAGATGGTGGAAACGATGGTACAAAACGCTGGGGAGACATGTTTGAAAACACAGCTATTTATAAGACCAGTTTTAAGTGTCAAGGTTTATTAAATTTCAAGGCGGTGTACATCCAAAGGTTAAAAAGTACATATATTTATAAATACAAAGACTTGACAGGACAAATAGAAAAATCTGGAACAAGAGGAAACTGGTAGAAGTACATTATTTAAAGTTAAAAGCACAAATGGGAAGAACACAAGGATAGGGATCAGGTGTCAGGTAAGTCAACAAAAGTCAGAAAAGTCACTTCCTTAACAGGACCTTAAAAGCGTCCTTAAACAGGTAGGTTTTTAATTTGGACTTGAAGTCAGTTAAAGATGTGTCTTCTCTTAAGTAGTTCGGCGTAGCATTCCAGAGGGTAGGAGCTGTAACTGTGAAAATCTTCGAGCACATCGTATTGATGTGTCTCAAGGATGGAATAGCAAGTAAGTTTTGAGATGTGATATGGAGGGACCTTTAAGAGGGGGGGGTGTATGGATTTAAATATCAATAATTACATCATCACTGTTAGATGCTTCTTCCCTCTGAAATAACAAGGTGAACCGAACAACCTGGACTGGTTAACTATGGCAAATTATAACCTGTAACCTGGATAGAAAACGAAATACCGTATTTTTCACTCCATAAGATGCACTCCTCCCCCCCCCCAAAAAAAAGGGGGTGGAAAAGTGGGTGCATCTTATGGAGCGAATACAATTTTTTAAACACCTCCCCCCCCCCGCCCCGGTACCTTTTTTTTAAATGCCAGTGGTCCAGCGCGGTCTCGCTAGGAACTTTCCACGCTTCTGCTGGATGGCTGCCTCCTTTGTTGCTGCAGAGTGGCAAATAAGGCAGGAGTGCAAGCTTTTTGCTTCCTGCCTGGTCCCGCACCACTCCATGAATGGCTGCCAATTTGCGAGAACGGCAGTCATTCACAGAGCGGCGCAGAACCAGGCAGGAAACGAAAAACTCACGCTCCTACCTTATTCGCTGCTCTACAGCAACAAAGGAGGCAGGTGTCCAGCAGGAGCACGGAAAGCTGACAAGACCGCGCTGGACCACCAGCATTTAAAAAAGATATGGGGGGATGCCTACCACCAGACGCACCTACATGTAGAGGAGGAAAAACCAAGAAAAAAAATTCTGAACCAAATTTTTTTTTCTTGGTTTTTCCTTCTCTACACATAGGTGCGTCTTATGGTCAGGTGCGTCTTATAAACCGAAAAATACGGTAAATAAATACATTTATTACAGATTTAACAACGACAGCTCTCCACAGTAACTGTGATTCTCTGGGATCTTGCAGAGATCTGCCATTGCTTTCTGCAGCCGTAGCATCCATCCAGTCTTCCCTTGTTGGGTTCTCATCTACAACTTAGCAAAGCCCAATCTGCTTAACTTCTAAGATCTGATAAGTTCATGTTCTCCCGGTGCAGTGCGGCCGGAGACAGTCAAGAGATGCTAAGCTTTTTTTTTTTCCATTGACACAAAACAGAAGAAAAATTTTGGTTAAAATAAAAGACCCGGTATGAGTCTTCAGGCTTAATCACCTGGGCTTTTCCCAGCACGTAACGGAAACTGAATGGAACTCTCTTGTAAGGATGATTCAAGCATTAGAACACATTGTACAGAGGGCTAAAAATAGGCCGTATTGCACAGTAGGGCTAAATCCATCAAAGAGTTCTAATGACAGCGATGAATTCATTATATAAAGGATTGAAACAGGCACAGCAGGCCCAATTCTGTCAAAAACTACTGATGGCATAAAAAAATGAAGAAACTAAAGCTTGTGTGAACAATTTAGGGGTAAATATCCAGTCAGTGACGATAACCATTACTAGCATTATCCTGGATATTCAATGCCAAGCCATGTCTGGGCTTCTTCAACATTGAAGCTCTATTCTCTCAGGGTTTCCGCAGCTGGCATTGTGCTTGTTGCAGGTTTCCGGGTGTCGCTGCGTCTTGGTCAGGTAGAAACCAACGTTTCAGCCAATGCTATTTGAATTTTTGTTGTGAATGTCCAAAGAATGGAGAAAGTCTCTTCTCTGGTAGCTTTAAATATGTTCCTTCTCCCTGCTGATCTGGGTTAGATGTTCTCTCAGGGGTTTTTCCGCAGCTGGCATTGTGCACAGCTCCACAGGAAGAACATCTATGGACTTTCACTTCAAAACTCAAATTTCTGACCAACTGACTTTCCCGCCAAAATTCAAATCGGTGGACTGCCCTGCTCCCCATCAGGTCAGTGAACCCACTATTTACACCAGTGGTTCCCAAACCTGTCCTGGGGGACCCCCAGCCAGTCAGGTTTTCAAGATATCCCTAATGAATATGCATGAGAGAGATTTGCATATAATGGAAGTGAAAGATATGCAAATCTCTCTCATACATATTCATTAGGGATATCTGGAAAACCTGACTGGCTGGGGGTCCCCTAGGACAGGTTTGGGAACACACACAGTCACACTGCAGACTTCAGAGCATACCCTGAAGAAAGCCACAGAATGGTGTCCGAAACGTTGGTTTCTACCTGACCAAGAAGAAGCGAGACCCGATAACCTGCAACAAGCACAATGCCAGCTGCGGAAACCCTGACATCTCAAAGGCATTTAGGGTCTTCACGCCGAGTTACTCATTGGTACTTTGGCTTTATGCTTAGAATCCCTGTCCTGCAATTTTCTCTCCCAGTCCCAGATGAACAGGTTGTCCTCCAAGATCTGCCTGCATCTTTCCAAGCCTCTCTGTTCCTGCTACAGGAGCAAAGCCTTTCCATAAAATAATGCTGCCGTCGCCATGCTTTACCACAGGGATGGTGTTAACAGGGTGATAAAGCTGTGTGGGGCAGTTCCATAAAGTGGCACCTAAATTAAGGGGCTACAAAGAACTTACCCCCCCCTTTTACAAAACCACGCAAAAGGATTTTAGCGCCAGCCGGCGTGCTGAATGCTCTGCGCTGCTCCAACGGTCATAGAGATCCTATGAGCGTCAGAAACGTGCAGAGCATTCAGCGCGCCGGCCAGCACTAAAAACCTCTTCTGTGATTTTGTAAAAGTGGGGGTTAGTGTCAATTCTATTATTTAATATCATTTAATTTAGGCATTTATAATCCACTTAACATAGTAACATAGTAAATGACGGCATCCAGTCCATCCAGTTTGTCCATTAGTTATACCCACTAAAAAATACATGATTAGATTAACTTGTCTCTTCTTTGACATTTCTGGATCATAGACTACCTGGTATTGCCCTAGGTTCCAAATGCTGAAGTTGACATCTAATCAAGCCATTGTGACATCACTGCTGAGGTTGGTATTGGTGGAATGAGACATTATGACATCACAATCTAAGCTCTGGAATATTGCTACTCTTTGGGTTTCTGCCAGGTAACATAGTAAATGACGGCAGATAAAGACCTGAACGGTCCATCCAGTCTGCCCATTAGTTAAACCCATTAAAAATACATGATTAGATTAACTTGTCTCTTCTTTGATATTTCTAGGTCATAGACTGTAAAGTCCACCTAGTAATGTCCAGGGTTCCAAATGCTGAAGTTGCCATCTAATCAAGCCATTGTGACATCACTGCTGAGGTTGGATCTTAGGCATTGGTTGAATGAGACATAATGACATCACAATCTCAGCTCTGGAATGTTGCTACTCTTTGGGTTTCTGCCAGGTAACATAGTAACATAGTAAATGACGGCAGATAAAGACCTGAACAGTCCATCCAGTCTGCCCATTAGTTATATCCATTACAAATACTTAATTAGATTAACTTGTCTCTTCTTTGATATTTCTGGATCGTAGACTGTAAAGTCCACCTGATATTGCCCTAAGTTCCAAATGCTGAAGTTGACATCTAATCAAGCCATTGTGACATCACTGCTGAGGTTGGCTCTTAGGCACTTGTGGAATGAGGCATTATGACATCACAATATGAGCTCTGGAATGTTGCTACTCTTTGGGTTTCTGCCAGGTAACATAGTAAATGACGGCAGATAAAGACCTGAACGGTCCATCCAGTCTGCCCATTAGTTCTACCCATTAAAAACATATGATTAAATTAACTTGTCTCTTCTTTGATATTTCTGTAAAGTCCACCTGGTGTTGTCCCAGGTTCCAAATGCTGAAGTTGCCGTCCAAGCTCTCTCCAGCCTATCCAACCATCCTGTTTGCAGGATATCTACCATAAAGTCTGGCCAGTAACATCCTCATGTTCCAAGTTACTGGAGTTCCCATTGATGTCCTTCCCAGCCCATCCTACACCAAATCACCACACATGGGACACAGACCGTGAAAGTCTGTTCAGCACTGGTCTTAGTTCTTTAATTTACATCTTTTGTTTTCTAATAAGAGATCCTCTATGTTTATCTCACGTTTTTTTGAATTCCATCGCCGTTTTCCTTTCCACCCCTTCCCTCGGGAGGGCATTCCAGGCACCCACCCCCCTCTCAGTGAAAAATAATTTCCTAATATTGCTCCTGAGTTTTCCTCCCAGCAACCTCAAATTAACCATCGAGTACAAGGCGGAGAACAATTAAAATTTAGAACGTGTATAGAAAACACTTTAGCATACAATCAAAATTGTGATAATAAGTATAATACAGCACAATATTGACCCAATAACCTGATAATGTGTTAGGGCTGCCTAACCAATTATAGAAACTAGTACTAATCCAATTGGGTGTGCCCAAGTCAATGGTTGACATAAATTGGCATTCCTATATGCACCTTGCAATGCGTACAATGGATAGTATTTTATAAGTTGTGTGCATAGCTAGGCATGACCATGCTCAGCCCATGGGTACAGTCCACTTACATGCTAAGCAACATATGTGCCAAGTTTATAAAACAGTGACTAGCTCTTACACATAACTGTCAATTAATAAAGCCAATCAGGCTTATTTGTGCAACTACAGTCAAACCTCGGTTTACAAGACGAGCAAAACATTTTCGCAAATCGTGACTCGCAAACCGAGCATTGACTTGATTTGCGAGTCCCCCCACCTGCTAACTGGCATCGCCCCCCCTGCAAACCAGCATGGCCCCCCCCCCCACGTGAACTAGCATCCCCCGCCCGCCCAAACTGAAAGCTTACCCCCCAATGTGGCACTGGCACGCAGCACCAACCCACAGGAGGTGCCGGTGCCCGAAGATCATGCCTCTCTTCTGACTGGGCCTTAAGCATCTGCGCATGCTCAAGGCCTTCTGGCTCTCGTTCTCGCCGAGAATCTCAGAGAGAGGCGTAAACCAAAGCGTAAACCAAGGTTCTATAAACTACAATGCATATTGGCACTTTATGTGAGGCATGCCTTATAGCAGTGCAAACTGTGTGCCTCCTGAGATTTGACACACTGGCGAGGAGGAGAGTCAACCGCGCCAGCTGACTTCCTACAAGATGTGCCTCTCATGGCGAGAAGCACGTCCCGTAGACACTTGGCTGGCCTGGATGACTCTCCTCCTCGCCAGCATCTCTCTTCCTCTCCCCACACCTCCCCTCTTCCCAGATCCCTCCACCGAAGCAGGTCGCGGCCAGATGGGCCTCCGTGCACTTCCGGGTGCCTTCCGACCGAGGCACTGGGTTTAGTGTGCCGCCGGCCGGAAAGTTTGCAAGACACTGCCTTATAAAATTGCCTGTTATTTGTTTTATGCAATTGAGACCAAAAGATTCCCTTTGGTTTCCTTAGATGACAAAACTCTTCTCTATATTCGCGCAGTGTTCCCCGAGTATTTCCTTGAAAAACACTATGCAGGGGTTTCCATCTTGCCACTAGAGAGTTGCGCGGGGACAGAAATCCCTCCCATCCCCACCCGTCCCCGCCAGGATCCTCTCCATCCCCACCCATCCCTGCCAGGATCCTCTCCATCCCCACCCGTCTCCGTCAGGATCCTCTCCGTCCCCACCCGTCCCCGCAAGGAATTACCTCCATCCCCGCCCGTCCCCATAAAAAGCAGCAATTACTTCTGACAGGATCATCAATTCCACAGTTTCTTTTGTGTTTGTGCTGCTGTTTCCTTGTGGAATCTCTTTGGTGGAACCTTTTTTTTGTTTTCTGTTCAGTTAATTAACTTATAACCCCCCCCCCCTCTTTTACTAAGGCTGACGTGTCCATTATATTATATGGACAAACCCTGCTTCCAAAGCTTTCCATCCCCGTGGGAGTCCTGTTGGCTAGAGGGAAGTCGCCATGGAGTCCCGTGGGCCAGAGGGGGGTCCCCGTGGGTTATGGGGGGATTCCCATGGGATCCCGCAGGATTCCCGCGATCCCCATTCCCGTGTAGACCTCTACTTGCCACCCTCCCATCCAGGTAATATTCGTGGGATAATTTGGGAACTGTTGAGTAATCAACATGTATAGGCATGGACCTCTGCAATTATTTTCATGTTTGTCTTCACAGTGACCTTCATTGGTAGTTTTCTTAACCCAGGCTATTGATAGCATAAGAACATAAAAACTGCCATCTCCGGATCAGGCCTTAGGTCCATCAAGTCCGGCGATCCGCCCACGCAGAGGCCCAGCCAGATCTGATCAAAGAGATGGTCTAATTCAGTGTTCTTCAACCTTTTTACACCTATGGACCGGCAGAAATAAAAGAATTATTTTGTGGACCGGCATCGGTCCGCAGACTGGCGGTTGAAGAACACTGGGCTAAGTCGTGGGCCAGACCCTGCCCATCTCTACCCAATCTCCACCCCGCCCCCATAGTCCTAATTCTAACACTATTTTTCCATTTATTTTTCATATACACACACAATATAATCTTATTAACAACGCATCGATCGCACCGCAGACCGGCAGTTGAAGAACACAGTTTTGGGCCTGATGCACATGCCGGCCCTGTGGACAGGCAGCAAATTTCTGTGGACCGGCACCGGTCCATGGACCGGTGGTTGAAGAACACTGGTCTAGATGATGCCACATTGTTTTCACTTACAGTGATGGACTGGACAGTGTCCCAAGCGCTATTTAAACACGCTGAAATTTTCTTACAGTATCTTTTGCATCTATGCTTTGGAGCAAAGGTTCAAGGTTCGTTTTATTTTATAGGTATGTTTAAACCTTTGCTTCGGATATACAACATACTACAGAAATTGCAGTTTTCTTTATCCAGGAGTATTTGAAACAGTTCAAGTAGGGGCAATAGGGCCAATATTCAAAGTGATCTAACCAGCCAGAAACAGCTCCTGGCCAATTCAATTATTTGTTCAGGGATAACCGGTCACTTAAACTGGAAAGTGCTGCTGGAAATGTCTAGTTAGCACCCATCCAAACCCAGCTTCTATACAATGCTATTTACAGTCTTTGGTCAGTTAGGTGCAGATTATTGGCACTTACCTGGATATTGCCACTGAAAATGTTTGGTTAACACCCAACTTGAAACTGGCAATTTTAGGGGCATTCCAGGGTGGGTGGGGGTGGAGTCAGAATTTGCCCAGTTAAGTGCCGATATCCAGCACTTAACAGGCCAAGGTAACCGCACAGACGTATAAAAATCAGTCCTACAGCTGAATATTGCACTGAAACCTGTTTTATTTTTGCCAGCACCATATTCCTAGAAATTCAGTGCTAGAGCCCAGGCACGACATTGAATTTCCAGGGATAACGCCAGAGGCGGACAATAGAACACCGATTGCCAACAACTAAATATCAGGCCCAGTATCTCCAAATGGGTTCGTTTGCACATATTGCCACAGTAATGAACCTCACTTGTAAGCCAGGGTATTTGGAGCACATCGTGCCAAAGACAGCTTTCTTAGATGTTACAGCGCTGGCATATAAGGTGGTTTCAGTCTTTGGGAAGCAAAGCTGAGATTGTGATGTCATAATGCCTCATTCCACCAATAAGAGCCAACCTCATCAGTGATGTCACAATGGCTTGATTGTGCTGTACTCCCCACTGCCCTCCAACCCAGCCAGCAGATTAATTGTTCCCCTTAACTGTATCCATGACATCCTGTTTGTCTGTAAGCTCTTTCATGCAGGGACTGTCTTCTTTGTGACTCTGTACAGCGCTGCGTACGTCTGGTAGCACTATAGAAATAATTCATAGTAGTAGGGGTGACGGACCGCCCTGGGTGCTATCTTCACAGGGGTGTTGGTGCCTCTCCTCCTCCCCCCATACCTCTTTAAATCTTTCACTTGCTGTTCATGCTAGCCTCGGCTCCCTTCTGATGTCAATTCCATGTCATGGGACCAGGACGTGACGTCAGAAGGGAGCCGAGGCACGTGGAAGAGCTGCTCGTGCCAGCAAACATGTCAAGAGGTACGTGGGGGCGAGGAGCACTCAAGCATCAAGGAAGAGTGAAGGGCGCATGGCGTGGTGATGCCAGGCACCACTGCCCCATGTGCCAATCTCCCTCTCTATACCACTGTGTTACAGTGTATCTATCCTATCAAGATATGCTTGGAAATTCATTTTAAAATCAAGCCTATGGCATCCAGAACATGAGAAATAAGGAGTGGAGTGGACATATTCTAGGTGGGCTCTCTGAGGGGGAGAGTGTGGAGCAGTGGTTAAAGCTACAGTCTCAGCACCCTGAGGTTGTGGGTTCAAACTCACACTGCTCCTTGCGGCCCTGGGAAAGTCACTTAATCCTCCCACTGCCCCCCAGGTACATTAGACAGATTGTGAGCCCACTGGGCTTACATACTTGAATAAATCCATCTAAACTGTTCTGAACTCCCCTGGGAGAACAGTATAGAAAATTGAATGAATTAATAAATAGTGTGAAAAATTTCAGCCTCTGATAACCAGAGCTGGTACTGTGATGTCATAATGCCTCATTCCACCAGTGCCTAAGAGCCAACCTCATCAGTGATGTCACAATGGCTTCATTCTCCTATATTTCGTTCACATAAGAACATAAAGATTGCTGTACTGGGATAGATCACCAATCCCAGCATCCTGTTTCCAACAATGGCTAATCCAGGTTCCAAGTAGTAAAACAGATTACTAGGAATAAGCAGTGGATTTCCCCCAGCCATCTCAATAATGGCCTATGGACTTCTCTTTTAGGAAATTATCTGAGCCTTTTTAAAACCCCGCTAAGCTAACTGATTTCACCACATTCTCCGGCAACGAATTCCAGAGTTTAATTACATATTGTGTGAAGAAATATTTTCTCCAGTTTGTTTTAAATCTACTACGTAGTAGCTTCGTCGCATTTCCCCTAGTCCTAGTATTTTTAGAAAGAGTGAACAAGCGATTCACATCTACCCTTTCCACGCCACTCAGAAGATGGCCTCTGCTGGACCCATCCATAAGTCCCTCCACCTCCTTGCAGCAGCCATTTTGACTGTAGAGACAGCATCAGCAGGAGCGACTGGGGATTGTTCCTACCACAATTAGTCACTAGGCCACCAGGATATAAGGTGGCCGGGGGGGGGGGGGGGGGGGCTAAAGTTGGGTCTTGGATGGGGGCTTCTGTTTATAGGAGAGGGAGGAAGGAAAGGGACTCCTTTGATTCAGGGAGGGAGGGAGTAGGGTCTGTTCCTGTTGAAGGGTGGACCAGTTTCAATATCAGCTAAAACCAAGAAGCAAATTTCTACCACAGATTCAGTTTCATTCACCCTCTACTTGCAAGCAATATATAATAAATAAATTTAATTTTCAAGACATCATTTTGGAAGCTACATGTCCAGATTTCCAGCCTCAGTACAGCAGACCACAGAATGAAAATGTGAAAGAGTGTGATTTGTTACCTTGAACCAGGACAAGGATTCCTCCCATTTTGAAGCGTTTGTGTTTAACAGCACCAGGCTCATGGCCTATCCGGATGCAGGGCAGGGCTGACAGTAGCAGGAAGGCAGCCGGAAGGCCCAGAATACAGGCTGCAATCATCAGGGCTCGACATGCCTGGATATAAGCTGTCAACGGCAACAGGATGCAGAAATCAGGGCAAGATGGACAGTGAAATGCAACACCCTTATCCTGTCTCTAAGGTGGAGGTTAATATTCCCTGGACCAGCTGGAGATCTCTCTAATAGACTCTACCATATCCCTGCAAGAATTAGAAGTTCATGCTTCTCATCTGCATTTCTTTGTCTAAGGCAGTGGACTCAAACTCAAACCCTTTACAGGGCCACATTTTGGATTTGTAGGTATTTGGAGAGCCTCAGAAAAAAAGAGTTAATGTCTTATTAAAGAAATGACAATTTTGCATGAGGTAAAACTCTTTATAGTTTATAAATCTTTCCTTTTGGCTAAGTCTTAATAATAATATTGTCATTTATAGCTAGAGAGACATATGATCAAGAAACTGTTTTATTTTGCTTTTGTGATTATGATAAACATACTGAGGGCCTCAAAATAGTACCTGGCGGGCCGCATGTGGCCCCCGGGCCGCGTGTTTGAGACCACTGGTCTAAGGCAAGTACTTGAAAACATGTTCTACTTGAGCCTTGGGTTGTTGTTTTGGTTTTTAATTGCAGTAGTCTCAATTCTCTGATGTAAAAATGACCAACCCATTGTCATACAAGGGAAAAGTCAAATAATACAAAAAACAAATCGTAATACCTCAAACAATGAATAAACAAAAGCAAAAAAAAAAAAAAAATCAATGCCCCAGGTCTAAAACGTTGCTGTTTTGCAGTAAAAGCAGGGTTCCGGGTCTAAAATTAATTGTCTCGGGTACAAAACTTCCTTCTGTGCTACGCCAGGAAACAGAAAAGAGAAGCCACATTTCTTAATGCAATGACATCACCGAGGGGGTCAGTTGGATATGCCAGCTGGTCGAATTAGCGAAGGTCAAATAATTGAGACTTTACTATATTATTACTACTGTATGCAGTCTCCTTGAAAAGATTTTGGGTTTCTAGCTCTTCCCTGAGGGGGAGAAGGATGTGCTGCAGAAGTTGTTACTTTTCCATGCCTGGACGAACTGATAGCAGTTCTTTCTCCTTGGCATTCAGTGTGTTTTGCTCTGGGTACAGTTTGTTTTCTGCTGAAGTTTCCATACAGGAAGTCAACTGTGTGCCATTCTTACATGTGGGCATGGGAGTAATAAACTAGAACGGAACATTCAGCCTCTCCCAAATACAAAAAGTGATAAACAGAAAGGGTGTGCAGTAGAGATGGGGACAATGGGAAACTCCTGGAAATCCACAGGGATGAGGACAAACAGGTCATTACTACTGCAGGGATGGGAAGGGATGGATCAAAAGTGAATGGGGATAGGAGCCTCAAAACATGTTTTGTTTTGTTTTTTTTAGCTCTAGCACACTGAACGGAGCAAATGTTTTTTGCGGCACATTGTTATTGAAATTATAAAATTGCAAAGCCAAAAAAAAATAATTCAATTTGAGAGTTAAAGTTCTTTAAAGTTCTTTAAGCTATGTATAGGTAATTGTAACAACAGTGAAACTAAAGTAGATTGAATAGAATTGCTAATCCATGCGATGGATGTCCTTGTTTTTTCAGTGCAAATTAACTTAAAACAAAAGCTCAATAGTTGACATGAACGCACGCATTTATTTCATCATCCGCCATCTGCAATCGTTCTGTTTTTTTCCAATTTAATTTCTGTCAGAGCTGAAAATCCAAAGCTCCCAAAGCCTTGATTGCTTTGTCGCTCAAGTTAGGATAAGTACTGCATAAAAAAATTAATTGACTTGACGTCCGTTTTCAAGGACCAATCACGCCTGGGCGGATGTATCCTTATGCACACAGACGCTCATACCATTTACAGACTCTTGCATACGCGACGTAGGTGTCATCTATTCTAGTGTATACTTATGAAAGGAATTTTTAAAAAATAAAATTCTGGAATCTATCGTGGCACATATCCCCTCCCCCCCCCCCTTTTACTAAACTGCAATAGCGATCATTAGCGCAGAGAGCTAGAGTTCCTATAAGCGTTGGGAGCAGTGTGAAGCATTCAGCGCAGCTCCCTGTGCTAATAACCGCTATCACGGTTTAATAAAAGGGGGGAGGGGGATAATTTGAGAGACACTGCTTTATTTTTTTTTATTTTTTTGCTTTTCATTACTTTGGGCCCGATAGTCAGCACCATTTCACTGGCTAGGAATGGCTCCCTGTCATCTAAATAGTACACCGCTGGCTATCCACCAATATTCATCGGGGGATGGGCCAGCTATCTCAGGCTGAATATCCTGGTCTCGGGATTAGCCGGCTAAGTTCAGCGCCACAGACAACAACCTAAAAAGGTGGTATATCTTTGGCCATCGAGACATAGCCAGCCAAAAATAGACTGCAGTCTAATATGAGCTTGTTTTATTTATTTAAAAAATTTCTCAATCACCTATTCCTGGGCGGATTTACAAATAGCAACATACATAAAATTAAAACAAACAATAAACATTTTTGATCGTTCGGTGAAAACAATGAATTCACAGTGCTCCATTATATATCAATCCAAGAACCGGAATAAACCATTATGTGCAGAGGGAGATGAAACAGAAAGGGATTTGCACCCATAGGAAGCAGCAGTCTCAGCTTAGAAACATTGCAAGCATCATCATCCTACAGTGTTCCTTTAAGACGAGGAATACTTTAAACATTCCAGATATCCAGAATGAGCAGTTTAATAATGGCCAGAACAAATCACCCAATCCTGGCAGCATAAGAATTCAAGGTTAAGATTAAATATTTTGGTTTTACTACAAAAAAAACCCCAACAAGGTGTAGTGGAAAAGTCGCTTTAATGCCTGACAAGAAAACAAAATGAGAGAAAACCATGGCATCAAGAAATAGTTTGGCATTTGTCCGTTCAGACCCGAACTAAAACACTACACAAATTCCTCAAGATAAATTTCATGAGAAAAAAAAAAAGACTTTTGGGATATTGTAGAGGAGAAAGGCAATTAAATATTTTTCAGGACATTAGATTACACATTTTAAATATACTGATTATATTTAGGGCTTCAGTCCTTCTGTGTTTTGTAAGTGATGAGGAGGGACCTAGCAAAGGTTGAAGAATAGTCTAGAATTTAGCAATTAAGATTTAATGCTAAAAAGTGCAAGAGAGAGAAAAGTACAGTTTCCCAAGTTGGTCCTGGAGTACCCCTTTGCCATTCAGGTTTTCAGGATATCCACAATGCATGTGCATGAGACTGATTTGCATACACTGCCTCCATTATATGCAAATCCCTTTCATGCATATACATTTTAAATATCTTGAAAACCTAACCGGCAAGGGGGTACTCCGGGACCGACTTGGGAAGACACTGGTTTAGAGGGCAAAGAACTTTTATGCATGGCAGAGGAGCAGGACTTGGGTGTGATGATATGTGATGATCTTAAGGTGGCCAAACAGGAAGAAAAGGCAATGGCAAAAGGCAATGACTGCATACGGAAGAGGAATGGCCAGCAGGAAAAAGAAGGTGGGAATGCCTCTGTATAAGTTTCAGGTGAAACCTCATTTAGAGCACTGTGTACAGTTCTGGTGGACCACACCTTCAAAAAGAAGTAAACAGGATGGAGTCAGTCCAGAGGGTGGCTTCTAGAATATTCACTAGTCTTTGTCATAGAGCATATGGGGACAGACTATGCATACTTTGAAAGAAAGTCTAGAGAACAAGTCTCCCCTTACCTGAAAAAGAAGGGTGAAGGGAAGAGACAGCCCAAGGTAAGGGGAGACTTGTTCTCTAGACTTACTGGCCTGTTTTATCCCTTGTTTTTGGGTTGTTGTTTTTTTTTTTTTTTAATTGTACTTTGAAAGAAAGGCAGAAGAGGGGAAATAGGATGAAAATGTTTAAATAGCTCGGTAGCATAAATGCACAGAAGGCTAATAAATAGGGGGATGGGAAGGGAGGAGGGTGCGTTGGGAGGTACTTTATCGTGTTTGTATTGTGATGATAATTGATTGTTGTTTTCTTTGATGTTTCCAAGTTCAAATGTTATTTCCTGATGCACTTGTTGCAAGTTGTAAAAATGAATAAAGAATTTATTTAAAAAAAAAGAATTTATATATCTACAATGTATTAACTGAGTTGAGATGATATTCTTTATAAGATTTTTGTTATGTATATTTTATTTTTTAAAAAACTCAATAAAAATGATTGAACATTAAAGGCTCCTTTTACAAAGCCGCACTAGCGGGTTTAACGTGCGCGACTTTTCATCACGGGCTAACCTCCGCGCTGGCCGAAAAACTACCGCCTGCTCAAAAGGAGGCGGTGGCGGCTAGCGCGGCCAGCGGTTTAGCGTGCACTATTACACGCATTAAACCGCTAGCCCGGCTTTGTAAAAGGAGCCCTAAATACACAGAAGGCATGTCGCAATTGAAAAAAAAAAAAAAAAAAGCAGCTCTGGAATTGGGAGGGATAGGGTGAAAGTGAAAGGGGACAGACTCACCAGTAACCTAAAAAAAATACTTCTTTACAGTAAAGGACTTGTACACCACCTTTTTGTTGCTTTGGCATTTCAAAGTGGTGGACACTGGAGGATTAAGTGACTTGCTCAGGGTCACAAGTAGAGGCAGCAGCTCAACCAGTGAGCCATAGGAACAGCCTCCCAGTGGAACTGGTGTAGAGGTCTGCACGGGAACGGGGTTCGCGGGAGTCTCGCGGGTCCCGCGGGAGTCCCACAGGAATCCCCCCTAACCCACGGAACTCCCACGGGGACCCCCCTCTGGCCCACGGGACTCCCATGGGGACTCCCCTCTGGCCCACGGGAATCCCACAAAGACCCCCCTCTAGCCAATGGGACTCCCACGAGGATGGAAGGCTTTGGAAGCAGGGTTCGTCCATATAATATAATGGATACTTCAGCCTTAGTAAAAGAGGGGGTTTATAAGTTAATTACCTGAACAGAAAACAAAAAAAGGGTTCCACCAAAGAGATTCCACAAGGAAAACAGCAGCGCAAACACAAAAGAAACTGTGGAATTGATGATCCTGTCAGAAGCAATTGCTGCTTTTTATGGGGACGGGTGGGGATGGAGGTAATTCCTTGCGGGGATGGGTGAGGACGGAGAGGATCCTGGCGGAGAGGATCCTGGCAGGGACGGGTGGGTGGGGACGGAGAGGATCCTGGCGGGGACGGAGAGGATCCTGGCAAGGACGGGTGGGGACGGAGAGGATCCTGGCAGAGATGGGTGGGGACTGAGAGGATCCTGGCAGGGACGGGCAGGATTTCTGTCCCCACACAACTCTCTAAACTGGTGTAGACAAGGATCATATCCTAATTATCTGCCTTCGTTTGTCAATGTTTCTGTTAAGTGTTAAGGGGTTCTCTAACAGTACAAAAAAGGAATGTTCACCCTTTTTTCTGGTACCTTTTCTAATTAAATATTTGTGCAACTGAAGAGTCATCAGCAGGGAAAAGGCACAAAAACAGTGCAAGATCCGAGGTAGGAAAGGGAAGGGGTGTAATAATACTGGGAAAGGAGGGATTTTCCAGCGTTTATGCAATAAACAAGGTGTTTTATCAGTGTTTATGGACTAAAACCTAAAGTCAGAAGTCCTATGCACATTTATCACATTTATCTTATTGCTCGGCGTGGGGGAATTATTTTCAGAAGGGAAATTATTCATGGATATTTTTGTATTGAATTTAGAAAATATAGCGTATGGCCATGCAATAAGTTAAGCAACGTGAAATGCACAATGTGGTTAGAAAGTACAAGCTTTGGGAAAGGAAAAAGTGAAGGGCGGGTCCTACCTGGCAGGATAAGAATATCCGCTAAAGGCTTGCAGTGATAGAGGCCGGTGGACATCACGCAGTCCGCCCACAGCCCCTTGTTGCCCACCTCGTCCAGTTTCCTGCAGGTGGTAATGCTGTAGCTGCAAGTGACGACCCACTCGTTGGTGGCCGTGGTTATAATGAGGGCGATCCAGCCCAAAAAACTGGAGGCGAAGCCGATGAACTGGAGGCACGTGGCCGTCATAGTAGCCGCCGCGGGGGCAAGAAGCTCAGCCAGGCAACTTGCTCCGACGCGCCGTCCAGAGCCGACTGAGGCTCCGAGTCTCCCGGCGCATCTTCTCCCGCGCAGAGAAGGACAGGGCGAGGCACGCCCCCTCTTCGAATCCGGAGCCCCCGAACGTTCCCCCAGCCAATCAGGAAACGAGATAACGGGGCCATCCGGCCAATCATTGGACCACGGCCCTAGAGCCACAATGGCACGGGTGCTTTAGGCAGACCCAGGGGAAGCGCACGGAAACCCCATCCCCCTCCTGCCCCCCCCCCGGCCATTCCTCTGGATCTCCGACTTCCCCCCACCTGTCTTCATTCTCCTCGAGGAGGGATGTCCACTTGCTTCTGCCTTGGCCACCCGGACCACTCCCACATCCCTGACTGACCAAAACCTGGACCCCTCCCCCGCAGCCCCCCTCCCACCACCCCACCAAGTCCCCAAGAGAAGACCCTGTTGGTCTGGGGGAAGTCAGGAGAGCACCCCCAACCCCCCTCGTACCTTGTAGAAAGCCGGCAAGAAGGATGCCCACTCCCTCTTGCCCGCAGGCCCGACTCGTGCATCCAGGGATGCACCGGGGAGGGACCTAGGACTGGAGGGTGCATGCATGGTTTGAAGGAGTGGAGAGGTGCTGACAGCGCCCAGAGCCACTTGCTCCCCCAAGGTACTCTCACTCAGAGCTCTCTGGGACACTCTACCCCCCCCCCCCCTTCCTTGCAGCATCTGCCATTCCTCTTCCTCTCCCCTCCCCCCACCTCTAAAGCAGAATCTAAGCCCACTGGCTACTGCCTTTCGGATGCTCAGCTAGGGCTTAATGTGTCAAATGACTGGAACTCTTCTGTCAGACCGATCCCTGGAGGGCTCCAAGGCAGAAGCAAGTGGACATCCCTCCAGGGATCGGTCTGACAGAAGAGTTCCAGTCATTTGACACATTAAGCCCTAGCTGAGCATCCGAAAGGCAGTAGCCAGTGGGCTTAGATTCTGCTTTAGAGGTGGGGGGAGGGGAGAGGAAGAGGAATGGCAGATGCTGCAAGGAAGGGGAGGATAGAGTGTCCCAGAGAGCTCTGAGTGAGAGTACCTTGGGGGAGCAAGTGGCTCCCCCTCTCCACTCCCTCCTCTCCACTCCTTCAAACCATGCATGCACCCTCCAGTCCTAGGTCCCTCCCCGGTGCATCCCTGGATGCACAAGTCGGGCCTGCGGGCAAGAGGGAGTGGGCATCCTTCTTGCCGGCTTTCTACAAGGTACGAGGGGGGTTGGGGGTGCTCTCCTGACTTCCCCCAGACCAACAGGGTCTTCTCTTGGGGACTTGGTGGGAGGGGGGCTGCGGGGGAGGGGTCCAGGTTTTGGTCAGTCAGGGATGTGGGAGTGGTCCGGGTGACCAAGGCAGAAGCAAGTGGGCATCCCTCCTGATAACTTTTTTTATGTTGGGGACAGGGTTCATGGGGGGGGGGGCGGGGTTCAGTGTGTGGGTGGGGGGATCTGGGTGGCTAAGGCAGGAGAAAGTAGGCATCCCTCCTGCCTTTATTTTTTCAGGGGTTGGCACAACTTTTTTTTTTTTTTTTTTTTAATGGGGACAGGTATTGTGCATGTGTAACCCATGCACAACATCTATGTCATTAAAAAAAAGACAAAAGTCTTTCTGCCCCAACACCTGTTCGGGGCTTCCCCTGCTGGCTCTGCCTATGTGTGAAAAGTTGCTTTTCATTGATTGGTGGGGTAGGATTACAGCCGACCTCTGCAAAACTAATTTGCAGGCAAAGTCATGTGAACATCGATCGCCATTTTAAAATTTGGTCAATGCACATGGTCTTAACGACAATTTTTAGTGCATCCGGACGGGAAGGGGTAAAACACGGACCTCCTAAAACTGTAGGTCCTTAAAAATCTGAGGTCCGTGCCACTTGTAGTTAGTTTCTGGCTCTGACAGACCTCGATGACAATTTAGCGCCAACAGATCCATCTCAGCTTAGGGAGGGAAAAGTATTAGGATCCGTCAGCGCTAAAATGTCACTGAGGTTTGTCAGAGCCAGAGACTAAAACCATTCCCCTTAATGAAGTGTTGCTGAAAATCTCTCCTGCAAAAGATACCAGTGGCGGGGACCCGGCCTAACCGTCCGGGCTCTATAAACATTCAATTATTGCCAGCAAAGTAGCCGCGCCACTTTTAGTCTCTGGCTCTGACAGACCTCGGTGACATTTTAGCGCTGACGGATCCTAATACTTTTCCCTCTCTAAGCTGAGACGGATCCGTCAGCGCTAAATTGTCATCGAGGTCTGTCAGAGCCAGAAACTAACTACAAGTGGCACGGACCTCAGATTTTTAAGGACCTATGGTTTTAGGAGGTCCGTCAGGTCCGCGTTTTACCCCTTCCCCATCTGGACCCTTGTCAGCAAAAGCCTTTCCCTCTTGTCACAGTATTAATTGTTATTGAATGGTACACATCATAAAATATTTTTTAAAAAACGCCAGACACATTGCACAAAAGACAAATTTATACAAATGAACCGGCTCCTTGTATCGGGAAGAAAGACATTAAAGAGCTCACAGGTGGTAAATGTTAGGAAAAATGTTTTCAGAAGTCAAATCATTGTACAAATAAGTGAGTGTTTAGAGACCACTAGTGGATTTATTTATAATTACAAGGAAAGAGAAAAACACTTCTATAATCAGCGCATGCAATTCCTTCAAATTTGTTTTCATAGTAGTAAAGATCATAGCCTAGCCAGTCAGTCCATCCATTCCAAAACCAAAAACTCTACAATCCCGCTCTCTCCTTCAGAGGTCTGTTGCACTTGTCCTATGCTTTCTTGAATTCAGATATAATCCTGGTCGCTTCCACTTCTGCTGGGAGACCATTCCATAGATCTACCACCCTTTCAGTAAATAAATATTTTTTCAATCTATATTATCATCTACCCTCTCCTGCCAACTTATACACATTCAGGCCTTTTAAGAGTGTCTCCATGTGCTTTTTGATGAAGACCAAAAATCAAACAAAGCCACCCTTTGGACCAACTTCATTGTTTATTTCTAACACAGAAGTACTTCATCCCCTTATACTGTACCACTTACTTGGATTTTTGCAGCCCAAATTCATGTTCCTGCTTTTTTTTTTAGCATTAAATATTAGCTGCCATATTCTTGACCAGTGGTTCTCAAACTGTAGACCATGGCACCCCACGGTGGTGCAGCGAACTCACACACAGATGTAAGCATAAATCCCATCCACATTTGTGACTGGCTGGCATGGATACCCAAGCCCCCACCAGTTGAAAAGGTTACCTGTCTTGAGACCCAAGATCCATGCTGCCTGAACAGCAAGGAAGTTGGCAGCATGCTTCAGACATTGATGCCAGCATTTCCATGCATGCAGTTTATGCCTGAAGAAAGGCCCCAAATGCCTTAAAATCATAAGTTATTTTATTGGGACAGACTGAAGGTCCATCAAGCCCAGTATCTTTGTTTCCAACAAGTACCTGACAAGATCCCCAAACGGTAAAACAGAGTTTATGCTGCTAATCCTAGAAATAAGCAGTGGATTTTCCCATCTTAATAATGGCTTATGAACTTTTAGGAAAATAGCCAAACCTTTTTTTTAAACCCTACTAAGCTAACTGCTTTCACCACATTCTCTAGCAACAAATTCCCGAGTTTAATCACACATTGAGTGAAGAAATATTTTCTCTTGCTTGTTTAAATCTACTACTCATACTTAGAAGCTCTGGTACATGCCCCATATTTCTAGTATTTTTGGAAAGAGTAAATAAGCAATTCACATCTTCCACACCACTCAGTATTTTACAGACCTCTATCATATCTCCCTTGAGTAGTCTCTTCTCCACGCCCTAGCTTCTTTAACCTTTCCTCATAGGGAAATCATCCTATCTCCTTTATAATTTTCCTCACCCTTCTTTATAATTCTGCTTTATCTTTTTTATGGTGTGGTAATCAGAATTGCACACAGTATTCAAGGTGCAGCCACACCTCAGAGCATTTAAACTTCCTACAACTGGCAGTTTTGGCCTGCTCCTGTGCTCAAACATATCCTTCTTATACTTATTTAAATTTTATTAACCACCCTTAAAATACACATATCAAGGGGGTGTACAAAGCATTTACCTGTTCAGGAGGATCATTACTCCTTTTGAATATGCAAAGTAACTGTCCTGATGTTAAGCCTACAGAGTAGGTTCACAGTCTGATGTCAGTGCAAAGTATGGATGAGAAGGGAAAAGCCACTTGTTCTTGCTTAGGTCACTTTACTGCCTCATTTAAATTTCCTCTCAAACACATATGCACCCCAACTCCATAGAAAATAGAGTTAAAAGAGGACTGGGTTGAGAACTTCTGTGACTGAGTTCAAAGAAGCGTGGGATGAGCACAGAGGATTTAGAATCAGAAAATAATATTAAATATTGAACTAAGGCCAGTACTGGGCAGACTTGCAGAGTCTGTATATGGCCGTTTGGTGGAGGATGGGCTGGAGAGGGCTTCAATGGCTGGGAGGGTGTAGATGGGCTGGAGTAAGTCTTAACAGAGATTTCGGCAGTTGGAACCCAAGCACTGTACAGGGTAAAGCTTTGGATTCTTGCCCAGAAATAGCTAAGAAGAAAAAATTAAAATTGAATCAGGTTGGGCAGACTGGATGGACCATTCGGGTCTTTATCTGCCGTCATCTACTATGTTACTATGTTACTAACATGTATGCAGAATAGTAAATATTGAAGAAGTAAGGCCAGTACTGGGCAGACTTGCACGGTCTGTGTCTGTGTATGGCCGTTTGGTGGAGGATGGGGTGGGGAGGGCTTCAATGGCTGGGAGGGTGTAGATGGGCTGGAGTAAGTCTTAACAGAGATTTCGGCAGTTGGAACCCAAGCACAGTACAGGGTAAAGCTTTGGATTCTTGCCCAGAAATAGCTAAGAAGAAAAAAATTTAAATTGAATCAGGTTGGGCAGACTGGATGGACCATTCGGGTCTTTATCTGCCGTCATCTACTATGTTACTATGTATCTAGACACATTGTGGTACTCACAGTTCTGATTTCAATGGATAGAATCAATGTCTACGACCCTGCATTTGGATGTCAGCTTTAAAATATGACTAGCCAATAAATGTTTTCTTTTTTTCTGGAACTGGGTATTTTGGCAGCATTCCTCCTCAAGTTTCACTTAGAATTGCATACCCATGGACAAAAGAAGCAAACATACACACCGGTCTGGTTTATGTTCTAAACTGACAGCCCAGCCATCGCAGAAAGAGGTTTAGACATAATTTTTTTTATTTGCATTTGAATCCACATTTATACAGGGTATCTACATGGCATGAAAATAGATAAACAGCACAAGAATACATTTGAGGTATAAGCTGATAGCACAGTATGTCATGTTTCAATAAATATTATTCAAACTTTGTAAACTAAATGAGCAGAGATGCATTTTATTGTAGTTAAGTCTATAATAAATGGGAGAAGGGTTCCACATGAGGTAGAGGACAGTTTTGTGTTATGCAACGTGACCACGGTAATATTTCTTAACCCAAACACACCCACAGCATCGCAAATGTGTGAAAAATCTAGAAAGCAGTGATTCAGTTGAATGTTCTCCTAGAGTTTAAGGCAGGGGTATTTCAGTCCTTGAGGGCTACACACTGGCCTGGTTTTCAGGATATCCGCAATCAATAGTCATCAGAGGTGTATAAAATATACATCATCAAAGAATCAGATTGATTTGTATATTTTGGTTACCTTGAAAACCAGAACTGGTTGTGGCTCTTGAATGGTGGTAGTGAATATCACTGGTTATCTAACCCATTAATGCTTTTCATTCATGGGTTGGATCTGGGTTCAAACTTATAACGAGATTCTGACAAACTAAATGTTTTCTGCAGCGGTTTTTGCTATTTTATTTCATTAACTTTTGCCTTGACTGCATATAAAATTAGCAACACTTTATACATATTCTATTAGCCAAATTATACAATACCTCCAAACACAAAAATCAAAACACAGATTTTACCAATTGAATATCAGCAACATAACTGCAGCAGAAACATATTTTTGCTAGAATCAATTGTGGTCACAAGATTTATTTTAAAACACAACTGTGCTTTTATTTTTTAAGGGGCCCTTTGACTATATCTTAGAGCACGCAAACAGACCTTAAGGCATGCTAAAAGCTGCATGTTCTGTTTTATATCTATGAGCTGCATGGTAGTGCATGCTAAACTTTAGTAAAAGGGCCCCTAAATGAGGTATTAACATTTCAAAAATATATTTTTAGAGCGTTATATTAACTCCAAAATGAAATGTTTTTATTTTAGCTGTGCTCAGTGAAGAAATAGGAAAGATTTTATGCATTATTTCATTATTTAAGTGAAACATTGTAACACTGCTGAAATCAATCTTTGTTCTGAGCACCCGATCCAATAAGGGCCCCAAGTCAAAACACAATATATGGCTGTGCAGAGTCCTATATTTGGCTAGAACCCCTTTCCTGGTCCATCATGTTCATAGCCTTGAGGTTTTTGTTGTTTAAAGCATCTTCCACAACCCAGTGTAGCTGAATATTACAATACTAATTAGGCCTTAAAAGAGGTTCATCCATTTTGAATGTCAATCCTCACAAAGTATGTAGACAGCCTGAGTATGAACTTGGAATCAGTTGAGTGGGCCGCTCTGGGGCTTACGTATGCAAAACACCCTGCCTAGCTCAAAAGTGATATTACTAAATACCACTTGAAGAGCTTCACCCATCCCTATATCCCAAGCCAGTCATCTCAGGCCAATACAGAGTATATGCAAGCAGAATAATAAAAAGCAATTTGTATAGCCTAGAACCTAGTGTATCTAAGCCATTACAACCTTTTTCAGTCAGTGTGCATCAAATGTGAAGGATTGTACTTGCCGACTGCCAAAGCCAGAGGGGCATGGTTACTAAAATGTGGCAGGGGTTGGCATGTACTGTGTGTTAACGGTCAAAATTAACACATGGTTAAGTGCAAAGGTTGTGCGTTAACTGTTGGAGGCATATTTAGCATTCTCCCTATAATTCCACACAGGTAAGTTCCCTACTTATCAAGCCTATTTAGCGTGGATGCACCCAACGCCACCTTCTGAGGTGATTTTAGGTTCAGCTGTATATTTGACAGCACATGCTACTTCCTGTATGCTTACTGAAATGTGCAGTCCACACCCAAATCTCCACCCATCTTGCATGGACTATTTACTGCACTGGCTGTTCTAGCAAGGGCCTGGGCTTATGGTTAGCATGTGCAAAACCCTGTACTTTAGTAAATATGCCCCCAAGTCCCTAGGACAATATAGAAAATAAAGCTATTGAGCACAAGGCTATACACACTGGTTAAAAAGGTTTGACTAGATACCTATACAAGAGCATCACATTTTTCAGAAACACGTGTGAACTGGGAAATGAACTGTATAATCAGAAATAAGATTGATACTAACAAAAAAAGGCAGGAGTCAAAAGAGAGACTGTCCTTTTCTGTGGAAGAGGTTCAAAACACGTATCAAAACACCATCGAATATTGCAATTTAAAGATCCCACTGACAAAAGAGAGAAACTTGAATGTGGAGTTATATGTACAAAATCTCAGATTATCTCAATCTGCAGTACAGTATTCATACAAAGAATGATTATTTTAGACAAACATATCCGTACAACAAAAACTAACCCCCTCTTTTACTAAGGTGGGCTAACTGATTAACACAAGCTAAACGCTAACGTGTCCATAGACTAACTTGCATGGGTTAGCGGTTAGCGCACATTAGTAAAAAAGAGGGCCTAAGAGAACGAAATTCTGCGTATTGATGGCGAGTTTATCGTATGTCAAAACACTGTCACACTGCTTTGTTTGAAGCTTAGTGCACGAAAAATACAAAATAAACACATCTTAACTGAAAATTTAAAGTACAAATGCTATTAATGAAACAGCATAGTCAGGTGGAAAGACAGATATTGCTTAGCGTAAGGACAAAGAACTTTACACAGCAGCTCTTCAAACTATTACAGGATCAGATTTACTATTCAAGGAAATATTTACAGGGTGAGGTCAAAGAATTATTTCTTCCATAAAAATGCAGATATTGCATCACATTCAAAACTATTAACCACAGTTCACTTTTTTCAATCTGAAGTCAAAAATGTATGAATGTTTCTTCATGTCTTTCAAAATAGAGAAGCAGCCTTATCCTTTCGACATGACCTTTTTCGGTACTTATTAAAATACAAAAGAAGTTTTCAGTTTTATATATATATATATATATATATTTAAAAATTGTTTTCAAAGTCTTGCTAATTTGTTACATACATTATAAAAATTACCTCAAGAACCATAAATCATCATAACATTTAACAAGACACTTAAGCCAAGGGATTTATCTAAGTTTAAAAATGAATCCTCACTCTTCCCTCCACCTCACCCCCACAACAGAAAAAGCTTCATTAAATTAATGGCAAGCATTTCTGGATTTATATCTCCAAAAGTGTTTCCTCTTGTTGAAAAGTGGCCTGCTACCTGTGAATCAGTAGGGCTCAAGTCCATGAAACGGCAATATAGGGCTGCTGGTACACAGTATGATGTACTAACTGGATTAAAGGAAATAATGATGCATTTTAGTTTCTGAACATATTCTAAGCATCCCTTCTGTGAGATCTTCCATAAAGGAGTCCTCCAGAGACAGTGTCACTTTGGAAATATGAGGCATTTCAGTTACCTCTTGTGCATCTGCTCTGTGTATGGCTTCCAGATCTGATCTGCTCAGTGAGACTCAAACATTTCTTTTATAGATAAATAATAAATATATTAAGACACACAGGAGGACTCAACACTGAAACTGAGCAAACAACAGCATATAGAGACTGCAAGGCCCATCCAGCCCTGTTCATTTCCCCTTCCTGTTACTATGCATTTGATCTCTTGCTCTCCCTTCACTTCTCTCAGGCTTACTAATTTCTCAAATTCAGAGACAGTCTTTTGGTCTCCACCAATGAAACAAACGCCCATCAGCTTATTTGATGGGGGTCAGCTGATGGCATTTCCCATTCTGCTGCAATGATTTTAACCAATGGAGAGCCACTACAATGCAGCTTTTTTTAATCAAACTTTTCAGCTGTTATCTAAAGAATTAAAACATTTAGATAATCAAAAAAAATATCTTATGCAGAATATCTGCAAACACAGAATTGAAAGATACAGCAAAACACCCATAATTTACAATCCTATAAACCAAGCATGCAGGACCTCAAACGCCAAGTCTATTTCATCATAGAGATTTGTGAATGCAAACATGCAGGGCAATTTTATAACTGAGAATCTGCATGCTTACGTACCAAGAAAATCATCTCCTACACTCATTAACAACACTACGCACTATTCTAAAAGTAGCACATTAAAGGGCCCTTTGATTAAAGCTTGTTGTGGGTTAACCAACATTAGCATGTGCTCAGTGTCACATGGCCATAGGTACAAAATAAGAGACTCAGCAGTGCTAAGCTTTAGTAAAAAGGCCCTTAAGTGCCTTAGCGCAAAACTGCAAGGTGTGTACACATGGGCAGAGCATGGAATAGGCATGCTATAAGTTACATGTGTTGCATGGCACACTTAGGGGGGAAGAGCAGAAGTTTTCAACATAGGCTACTGTTAAGTCAGGTTATTTTACCACAAGACAAGTTTTTGGTTTTGTTTTCTTAACACATGGTCTCACTGCATAAAATAAGACCCTGTGCTAAAATAATCAAACTTGTGGTAAAATAACCCAACAACAGTAGCCTATGTTGATGACTTTCCCCCTTAGGCATAAACTTAGGCAAATAAATCTGGGTTTAACTGTCTTCTGTAATGGCATCTTGGGGTTCAGTGCGCAGCATCAGCGTTCCAAATCGGAAATGCCCAAGTTACAGAATTGACCTTTAAATCTCTTATAATCTTAAGTAGACTATGGAACAAAATTATAACTAGAAGAATGGAATGGCCCAACGTATTATAAATTTCTAAAAATTTACAGTATATACAATTTACTAAAAAAAAACCCAAACTAGCATTCAGTGAACACAGGGAAGAGTAGACGTATTGGCACCTGTTATGCTGTATGTGAAATCTGTGGAAAATTAAGATTACCTACCGTTTGAATATATAAGCAAGCTGAAACAAAACCTCTATCTGCAAAATTATAAGCAGGAATATAAGTCTGTAAATACAGCTATTTACAAAAATTACATTGAAAAGATTTTGAACCTGAAATGGTACCTCAAGGTGCCAGTAATAAATTAATTGAAACACATACCGCAGTTAGTAATTTTCTTCAGCTCATCTAGAGGGGAGTCAGTTGCTACAGACTCTCAGTTTCAAATTTAGCTATAAACTCACGTTTGAAAAAATTGTCATGCAACAGCTTAGCCCTGGCTTCCAGCATCATTCAACCACTTCCCCAATTCCTCCCATACTGGACAGCTTCTCTGGGAAAGAGGAAGGAGCTACATAGCGATTCCCTGAGCCCTTTCTCATACTGCTGCATAGAACACTTTTTTCTCTCTCTTTTTAAAATGGCAATTATTAGCTCTGTAGCTCTTCAGATGCACGTTACAAAGAGTGACAGAATTTAAAAAAAAAACCCCAACAAAAAAACCAAAACAACTTCACAAGAGAAAAAGGAGGGAGGAAAAGTAATTTCTTGCAGAAACTCCTTGGTATTTTAAAATCAGAAGTCTATTGCAACTATCCACAGTTAAGATATGAGATTATTAACCAATAAAGTTAGTTAACCAATAAATAGAAACTAATGACTTGCATTTTTAGTCAACATATTCATTCATTCAGTCTCCCCAAATCAGGAAGGGATAATTAGGAATTTCTCTCCCTTCTTGTAACCAGACATGCAAAGAGAGACAAGTTCCACCAAAACCCTCCTATTAACCACATACACCTCAAACTTTTGTAACTATCTCTGGCACTTTAACCAATGCTTAGCTAAGAGGGCAACATTGCTTACCTGTAATAAATTTTCTCTTTAGAAAACAGTTTAATCAGCAAAATGCCCAGGCCTTATGGCTGCACTGTGTCAGACAGACAGATTCTTCCAGAGGATTTTGGAAAGGGTAAAGCTTTCCCCTGGTAATGGTGGTTATTTTAGAAGCATCTCCAGCAGAATTTTGCACATGCAAATTGCTTTTGCGTGTAAATGGTGATTTCAGAAAGCTGCTACTTATGACATGGAGATCCATACAGAGCAGAAATTTGAAGGGGGCAAGCTGTCGGTATGGCTCGGGCAAGACACAAATTTACCTATGTATTCTCCATTTGACAGTGGTAATAAAAATATAGGGAAAAAAATAAATTTCCCTGTTGGATTTTGCACCAGCTCAGGGGGCATGCAAAGATTCCTAAAAAGTGGTGATTTTGGCCAGGGCTTTACATGAGAGATTTTTTTCACCTCAAAAATGAAACCACATTAAAATTGTGACCTCACTACTTAATAGTCGGCACTTGTAAATGACACAACTCTATACGTACATGTGGAAGTTATAAGTTACAGCTTCCACACGGAAGCTGCTGAATTTGTGCTGCTCATTTTGTCCTATGTTGCTGCTCTTTGTGTGCAGATAAATGCATGTGTGCTCCTATATAAGAGATTAGGCTCTTACCTTGCTAATATCTTTTCTAGTAGATAGATGTGTCATTCTGGATGAGTGGGTTATATCTCAGTGCTTGCAAGCTTTGCAAAAGGAATCCACTCTGTTTTTTTAATCCCTCCTACTTTACAGAGGGCTCTGCTGCCCCCTACACTTAGTTACAAAGCAAGCAACAGCCCCTTCTAGAAACAGATGTGAAGGAGGGGAACAGGGAAACTTTCCGAAGAAGTCTGTTCTGCTCTGAAATTATAACAAATAATGAACAATCAAAACAGCACAACAAGCATGCCAAACAAACATTTATGGAGCTCAAATAACCTAGCACTAGATCCTGTTTTATACCCTTAAGGTCTGACTGAAATCCAACTGTCGGGTTTAGATATGAACATTCTGAGTGAGACAGGCAGGTGCAGAAAATAAATGACAGGGAGGGGTCCAGAATGACAAACCTATCTACTATAAAAGATATTAGCAAGGTAAGAACCTAATCTCTTTTTCTAGTGCAATAGGTGTGTCATTTTGGATGAGTGGGATGTACAAAAGCAGTCCCAGAAATCTAGGGCGGGACCATTGCGCTGGCTCATAACACTGAGAACCCAAAGACAGAGTCCTGCCTTGCCAATAAATCCAGTCTGTAAAACTTGGAAAATATATGTACTGAAGAGCGGACCAAGTTGCTGCCCTACAAATCTCCTTGGGAGAGACCGCCCAAGCTTCTGCCCATAACAAAGCCATGTTTCTAGTTGAATGTGCCTTTACGGAAACAGGGGATTATTTCCCACAAATAATATATGCTAACAAAATGGTCCTATGGATCCATCTGGAAATCGTGGCCTTGGAAACTGGCGCAACATATCTATCTGGATTTGTCAGCTCAAAAAGATGGTCATGTATCTCGAGGTCACCAACAAGTTCAGGCTATCTGAGAAGCACCATTTTAATATCCAACTTCTTCAAAATCTGGTTCTTTTTCTTGGAACCTGTGAACTGGAATGCTGGCATTCTGACCTCCTGATTGACATGGAAAGCTGAAACCAGCTTCAGCAGAAAGGAAGGAACGGTGCACAAAGGGACTACAGCTTCAGTAAATTTAAGGAAAGGCTCTCTGTAAGAAAGAGCCTGTAACTCCGAGACCATTTTCACTGAGGTAATGGCCACCAGAAAAAACATTTTGAGTGCCAGATCCATCAAGGATGCTTCTTTCAGCAGCTCGTATAGAGCTTGGCTGAGACCCTGCAAAACCTCGAAGATAACAAGAAAGGAATGGAGGCTTTACCGGGGGTCTGAAATGCAGTGCTCCCTTTAGGAATCTTGCTATGTCCGGATGAGATGCCAGCATAGATCGGTGGTCTCAAGCTCTAAAACAAGAGTACTGCTACTTGGACTCTAAGAGACACCACTGTAAGTCCCTTCTCAAGAACGGCCTGGAGGAAGGCTAACACCAGAGAGACCAGAGCAGAGAAAGGCTCCTCCTTTTCCTAGATGCACCAGTTCTAGAAAGTTTCCCAAACCTTAGCATAGGCAGAGATCATCATCAGCTTTTTATACCTGAGCAGAGTAGCAATGACTACTCTGAGTACCCGTTGCGCCCTAACACCTCACGCCATGAGGTTGAACATCAGGCAATCCCAGTGATGAACAATGGTTTGGAAAGCTGACACAGACAGCGTCCACTCGCCCGGATCAAAGTTCTATCTGCTGAGGAAATCATCTTGGACACTGTCCTCTCCCGCTACATGTACCGCTGAGAGTGCCTGAAGCTCTGCCCAATTGAACAGTAAGCAAGCTTCCAGACCCAGCTGAGAAATCTTGGCAATTCCCTGGTGATTGTCACAGGCCACCGCAATAGCATTATCTGAGAAGACTCGGATCATCTGATCTTCCAGAGTCTTCTGCAGTTTCTGCAAAGCCACCAACTGTGAAGCTGAAGAGGCTGAAGGCATCTTTGGAATGCTCTAGCCACTAGCTACAATGTCCTTCTTGGACACAATAAGAAAAATAGATAAGGAAGAACTATGGACGCCAAAATAGCCCAAAGAGACAAAAAAGGTGACAAGTTTCCTGCTGGCATAAAACACAGGAAGATTCAACAGACTGACAAAAAAAACCCCAACAAAACCAACCTTTAAGAAAGTGTCAAAAAACTAAAAGAGCAAGCTTAGATAGAAAAGCCTGAAGGGGACAAAATATCATCTTCTCAAACCCGATGGGCTCCAAGAAAAAAAGAATACAACTGAGAATTTTGATAAAGGAATTTACATGGCTGCAGCAGTGCAGTAACTATCACATTTGGATACTGAAAGGCTTATTTCCTTTCCAGAAAAGAAAGCTCTGGAAGATTTGTCTGTTTGACATTTAGCATGGTCACGGCCGACTGTGTTACTGTGAACTGTCGTCTGCAAAAAAAAGAGAAACTATTTGTTCTCTCCAAACTTTAATAGCAGCAAAGGCAGGCGACAGGACACCATGGATACCAATGTATTGTGTTAGGCACCTAATATACAGGTTTTCCACCACTTCTGCAGGGTGTGTGTGCAATCATAAAAAGGCGATCCTTTGTTTTATACAAAAGTACAACAGCTGATTTCTTTAGCAATTTTTAGAAGCAAACAGTCTGTGAGTCTGACTTTGTACAGTAGTTAGAACATGAAATAACCTTTGGTGCTGAAGTTAGGCTGATTTAAGTACCCAGAGAAAGCACTGATGCCAGGCACCCGCATCAGTTTGCCAAGTGAGAGGATTTGGTAGAATTCACCTTAATATTTCATATACTGAAATGACCCTACCTTAAAGAAAGTTCCTAATTAAAAAATAATTCTCTATGCTAAAAAGCCTTTAATTGCTAAATTAGAGAGCAGGTAGGAGAGATGTCAGTAAGAGAGAGTAACATACACAGACTGATAACCACTGTTGGTCTCCAGGACATTAACACTTTCAAGCCAACACACTAATCCACTATGACTAGCTCGACGGACCAATAGGTTCCCTGTAGCTCTACATTAAATGAGTTTCATCATGGAAATGAACATAAATTAAATCCTTGCCTGCATCAGATGATTTGTAAAACTGCTTTCAGAATATACTAGTTTCCAGATAGAGTTGCCTCAGTGTTTTGGCTGAGTCCAACATCTGAGGAAGCTTGTTGTTTTCTCTTGTGACATATGGTACACATCTGTCACCTGACTCGCAACCATTGCAGGGCTCAGCCTAAGCCAGGGTACCTAACAGCATCTACCTGTAAATTTCAGATTTAGTTTCCTGCTCTCCCCACGTGTCAGGCCACAAAAAGGATCTGGCAAAATTTCCTGGCTCACAGCTGCCATTACTGCAATGTTAAATCCTAATACCATATCTGGAGCTCTTCGCACCACCTAGTTGGATCCTATACACTGAAGTTTGTAGAGCTGATCTTTGAATCCACCTAATAAACTTTTCCTAAGCAGTCTCTGCACTGGACAGGTTTTCCAACCTTAGGCCAAGCAGAACCAGTAGAATTTATGCACAAATGTAAACAGATTCCTATTTTTTATTCTTTTATCTTCATATATGCTATTGACTGAAAGAAAAATGTGAACTATGTGTTTTTTTTTATTTTCTCTTCCAGAGAGCTCAGCTTTGCATAACTAAAACACGTTCTTCCTCTAAAGCGCTACCAAACAGTGCTACACTTTGTTACATTCTCATTTCTTCATAGCAGCTGCAATTAGACATGTAATGAACAAATCCACGTTGGAAGCATTCATTCCCCTAATTGGGTGGGAGGGGTGCAGTCTCATTTCACCAGCCTACGACACCTTGTTGCATAGGCTGTTACCAAAAAGTTAGGATATTCTCATCCTACGTAGAAATGACAGGCAAGAGAAAAATCCCTGCTAAAGAAAAGACAGGTCCAGAGTATGCCATGCTATCTGAAACAGAACTTGAGAATTATTTCCCCAAGAATCTTTCAAAGTTATTAGTGGAAGTTAGATCAGCAGAGTGTATTTTACTGCAATGCACACAACCTTGGAGATGTAGCGATTTACTCAAAATTTTAAAAAAAAAGTTTCATGTATTTTTTTTTTTTTATTTAAGGAAAACTTGCAGTAAAAGAAAGGGATCTGATATAAAGTGTTGAAAAAATGCAGCTTCTCATATCCACAGAGAACTAGCCATCTTTTCACTTTTCCATTCTGGTCAGGATTCAACAAATGCTGGAATACCTGCTCAATTAGGCAGGTCAAGAGTATGGTTTATAGCATCTGAAAAGAAAAACAAAGTTTCAAGTACACAGAGGAGTTCACCCTCCATTGCATCTATTCTCTGTTACCATCCTTTGTAGATTTCAAAACTTGGAGCTTCAATTCCTTGATCACCATCTCTAGTTTTTCTCTTGCCTCTCGCTCCTGTCTGAGTTCATCCTGCAGTTCCCTTCTATCTGCCTCTGCCTGATCCAATCTTCTCCTGAGCTCTGCTACCTGCAAGGGTAAACACAAATAATTTTAGATAAGAACATAAGAATTGCCATACTGGGACAGCTCAAAAGTTCATCAAGCCCAGCATCCTGTTTCCAACAGTGGCCAACCCAGGTCAGATCCCAAGAAGTAAAACAGATTTTATGCTATTTATCATAGGAATAAGCAGTAGATTTCCCCAAGCCTTCTCAATAATGGTCTACAGACTTCTCTTTTAGGAAAATATCCAAACCTTTTTAAAACACTATGCTAATTTCACCACATTCTCTGGCAAAGAATTCCAGAGTTTAATTACACGTTGAGTAAAGAAATATTTTTTCCAGTTTAGGAAGTGTGCAGATTTTAACACACTTGATATACTGCCCTTCAAGGAAATTATCAGGGCGGAGTATAATATAGTTCAAAATCAGATGCGAGACATATAAATCATCAACACTAGACAGATGAGGTAAAATGGAACAAAGGATGCACTGAAGGCAGCTTCAGTGAAGTCCTTACTGAAAAAAAAAAATCTTCATTGGACCCAGCAGTTCTGAGGTGTTCTCTAATAAATATTTGGGGGGAAATAGGAAATGCAGTGTGGGCCTTCAAAAGACTCTATGCTCTCCCCAGCTTTTTTCAATATTTTTTATGGCTTCTCCTTGCAAAGAATTTGATTTATTGGGTTTTAGAATCACATATTTGCTGATGATATCCAAATTATATTCATGTAGACAAACAATGGAGGAAAGACCTGGACAAGATGAATTTTAGGAAGACAAAACTATTGTTAAATATTGAGGGGTTGGATATTTTGGGCCAAATTCTATAAACGGTGCCCCGATTACAGGCAGCAGTAGGCATCCTACCACTGTCTAGCCAGCCAATCGGGACGCACATAAAAAAAAAACCCAAGGCAGGCCACCTACATTATAGGTGTTTTCGCGAGCCTAGCAAGACACGTGGGGCCACTTAAGCTCATTCAAGGCTACGCATGGTTTTACCCAGAAGTGGCCTTAAGCAAGCTTAGGCGGTCCTAAGCGTCTCCCAAGGGTCGCGATAAGGAACTGAAATGTAGGCCAGCAAAATGCTGGTCTACATTTCAAATAGATGCATCTGATGAGCAGATCGAGGAAAGGGAATCTCCTTGCTGCGATCAGTTTAGCAGCTGCAGCAGGGAACCTGTCCCCCCTAAGAAGTTGGTGGGCAGTTAATTCTGCGGGAGTGATCCCACAGGTGCCTTAACTCCTCTTTGGTATCTTGCTCAACAAATAGTTAATTAAAGCCATTTGTCTCCCAAGCTTTGCAAACAACTTACTTGTATGTACCAAAGTTATCTCAAAACAGGCAGTATGTCCAATGCACTACCACAACATACTGTATTTTTCGCTCTATAAGACGCACTTTTTCTTCCCCAAAAAAATGGGTGGAAAGAAGGGTGCGTCTTAAGGAGCAAATATCCAAACCTCCCCCCCCCCCCCCCGGCGGTCCGGTGCTGCTCCGTGAATGCCTTTAAAGCTGCAGGGAATGAAAGATTAATAAGAGTATGTAGCAGAGGGCGATGTAACTTCATTCATACCTAGAAGAGGAGGAGCCAAAGCGAATGCATCCACACCAGCTCTCCTTATAGGAAGGGAAAAGAGGGAGCACAGGTACAGCGGGTGGAAGGGCATGGCGGCAAGTATTTCCATCTGCAGGAGGGGTACAGGCAGAGCTATAGTAGTAAGGAGAGGGAACGGTGAGGTTTTTTTCCTTCTATAGGAGAGGGTACAACACTCCTTAGCGGCTGAACGTGCGTGCACACCCCCCCCCCCCCCCCCCCGAACATGTGCTGAAACCCTGCTTTTTCCAGCTCTTGGAGAAATCCTGCATGCATGGTGAAGCAAGGCACAGCGCGAGCTATAGCTACTGCGGCCGGGGCACGCAGTGAGAGGGGCTGGGTGGCGCGTGGCTGTGCAGTAGATAAGCATGCAAATGGGTCCTTTGCTGGTCTCCCAGCACTGTTGCGTGTGAGCAGGGAGAGTTGCGCGAATCCTAACAGCGGCTCGTGCGTGTTTGCTAGTTTCGTTTTTGCTGTCTCCTGTTTTTCTGTTCGATTTTTCACAAGGCCAGTGAGATTTAGAGTTTGTACTAGCTACCTAGTCATTTTCTAAGTATTTTGGAACTAAAATAAGGAATGGGGGAGTTTGGAGTGGGTACGGGGGGAGGGGGTCCTGCCTGCCTGCCTGCTTGCTTGCCTTGGGGTGAAGAGCCCTGCCTGCCTGCTTGCCTCGGGGTGGAGAGCCCTGCCTGCCTGCATCTAGGCCACTAGGCCTGCCTGCCTGCCTGCCCTGTCCCGGCCTACCACTAGACCACCAGAGGGGGGGACAGGGGACAGAGCCTAGCAGGGAAGGGGGGACAGGGTGCAGAGCCTGGCAAGGATTGTGGGATTGGGTGCAGAGCCTGGCTGGGAGAATTTGGTTCAGAATGTTTTTTTTCTTGTTTTCCTTCTCTAAATCAAGGGTGCATCTTATGGAGCGAAAAATATGGTAACCCCTACCAGAAAATGCCTGTACATACAGGTATCAAATATCAACTGTACTCATACATTTACTGTCAAAATTACCAAACACATCTCAGAAAGGTTTTCATGGTCTCAAAGGCTATATTTGTACAAAACTCAGGCCCAGTATAAAATTGTGCCTCATCTGTCAAGGTTTTTTCTCAAAGGAACAGAACTAATTAGGCCCTTAGCTACACAAACTGCACAACATGATATGAACAGGAAACACCACTGGCCTGCTAATCACACCACTGAATAGTATGACTGATTTCCTTGTTATTAGAATAACATTCTAGGCTCCCAAAAGGTACAGATATCAGCACATAAGTTTCTATATGTGATCTGATCAGTGCAGCTTACTCCTCCTGGGCACCTGTTCTGTGCTATGGTTTCATGGTATTTGAAAATGTCCATAAACAACTAAGCTGACACCCAATCAATCTCATTTCAAAATAGAATTTGATTCTTTCACACTTTGTTGCCGATTCTTTCACATTTTAATTTCTGAAAGCATTATAAAAGGAAATCACACTACACATTTAACTCATGGCTTCTGGAAATACCACAATGAACTGTGAAGAAAGAAGCAGATCAGAGCAGCTGTTAAGGTCATTCCTCACCTGTACTGCATACTCTGCTTCTTTGTCTTTTCCTAAATTTGAGTCACAGGTACATTTTCGCTGCTTCACCTGCTCCAGTTTATGTTCCAAGTCCTTCTGTTCAACATAGAGTTCTTCCATTTTTTCTGCATGCTCCACCTGCACAGCCTCCAGTTCCTTCTGTAAATTCTGTTCTTCCCCGGCCACCTCTTTCATGGTCTTGGAACTGGTTAACTTTTCTACTTCCTGGTCAAAGAAAATTACAAAAAAATTATACACACTATAGGACATAAAGCACAGTTACTTACCGTAACAGGTGTTATCCAGGGACAGTAGGCAGACATTCTCACATGTGTGTGACATCATCCACAAATACCCGTATGGACAGCTTTAAAAGTGTATCGTCACTTTAAATTTTTAGAAACTTTGCGAGTGCCTTCCCACCCGATTTTGGCTCGTGGTTCCTCAGTTCCATTAGCAAGCCAAGAAGCCAACCAGGGGAAGTGGATGGATTGTGTGAATATCTGCCTGCTGTCCCTGGATAACACCTGTTACGGTAAGTAACTGTGCTTTATCCTAGGACACAAAAAAACTAAAAAAAAATATATAAAATAAATATATATATACTGCACAAGATACTAAATAGAAACCACAAGAAGCAGTAAGGTCTAATAGACCTTTAGAGTGACCCGCTCTGTCTCCAGCACTTGAGCACTACAATTTCAATATAACAATAACGTGATAATAATATAGAAGGGATTCTCAGTGTGAGGTAAAAGCGAAGGCAGAAGATTCTCCAGCACTTACACACTAGTGAAGATTAATTAACCTCCACCTGCACACCATCATTGAAACCCTTCTGTGTGCTCAAATCAATAATTAGTGAAAAAAATAATAAAGTGCTAATAATAAATCACATTCTTTGGTGCAAGAGTGAAGACAGAGCAGAGGACTCCAAAAGTCTCCCAGCCGACTCCTAGATGAACAATGAAAAACTTAGCTTGGAGGCATGGTCCAGAGAGATGACAACGGCAGGGCTAAAGAACCCACTGCCGAATAAGGTTCTACCAAGCCCGGTTTCAGAGACTCAAGGTCCCTTCCTCAGGAACCTGTGGCGTTGAACGGACAACAGTCATTAAGCCATGAGTGGCATCATCAACAGGCCAGCCGGAGAGAAGTAGGAGGAGTTAACAGAGTGGCAGGCAAACCGCGCTTAAAAACTGGGCAGGATAAGTACGTCATAAATGAGCAGCCAATACCAACTTCAGATCAGTCAGCCAATGAGCTACACGATAGTGTTCCACTCAGTGCATTCATTGAGGCCATGAGGGTGAACAGTGTTAAGTTCAAATATCCAAAATTGTTCTCGGAGTTGGATACCGGCAGTCTTATCACCTCTGACCTCTGAAGTTCAAAGGGACTTGTTCAATGATGAACCAGGTAAGATCAGCAAACCCATGGCCCTTATTCAAACATTGTGGGACCATGGGAGCAGAGATAGTAGAAGTGTTCAGCCAGCTCTTATGTTCAGAGTCTAGTTTTTATTTTGCGGCTGGTCCATCCCACATACAAAAGGTTACACGGACAGATGATAACATAGATCACCTATTGGGACAGGGAGGTAGTATGCTGTCTTAGATGATACTGATGTTGAAAAATAGGATGACACCAGGTAGAAATGGATAAAGAGTTAAGCATACATTACATTGTCCACAGGGTTATCCCAGGACAAGCAGGCAGCATATTTTCACATGGAGGAAGTGTTGGCCATTAAGAAAATAAATTTTGCAATACTGCTTGGCTGAAGTGACCATCCCGTCTGGAATAAGATTCCAGACAGTAGTGAGATGTGAATGTAAGAACTGAGGACCAAATAGTAGCTTTACAGATCTCAATTGGAGTACAACGTAAGAAAGCAACTGAAGCTGCCATACCTTGGATTTAGTGTGCTGTCACACGACCCCTGAGTTGCAGCCCAGCCTTAGCATAACAGAAGGCAATACAGGCCACAAAACATGTTCTCTTGGATAAAGGCCAGCCCAACCTGTTAAGATCAAAGGAGATGAACAGTTGAGATTTTCTATATGGCTTAGTCTGCTGTAAGTAATAAGCCAAAGCTCGGTTGCAGTCCAAAGTATGAAGAGCCGTTTCTCCAGGGTGAGAATGAGCCTTGGGAATAAACACTGGAAGCACAATGGATTGATTCAAATGAAATTCCATGACTACTTTTGGGAGGAATTTTGGATGGGTGCAAAGCACTACTTTATCATGGTGGTAACCTGTAAAAGGCAGGTCCACCACCAGCGCTTGAAGCTCGCTCACTTGACGAGCAGAAGTAATGGAGATTAGAAATACCATTTTCCAAGTGAGATATTTAAGATGAGCCAAAGACATTGGTTCAATAGAAGGCTTCATCAGTCTAGAGCAGTGGTCTCAAACTCGTGGCCCGGGGGCCACATGCGGCCCACTAAGTACTATTTTGAGGCCCTCAGCATGTTTATCATAGTCACAAAAGTAAAATAAAACAGTTTCTTGATCATATGTCTCTTTAGATATAAATTACAATATTATTATTAAGACTTAGCCAAAAGGAAAGATTTATAAACTATAGTTTTACCTCATGCAAAATTGTTATTTCTTTAATAAGACATTAACTGTTTTTTTTTTTCTGTGGCCCTCCAAGTACTACAAATCCAAAATGTGGCCCTGCAAAAGGTTTGAGTTTGAGACCACTGGTCTAGAGCAGTGCTCTTCAACCACTGGTCCGTGGACCAGTGCCAGTCCACAGAAATTTCCTGCCGGTCCACAAGACTGGCACGCGCATCAGGCCCAAAACAGTGCTCTTCAACCGCCGGTCCATGGTGTGTTCGATGCGGCGTTATCTTTGAGTCAGCTCCTTCTTCCTCACCGATTCAGTGCACAAAGCCACGGGCAGTGGCTCCTACGTGCGTCCTGTGCCTGAACCGGAAGCCTTGGCTTCCAGATGAGGCACGGGATGTTCAAGGAGCCGCTGCCCCCAGCTTTGTGCACTGCATCAGTGAGGAAGAGGGAGCTGGCCTGAAGACAACACCGTGGGCGGCATAAAATGGCCAGGTGTGAGCAGGCCAGAAGGTAAGGCATAGCATGGAGGGAGGGAGACAACAAAGGTTGGGGTGAATGATTTTATTTTTGAATTTAGTGATTAAATTATGTCAATTTTGAGAATTTACATCTGCTGTCAGTGTGCTTTGTGTAGTTTAATTTTGTGGTTAACCATTATGTGTTGTTAATAAGATTATATTGTGTGTATCTATGAAAAATGAATGGAAAAAATGATTTACAATTAGTACTATTATGGAGGCGGGGTCTGGGGTGGAGATTGGGTAGAGATGGGCGGGGTCTGGCCCAGTGTTCTTCAATTGCCAGTCCACAAAATAATTATTTTATTTCTGCCGGTTCATAGGTGTAAAAAGATTGAAGTACACTGGTCTAGAGAGAACGACATTGAAGTCCCAAACCAGAGGTGGTTTTATATTGAAAAGTCCTTTCATGAATCTGGAAACAAAAGGATGATCAGTCAAAGGTTTACTGTTGACTTGGTCCATGAAAAGCATTGATAGCACTAAGATGAACTCCAACTGAAGTGGTTTTAAGACCTGAGTTGGATAAACGTAAAAGATAATCCAATGCTGAAGATATAGAGGATAATGAAGCATGATGATGATAATGATGATGATGATGAAGAAGAAGAGTACACCACTTAGAAAACCATGTCCACTTCTGTTGGTAGCACTGCTGTGTAGGTTTTCTGGATGACCCGGACAGGATCAGAAAGATCAGTGTCAGCTGAGGTCATCCCAAGAGGTACCAAGCTGACAGGTGCAAGGACTGGAGATTGGGATATAAAAGAGATCCTTGACTCTGTGTGAGAAGACATGGAAAGATCTGCCGGTGTATTGGTTCCTTGACATTGAGCTGAAGTAGAAGGGAGAACCACGGTTGTCTGGGCCACCAAGGGGCTATCAGGGTCATGGTGGCCGATTCTCATTTGAACTTGACTAGTGTCTTGAGAATAAGAGGAATTTGTGGAAATGCATAAAGGAATTTGTGCATCCAATCCAGGAGAAAAGCATCCGCCTCTAGACATTGCGGAGAGTATTGTCTGGAACAGAATTGAGGCAGCTTGTGATTGTACGGGGATGCAAACAAGTCTATCTGAGGAGTCCCCCAAAGAGAGAATATCTGATGCAAGACCATAGAGTTCAGCACCCACTCATGTGGTCAGAGAAATCTGTTGAGTTTGTCAGTGAGAGAATTCTTCTCTCCTTGAATATAGACCGCTTTGAGGAATATGTTGTGAGCAATAGCCAGTTCCAAATCTTCTCGGCCTCTTGACAAAGAATGAGAGAACCTGCTCCTCCTTGTTTGTTTATGTAATACATTGCCACTTGATTGTCCATGTGTATTAGTATGACAATTAGAATTAATGTGCTGAAAAGTTTAAGAGGATTTTGAATGGCTCCAAGTTCCAGGAAATTGATGTGTGCAAAGACTGTCCAGATGAGCTCCCCAAGTATATTTGGACGAATCAATAGTCAGAACTTTCTGATGTGGAGGGATTTGAAACAACAGCCCTTTGAAAAGATTTGAGGAATTCATCCACCACTGCAGCGATTGACGAAGTGAAGATGTGACTGTAATCTCTTGTGAGAGTGGATCTAGAGCTTGAGATCATTGGGATGCCAGTAACCACTGAAGTGTCCTGAGATGGAGTCTCGCAAAGGGAGTAATATGGACTGTGGATGCCATGTGACCCAATAGTATCATCATCTCTCTGGCTGAGATGGACAGAAGGTGATAAGCTTGGTTGCAAAGTTGAATCAAATAGTCTTGTCTTTGCTGAGGTAGAAACACCTGAGTTGAATGGTGTTGAGCAGGGCCCCTATGAATTGTAGAGTTTGAGAGGGTTGAAGTTGAGATTCCGGAAAGCTGACTTTGTACCCCAGTGCTGAAAAGACAGGATTGTTGAGTGTGTTGCTGAGAGCACCCCTTGAGGAGAGGCATCTTTTATTAGCCATTTGTCAAGATAAGGAAAAACTTGGAGTCCTTGAGCCTTTAAAGCTGCTGCCACTACAAGGCACTTGGTGAATACTCTGGGCGAGGATGCCAGGCCGAAGGGCAGAACTTTGTACTGAAAGCGTTGTTGGGCTACTTGAAATCTCAGAAACTTCCTGTGGACAGGATGAACTGATATGTGGATATAAGCTTCTTTTAGATCTAGAGAGCATAGCCAATCATTTTGATCTAAGAAGGGATTTAGAGTCACCAAGGACAACATTCAAACTTTTCTTTTATCAAGCATTTGTTCAAGTCCCTGAGGTCTAAAATTTGGACGTAGACCTCCCGTCTTCTTTGGGTTGAGAAAATAGCAAGAGTAGAAGCCCTGATTTTTTTGAGCAGGAAGTACTCTCTCTATGGCATTCAGATGCAATAGAGATTCTATCTCCCGAAGAAGGGTCATCTGCTGAGGGTTTAAAGAAGACTCTTTTGGAGGTGTAGTGATGAAACGAAGAGAGTAATTCTCTTAAATGACTTTGAGGACCCACAGGTCAGTTGTTATCAGCCGCCAGCATGGATGGTATAGTTGGAGCTGACCTCCAGTTGGCTGAGGTAGAGGCTGAAAGAGAAACTGCAGCTATGCTCTCCATGAGCACGTCAAAAAGACTGAGCAGGTTTTTGAGGAGCTGCTGGTTGAGATTTTTGAGGCCGCTGTTGCTTCTTCTGCTGAGGTGGATGGGAGATAGAAGGTTTGACAGCAAATTGCCTCCGATAGGAAGAGGAAGGTTTAGATGACTGTGAAGCCGAGGGAGGCTTAGACTTTGTTCAGACTAAAGAATTCCAATTCTTTTCAGGTTGAGTTAACTTTTGTGTGGCCACCTCAACAGAATCATCAAAAAGTTCTTCTCCCAAACAAGGAATATTAGCTAATCTGTCTTGGCGGTTGGTGTCCTTATCTGAGACTCTCAACCACGCTAGGCATTTCATAGTCACTAACATAGAAGATGCTCTAGATGACAACTCAAAGGCATCATAAGTAGATCTTGCCAAATACTTTCTGGTTTGGGAGAGAGTTTGAAAGATGTTGCAAAATTCCTTTTGAAGATGCTGCGCAGGAATATATTTGTCAAAGGAAGGTAATATTTGTACTAGATGTTTCAGACAACAGGACATGTAGAAATTGTAATTAAGGACTGTTTTCCAACATAGAATTTTGGTAAAGGCAAAGTCCAAATTTGTCCATAGTCCTACCTTCTCGACCTTGTGGTGCTGAGGCATAGACTCTTGAAGCAAAAGGCTTTTTCAAGGTTGATTCCACAAGTAATGACTGATGTTAAAGTTGTGGTTTATCAAACCCTGGAAAAGAAATGATTCTATAAATAGAATTAAGATTTCTTGGAGCTACTGTGACAGTCAAGGGTATTTTCCCAATTCTTATGAGAATGCCATGCAGTGGTAATTTGAGGAGCTCTTTGGGAGGCTCATCATAGTCCAATGCTTCCAAATATTCAGCACTGAAGCCAGAGTCAGCCTCCAGTTTGACAGGCAGGTCTTTGCCTAGCTGCCTAATATATTTAGTAAAAGACAGTCTTTCTGTAGATCTTGTTCAAGGGGATCGATGCTTTCGATGACTTCAGTATCAATCCGGGGAAGATGAAGAAGAGGATCGGTGAGCAGCTCTTTTGCACCTTGAAGTGCGTGATGAAGATCGGTGCTTTCTTGACTTCGAACGTCGAGTAGAAGAAGGTTGATGTCTCAAAGTAGTGGATCGATGCACCGATGGAGAACTGCACCAGTGATGCGATGATCGATGTTGGGGAGGAGAACGCCGAGTCGAGGATTGATGTCGACGTTCCAAAGGATAGCTGACTGCGGTACTGCGGGGCCTCATAGCAGTATGTTCAGACTGGGCCGGTACCGAGGGAGTCAATGTAAGAACTGGTGTATGGAGTTCGAAAATATAACCAAGCTCCCTTTGGAAGAAGGAAGCTTGCTTTTCCCGAAATGAAAGCACCAGTACCATTGGCTTATCTGCAACGGCTTATCTGCAACGGCTTACCTCGGAGGTGACCTCAACAAGGATGCACACCGCGAAGGAGAGACAAGCCACAATAGTGGAGAACTTGGGCGTTACTGCTTGGTCTGCATCAAGAGATTCGATGCTGTTGTGACCTGCGACGCTGTTTGGGAAGCTGGCGGCTTCCCTGATGGTGAAAGATCATCAGATACTGATGTTGATGCAGGAGTCTTTGATGTCAATGGTTGCGAGGTCTTTTCGATTTTCATGACAATGCCAAACAATTTCTCCTGCAGAAGCCGACAAGCTTAGATAGACACTATAGACACTTGCAGCACTTTTTAAAACCCATTAACGGTTTCGACAAGGACAGGAATATGGCTTCAGCAAAATTAAACTCAATTTTGCCGGACGGAACCCCCCTACCCCCCTTCCCTAGGAAGTATTTCTTCACTGAAAGGATGATTGATCGTTGGAATGATCTTCCACTTCAGGTAATTGAGGACAGCAACGTGCTCGATTTTAAGAAAAAATGGGATAAGCACGTGGGTTCACTTCGAGGAAGTGCTTAGGGGAGAGGGTTCTTTTTTTTTTAATCAATAAATGTTTATTAAAAGTTTTGTAGTGTGAAAATATACAAACCAGAATATAAATGTCAGGGACAACAAATGTGAGGTAAGCACCTAATAAACACACCAATACACAGAATGCTCCTCCATCAGTACAAATATCAAAAATAGCTCCCAACAGTAGTAACAAGCCCCCAACATTTATCAGTAACCAGAACTCCACAGTACCCCCCCCCACCCCTCCAGCATCAGCACCCTTCAGTAGGGACCCCCTGTTGTTTCTTCAGGTACGTCCCCCTCAAGCACAATCCCCCCCCCCCAGAAAGAAGCTCAATGTAAAGATTCGATTTTTTCTAATATTCGTGTCCAAGTCCGGGTGTAAGTGTAAAAGTACCCATGACGTTTTGCAATAGACAGTTCCATTTGAGAAATAAACTGAAGTTTTAAAGTCCAATCCAAATGAGTAGGTGCCAGGCCCTGTTTCCAATGAGCTGCAATCAAGCATTTAGCGGCCGCCAAACCCCAGCGCCGGAGCTTGGTTTGCCAGGAATATGGACTAACATTGTAAAGGCCTAATAAACATCCCTGAGGAGAAAAAGGCAATAAAATCTGTAACAAGTGTGATAAACATTCCACTACTTTCCTCCAAAAGGGCTTCAAAACTGGACAGTCCCACCATATATGCAAAAAGGTCCCCTTATCCAGCCCACATCTCCAACACAATGCAGAAACAGTGGGAAACATGCGCTGGAGACGGGCAGGCGTATAGTACCAGCGGAGGACTACTTTATAGGCATTTTCCTTAATAAGTGCACAAGAGGAGGCCTTGCCCACTTCCAGGTGAATTCTAGACCACTCCACATCAGAAAAAGTACAGTGCAAGTCCACCTCCCAAGCCCGCTGATAGAGAGCCGGAAAAGAAAAGGAGCCCCGTAGATATTGGTAAAGAACAGAGATGGGTTTAGGCATGTTCCTAAGAGTGACCCACATGTGAGCAAAAGGGTCGAGAGATGGAATGGGCCCCCTATCCCACTTCTGAGAATTAAGAAAATGGCGTATCTGAGAATAGGCCAAAAAATCTCCCTCGGGCAAGGCAGCACTAATCCGGAAGGTTTCAAAAGACACCAGGACCCCCTTCTGAAGCACATCGCGAAAGGTATATAACCCCAATCGTGCCCACCGCACAAAAACAGAGCTTTCCCCACCGGCCGGGAACATTGGCTCCTCCCGCATCGCACCAAGAATCGATGGGACTACCCCAGCCCCCCAGCGCCTTCTAGTAACACACCACATTTTCAAAAGATGTTCCAAAAACGGGTTCCCTGGAACAGCCAATTTCCTAATACCCATCGAGGAGGACCAAAGCCAATGTTTCAAACAGGGGCGTCCCACAAAATGCTGTTCCAGGCGCACCGCCAACTTAAAATCAGCGATCTCCCAATCTAATAAGAGGCGCAGCTGAGCAGCCCGGTAGTACCACAACAAATTTGGCACCGCACGCCCCCCTCTATCCCTGGCCGCCCACAAAGCAGCTCTAGAAATACGAGGAGGTTTCCCCTGCCAAATAAAACGAAAAAACAAACCATGTAACTGTTTCAGCACTAAATATGGGACTGCAACCGGCAGTGTTTGAAAGAGAAAGAGCAAACGGGGTAAGACATTCATTTTTAAAACTGCAATGCGACCCCACCAAGACAACCAAAACCCATTCCAGCGTTGAATATCGGTTCGGACTTGGTGAATAATCCTTGCATAGTTAGCTGTATACAATTGGGATAAATCAGTAGGTATACGGATCCCCAGATAGCGAAGAACCCCAGGCGCCCAGCGAAAAGGAAACCGATCAGCTAACCGACGTTGATCCTCCACCCCTAAGGTTACACTCAACAATTCAGATTTATCCATATTTACCTTAAATCCCGAAACCTGCCCGTACTCCAAAAAAAGATCAACTAAAATCGGTAGCGAGTCCTCCGGATCCCGAACATACAATAACACATCATCAGCAAAGAGTGCCAACCGATGTTCAATATCCCCCACCGTCACCCCCAATAAGTCACCATGTTCCCGAATACGAGTGGCCAAAGGTTCCATAGAGAGAGCAAACAACAGAGGAGACAAAGGGCAACCTTGTCGGGTGCCTCTCCCTATGGAAAAAAAATCACTATAAACCCCATTAATACACACTGTGGCTCTTGGAGCAGCATAAAAGGCCTGCACCCAGGTCAAAAAGAAAGCTCCCAACCCCATCCGTGTCATCACCTGCCATAAAAATTCCCAATCAACCTGATCAAAAGCCTTCTCGGCATCAATCGCCAATAAGGCAACTTTATCAGATGTCCTCTGTGCAGCCCACATAAGGTGTAACGTGCGTCTAATATTATCACATACTTGTCGTTTTTGAACAAAACCAGATTGATCCAAATGCACCAAAGAAGGCAGTACCCGACCCAGACGAAGAGCTAAAACTTTAGCTAGAATTTTTGCATCAGTATTCAGCAACGAAATCGGCCGATATGACCCACACCCCAGCGGATCTCTGTTAGGCTTAAGCAAGATCGAAATCCCGGCCTCCCCCATAGTGGAGGGCAACGGGGAACCTTCCCGCACCCCATTTGCAACTCGAACCAACAACGGAGCAAGAACCTCGCGAAATAGTTTATAAAACTGATTAGTATACCCATCCAGGCCGGGCGATTTCCCCAACTTCAAATTAGCAATGACTCCCATGACTTCTCCTAACTCAATAGGCTCATTAAGCAACTCCCTATCCTCGTCGGAAAGTCGAGGAAGCCGCAACTGCGAGAGGTACCCCTCAGTAGCCATGGGATCTCTACCCTGCGAAGTCCCATACAAATCAGAATAAAATTTAAGGAAAACCGACCTAATAGCTGAGTCAGTACGATGCATCATCCCCCCCGCATCTCGTATTGTCGTGATTGCCGCTCTCGCCTGTCTCAGTTTAATTAACCTAGCCAGACGAGACCCAGGTGTATTATTATACTCATAAACCGTTTGCCTCAAGCGGATCCTCAAAAACTCATACTCCTCCGTCTGTAGTAAAGAAAGCTCCGCCCGTACCTTAACAAGTTGCTCATATACTAAGGGGTCCTGGTGTCTCTGATGCAGCCTCCCTAACCGCTCCAATCGTTCATGAAGCGCCAATGAGCGCTGAGCCCGCCGACGCTTATAACGAGCACCCCATTTTATAAAAATACCCCGAACTACCACCTTCAGGGCATCCCATAAAATCGCGTCACTGACCGTATCATTATCATTATTCTGGAGGTACTGATCTACTGTCTCATTCACCTCCCGAACCACAACAGGATCCTTCAATAAAGACTCGTTAAGTCTCCAAAAACGGCGGCCCTCCCCGGCCCAATAACCCGCACAAGTTACCCACACCGGCGCGTGATCAGAGACTTGAATATCTCCAATTTCCGCCCGGCGAATCCCTTCCCACAAATTACGATGGACCCACAGCCCATCTATACGTGCATACGATCTATGTGCATGTGAATAGTGAGTGTAGGTACGCTGCGTGGGGTGCAACAACCTCCAGCAGTCTACCAAGCCCAGAGAAGAAAATAAAGACAGTAAAGCCCGTCTAGCAGCCTTAGACGGTGACCGAGTCCCACCCACAGAGTGATCCAAAATAACATCAGGTGTAACATTAAAATCCCCACCAAGATACACTGACCCCTGCACAAAACCAACCAGGTCTTCTTTAATAGACCCAAAATAACTGGCTTGTCCTGTATTGGGGCCATACAAATTGATAAGGGTGATGGTACGGCCCTGTATAGTAGCCACAAGAGCCAAACATCGCCCCGCACCATCACGATAAACTTGATCAACTACTAGCCCTAGTCCCTTTCGTATCAATATGGCCAAGCCCCCCACCTTCTTCCCTGGTGTCAACCCCTGGTGTGTCCAGATCTGGTCATAAGTGTTGGAGCGTAAAACCGCCACATCACGTGGCCTCAAATGTGTTTCCTGAAGTATACAAACATCCCATTGCATGCGTGCCAATTCCTTATACACAATACTACGCTTACCTGGACTATTAAGTCCATTAACATTCCACGAACCTACAGTAAGAAGCTTCTCATCTGCCCTTGCCCTCCCCTCCCCTCCCCTAACCCCCCCAATCCCCCCCTCCCCCCACCCCTACGCTGCATCGAACCCTGTACAGTAGGATTCGCCAGCTTACAGAAAGTGCAATCCTCTCCCAAAGGCATTTATAACCCCTCTCTAAAACATTGAAACAACCAAAGTGCAGATCCACACACTTACTCAACGTGCCACTCTTTCTCCCCCCACCTGCACTCAACCCTCAAGCATTTCACCAACTCCCAAACCCCATTCAGACCAGCAAAAAACTCCCCTTGCCCCTTAAAGCCAAACAAGCAAGTAACAATACAACCCAACATCACATCTTGTAATAAAGAACTGGATGTTAAAGAAAGTCACACATCTTTGGGGGTGCCAGTATCCACCAGAGTCCCCAGCACAGCCAAGCCTACTCATAGAGGCTCCCCCGCAACCAAAAGATCAAATCCGGCTCCATAAAAGTAGTACAGTATCCGAACCCCAATCAGGTGTGGGGTTTTGCTGATTTCTTGCCAGATCGCAATGCTGTAGTCCAAGTTGCACTCTGCGCTGATGTGGATGCCACAGCTGGAGGCCGTTCTTCCTCCCGTTCGGTCCCACAGCCCAGGGCTCGCATCTCCGCCCAGGCCTCCGACACTGTGCTCACCCTCCGAGATGTCCCATTAACGGTCAACCACATCCCAAAGGGAAAAAGCCAACGGTATTTATGGCCCCCAGAGCGTAAGGCGTAGGTGACATCTTTAAACGCTCTGCGTTTCTGCAAGGTAGACCACGCCAGATCCTGGAATACTCCCACCGCCAAATCCTTCCACCGGAATGTAGCTTGTCGTCGACCAGCCAATAAGATCCGCTCCTTCACCGTAAACTCCCCAAAGCAAGCAATGATATCACGGGTGCTCTGGGCACGTGCAGCTCCCAGACTGCGGTGTGCACGCACCAGCACTATAGTATCAGGCAGGTCCGCTCCATCAGCTCTCAACAAATGCTCACAAAAGTCCCGTACCACTGCCTTGCAGTCCCTGTACTCCTCTGTTTCAGGGATGCCTTTAAAGCGCAGGTTGCAGCGCCTAGACCGATTCTCAAGGTCCTCAACTTGGGTTTGGAGGTCCCGGAGTTCAGACGACAAGCGGGCCGAGGTCTCAGAATTAGAGGTCACCACCGTGTTGAGGGTAGCCACGTGGTCCTCCGATGCTGATACTCGGGCTCCCAGCTCACCAACCTCTGACCGCAGCTCCGCAATCGCCGCCCGCACGTCCCCTCGCACCCCAACAATTTCCGCCTTCAGCTCTTTGAACCAGTCCGTGATGGACTTCTGGGGCGCATCACCAACTTCCCCCCGCTGATCGGGGATCCCCTCGTCCTCCGACTCCGATTGAGTCGCCGGTCCGGCCGCCATTTTTTTTTTCTCCCCCACGCTGCCTGCTGCCTCCGATCCCGATTTCTCCGGCGGATCGCCAAAGAATTTAAATTTATCTAGGCGCTTTCGGGTCGCCATGAAAGAGGGGGTCCGGGCCGTCGTGGTTTGTGGCTAAAGAAACGCACTGTGGAAGCGCCAAGCACCAAAGTCGCAAAAGCCCGACGGAGCTTCTGCTTCACACTGCCATTCGGCAAGATGACGTCACTTCCGGGGAGAGGGTTCTTAAGAGTGGGCAGACTTGAGCCGATGGCCCTTTTCTGCCATCATATTCTATGTTTCTATGGGGTGGGGCCCGTATTGCTAATCGATGCTGGAGGGGCCCATCGCCATTTGGAAAAAATAATGTTGATGCCCTCTTTCATCGGGCCCCCCTGACCATTTTGGGCCCTAGGCACGTGCCTACTTGGCCTATTGGTTAATCCTGCCTTGCGTAAGGGTGCATTGAGGCCACTTTTTACTGCAGCTTAGTAAAAGATTCCCATAGATTACAAACATCCAGTGAGGCTAAATATGAGGGGCTTTCAAAAAGCACAAACCGTACTGTCTACTTACCAATTAAATTTTTAAAAAAATCAAATGAAAACAAAAAGGGTTTTCATAATTTTAATTGCCATCTCAATAACAAATCAGATGATTCTATTGCTAAATACTGGAGCAATACAAAGTCAATGCTTTATATCTTGATAAAAATGTAAGAATTTCCATACTGGGTCAATTTAGTCCAGTATCCTACTTTAAACAGTGGCCAATCTAGTTCACAAGTACCTGGCAGAATCCCAAAGAGAAGCAAGAATCCATACAACCAATTCCAAGGATAAAGTAGCAGTTTCCCCCATGTCTATCTTAACAGCAGTTTATTTATAAAAATTTATAATCCACATTATCATATCATTCTAAGTGGATTACAAATGCGCACACATAAAATCTGCTATAATAAAACTCTTAGCGCGCATGCGCAGTTGACACTAGAGAATGACACGGTGGTTGTTACCTGCGGCTAGCCGCTGGTAAACCGCCGAAACGGAGAAAGAAAAATAGCAGTCGCTGCGGGGACGGGGACAAGGCCATTCACCGCCCCATGGAGTGGTGAATGGTCTTGTCTCCTCAGTGAGGCATCAAGGATCGCGCAGTCCCTGCAGCCCCCACCTGCCCGATTGTAACGTTTAGCCAGCTCCCTCCCTCCACCTCACCTTATAATCCGAGTTTGCCGGCTTTCTTTTTCCCGAGCCCCACACGTTCAAAAAGCCGCTGCGCGAGTTGATCAATCTTCTCCTCTGATGCAACCGGAAACAGGAAGTTGCAGGAGAAGAGAAGATTGATTGACTTGCGCAGCCGCGCGTGCGCATCTTTTTGAATGCGTGCGGCTCAGGAAAAAGAAAGCCGGCAAACTCGGCATATAAGGTAAGGTGGAGGGAGGGAGCTGGCTAAACGCTGCGATCAGGCGGGTGGGGGCTGCTGGACCACGCGATCGCGTGTGTTCCCGGCTCAAACTAGGAAGGAGGGAGTGAAAGGAAAAAAATTCTGGGCCAAGGGGATGAAGAGGGAAAGAAAGAAACCCACAGCAGAAAAGAAAGGGGAAGACAGGCAGGTGAGCCAGATGCTGGAATCAGGGGGGGGGGAAGAAAGAGGGAAAGAAGTTAGATGGGGTTGAAAAGAGACACACTGGTATGGAAGAGGAAGATAGGGGAAATCTGGACACAGGAAGGTAACAGAAAGAGGGGAAATTATGTGCATGGGGCATAGGGACAGAGACATAAAGGGGACATGCCATGGGGATGGTATATGGACACGGGGGGGGGGGGGGGCAATGCCAGATACATAGGGGAGATATTAGAAATGGGGAAAATAGAAACACAGAAGCGAGATGGTTTATGGGGATGGGACAGGGACCGAGCTCGCAGGCTCCAGCGGCTTGCACAAATTACATTGTAACGTGCCACGAAAATAAGAGGGAGGGAGGTAGATAGATAGGCCATGCGAGAGGAGCTGAAGGGTGGTAGAAAGGAACAGATGGTAAAGGAGGGAGGGAAGGGTGGTGGTGGAAAGACATTGAAAGAGGGTAGAGAGGAACAGACCCTGAAGAGAAATGTGGAAGATAGAGTGGGGAGAAGACGCTGGAAGGGAAGAAGACAAATGCCAGACTATGGGGGAGCGGAGGGAAGAAGATGGGTGCTAGAGCAATTGGGGGGTGTGAAGGGAGAGGCACAGTAACAGCAAATGGAGGACGCAGAAAGAGGACACACAGTGGATGGAAGGAATTGAATGAGAAGATGTGGAAAGCAGAAACCAGACAACAAAAGTAGAAAAAAAAAAAATCTATTTATTTTTTGCTTTAGGATAAAGTAGTATATTAGTTGTGTTGATAAAAATTTATAAACAAAGCCCTGCCAGCTGAACATCTCTTTCTCTAGTTCAGCAGCAGGAACTTTGATTTATAAGAAAGGAATAAGCTAAATATTACAGTACTAAGGCTTATATGGATGCTGCAGGGACAGTGACGGGGCGTGAATGGGATGGCAGTGGCGGTGACGGGGCAGTGAAAGGGATGGCGGTGACGGTGACGGGGCGGTGAAGGGAATGGCGGTGACGGGGCAGTGCAGAGGATGGTGGACCGGGGACGGGGCGGTGACGGGGACAGATTTTTTCCCCATGTCATTCTCTAGATGACACTCCATGTGGCTGTGATCCCTGATCCGTGGCTCCATGTCACCGCATGCACAGTAGGAGCCTTCAGCGGTTTCCAATGCATGCGGTGGTTTTCCCAGCAACGTAGAAGCCTGTAGCAGTTTGCGAATCCAATGCGTGCAGCGGTTTCCTCCAGCTGAGCCTGTGGCAGTGTGCGACATTTCCCCTATCGCTAGCCTGTGGCGATTTGCATGTCCAACGAGTTCAGTGGTTTCTTCCAGCTGAGCCTGTGGCTGTTTTTTATACTTCCCCTATTGGTACAAGACCCTGCCAGAGCTGCTTCACAAAACATACCGAGTCAGGAAACGGTACCGCTGCAGCTACCACGCATGTGTACACCGCAGGCCAGCGAGCAGGGAAGGGGTACTGCTGGACATGGGGGAGGTAAAAGGAAAGTAGAATGGGTGCTGCTAGACAGGGGGAAGGTAAAAGGGCTACTGCTGGACTGGGGGAATCAGGGAAGGAGTGGTGCTGGACAGGGGGCAGGTAAAAGGAAAGAAGGGCTACTGCTGGACAGGGGTAGTGGGGAAGGGGTGCTGCTGGACAAGAGGGAGGTAAAAGGAAGAGAGAAGGGCTACTGCTGGACAGGGAGAGCAGGGAAGGGGTGCTGCTGGACAAGGGGGAGGTAACAGGAAGAGAGAAGGGCTACTACTGGACAGGGGGAATCAGGGAAGGAGTGCTGCTGGACAGGGGGGAGGTAAAAGGAAAGAAGGGATACTGCTGGACAGGGAGAGCAGGGAAGGGGTGCTGCTGGACAAGAGGGAGGTAAAAGGAAGGCAGAAGGGCTACTGCTGGACAGGGGGAGCAGGGAAGGGGTGCTGCTGGACAAGGGGGAGGTAAAAGGAAGGCAGAAGGGCTACTGCTGGACAGGGAGAGCAGGGAAGGGGTGCTGCTGGACAAGGGGGAGGTAAAAGGAAGGCGGAAGGGCTACTGCTGGACAGGGAGAGCAGGGAAGGGGTGCTGCTGGACATGGGAAGGTAAAAGTAAGGGAGAAAGGAAGACAGAAGGGGGAGAGTGACAGAAAGAAAAAAAGACAGACAGGGGGCAGGGAGAGAGACAGAAATAAATAAATAAATGCTTAAGTCTACACATCTATTCTAACACCCGTTAATGTAACAGGCTAAAAAACTAGTACTCTATAAAAGCTTTGCGCAGTGGCAGTATCATAGCCAATAAGGTTAATCCGAGGCGCGATTATTGCTAATTGAAAATACTCTATAAAAACATTATAGCATTATTAAACAAATACAATCATAAATCCATCATCACTTTTTCGTGGACTTTTCTTTCAGGAACTTGCCCAAACCTTTTTTTAAACCCAGATACTCTAATGCTCTTCTTTGTATTCCACATAATCTTGCTTTATACAAAATGATAGAGAAAACTGAACAAAATTTTAGAAACAGCCAACTACGTTTATAAACTCCATAACAAGGTTTGGATGGTTGTCTGTCTCCTAAAGTAGCATCCAGTGCTTGATGATATACCTATTATTGTTTGTGTTAAATAAGTAAAATTCACCCAAAGCAAAAAAAAAAAAAAAAATAACTGCACATTTTCTTAGCATTTATGTTTTGAGAAGCTGTAACACAATATAATAAACTCTACTGCATTAGTTTTACAGCATCCTAAAAATGTATATACTTCTGGAAGGTACCACTATGAATATCCTAAAACTGCAAAAAGAATTGTAGGGGAGAAATTTTTTTTTATTATTTTACCATCTTTATACTACCACTACAATGCTTTCCTTTAATGGGAAATCTGCAGAGACACACTATCCCAAGGGCACTCCGTATGGCGGCTGCTTTTAGAAACTGTCGCTCGAGGAATAGATTACTTGAGTTCAACATGTTTATGAAAGCCAGAAAAACACAAGAGTAAAACAAATCTAGTCCCACTTTTTAAGTTTTGTTTCTGTAAAAAAAAATCTGAACTATAGATACCGTGATTCCACGAAAATAAAACAGGGTCTTATATTAATTTGTGCTCCAAAAAACTCACTAGGGCTTATTTTTTGAGAATGTCTTATTTAGGAGAAACACAGTATCTACCCTTGACACTTGCCATGTTATACCTATCCCTCCCATCCCTTTATGCACCGGAACACCACCAACATCACAGCAGAGGGAAGGCCCCAGTAGGGAAGGCCGTGAAGCAGCCTATTCAGAGTGCTGCGACCGGTTTTGAGGCTTCAGAGGTATGTAAGGCGGTTGGTGGTGTTCCAGTGCACAAAGGGATGTGAGGGAGGGACAGGTATAACATGGTTGGAGGGTCGGTGGTGTTCCAGTGCACAAAGGGATGGGGAGGGAGGGATCTTAACTAGGGCTTATTTTTGGGGTAGGGCTTATTTTCAGGGAAACAGGGTACGTAACTAGGGTTACCAGATTTGTTGAAGCAAGAAAAGGAGAACGTGTGGCCCCACCCCCACACAAACCTTGTCTCTTCTTCCCTGAGCTTGAGGTCGCATCTAGGGTGCCTTCGAGCATGTGTGGATGAGATGCGATGACATCACACGCATGTGTAACATCATCACATCGCATCCCTGCATGCACAGAGGCCCTCTAGATGTGGCCCCGAGCTCTTGTCAGAGCCAGGGCCTTCCAAAACCCAGACAAACTGCCAAGTTATTAAAATCTATTTGAACACTACAGCAGTCCTTTAAAAAGAGGTTTAAGACGGTATAGAAATTTTTAAAATACAAATTAATTAAATAAATGTTCAGGTACATCCATACATCTAATAACCCTATATGTAGTGTTATGCTGCATTACAGAGAATGCGCCTATTTCAGCAGCTGGGCAATATCCAATCTCTAGCATGGTAAAACCTCATGTTTTAAGTGGCTATAAATCTGCATACTATAGTTCAAAATGTTATTAGCTACTCAGGTTTGCACACCCTTGAGAAAAGCATGATTTTAAATACTAAATTTCCACTATTCATTTCCTACATAAGTTCTTTTGCAGAACCTGACTTTTAAGCTTAGTTCTGCAAATACACCTTGAAATATATAAAGATGTGAATCTGTTTATGCTAGAACAATATGATCTGCATTTCTGTCTTACTATAAAAGAAAACACAAGCAGATGACAGGCTCTCTCTAATGTTATAAACAAATCAGCTGATCTAATTACTACACTGGTTCAAAGTGAATGAGCCAGAAAGGCCCTGCAAGTGTGGACCATCTGGAAATCCTGGGTTAGCCAAATCCTCCCCCACCACTTCTCAAAAATGAACAGTGAAAAGACTGCACTGTTGTGGTTATTGTCATTAAATGTGATTCTTGCACTCTAACTACAAGAACATTGATCTCTAGTGCTGCACACATAAAAGGAAAGTGATTTAATTACCATTTGCAACTGCTGCTTCTTTTGCAAAACAGAATTCAGTTTGTCTTGCTGTTCAAGGTAGGTTTTTACTACTTCCTCCATAATCCGTCCCTTGTCATCCTCATAGATTTCCTTGTTAAGGGGTGAGTAGGAGGTTTGTGTATCACTATCCATGTATTTGGGTTCTATAATAACCATGAAAGATTAATAATTATAATCTTGAAGCTGTCTTTAATTATCAGACAATAAAGTTAAACAAGCATATCTTTATCTCACTAAACTATGGAAGAAAATATTCTTTATACCAATAAAACTGAAAAACGGCATTGCTTCTAAAACAAATAAAAGAATTTATTTCTAGACCGCAATTACCACCTTCATAAATCAGGTACAGGAACATAAAAACTTGTAAATGCAAGAAGTTCAACATCTGAAAGCAGTGAAAACTGAACCAAACTAACAAGACTTGTTCATACTTATTTTAAGTCACATGAACTCAGTAAAACATATGTATTAAACAATTTACTTCCAGTTTGTGTGGGCCACAAATGGGTCAGGTATTCAAGATGCCCCGTAAAGAAGATTTATGAGATAGGTATCCATACAAATGTATTTCATGTATGATCATTAGGATGGCACAAAATCCCAAACCATTTGCACCCCCCAAGGACTGGAAGTGACTATCACTGGAACAGTAAAATATACAGGATATGAATTGTGTGTGACTACACAACAGAATCTCAACCGTGTCAAGCATCTTCGGGTCGCAGTTTCAGCAGCAATTCCCACACGCTGCCTGCCACTAATCTGGAAGTCTTTCCACGGCAGAGTGGAGGCTTCCGAGTTAGCGGCGGGCAGCATCCGACAGTTGCTGTCAATACCGCAAACTGAAGAAACAAGCCTTAGAGTACAAGAGAGGAGAGGAAGGAAAGTTGGTGGCACAGGGGGAGGAGAGGGAGACATGCATGGCGAGAGGAGAGGATCAAATTTTTTACTCCATCAAAAATTACAAAGACTAGGGGATAAGCAATGAAGTTACAGGGAAATACATTTAAAACCAATAGGAGGAGGTATTTTCACTCAGAGAATAGTTAAGCTCTGGAACGCGTTGCCAGAGGTTGTGGTAAGAGCAGTTAACGTAGCTGGTTTTAAGAAAGGTTTGGACAATTTCTCAGAGGAAAAGTCCATAGTCTTTTATTGAGACAGACATGGGGGAAGCCACTGCATGCCCTGGATTGGTAGCATGGAATGTTGCTACTATTTGGGTTTTTACTAGGAGATACTAATGACCTGGATTGGCCACTGTAAGGATGGGCTACTGAGCTAGATGGACCATTAGTCTGATCCAGTAAGGATATTCTTATGTTCTTTTGTTAAATGGAGGGGAGAAAGGAAGAGATGGTGCATGGAGGGGGAGAGATTTGACACAAGGCACAAGAAAGGGAGAGAGAGGGGTGTTGGACATATGGAGGGATGAGAGGGAGGGAGAGATGCATAGGAGGTGGAGGGGGAGAAAGAGGGTGAAGTTGGATCCAGGAGCAGAATGGAGTGATGGAAAGATGCCTGGAAATTGCAGTGAGGGAAGAGAAAGGGAGAAATGCTGGACCATGGGGGAGAATGCAATAGGGAAGATGTCAGGCTACGAGTATGGGGAGGGAAGGAAGAGAGAGCAGATGCTGGGCAATAAGGGTGGAAGAAGGAAGATGCTAAGAATGGTAGAACCCTGAGGGGAAGGAGAGGACGGCAAGGAAACAAATCAACTCTCCCAACACAAAGGTCAAACATAACATTAGGGTTAGCAATCAAGCTCATCACTTGTGTTGTGGGAAACACTCCTAAGTCTGGAGCTGGTGAAAGGGGTGGGGGGAAATAATGAGAGCAAACACCGAGCCAGAGTATGCTCACAGGCCACATCTATAGGCTTCCATGCAGGTGAGTCTGACCTCGGTACTGGGAAAGATGGTAGAGGCGTTGATAAAGGACCGCATCATTGATCACCTTGACGAACACGGTTTAATGAGGACCAGCCAGCACGGTTTCGGCAAAGGCAGATATTGCCTGACGAACTCGCTGCACTTCTTTGAGGGAGTAAACAGGCGGATAGACAAGGGCGACTCGGTCGACATTGTATATCTGGATTTTCAGAAGGTGTTTGACAAGGTTCCGCATGAACGATTACTTTGGAAAATTGTGAGCCATGGAATCGAGGGTGAAATACTCACGTGGATTAAAAATTGGCTGGAGCATAAGAAACAGAGAGTGGGAGTAAATGGACAATACTCGGACTGGAAGAGTGTCACTAGCTGGGTGCCACAGGACTCGGTGCTTAGATCCGTGCTCTTCAACATCTTTATAAACGATCTGGATTAAATGAGGTGATTAAATTTGCAGACGATACAAAGTTATTCAGAGTAGTGAAGACACAGGGGGATTGCGAAGATCTACAAAATGACATAATCAAGCTTGAGAAATGGGCAACGACATGGCAAATGAGGTTCAATGTGGATAAGTGTAAAGTGATGCATGTCAGTATAAAAAATCTCAAACACGAGTACAGGATGTCCGGGGCGGTACTTGGAGAGACCTCCCAGGAAAGGGACTTGGGAGTTCTGATAGACGAGTCGATGAAGCCGTCTGCACAATGTGCGGCGGCAGTAAAAAGGGTGAACAGAATACTAGGAATGATAAAGAAGGGGATCACGAACAGATCGGAGAAGGTTATCATGCCGCTGTACCGGACCATGGTGTGTCCTTACCTGGAGTACTGCGTACAGCACTGGTCGCCGTACATGAAGAAAGACACGGTACTACTCGAGAGGGTCCAGAGAAGGGTGACTAAGATGGTTATGGGATTGGAGGAGCTGCCGTACAGCGAAAGATTAGAGAAACTCAGCCTCTTCTCCCTCGAACAGAGGAGATTGAAAGGGGACATGATCGAAACATTCAAGGTACTGAAGGGGATAGACTTAGTAGATAAGGACAGGTTGTTCACCCTCTCCAAGGTAGGGAGAACGAGAGGGCACTCTTTAAAAGTTGAAAGGGGATAGATTCCGTACAAATGTAAGGAAGTTCTTCTTCACCCAGAGAGTGGTGGAAAACTGGAACGCTCTCCCAGAGGCTGTCGTAGGGGAAAACACCCTCCAGGGATTCAAGACTAAGTTAGACAAGTTCCTACTGATCAAGGACGTACGCTGGTAAGGCTAGTCTCAGTTAGGGCGCTGGTCTTTGACCAAAAGGGCCGCCGCGAGAGCAGACTGCTGGGCATGATGGACCAGTGGTCTGACCCAGCAACGGCAACTCTTATGTTCTTATGTTAAGGCTTTGAGCAAGGACTGGCTTAGTTACTGTATTAACAATCTGCTGTCATTATGGCAGAATGGCCTAAACACCTTCCATTTTCAAGCAGTATAATCAGCAAGGAAGGGGATAGGGTAGAAAGGTCTGCAGGAGGTGGAGTAAAGGACATGACAAAGTCTAGTGAGTCCACTCAAAAGTGCCTCTGGAATTATAGTCACTCTCTTATCTATGTTAGAGGATGTGTTTCCTAGCTATCCTTTCCAAGGTAAGGTCCGCTTCATTCATAAAAAGGTGCAAATGCAGGAGCACTAGCTGGTGGAGGCTAGGACAGACCCCCATGTATCCTGGATAGGAAAAGAGATCAGTCTTTCCAGAAGAGTTAAGAAAGAGTACACAACCTACTCACCAGACGCATGTATTTCCATGCTTATTCTTAAATCCATCTTCTCCTGCTCTTCGAGGGACAATTCTGGATAGGAGTTGGAATTTTTTGATTTACCACCAGTTGCTCGTTTGTCCAACTTTCCGTCTGAAACCTTACCAAAGTTCTTGCTGGTATCTTTACACCGTGGCACCGCAGATGACAGGGATACATTTGGAGCAACAATCTTATCATACATATACAGGTAGTAGCTAGGAAACAAAATAGAAAAACATCATGGTTTGAGTTCAAAGTTTAAAGCAGCAGTACTAGAAAGTTTGTAGATAAAGCCAGCTAACAGATGAACAAAATCATTAAGATTCCCCTTTTATAGGTGATTGTATTTCATTCCCGAGCAGATGAAAGTAATGTAGAACTCTAGTAGTTCTAATACCCAACCAAAAGGAGAATCTTAGTAGGCTTTGATTCATTTTATAGGCTGTAGCACCTCTCTTAGTTGCATGGTGATGAAAGCCAGAACCACCTTTATGAATCTAAATCAAACATGATCACTACCATGCTGTCATCAGAATCTCATGCATGCATAGCTTAATTACTCACCTCTAGCAAGTGTTATGAGAGGACAGCGAGACAGATATTTTCACATATTTGTGACCTCATCCATGGAAACCCAGCACAGTTAAAAAATGCAGTCACTTTAAAACTTTAAGACCACCCATATTGCACACGTGCTGGTGCTTTTCCACCCAACGCTGGCTTCAGTAAGAAAGCTAAGAAGACAACCAGGGGAGGCGAGAGGACTGTGAGACTATCTGCTTGCTGTCCTCAGATAACACCTGCTACAGGTGAATAACTATGCTTTATCCGAGGACAAGCAGGTAGCATATTCTCACATATGGGACTCCCTAGCTGCCCAGATCTTGCCTCTGAGAAGAGGGTTATTAACAACTACCATGAGCCTGGCAAAAACAAAAGGGTTGGAGGGAAGTTGGAATCTAAATGCAGAATAAATTTTGAAGAACTGTTTAGCCAGATCAACTCTCTCGTATGGAATGATTCTCCCAAAAACAGTGGGACGTGAAGGTATGTTCTCAATGGGAATGGAACATACCGTGTTTCTCCGAAAATAAGACAGTGTCTTATATTCATTTAGGGATCAAAAAAGGCACTAGGTCTTATTTTCGGGGTATGCACATGATCATCTTCCCTTCCTTCACCCCAATTCTTCCTCTTTCCTTTCTCTCCTCCATATGTGCATCTTTCCTCCCCTCCCCTCCCTCCCATCCCTCTGTGCAGCAGAAGTTTGCCCAGCTTCTAGCCTGCCTTCCCTCCCTCCCAACCCTTGTGCAGAATAATCCTTGCCCAGCTTCTAGCCTTCCCTCTCTTCCTCCCATCCCTTGTGCAGCAAAACCCTTGAGCACCCCCCCACCGCACAGCTGAACCCCTGCTGACCCTCAATCCTTCCCTCCCCACCGATCGCAAGCAAGCCCTACCGAAGCGTCAGGCCAGCAGCACTCTAAACAGGCTGCTTGGCCTTGTCCGTCGGGGATTTCACTCTGCCCCATTACTGATGGGATACGTCACTGTCATTTTTCATATCATTGCAAATAAATGCCCATCCCTACTAATTAGTACAAAATAACTCCAATTATTGGGTTGTTAGTGTCACTTAGTGGTTAATTTGCCAATTAATTTACATGCATAACTGGCACTATTCTATAAGATGTGCGTGCAATTTTGTGTGCTAAGTACAAACATGTTCGAACAAGATTTTAGAATGGAGGCGGGGGAACTGTAGAAATCCTGAAAAACAGACCTGCCTAGAGATCACGAGGACTGGAGTTGAGGACCTCTCTCCTTGATTAGGTTTTGCACCATTTTCTCATGAAAAAGTAGTGAACACTGATGCAAAATCCCAGACTGTCAACTGCAAATTAGAAAAGCTGAATCACACAATTACCCAGTGTATATCAGTTCCTTTTACTTTCAGACAATGTGGTAACATTAGTATAGTTGGAATGTGATTATCAGGCTGGGGTAGAGTATAGTGATATGTAGAGGGATTTAGATTTACCTGGGATGCATTAGTGAATGTTGATGGGTCACATGATCTCCTTCCTGCTTTACAACTGGAAACCACTGTTGGAAGTCTACGCCTTGTGCAAGATCAGACTATAAATGAAGAGGGAAATAAGATGTGCTTAATTTTAAGCAGATTGCTTGATGTTCTCTCAAGCTGTAGCCAGGTAAGTCAAGAGCCTCTTGTTAAACCTCACATTTAATGACATACCTTTTCTCCCTGGTTCATTTATTTTTTTTAATTTCTTCATATTCTCAACACCAACAAATATTTGCAGCATTTCTCCTGAGCTAACCCTTCAGAATTAGATATCAGACTTTTGTAATAAAGGAAGTCCAGAGAGTAGGGTGTGAGTGTGTACCAGCTCATAGTCCTATGCTTAGTGCAACTTTGATACTAGTTTTACTTTATAAAAGAGTATTCTAACCATTTCTGAGCTGAAAAACTCTTGGGCAGGATGCATATGTTTATGTTTTATTAACATTTGATATACCATTTAAGCATATTACAGATCTAAGCGGTTTACAATAAAATACAGGTACTTAGAACATAAAAATCAGTAGCTGGTGTCTGGCTCAGTTAAGACACTACCAGTGCTCCAGCTCAGTGTTTCTCAACACACGGTATGCATACCCCTAAAAGTACGTGAGCTGCTTATGGGGGGTACGAGCCATGGGTCTCCCGCCCTTCCTCCAGCAGCATGCCCTCCCCCCCCTGCCAAAGAGCCTTCTAGTCCACGTGCTTGGGAAGGTCCTGTCGGCTCCACCCACTTTGACATGTTTGTGTCAGAGGGGCGGTACCAATAGGGCCTCACAAGCGATAGACTCGAAGGCTCTGCATCAGTTAAGCTAGCACTAGTTCTGGGCCTTGTATAGACTCCAGACTCCCTGCCAGGCAGCAGGAGGGTGGCAGAAGACAGAGGGCTCTTCATCACTAATCTTCCGCCAGAGCGTATCTGCACCCGATCCGATCCACACATACAAATGAAGGGAAACGGCATGCAAAGTGGAAAGGATGCGATTCACTAACAAAATTCAGGCACACCGACTGGGCTGGCTGATCAAATAAGAAGCAACTGCTGGGGAACAGTCAGCTCACATCCTTTCCACTGTCCTGCACATTCATGGGGAAGGGCAGCAGAGAGCAATCGGGGCGGCAGGAGAGTCAGGGCAACATGGGCTCACAGGAGAAGAAGCTTGTTTGGAAGAAGAAATTTGTATAAAGCTCTTTTGTCTAATGTTGTATATGAAAAAGTCACAGAATTGTTTTCAGGAATAGCTTAGAGCTTGCCAGAGAGCTTTTGCTTCTCACCACCCATGTTAGTTTAATTTCCGAGCAGCCTCTGCCCCCCAAAAGTACAGTAGATGCATGTATTGCTTGATTCTGTTTCAAGAGGAGCTCTCCCATTGGTGCCAGAGCAAAGAAAAGTGCAGGGAGCCCCTTGCACCAGCCTTCTTCTGTCACTCACAGACAGCCGAAGAGCCTGATACGAGCTGGCGACCCAGGGGAAAAAAGAGGGGGAGGAAGGTGGAGGTGCCGGGATCCTGTAAATGAAGGGCAGATGATCCAGGAGCTAGAGTTGCAATTTGCTGCTTGTGGACTGTTGCTCACCCACAATTCAGCCTGTCAGAGCTACAAATAAACTTGCCTTATAGCTATTGCATGCCCCGACTCGCTGCCCCAACTCTCCTGCCCCTCTCCGCAGTGTGAGCCCATGGTTTTAACCCGCAGATTTAAAGTGGGTTAAAACCACGGGCTCACGAAGTATAAAATTAAAGTTAAAAGTAAAGTACAGTTAAAAGTAAAATAAAAAAAAGTTTGCAGCTCTGCAAGCATGCACAGACCATCTACAGGCAAAGATGGTCTGCGCATGCTTCAGGATCGCTCACTAGCAATCCGTGTGGTTGGTGGGCAGTGTTCCCCCGATCGCCCCCATTTCCATGCTGAACCGTCGTGGATCAGTCAGCCTGCCGTGGATCGGGCAGGTTAGTGAATCTAGCCCATAGTGGGAAAGCCAGACAGGTAGCCCGATTGGCCCTGCAGCCTTAACTCGGAATTTTCTGGGTCTCTTGCTCAGAACTAAACAGCAGGTTCACTTAGGAGCCCTTTTACTAAACCACAGTAAAATCTGCACTTGCCATGGCTTGACACAGGATTTTACCATATTGTAGCTGCAAATTTATGCAGCAATTTTGGGAGGGCGTTCCCACTACATTTTGCTGCAAGACATATGCTAATGGTTCTCAGTGCATGGTACCTGCTGAATTAATGGTCCCACATTAATGGTGTATTAGCCGGTTAGTGCATGGTAAGTGCAACACACTATATAACACTTCTACCCCCAAACTCCTACCCTGACAATAAAAAACAAAACAAAACCTACAAGTATATGCAGTTTAATATGTGGTAACAAGCAACACGTCTATGCCCATTACACACTCACTGACAGAAATTGTTTTAAACACAAGTAACACACGGAAACAAGCTAACTACAGTCAGCCCTCCACTTCCGTAGGGGATTAGTTCCAGGAGCACACACACAGATACCAAAATCCACAGATGCTCAAATCTCTTAATTTTCTCCCTCTTCCTCCTCTTCTCCCTCCCCTCCCCCATCACATGGTCTGGCATCTCACAGCTCAATCTATCAGGTTCCCAACACTGGTATACCTTTGCAGGGAACTATCTTTCCCCTTGTTAAAAGGCGTCATGTATGCAGGTAAATTAGGGACATCCCTTTTCTTCAAATTCACTGAGCTTTGGAATAACCTCCCTGCCCTGCTGCGGAACCTAGGCTCATTATTCCGAAAGCATTTGAAAATCTGGCTTTTCTCCAAAACATAAAGCTATTTATTTAAAATGTAAAGCTAACTATCCTCTTCATAACCTCTAATTTCTTATTATGTCCTTCCCTCATTTATTGAATTTACCTGTAAACCGTGACGAGCTCTATCTTTATGGAGATGATGCGGTATACAAACTTAAGGTTTAGTTTAGTTTAGCAGGGGGCAAGGGGAGCACTTCCAGCTGCAGCAGGAGTCTTCAGATTACTTTATTAAAGCACCATTGGGGGGGGGCAAGGGGAGCACTTCCCGCCACCATGGGAGTCTTCAGATAACTTTATTGAAACACCACCCTTTTCAAACCTTGAAGCAATTAGGCCTGAAGTGTGTGTGTGGGGGGGAAGGTGATTAGGGGATGTGCTCCGCTCTTTCACCAGTCCAACTGGGCATGAACCGCCAGTGGAGGGGCAATGGGGCCTGCCCTGGAAGCCTCTTTTCACCTGTCCAATTGGGACTTAAACACCAGTGGGGAAGGCAAGCCTTCTTTGGATATGCCCCCCTCTTTCACCATGATATTTGTCCGATGGAACAGCAGCTTCAGCATGGTAAGCGCTCACCAGCCAATGAAACGGCCACGGTAAAATGGCTATGCTGAATTGGGTGCGCTGAACTGTCCTAGACCCACCTTTGGATCCTGTCTTTGACCCTGCAGCAAAAGCAGCAACCATACTCAAAGGTTTGCACCAGGCCTGACCCTTCTAACACAACATCCTGATAAGGCAGAGCCAGATTCAGGGCCTTACCCATGTCAGAAATGAAACAAGCAAAGGAGGAGGTACTAGAAGAAGACTCATCCTGTGGAGGGGACCCCGATCGAGATATGGGGGCAGCAGAGAAAGAGGGAGAAATTTCCCTTTAGTAGTACGCCGGAGCCTCGGAGTCTCGCGAACAGGAGATCGAGGAGGCTTGAATAAACTGCCTCGGAGGCGTCGAGGAACGACCCCGGGAAAGGTGTATCGGGGAGGACCCCGGAGTCCGAGGCACTAGCTTGCGTAGCCTTGGCGAAGACGGAGTAATCGAAAACTCCCCTAGAGGCCTCAAAGAGGACCCCTGGGAGGCGCCAACCAGCTTCATCAGGGAAAGCGAACCAGCTTCCAATTCCAAGTCAATAACAGTAGTCGAAGTCTTCTTGGTCGGAGACCAGCCCCGAAGGGGCAAAGACCGGAGTTTCTTGGAAGGGGCAAGCCTCGACAAAGTAGAGGACGAAAAACGGGCCCCCTTCCTGGACCCTTGGAAAGTCACAGGCCCCGAATCGGGGGACGAAGAATCGCTCGAGGTGACTCTGCGAGTCTTGCGGGCACGGCCCCGAGACCCGAGAGAAGGAAACTCAGGCTGGTCAGATGGGACTGGGTCGAGACCGAGGTCAGACCGAGGTTGGGACCAGTTGGCTCACAACCGAGGAACGCTGCGTAGTAAGGATGGCCTTAAGCATGTCCTCGAACATAGGAACTGAGACCAAGGGAGGTTGGGTCGGAGGTGCAGCAATGCGCTCCTTTGGTGGCGACCTCGAGGAAGAGTATTCCCTACATGAGGAGGCACGCTTTGTATGAGGTCTCGACGAGGCTGACGCAGCGGCACTCACATGAGACTCCAAGGTAGGCTTCTTTGCCGGCACACCTGAGGAGGAAAGAGACTTACTCGAGGCCGGAGTAGCAGGAGGGGGACTTCGAGGCCAAGGACTTCAAGGCCGAGACACCCAATGACGGTGCCGAGGCCGAGCTCGAGGCCTGTCCCGCTGGATCCATCGGGCCAAAGAGTTGGAGAATCTTGGCCACTCCCAACGAAGCGCCCGCGGTTGCAAAGTCGCACAACATGGACACGACTCAGCGCAGGTCTCCGCACCCAGGCACTCCACACACCATAGATGGGGGTCGGTAATGGAAATCACCCAGTTGCATTTCATACAGTTCTTAAACCCAGTATGAGGCTGAGACATAAGAAAAGCATGGCCAGGCAGCCAGAACAAGACCGGGAGACCCGGGTCAAAGAAAACTAAATGAAAGAAAATAAAATAAAGACAAGAGCACAGCGACAAACTTGAAAAAAACAAACAAACAAATAAGCCGTGGTGCAAGAGGGACAATGAGATTGCGCAAAGCAAGGGAGCGGTGCTTCTGGCTTTGCAGAAAACATAGAACTGAGGCCACGCTGAGGAGATGAATGCCCTAGGTCGGATGGGAGGGGCTCTCGCGCATGCACGGTACACTCGCAAGCTTGAAGATCTTCAAGCAAGTCTGCTTGTGAGAACGTCCGCTAGGGGGCTCCGTAGATGACGTCACCCACATGTAGAGAATATGCTTGTCCTGGGATAATGATATATATGCAATGATAACCTCATACTACTTCACGCATTTTATGTCCTAGGGCTTCTGCCTCTTTTCTTCTAACTCTCCTCCTGCTATTCCCTCTTATGTTCCTAGAGTTGTATTTCCTTTGACTTGTACGTCACCTTGAACCTTTTCAGTTATAGAGCGACTCATAAATACTAGATTAGATTAGAATAACGCTTAGCAAGATGCATACATAAATTCAAACTGATGCCAATTAGCACCAATCGTTAGCACCCAATTCTTGGTGCTAATTGACTCATTACTCAATTAAATTGTTGTGGAAATTGGGCACGTAGAACTTTTGAGCACCATATACAGAATCCAGGGGTAAATGTGTGAACAAATAACTGTGAGAGTACATAATGTATAGGCACTACCTAGTAGCATTTACTCTCATTCTCACCCTCACCACATCTACAGCACTGCAAAATCAGCCCTTGTTTCCTCTATCTCAGGGATCTCAAAGTCCCTCCTTGAGGGCCGCAATCCAGTCAGGTTTTCAGGATTTCCCCAATGAATATGCATTAAAAGCAGTGCATGCACATAGATCTCATGCATGTTCATTGGGGAAATCCTGAAAACACGACTGGATTGCGGCCCTCATGGAGGGACTTTGAGACCCCTGCTCTATCTGGATGGCAACATATTTCTACAGCTTCCAAGACCACCTTCTGAAATCTTGATTATTTAAATGCTTGTGTTCTTTACCTTTTCTCCAAACCCTTGAAATGCTAAAATCTTCCAGAGGGATAGTCTGGAGCAGTAAAAACACAGAGGCTGGTGGTATCTGGAGACTAGCCAATCTAAAGCATGAGCTTCTGAGGACATCTTTGTCAGATGAGGTTATTACATCAGTAATTTATCGAGGGATGAGCTTTAGAGGACAAGAGTGGACTTCAACTGATAAATTGGTTAATCTGTAAATTACCAACAACCTTTGTCATTTTTACAGTTCTTTAATGAACATTGATTGGTTTCCAAAAGAAATTCAATTCTGTGTCGCTATAGTGTCTGCCAGTAATTTCAGCAATAATAATCTGGCCTTAAGTATCACTAGTGACAGATACAAGCAGTAGCAGAATATGTGCACAAAATCAGTAAAGTGCTTGTTAATAATGATCAGGAGGTGCAACATTGGGCAAGAGCGAACAAGAAAGAGACCTGGGGGTACTGATCGACAGGACCCTGAAGCCGTCGGCTCAATGCACAGCGGCGGCAAAGAAAGCAAACAGGATGTTGGGTATGATAAAGAAGGGAATCACGAGTAGATCGGCGGATGTCATTATGCCGCTTTACAGAGCAATGGTCAGACCACACTTGGAGTACTGTATCCAACACTGGTCTCCCTACCCAAGGAAGGATATAACCCTGCTGGAGAGGGTGCAGAGGCGAGCCACAAAGCTAGTAAAGGGTATGGAGAATCTGAGCTACAAAGAACGTCTCGGAAAACTGGGATTGTTCACCCTCGAGAAGAGAAGACTGCGAGGGGATATGATAAGAGACTTTTAAAATACTAAAAGGAATCGACAAAATAGAGCAAGAAACATCATTATTCACATTGTCAAATGTGACACGGACAAGAGGTCATGAACTGAAACTGAGGGGCAACAGGCCCAGGGCAGATGTCAGGAAGTTCTGTTTCACACAGTGAGTGGTGGACGCTTGGAATGCTCTCCCGGAGGAGGTTGTGACGGAGACCACCATTCTGGGATTCAAGGGCAAGTTGGATGCACACCTTCTTGCAAATCACATTGAGGGATATGGGTTAACAAGGTCTTCATCAGGGAACACCTAGCTTGGCCTCCGCGTGTGCGGGTCGCCTGACTAGATGGACCTAAGGTCTGATCCGGTGAAGGCATTTCTTATGTTCTTATGAGTCTATGTGCGCATATGTGAAAATGCAACATACAACATGCCTTACACTTTTGGGTGATACTTAAAGGCCTAGTGCTAAAGGCACAGATAGTGAAAGATCAGCACAGAAATCTAGCTTGACAATGCTCAAAGAAAATAGTATTTGAAATACGCATGCTATGAAATCAAAACCAAAGGGGGAAGGTCATGCCTGGCATAGGCGCACAAGAGCTTCAAAAAGCACAGCTCTTGTGCACATGCCCAGGCAAGACTGGAACTCAAGCACACATTGGCACCGTTCTTCTGTGCCTTTAAATATAAGCGTTTCAAAACTTGTTTTTCACTGGAAAGGCTCATATTTAAACGCAGAAGAACAGTGCCGATGTGTGCTTGCAATTTCTGTTTTGCTTGGACTCGCACACATTTGTTTCTCACTATCAGCATTTACGGTATAGGCTGCATGGGCGTTCTTCCGCTCCTAATTAAAAATTAAAAAGGCAGATTAATCAAGAAATTCTGAAAAAATCCTTTCCTGAAAACTTTCAACGCTACTCCTGAGCTGATGGTAAGTTTCCAGCGTTTGTTTCTGCGTTATCCTCTGAGCACTGGGAGTGAATACCAAATGACCTCACTAACATCTGTTTGAATACATTTAAATAAAATGTGCAACCATCTTGGCCCGCACATTGTTTCCATAGAAACATAGAAGATGACGGCAGAAAAGGGCCATAGCCCATCAAGTCTGCCCACTCCATTAACCCTCCCCTAACAACTCCTAAGGGGTCGCTCACAGGTGGTATCACCTCTATACTGCCCTCGTAAAGATCCGACATGGGCATCCCATTTATTCTTAAAATCTTGTATGCTGCTGGCCGCGATCACCTGCTCTGGGAGTTTGTTCTAATGGTCTACCACTCTTTCTGTGAAGAAGTACTTCCTGGTATCCCCATGAAATTTCCCGCCCCTGATTCTCAGCGGATGTCCCCACACTACAGCCCTCTAAACATTCTGCACACATTAATGTGCACGCTAGTCAGGGGCTAATCACCAGGAAGGATGGATATAAAACCAAATAAATAAATAAAGCTGGTGTTAGACTCCTAGGGGCCAATGCTCAAAACCTATCATTCAGGTCAGGTTCAACCCACTGGAGGAAGTCAAAGAATAGTGCCCACAGAGAAAAGCTTCATGCACTGATTAATACCAAATCACATTGGAAAGTCTGATTTTCCTTATGTGATGGCCTTGAAGGATGGCATCAGGCTTCAACCACATCCTCCAGGCTTCTATATCTGTTAACAATTCTTAAGTTTTGTATAGCAAGTTTCACAAGGGTAGCGATTGCTTTTTCAAGCATCAAAACCTAGCAGATGATGTGAAAGCAGCCCTATTACACGAATAATGACCTGGAGAAAGTATCACACTAATTCAGGCAATGAGGGAAAAATTAAAGTTGAGTAACAGGTATTAATTACTTGTATTTTGTTTGACCAATGTAATATGTACTAAATATATTAAATAACTACATATGCCACAATATTGTGAATTTTATAATATTCATGAAAATATTCTTTTAAATAGTGCTCAGACCTACAACCTTCAGTGTTTGAGTGTATAAAACAAAACACAGGCTGCCAGACCATCATAGCACCATTTATGTCTTATACCAATTCAAATGCTCTTGCCTGGCTTTTAAGATTATTCACAGCATCTTTCCTTCCCTATTCCCACTTTCCTTCAACTCCTCGTGCCCTGACTCCACCAGGACCGCCCATAAATTAAAACTATCCTTCCCCTCCCTACATGGTATTCTCCACGCAGGTAAACTGGGAAAATCACTTCTGTTCAAAATCACAGGTCTCTGGAATGACCTTACTATCCCGCTGCGGAACCTGAGCTCCCTCCATTTATTCTACAAGCAACTAAAAACCTGGCTCTTCTCTAACATGTAATTTCTTTTTTCCCTTACTTTTCCACTCAACTTATAAACTTATGTAAACCTTTTCCTACCCTTTCTCATTTTTAAGTTCTTGTAAACCGTGCCGAGCTCTACTTCCGTGGAGATGATGCGGTATATAAACTTAAGGTTTAGTTTAGTTTAATACCACCATATGTTATAATAAAGCAATCTTGTTCCCTAGTAGTAGAAAAATTAAATATATTAAACCAGAAGAGAGAACAAATGGATTTTGAGACCTCTTCAAATATCAATTGCCAGTAACAAAATTATGAGGCATTTCTAATGCAAGTCACCAAATTTGATTCTCCAAACTGACACTCAGTTCCCAATGGCAATCTTAAGATAGCAAAATGAGAAACCAAACCAACCATGACAGATTAATAGTCAGATCCCCCCTTGCCAGCTACACATATAGATCTTATCTCAAATCCCACTTACTAAACAGAGATGTGAAAGCTCTTCAGTGAAGACACTGCTTTACGGGACCACCCTAAATTTTCAACAAGGCAACACATTGGCCTGTAGCCTGCTACTGGAAATCTGTACCAGTGTGCAATAGTTTGTTCCATTTGTACTCGTGATATCTGCCCTGCCTCAGAAATCAAGTTACAAATATCACAGAGCTCCAAAGCAAGTCCATCCTTTCCTATAACAACATTGTTTTTTTTGTGACAGAAAGAATGACCACAGTTTGAAAATACTAAAATCCTCATTCCTTTTGAGGCAAATGCATTCATTAGTTCAATATAAACCTTTTTATTGTGGAAGGTGGGTTTTGTGAACTGCTATGGACTCATCCTTTCAGAATGATTTTGGTTACAAGGCAGCCAGGCCTTCAGTACCTTCTGAAACAGATGCATTTCAAAGGATTATGAAGTGATAAAGGATTATGAAGAGTTAAGCTAAAATTAAAATGTAAATATTTGTAACATAAGCAGTTACTTCCTCTTCTGGGATTGCCACCAAAGGAAGTGGGTTTATAAATTCGCTAAGCCTTGTGTTTTGAAGAGTTGCACATTATGCTGGTGTAAATGTGGGCAAAGGTACATTTTTTTCATATTTGGTGGGAGTGTCCTGTCCTTTCTCCCTTTTGGGAGGCATTGATTCTTGATTTGCGGAAACGTACCTCGCAACTCTACCCTATTGTAGCTGAGGGTTGTCTACTTCATTTTCCCATGGAAGGGATCCCCCCCCCAAAAAAAATCCATAAACTCTCAACAGATCTTTTTACTGCAGCAAGAACTTTTATAGCAAAAAATTGGAAGTCAACTTCTGTTCCATCTTTAGAAATGGTTTTATATATTCAACAAAGTTACAGGGAAATACTTTTAAAATCAATAGAAGGAAATATTTTTTCACTCAGAGAATAGTTAAGCTCTGGAACGGCCAGAGGCTTAACGTAGCTGGTTTTAAGAAAGGTTTGGAGAAGTTCCTGCTACTGAGACAGACATGGGGGAAGTCACTGCTTGCCCTGGATCAGTAGCATGGATTTCTGCTACTTTGGGGGGGGGGTTCCCAGGTACTAGTGGTCTGGATTGGCCACCATGAAGACCGGGCTCCTGGGATAGATGGACCATTGGTCTGATCCAGTAAGGCTATTCTTATGTTACTACTGTTTGATGTCATGCTTTAACAGTTTGAAAATATGGACAACTTGCTTTATTTCATCCATCCATTTTGGTAGTAGTTCACAGGGGTATACATCAAGCTCTTCGTTCCTGGAACTATTCAAATACAGAGTAAAAGCCCATATCTTTGAGAATGCATTTAACTCATAACCCTCTCACCCTCCCTAAGCTCCTACTTGTCCTGTTGTCTGTTAACTTAGATTGCAAGCTCTACTGAGCAGTGACCGTCTCTTTAAATATGCTGTTGTACTGCGCTGCGTATGCCTATCAGCGCCACAGATGGCTAAGGATGGCTAAGGGACTTACCCCAAGTCATAAAGAGAATCAGCAGGATTTGAACCCAGTTATTCTAATCAATAAAGATACTTGTTTCCCAAAGGCAAAAATGAAGAAGGCAGAATCCCTTTTCTGTCTAGGACAGGGGTGTCAACGTCCCTCCTCGAGGGCCGCAATCCAGTCGGTTTTTCAGGATTTCCCCAATGAATATGCATGAGATCTATTTGCATGCACTGCTTTCATTATATGCTAATAGATCTCATGCATATTCATTGGGGAAATCCTGAAACCCCGACTGGATTGCGGCCCTCGAGGAGGGACTTTGACACTCCTAGTCTAGCACAATTATGTGTTATATTCCACAAGGCTTTAAGAATGGCTTTAGTTACTGAAGCTACTATAAGGAGTATTATTTGTTATGATAATAGGTGATCTCTACTTCAAAACCAAATCCTGAGCAAACACACTATTTCCCATCTTCAGGCTGATTATTAAGTCTGAGGGTCCTAGTTAAAAGTATATAGAAGCATATTGTGGTTAGATTTATCTCGATTAGTATAGTTTTTTTTCTAAAATACAGCATTTTAACAACACCGACATGTATTTCTACTTATTCATTTTTAGAAATTAGTAACAAACAGAATGACAAGGACAGCAGTGAAATGAAGAAAACAATCAGGACTTTAGGTAAAAAAGCATCATTCACTGTTAGGATTAGAAGTCATAAGAAAATCCACTCAAGGGTGCTGAAATGCCTTCAAGGGTTTGAGTCAACCAGCCTTGGAAGCACTTCATGGAAAATGACAACAGATAAAGACCAGGATAATCATCCAGTCTTCCTATGTATTAATTTTATTCTACTTGATATTCTGTATTCACCAGAAAGGCTCAAAGCAGATTCAATTAAAAAAATATAGGAAGTCCTTTTACCAAGGTGCTAATGCGGGTTGCACTCAGGTATACAAGGTACTAATGCGGGTTGCACTCAGGTATACAAGGTACTAATGCGGGTTGCACTCAGGTATACAAGGTACTAATGCGGGTTGCACTCAGGTATACAAGGTACTAATGCGGGTTGCACTCAGGTATACAATAGTAACTTTGAAATATGTGCACGCTAACTGCATGCTAAAACTATTCTTTTGGAGGGGCACGTCAGGGGCAGCTGGACATGCACTAACCAGTTAGCACATATACATTATTGCTCACTAAGGACTCCTTTTACTAAGCTGCGATAGCGTTTTAGCGCACGCTAAACCCGCGCTACGCGGCTAGAACCAATGTCAGCTCAATGCTGGCGTTAGCGTCTAGCACACAGGGCATTTTAGTAAAAGGAGCCTAAATGGTTCGTGTAGGATACTGAGTGAGCACTAACCTACAAAATGGGTGATGGTAAATGCTCCTTAAGTAATTTTAAAAAAATGACCCCATGCTAATGGCAACATTAATGCATGGCTTATTATTAATACAAAAAAATTGAAGATAAGCCATACTACAGTCACACTAAAAATAGCCTTACCTCATGGGAAAAACCTGTGGAAGGGTGCACAGATTTTTACTGTACCTTTGTAAAAGGACCCCAAAACTACAAACACACAGAAAGAAAAAAGCAATCCATAATTTCATAGCCCCAAACATTGTGGGTCTGAAATTCGGTACAAATTACTATTTATTTTTTCTTCCTGAATGAAAAAACAGGTCTTTGGAAGATGCACTTTTAAAGAAAGGTAGTTCCACAACATAGGTACAGCATAACATGAATATTGCCTAATTTTGCTGAACTCAATGGAAAGCTAATCAACAAAGCCTGTTGGGAGGACCCCAGATTACTGCGAGGTTAATTACGTACATGTCTGACCAAATAAACAAGGGAGTCTGCATAAAGTCTTTATAAACTACAGATAAAATTTCAAATTTTACTCTCTTTGGTCTGCTGTACACTAGTCTAAAAACCTTTTCCCACCTTCACAACGTCTGCAAATCTTCATGGCATAAATCTCCTTCAGCTACTTTATTGAATCTTAAAGCTCTGACTTATCTATGTTTCTTTTCACACTGGTACTGTCAGTTTTATATAACAGTAATGCAAAATGTCACCAGCTTTACAAGTCATACACTTGCCAGATATCTGAGAATTAAGTGTGTTTCATTGAGAAAATAAAAAAAGCTAGTCTCACTTTCATAAGAGGCATAGTTTTGATTATCTGTCTGAGCGTATCAAAACTTTACAATCATTTAAACTCACATTACATTAAATTAGAGCTCTTTACACAGTAAAAAAAAAATAAATAAATAAAGAGCATGACTTACTTTATCGTGTGTTCTTGTATGATGGTTTTTCATACTAAACTTCTCCTTCATTTCCTCAAGAAGACACTTCAATTTCTTCTCTTCGGGCATTTCTAGATACTTGGGGCTCAAATGAAGGTAGCAATGCCATTTAGAAGATTCAAAACCCCAGTGGCAGGTCCTTTTGTCAGGTGATCTGTGTGAGTGCATTACAAATGTCTGAGGTGAAAACATTCCATAGCACTCCAAACACTGGATGCACGGTGCATCAGGTTGGGTGTAGAACTGTGGTGCAAACAAGCCCTGGCACTTGCCCAAACATTCATGCTCTACGTCAAAAGCGCTACCCGTTTCCCTCAGTTGAGCCAATGAGTTTTTAGCAGGAAGCAAGCTGCCATTTTGAGGGTAAGTATGCGGACGTAATAAAGCATTGCATAGTCTCTGAGCATCTGTCAATGTGATTAATCCACAGGATGGGGCATTGAATGGAAGGATTCCCAAGACTTTAAGGATGTGAAGCTGATCCAAAGTACACCTTGAACAGTAAATATACAGCTCATCACACACTATATTAATCTGCTGAAGGGAAAAGTCCCGAAGCACAGAATTTAAGACTTGAGGAAGACACAGCCTATTTTCCCCTCCAACCATAAAACACGAAATAGATTCCCCTTCCAGTAGAGTCTGAGTGAGCTCCGTAGAACTGTCTGAGGGAATAAGTAATGGAGCTGAAAGAATCTGAGGTGATGGAAGAGGTAAAAACACAGTAGGTGACGTGCTGTCTTGGGAGCAACGAGCTGAAAATGCCGCTGGCCCTCCTAATGAGCTCTGACTACTTAGATGAAACTGTGCCAATGTGTGCTTCAACTCAGGATTTAAATTGGAAGGTTCCACTACCAAAACATTATTAGGCTTAGCACTTTGCCCATCCATCAGCACTGAAGTCTCTTCACAATCCTCTAAGACTTCCTTCTTAATTGTTACCAGTTTATTCATCCCCAGTTGTACCTTTCCATTCATGTCCATTTCCGTCAAGACTTTTTTTAGGGGGGGACTACCATCGTCATCCACTCTCAGCTTTTTCTTTGTACCCTGCCCCAAAGGTACCTTTGCTGGTAAGCTATCCATGGCTAGACTACAACACTTTATACAGTAGTAACTGTCCAATTATGTATTCTGTAAACAGAAATGTAATGCTTACTTTTTAAATGTCTGTTAATATAATCTCTCCTGTTTTCACTGGTTATAGTGTCCTTGTATAGGCTCTTATTTCTTAATCAAATATTTTTTCCTGTGTCTGTTCTTGATTTTGATTGCTAACACAACTTATACAAATATAAAAGTAACTAAATATGTATCACAGCTAAAGAAGTGCTGGTTTAGTATATTTATTTGCTCTTTCCGCAGTCTGAAAAATCAAGCTGGCGCTGTGTAATTCAGGGCACTGTCTTCAGTTCCAAAAACCAGACAAATTCTGAAATCTGGGTGTACATTTGCATGTAAACACATATCTAAAAGTGCTGGTGTAATACGTCATAGTAATTCCCTGTACAATACTAGAAAAGAAATATCACCATCAGGGGAAAAAAATAACTTTAACAAACAGTGGAAAATAATCTGATCTGACATGTCTGAGATCTTCTCTCTTACAATCCAACCTATGCAGACATCTGTCCATCCATATCATCCATTCTTCGATGTGGCGGGTGCAACTCCATTCAGCCATCAATTAAACCTGGGGGGAAAAAAACACAGAGTGTTATTCAGTATGTTGCAAAAAGCAAGAATATCTCAACTGAGTAGATTTGTCGACGACTTAACTGCTATTAGGGTTTTGCATGCTTTATTTAAGCCTGGATTTACAATAACGGTTCTGCACCCCATTCTCTCTGCAAAGATTCTCGCCTGGCTCCTGGCAGATGTTAAGCTCTTCTGAAGGGTTTTCACACTACTGCTGGGAGGAAAGAGCCAGAATATTAGGCTCTGGCACTCGTTTCCCTCCCTGTTGCTAAGGGTGGAAAGATCCTGATGCCAAGTGCTCTCTGGTGCCAGTTCTCCTCCTCTCCATGGCATGAGAGTCGCTCTCGCCAGCCTGCCCTCCCCTCCCCCCCCTCGCAGAAGGGGGCTCCCCCGTGGGGCAGTATCACATGGGATATCCTCCTCCCTCCCCCCCCCCCCTACTAGCAAGGACCTCGCGGCAGCCCCACGAAAGAAAAATAACGAAGGCGGCGACCCATCCCCCCACGCCCCGCACCCACGGGCGGGCTGAACCTGCGTTTCCTCGCGGGCTGCTGCTCCGGCCGCCGCCAGGCCAGGGACGCGGGCTCCGAGCTTCAGCCGACACATCCTCGTCGCCGTCTCGCCTCTGTCCTTCTCTCTCGCTTTCCCTTCAGCCCCGGCCGATTTCCGCCCGTCCTCCTCAGACCCGCAGCGCTCCCGCGACAGACACCACAACGCAGACGTCTCTGACGTCAGTGGACCGCACGAATCCGGCACGTCACTGCAGCTACACAGAGAGCGATGACGCTGCACGCGGCGAGCGAGAGCCGCGCGCCTGTCTGGGTCGCGGATGAGTCAGCGCCGAGCGAAGCGTCGGCTGTCTGGGGGTGGGGGTGGGGGTGGGGGTGGGGGTGGGGACGCCGCCTCCTCTTCCCTCGCGCCCTTTCGCCGGCTGGCCGCAAAGAGACGGGGGGAGGGGCGCGATGAACGAAGAGAAGGTTTGTGATGGGAGGGGCCGCCGCCGGGGAGTCTCGAAGACTTGGCTGACCCGACACGACACAGTGTCACCCATGGGGTGGGACTTTGCTAGGAAGTCAGGTTGCAGCGGGACAACTGCTACGTGCAACAGGGTCCTTGACCTCAATTCATTCCCGCGATCGGCCACGGAGGAGCTTCGCCATAAGACTAGCCTTACTGGGTCAGACTAGAGGTCTGCACGGGAACGGGGATCGCGGGGATCCCGCGGGTCCCGCGGGGATCCCGCGGGTTCCCCCCCTGGCCCACGGGACTCCCACGGGGACGCCCCCTGGCCCACGGGACTCCCACGGGGATGCCCCCCTGACCCACGGGACTCCCACGGGGACGCCCCCTTGCCCACGGGACTCCCACGGGGATGAAAACAACCTACCTAAATTCTGGCGATGCAAGTCTGGCGTCGCGTCGGGAAATAGCCATGTTGAGCAGTGAGCTCAGCACGTACACAGATGAAAGCCTTGCTTGCTGATTGGTCCGGCGGCCCCGCCCCACCGTGCCGCCGGACCAATCAGCAAGCAAGGCTTTCCATCTGTGTACGTGCTGAGCTCACTGCTCAGCATGGCTATTTCCCGACGCGGGCATTAGGCTGTTTTTTGTCATTTCGGGTGGGGGATGGTAGCGGCAGCAGCAGCCTGAAAAAGAAATCATCCTGGCCGGGTTCGGTGTCATGCTCCGGAGCTTCTACAGCCTTCCTATCTCCCTCTCCCTTCTACCTGCGGCTCTCTTCGGCAACTTAGCAGCAACGATCGACACAAGCTTCTGGCGTCGGGGCCTACCCTCTGCGAGTCCCGCTTGTTTCAACTTCCTTTTTCCACAAAGGTGGGACTCGTAGAGGGAAGGCCTCGATGTCGGCAGCTTGTCTTGATCACCGCTGCTGACGAGTTGCTTAAGAGAGCCGCGGAGCAGGGGGGTGTTGCCAGGTGCAGGTAGAAGGGAGAGGGCCAGATGCAGGACTCGTGGGTGAGGGAGGAGAAGAGAGAGGGGAGAGAAACAAAAGGAAATATTTCATACTGGGCTGGGCCGGAGTGGAGAGAGGGTGGAAAGATTCTGGCTACAGGGTGCATTAACAAAGGAAAAAGGGGGAAAGCTGAAAATGGAGATAGTGACACAAAGAAGAGAAAGGGTAAGCAGGACCTTCTGAATAAGGATAGAGATACAGAGGGGACATGAAGAGGAGGTGAAATAGAGACATAGAAGTAATGCTGAAAAAGTGTGTGTGGGGGGGGGGAAGATAAAGACATTGAAAGGGCAAATGGTGAATATGGGGTAAAGACAAGGACAGAGACAAATGAAGATTCTGAAAAAGTGGTGAGATAGGGATATAGGTGAGATGGACACAAAGAAGGGTGATGCTGGAAAATAGGTGGAATGGTAATTCTGACAGACACAGAAGGGAAATGCTGGATCAAGGAGAGATGGGGCTCAGGCTGGATGGAATGAGGAGAAATGCCTTGTTGGCCCGGAACTTCCTCTCCTACGTCAGAATTGACGGCAGGGAGCGGAATGCTGGTCAGCGCGACGCTTCTGCAGGGAAAGCTTGGGACAGCGGTGGCTTGGGGACTATTCCCCGATGGCGGTGGCAGCAAACCGAGTGGCTTGGGGGAGGGCACGGAGAAAGAAAGAAAGGGGGCAGACAGAGAGACAGAAAGAAGGGGGAACAGGGAGACAGAAAGAAAAAGTTGGGGGAGAGAATGAGGTCTGGAGGAGAGGAAACATACAGGAGGCTGAAAGAAAGGAAGAAAGATTGGATGCACAGTCAGAAGAAGAAAGTGCAACCAGAGACTCATGAAATCACCAAACAGCAAAGGTAGGAAAAATGATTTTATTTTCAATTTAGTGATCAAAATGTGTCTGTTTTGAGAATTTATATCTGCTATCTATATTTTGCACTATGGCTCCCTTTTACTAAACCGCAATATTGTTTTTTAGCGCAGGGAGCCTATGAGCATTGAGAGCAGCGCGAGGCATTCAGCGTAACTCCCTGTGCTAAAACCTACTATTGTGGTTTAGTAAAAAGGGAGGGGGTGTATTTGTCTATTTTTGTATTTTGTTACCGAGGTGACATTGCATAGAGTCATCTGCCTTGGGAAATGTATATGGCAGATATCTTTGTTTTGTGTTCAAAAGAAAAGGAAATGCATTTCTGGTTTTATTTCTACAGTGTTGAAGTACTTGTTGGCCCTTGCTGTGACTGGTGGGGATCCCCAAGCACCGCCAGCAGAGGACCTCCTCTAGAGATGGTCAGAACTCCCCTCCACCAAGCGCAGCAGTCGCTGGCAGCATCCATGAGCCACTGAGGTGCCAGCATCTGTGACTCAGGGACGCTACTGCTGCCTGCCAAGCTTGGCAAAAGGGACCCCAGGCCAACTGCAAAGGAAGTCCTCAGCTGACAGTTTGTGGGTTCTCATCAGCTGAGTATTTATATTTTATATTTACATTAGAGGTTCTGGTAGAAACCCATTTACAAAGTATGTATTCTTCCCAATTAATATTTCCAAATTAATAGTCTCTTTGCTTATTTGTAAATGGGTCTCTACCAGAGCCTTTAATTCAGTAGCATAATTAAATAAAATAACTATTTCTGAAGTTTATAGGGAAGGATGGTGACGGAGGGGATTCCTCGCGGGGACGGGTGGGGACGGAGGGGATTCCTCGCGGGGACGGGTGGGGACGGAGGGGATTCCTCGCGGGGACGGGTGGGGACGGAGGGATTCCTCACGGGGACGGGTGGGGACGGAGGGATTCCTCACGGGGACGGGTGGGGATGGGTGGGATTTTGGCGGGGACGGGTGGGGACGGGTGGGATTTCTGTCCCCGCGCAACTCTCTAGGTCAGACCAATGGTCCAGTAGCCCGTTCTCAATCCAGGTCTCTAGTACCTGGCCAATCTTAAAGAGGAGCAACATTCTAGAACCCCCCAAAGAGGAGCAATATTCCATGCGGAAACCTCAAAGAGGAGCAACATTCCAGAATCTCAAAGAAGGGCAATATTCTAGACCCCCAAACAGTAGCATGTCAGATCAGATTCCAGAATATCAAAGAGTACCAACATTCTAGAACCCCCAAAGAGGAGCAACATTCCAGAATCTCAAAGAAGAGCAACATTCTAGAACCCCAAACAATAGCAACATTCTATGCTACCGATCCAGGGCAAGCAGTGGCTTCCCCCTGTTTTTCTCAATAACAGACTGTGGACTTTTCCTCCAGGAACTTGTCCAAAACCTTTCTTAAAATCAGCCACGCTTCTGGACCGGATATGTTTCCTGCAAGTTGCAAAAAAAAAAAAAAAACCCCAAAACAAAACAGTGAATGATAAAACCGGAGACGCTTGCATTTCCTTGCAATGTCCCTCATATTTGCGATTCAGGGCTTAGTAAAAACAAACTCAGTGAGGGTGCAGAGTACCCCCAAAATTGAGCGGACTCCTTAGGGTTAACTAACACCCCCAATCGGTATTTAAATATTGGCGCCTTTGATTCAGGGTTAATTCGCCCCCCCCCCCCAGGAAGTGATATTACATTTTCGTTGGCGTTTCTTGCGGGTGGGTTAGGCGCGGTGCGTTTTTGATCTGCCACAATTACGAACTGCCCCGTGTAGAGCACCACTTCGTGCTGTGGATTCATTTTGTCCTCCCCCCCTTTCTCATCTCCTGCCTCCCCCTCACTAGTTCCGGCCTGAGTTTTGCACCTACTCTTGTCTCTTGTTCTCACGCTCACTTCGGCGCCCTGCCAGTCATTCCAGAGCACTCGCAGCTGCAGACACAACACCACCGTCAGACGCTGTCACTCCCACACCTTGCCACACTTGTTCTTCCACCTTGCTCCTAGATGCGAGAGTTGTGCCATTAGAACTTGGGACTTGTAGGATGTTCTGGCTTTTCATTAATTTTTTTTCTTCGATCCACACACAGCTTCTGACTGAAATAGTTCTCACTTATGCACATGCCACTCTGTGGACACTGCTTATCCATTAGGGCCTCAAGGGGGCAGAAGAAACACTTCCTATCAATTTAAAATACAGTATGCAAGTTGGTTTTTTTTATATTTTGGGAGTTCAAAATAAAAACTGGCATGTATGAAAACAATTAAGTCAGATAGTCGTTGCCAGCACCGAAGAACGCATGCCATGTATGGCCTCCCATAGTGACCCCAATGTCATGATGTCCGGGCTCACTACACCCCAAATTCCAGAATCAGAAACAGCCTGAATCTTAGTCTCTACAAGGTATTCATAGTTTTCGCCCTCAGGATTCTGCTTGCAGCCTTATCTTCCTCAAGGGGGAGAATGGGGCAGTAGTTAAAGCTACAGCCTCATCCCCCTGAGCTGTGGGTTCAAACTCACCCCGTTCCCTGTGATCCAGATTGTGAACCCTCTGGGACAGACAAGGAAAAATGATTGAGTACCTGAATAATTTCATGTAAAGTAAACCATTCTGCGCTCCCGTGGGAGAATGGTAGACAAATGGATGAGAACAGATGCATTGGTAGCATGAGCCCTTAAGCTAAACGTCAGTTTTACACCCCTTCCTGTCAAATAACTTTCAGGCCCCAACCCTGCAGCCAGGGCCGGATTTAGGTGAAAAGAGGCCCTAGGCTATTCCACTTATGAGGCCCTTTCACCTCCCATTTTTAAGTTTGCAAATTACATGAGAGATAATAAAATACATCATTACTGTGATATATATCAATATGTTAAATGAAACATGTTGTTATTGGTACTAACCTTTATAAAAAATGTGACACGGATAAGAAATTAAAAAAAGTCGAGAACACTTATTTGGACATTTATTCTCAGCACCATATATAGTACTTGTAACAATAACTAATCAAACATAACACACAACATTGCCCCTTCCTATGTCCATAGTGCCCCTAGTGCGTCCTTCCTCACCTCACCCCCCCCCCCGATGCCCGCCTGCCTCCCATCCCCCTTCCATTGAACACCCCCATGCCATCCTGCCTGCCTGCCATTAACACACACCCCCCGCCCCCTTCCGATTCCAGCCTGCCTGCCTCCCATCCCCCTTCCACTGAAACCCCCCCACCCCCGATGCCAGTCTGGGCCGCCCTGTCCTGACAGATCCACATTTTGCCTCTCTCCCCGCGGGGCTGGGCTTTGCCCAGCTGTTTCCAGACTGACGTCTTTCCCTCCCCAATCCTCCTCCCAGGGCGAGAAAAAGAAAGGGAGACGCCGAGTCAGCGCCCCGTTGCGGCCGGAGCCGGTTTCGATCCCAAAGCGTAGAATTTCTCATTTTCGGTTCAGTGTTTTAGTATTCACTGTTTTTAGAATAGTGTAATTTTAATTTTGCTAACAATTTGAATGTAGGCCCTTCTTGATCTTGAGGCCCTAGGCTGAAGTCGAGTTAGCCTATAGGAAAATCCGGCCCTGCCTGCAGCTCACCCAAGACTCTGATAAGTAAAACTCAATAATCATGCTTATCACAGCATATATCCTATAAAAAAAAAAAAGCAGGCATGAGCTGATAGAGCCTAAGAATCACACTGACTCAAATAAGTATTATTTTGATTTGGCTGCAACTGCTCTTTGCTGTGGTCCAAAGAAACTGTTTTCCTAGGCAACCATCTAGAATACAATTCAGTGGCAGACCTGTAAGGAGCAGACTGCAATGCTCCATGGAGGAGTTTTTCTCCTATACCTACCATTGTAATGGCCCAGCTTTCTTCTGCATGTGGATCATATCTCATCTTCACACCTAAGAATCTCAAAATTCCTCATCACTTTGTACTAAGGTTAGTCACACTGTCTTAAATCTCATACCTTTCAAACCCTTATAGATGGGTAGTAGTATACTGTAGTCCATGCAATACATAAAAGATTCATTTCCTTATAAACTCAAAAACATGCAGACTTTAAAATGTTTCAGTATCTATGCACGGACCAACATATCTAATACAATTCTGTTTATATAGCTGTTAATATTTAGTGGCTACATCCCAAGAACACAGTCATTTAGGGAATCGGATAAGATCAATATTTTCAACATGAAAGTAAATGCTGCCAAAAGGTTGATGAGAAAATGGAAGAGACTGTTAATGACAGCTGACAGTGAATATCAGTAGTGTCCCTAGATAATAATTTCCTGCTGCAGTATAAATGGAAATAAAATGTTGAGTTGAAGCAAGCAGGCAGTCACGAAAGCAGCAGACCATTAACCTCCATTGTCTCTATTAGATGCTCATCAGAAATGGCAGCTTGTAATTTATTCATTAAATTTCAATCTAGATGTTTTTAATTGCATGTTTTTGGCTAGCTGTGTGCCTTGCAATAGCATATACACAGTGGGCTGCTGTCCCACTCTGCCAATTCCTGTTGCCTGTCCCACATCTACTATAGGGGGGGGGGGGAAGACAGAGAAAGCAAAGTTGCTCACCTGTAACAGGTGTTCTCAGTAGACAGCAGGGGAATGCAGCCACACTTGTAGGTGAAGTCCGCTGACGAAGCCTATGTGCTCTCCCCTAGCTAAGTAAGCTTTACACTTACTGGGCATGTGCGGGAATCAGTACTCCCACCACCCCTCCCCTTGGAATGCCAGTTTTGTGCCTAGCAATAAGAAAGGATTGAAAAAGAGGGGATGGCGGGCAAGTGTGGCTGCATTCCCCTGCTGTCTACAGAGAACACCTATTACAGGTGAGCAACTTTGCTTTCTCTGGAGACAAGCAGGGGATATGCAGGCACACTTGTAGGCGAGTCCCAAGCTTGACTAAGTATCTCGGTAGAGGAGAACCCTTTACATTGCAAAAAGGTTTCTTAAAACTGATTGACCAAATCAAACATCCTGTGAAAAACTCTGGTCCAAACAATAGTGCTTGGTAAACGTGTGTGCAGAGGACCACGTTGCTGCTTTGAAAATATCTTGAATAGGAATGGATCTTAAACTTGCTAGGGAAGTAGCTGTAGCCCTAAGTTTATGAGCTTCAATTTTTCCATGTGCTTGAGTATCTGCCTTTGCATAGCAAAAATTGATGCACTGTGTTATCACAAAGAGAGTTCTTTTTGATACTGGCTTTCCTTGGGTATCTGGATTATAAGAAATGAAAAGCTGATTAGATTGTCACAAGGAAGCCATTGCTCTGATATAAAAAAAGCAATGCTCGTCTACAGTCTAATGTATGGAGATGTTGCCCTGCTGAAGAAGAATGCAGAGGAGGGAAAAACGTTGGTACGGTTATAGTTTGGTTGAGATAAAAATCTGTTGCAACCTTCGGAAGAAATTTTGGATGAGTTCCGAGTTGTACTTTAGTAGGGAAAAATTTAAGATACGGATAATATGTTACTAATGCTTGTAGTTCACTGATTCTTCTGGCGGAAGTTACAGCTGTGAGAAAAACCGTTTTCCAAGTAAGAAAAGAAAGTGAAGCAGATCCCAGGGGTTCAAATGGGTCTTGCATTAAGACATCCAACACCAGATTAATATCCCATGCTGGAGGTGGATCACGGATGGGAGGTTTAAGATTGTGAAGACCTCGGAGAAATCTGGAGATGAGGGGATGATGAGATTGCTGCCAAATGGTATCGAACTGAGTTAGATTTAAGACCAGGCTCTGACAAATGCGTTCCGTCGGACAGTTGAGAGGATTGTGATGGTGATTTTGAGACCAAATGGAAAACTGTTTCCATTTAGAATGATTTCCTGGTAGAAGGATGTCTTGCTGCTAGAAGAACAGTTTTTACTTGCTGTGTAAGTGGGAAATTGTCTAGGACTGAGGTTTCAATTTCCAAGCTGTCAAGCTGAGACTGCGAAGGTTGGGCTGAAGTAATTGGCCCTGCTACTGCGATAGCAGAGACGGGGAGGGGGGGGGGGCAACCAGAAGGTGTGGATACCAACTTTGACGGGGTCAGTGAGGTGCAATGAGAATAATGTGAGCCCTGTCCATAGTGACTTTCTGAAGCACCTTGGATATTATAGGAAAAGCATACAGAAGGTTGAGGCCCCAATGTTTGGAGAAAGTATCCCTTGCTATTGCTTGAGAAGTTGGGCAGAGAGAGCAAAAGGCTGTGCAGATGGCATTGTCTTGCGAAGCAAAGAGATCTACTGTTGGAGTTCCCCAAAGAAGGAATATCTGATGTGGAATGGCAGGGTCGAGGGTCCACTCGTGTGGGTCGAGTTTCTTGCTGAGGGAATCTGCAAGGATGTTGTGTTCTCCCCAGAATGTAGACCGCTTGCAGATGGACCCCATAGTGAGAGCATAAGTCCATAGACGAAAAGCTTCTCTGCAGAGAGAGATCCTGAACCTCCCTGCTTGTTCACACAGAACATTACATAGTATCTAAGCCTAATTCAGCTCGTTGAACGCCAAGTCTGGGAAAGAAGATTAGAAGAACTAAAGACTTGACAAGTGAAAATCAGAGACTTATTTTTAAAAGACATTTTATTTATGAACCATTTTTATGAAAAAAGATTCACCCAAAGGCACTGACCCCCCAATTCTATAAATCCGCCTACAATTGGGCGCCTAAAGCGGTCTACCTAGCCAATCTAGGCACCTAGCTTAATCGGTGCCAATAATTGGCATTTAATACTTAATTGGTGTTAATTAGACTTAATAGGCACCCAACTCGAAAAGCGTGATTCTACAAAGAGTAGGTGCCTAGTCCAAAGTGGGGGTGGTTCGGAGCAGATCATGGACATGTTTTCAAGTTAGGCGCTGTCGTGTGCTTGACTTAGGTGCAGGCATTTAAGTCAAGAAAACCCTGGCATAAAGATGGTGTGCCTAAAAGTCAGGATGCCTAGCGACACCTATGGCAGTGCTAAGTGTGAGTCTATACAGTGTGTCTTAACTTATGCCGCACTGATAGTTGCTGATTTGTTTTTTAGGTGACATTTGGGCCTAAATGTATACACAAAACTGTTCTTTTCCAGTAGAATTTTGTGTACAGCGTATAAAAATTACTAGCATGTGAAGTTTGCCAGTTATTCTTTTAGAGGTGACCAACAAGATTCAATGCCATATTAACCAGTAGGCAATGTAAGCGCATGATGAGGGGCCTCTGTCTCCACAGACGGATACAATTTGAGCCATGCATTACTTATCCGTTACCCGTTTGGCTTCTCCTTATGGAAACTCTGGCTCCTGCATTTCTTTATTTGTATACACCCTGCCTACATGGCTCTTGGGCTTTGATGAAACGCTCCAATGTCTCAGTCACTGCAAAGACTTCTATTTTTCAGTTTTCATAAGGATAACCATATTAGTCTGTAGCAATGAAAACGGTTCATAGACAACGGCGCGAAAGACAAAGGCGCGCCCAGACAATTGAGCGCAGCGCGGAAGTGGCGCGCCGCTCAAAATTACTGTTTTTAGGGGCTCTGACGGGGGTTTTTGTTGGGGAACCCCCCCACTTTACTTAATAGACATCGCGCCGGCATTATGGGGGGTTGTAACCCTCCACATTTTACTGTAAACTTAACTTTTTCCCTAAAAACAGGGAAAAAGTGAAGTTTTCAGTAAAATGTGGGGGGTTTCAACCCTCCACACCCTCCACAACGCCCCCACAACGCGGCACGATGTCTATTAAGTAAAGTGGAGGGGGGGTTCCCTCCCACACACCCCCGTCGGAGCCCTGAAAACATTAATTTTGAGCGGCGCTCGCCTCCGCGCTGCGCTCAATTGTCTGGGCGCGCCTTTGTCCCGGCACGCTTTTGACCTGACACCATGAAAACAAAGGCTTGTGAAACCTTAGAGTAACTGATTTACTGAGGACAAGAGTCTAATTTAAATACAGTATGGAGTTTTAGCAACTAAAGAATCACAAACTTCTAGAAGTATTATAAACAAGGTTTTTTTAATTCTGAAAAACTCAAAATGTGTGCAAAAATACAGCTTTTGCACAATATTATTTTCTTTTTTTTTTTGTTAATAGAAAACATGCTGGCATTATGTATTAACCTATTTTTTCAGATGAGTTCACAATGCTATCGTCCATGGTGTAAAATGCTAACAGTACACAAATTCAGTTCAAAAGACAAATATCCCACTATTACAATTTCACTGCCAGTGTCCGACTTCCCTATACAATGATTAAAATTGCCTTGCTAGAAGAAAATATAAAACCATTGTCAAAGCACATTAAAAAATAGCAATATCTCAGAAAAAAACCCTTAAAAAAGTAAAATAAAATCCATACCTGCAATGTAAATCCTGTATAAAAATGCATACATCGCTTTATAATATTCCCCCAATAATGCAAAATAGATAGCAAATACAGATATGATTTATGAATGACAATTTTAAATTTAAGCAGCATAAAGAATAAACACATCAACATGTGTAACATTTATATGACTTCTCTTAATCAGAAAAGACACTTTAGTAAAGCATTTGTGCCCCTTTTCTTTTCTAATTGCATACAAGATGTGGACATCTCTTGATGAATCCACTTTGTTTGAACGCTCTCATCTGAAAGCCACAATACAGACTAATAGTGTTCTAAAAAACAAAATCACTTGGAGCCAAAAGTTAAATTAATTCCTAAATTTCAACCACAAGAAATGCCAAAGTTTAGTCAAATACTTTTCGGATTCTCATTTAAGACTTACAGTGGGGATTACTGCCTGGCACACAAATGATACCTAAAAATGATTATTTTTTTCATTCATTTAAAAACAAAACAGCTCCATGTCTTGCCCTTAGGATCTACAATTTTGGTAAGGCAGCTTAGGGGAAAAATACCTGAAATCATGAGGCCCAAACATGCTAAGTTTCAAAGATGCAAGGAAATAAAGACAGATGAAAATAATTAGAAATGATCAGAAAGATCATCTTATTTTACAATGTGCCATCACTGTCGAGGAACATGAGAAATTATTTTAGGAAAAATTCATTAGCATCTCTACTAACACCAAGGGCTTCTTTTACAAAGCCACGCTAGGGCCTTAACGCGTGGAGTAGCGCGCGCTAAATTACCGCGTGCGCTAGCCACTACCGCCTCCTTTTGAGCAGGCGGTAGATTTTCGGCTAGCGTGCTAATCCGGTGCGTGCGTTAAAAACGCTAGCGTACCTTTGTAAAAAGAGCCCCGAGTTTTGTTCCAGTCCAAACAAGCACAAAAACATTTACTGTTTGGACTTATTTTGGAGTGATCTTGCAAACCACTTTACATATGGTCTATTTTAAATGCCCTTCAGATAGTCCTTTTTTTCATAAAAAATACACATAAAGAGAAAAGTAGTGGGACTGGAGGTAGGGTCTCTCTGTTCCTGTTTCATTATTTTTCACATCTTCAAGTGCAGAAACTTTTCAGGACTCTTAGGTAAATGCATAGGCTAGTCTAAATGTTCTGGTATTTGCATGTCAAAACAATAAAGAGGAATCAAAACAAACATAAAAAGGTAATAAAAATATTTGGCACTTCATTAACATTAAACAGATACATTCTTCCTTTTTTTTTTTAATAAAGTTTGAATATTTAGTTAGTTCTCTGTATGGGATATCTCAATTCCTCCTTCACTGGGTAGTCCAGAATAGAGAATGACACGATGACAAAATTCATCACCGTTCCCGTCCCCGCGGATAACCGCGGGAAATAATCCCATGTCATTTTCTAGTGTGTATTTCAACCTCGGTCCTTCTACACCAGCATTCTTCAAAGCAAAGCTTGCGGGTCAGTGATTGTGCCCAATTATACTCTGATTCTTCCCTCTCTCCTTAAAGAATGACATGAAGATGGTTTCCAGCGGTTATCCGCGGGGATGGGAACGGTGATGAATTTTGTCACCGTGTCATTCTCTAGTCCAGAACATACAAATCTACTTTGCTATGATGAATTTCTAACTTGTCTGGCTTGGTATACTCTCTAAATTCTCTCTCTCATGTGTATCCCAGGCGGGATTATTGATGACTTAAAATCGAAGAACAGAACATTTTATAGGAATCTCTTATCTAATTCACTCCCCCCTTTCCAAATCAACACATGTTTTACAAAATGCTGCCCCCTCTTTCACTGGCTGAGAGAAATGAATGCAAAAGGAAGAAATAGTTTACTACTCATGTATTTTGCAACCCGGTTCCACAATTCTCTAGGTGGACATAAAAACTTATTTTAACATCTCCGAAACAAACATTTTTTACTAGGAATTAAAAATCTTCAGTTGCTTATTACTAAGACCTGCTTTTCTTATGGTTTTGAAACAAACGGTACAGGCACGAGAGCTCATGTAGAAAAGGGAATCAAAGGTTGAACAAGTGTATGAAGACCACCCTTAAGACATTCAACCTAACTTCCCAATGCAAATGCAGTTATTCTGCCAATTCCACAGGACAATGCTGAATCTTCAACTGTTATTTTAGACAGAAGTGAATAAATAGGTAAATAACTTCGCCATGGAATTTAAATCCCAAATCTGTCATGCCAGAAAGAATATAAATTAAGAGAACATTGCTTTAATGCACTCTGAAATGCACAAGGCAATGATACAACGTAGCTGTCTCTTTATGTATTAACAGCTAAAGTATAGTAGAGAAGGCTGTAGGTGGAAACCCAACAGCTGAAATTGAGTCAACATGGAGTCATCTGGCTGTTTTCATATGGGCCTCCCAAGTCAGCACTCTCAGGTGACAGCCATGCCATGTGTTCATGCAACTAGACGCCATGTTCAACAAACTATATTATGAAGTTGTCGTTTGTCTGCTCTTTGCTCATATCCAGCTTGTACAGATAGTCATGCAAAAGTACAATGATACAAGCTACAAATATCTTAGGTGGCAGCTCAGACACATTCTTCAGCTGACATCAAGAGGGGGTTGATATATTCAAAACCTTCAAATTCAGACTGGTCTATCTTCTTTACAATATCCCTGGTAAAACAGAAGAAAAAGAAACGATTAGAACAAGGGCAGTGTCCAAAGTAAGGCTGATATAGGCACTAACTTTCCTCAGTAAGGACAACCTGAAAAAAATTGGGCAGCCTACTGGTGGGTGGGGGACGATATATAGTACAGTAGTCTTCCATTAAGTTGGGGCCATTTTGGATTCTAATAATCTGAAGGACTGCTGCCAAATATCTTCTCATGCAGAGCCATGAAACCGCTGACCAGTGTGTGTCAATGACACCTATCTCTACCAGTGGGTATCTTCAAGTTTTTGAGCATTTCCAAATGCATTCTTTTATCTATTGAAAAATGCCTTGTCATTCGAGCTAGCGGTTCTTTCCCTCATTCACTTACCCCATTTGGTCCTGAAAATGGAAAAGGAGGCAGAGTACTCAGAAAGACAATAGAGACCACCCTAGGGGTCTCCAGGGGCACCATTGGCGCCCTAGGCCTTGCACCGAACACTGATATAGAGTAACCCACTTTTAACAGAAAGGTAAGGGGTGAAAATTTTATTTCAGAAAGGCATAGCTGACCACCAAGACAGATGTGTCTAAATAGGCAGCCATTACTCGTTTGTAATATCTTTGCACCCAATTGGAATGATAGAAGATTTTATTTAAAAAACTGTTTTCTCATCTTGAGGAGTTTAAAGAAATTTCTCTGATAACGGGATGTGGGGAGGATGGGCGATTTCAATTGTGTCTTTGAACCACGCTCCATCTAGTCCAGCTATAGACCAGTGGTTCCCAAACCTGGTTCTGGAGGCACCCCAGCCAATCAGTTTTCAGGATAGCCACAATGAATTGCATACAATGGAAGCAGTGCCTACAAAATGGGTGGCGGTCTAAGTACTCACGCAATAAAGTTTTTATGGCTGCCTGCCTGCTAATGGGTGACTCAAAATGCTGCTCTCTCAATTTTTATTATTGTAAATATTTACAAAAAAAAAAAAAAAAGAAGAGGAAGGTTTTTCTTACAACCACCGGTCCGCAGAAAATTCCTGCCGGTCCGCACAGGGCCAGCGAGATCAGTACGTAAAATTCCTGCCAGTCTGTGTAGGGCTGGCAAGATCCTCCGACAGTAGCTTCCTCCCCTCCGCTCCCCTTCTAGCAGCTCTCAGTACTTGCCTACAGCGATTCACTTTGGCAGCTTTGGGGCTTTTGCCGAGTCGCAGCTCACCTCTGATGATGCAACATCCTCTTTTCTCAGAGGCGGCGCTACCCATCAAAGGACCCAAGACTGCCTAAGTGAATCGTGCTGCAGGCAAGGGGAGGGGAGCGGAGGGAAGGGGGAGGAAGCCACTGTTGGAGACTGGGAAGCTGCTGGATGGAGGGAGAAGGAGAGATTCTTCTGGGAGGGGAGGGGAGGGAAGGGAAGAGAGTTACTGTTGGATAGAGGGAGGAGGGAAGGGAGAAGGAAAAAAGGAAGGAAACAGCTGGCAGGGAGATTAGAGGAGGGGAAGAGAGTCAGGGTGGAATGGAGAGATCAGATGAGGGAAAGGGGAGAGACAGAGGAATGAGAAAGTGGAGAGAAATTGATGCTGGAAAAGGGGTCAGCAGAGAAATAAGGAGAGAGGGACAAAGATGCTAGATCTGGTGTAGGAGAGATAAAAATGAAGAGAGCAGTGAAGCTGGAATGAATCATGTAAAAAGGAGAGACGATGAATGGAAAGGGGAGGGGGCATTGAAAGAAGGCAGATACCATATGGAAGGGGGAGAGGGCAAGTACCGGATGGAAGGGGCAGATGCTGGATTGAAGAGAAAGAGAGGGGAGACGCTGGAAGAAAGAGAATGAAAAGAAGATGAAAGCAGAAACCAGAGACGACAAAAGGTAGAAAAAATAATAATTTTATTTCTATTTTGTGACTAGAATGTATCAGATTTGAAATATGCATCCTGCTAGAGCTGGTGTTAGACATAACTGGGGACTGCAAAGCACAGGCAGTTCTTCTTTAGCTTCCAGCTGGCTTAGGGCTCTCTCTGACCAGAGGGCAGTTGCCCTAGTTGCACTCCCCTAACACTGTTCCTATTATGTGTGACTGCAGTGACAGCATTCGGTGAAATTCTGAAATCTTTTCTTCCTCCTTGAATTAAAGTGCATTAAGTACCATATAATACTCAAATATACACCAAGATGACTTGCCCCCCACCCCTACAAAAAGGAAGAAAAGAAAAAAGGTTGACTCAAATATAAACCTAGATTAGAAATTTGGGTAAAGAAAATATTGAGAGAAGTAGGGCAGAAAAACCGTACCTCTTTCTCTTATTTTTTGGGTTAAACATTTTGCAAGCCATGAAATAAATGCCCCTCAGATGACCTGCAATACTGCCCTGAGTTTATGGGACTAAAGCAAGCAGGTGGTTTTCTTATAAAGGAAATAGTATTTGGACTGCCACAGAGCTTCAACAGAAAAGGAAGAAGGTATTTCCCTGCACTGCAGACAAAGGCTCCTCTGGGGACACAGCTGAGCAACTGATTGTCTACAATCAAAGACAGAACATCCGAAGGAAGAAATTCCTCCAACTGACCTAACCTTCTCCTCTTATTACAATATCACTCAGATGTAATAGCACAACTAAATTAAAGGCCATGGAGAGGTCCAATGAATCTCAAGTGATGCTTTACTCCTATTTCACTCAAATTCAAGGCTAGTTTTGGTGCTAATTTTGCCCCTGAATCCTGGTTGGCAGGGAAAATGTATTGTTCTATATTCCTTTTGGTGATGAAATTCCCATGCTGTATAAAACACAGCCCTTTCATGATCTTGGTAATTTATAGATTAGAGATTGGTCCATAGTTTATAGGAGGAGTACAAATTCCCTTTTTTCAGTAACATAGATAAAGACCTGAATGTCCATTCAGTCTGCCCAACCTGATTCAATTTAAATTTTAAAATTTTTCTTCTTAGCTATTTCTGGGCAAGAATCCAAAGCTCTACCCGGTACTGTGCTTGGGTTCCTACTGCCGAAATCTCTGTTAAAACCTACTCCAGCCCATCTACACCCTCCCAGCCATTGAAGCCCTCCCCAGCCCATCCTCCACCAAACGGCCATATACAGACACAGACCGTGCAAGTCTGCCCAGTACTGGCCTTAGTTCAATATTTAATATTATTTTCTGATTCTAGATCCTTTGTGTTCATCCCACACTTCTTTTAACTCAATCACAGTTTTACTCTCCACCACCTCTCTCGGGAGCGCATTCCAGGCATCCACCACCGTCTCCGTAAAGTAGAATTTCCTAACATTGCCTTTGAATCTACCACCCCTCAACCTCAAATTATGTCCTCTGGTTTTACCATTTTCCTTTCTCTGGAAAAGATTATGTTCTATGTTAATACCCTTCAAGTATTTGAACGTCTGAATCATATCTCCCCTGTCTCTCCTTTCCTCTAGGGTATACATATTCAAGGCTTCCAGTCTCTCCTCATACGTCTTCTGGCGTAAGCCTCCTATCATTTTCGTCGCCCTCCTCTGGACTGCTTCAAGTCTTCTTATGTCCTTCGCCAGAAACGGTCTCCAAAACTGAACACAATACTCCAAGTGGGGCCTCACCAATGACCTGTACAGGGGCATCAACACCTTCTTCCTTCTACTGGTTTCGCCTCTCTTTATATAGCCCAGCATCATTCTGGCAGCAGCCACTGCCTTGTCACACTGTTTTATCGCCTTTAGATCTTCGGACACTATCACCCCAAGGACCCTCTCCCCGTCCATGCATATCAGTTTCTCTCCTCCTAATGTTTCCAAGTTGAAAGCAACTCCCCAGTTTGATAATGCACAGTGAAATACTCAAATGTGAAGAAAAAAAGATATTTCCTTTATATTTGGGTTCAGTATAACACAAAAATTATGTGTCTCCACTCTCTCAGCTCTCTAGCACTATACTGTCAGCTTACCAATTTGTGTTCACGAAAGCTGCTGTTGCGACAGCGAATAAGGATGTGACTGCAGACGGTGGATGCTGATCCAGTGCAGAGCCTTGAGTATCTATGCATGCTCAAGGCTTGCCGGCTTCCATGTAAGATAGTGGGCTCCAGGAGTTGAGTGCAGGAGGAAGAGGAGGACAGCCAGGTGGTAGCTCGAATATAAAGAAAGATCCTAATTTTGGGCCATACTTTTGGCCCAAAAGTTTTTGATTATATTCAAGTATATACGGTAAGAGGGAAGGTGAAAATTTATGATATTATTGGACTTTTTATAATTATTCTTGTGGTGAAAATTAGCATATGACTATTAAACAGTATTAATATTTATTTATTTTAAAAATGTCTTTCCCACCAAATACCTAAGTGGGTTACAGCTAGACACATATAATTCAACAATAGGCATCATCCTACTATACCAGTGGATCACTGATGTTTTATAATGGATAATTGTGTGTAATATTTCTATACCTGTTGTCTGTATATTTGTTATGTGTGTAATATTGTAATCTGCCTTGTCAAAGGCAGACTATAAATAAACCATCCCTCTCTTATCAATAACTCAACAGTAGAACTCATGCACAAATGAGTTTGAAGCAACTGCCTGAATTGCTCAATCTTTTTACATAGTTGTAATCTACCAGGCAATGAGTTCCAGTCTCGAGCCTCCCACTGAGAATGCAGCTTGTCTTGTTGACACATAATGTACTGAATTTACCAATAATATGGCCTGAGTGTAGCAAAAACCTGTATAAAAGCACACTAAGGCCACTTTTTGCTGCAGCTTCATAAAAGGCCCCCTCTAGTTACTAAATTGCTCATTGAAGGAAAGCTCCAGAATGAAAATTGCCATATATACTCGAATAAGTCATAGAAACATAGAAATAGACGGCAGATAAGGGCCACAGCCCATCTAGTCTGCCCACCCCAATGACCCTTCCCTACCTTTCTCTGTGAATAGATCCCACGTGTCTATCCCATTTGGCCTTAAAATCAGGCACGCTGCTGGCCTCAATAACCTGAAGTGGCAGACTATTCCAGCGATCAACCACCCTTTCAGTGAAAAAGAATTTCCTGGTGTCCCCGTGCAGTTTCCCGCCCCTGATTTTCCACGGATGCCCCCTTGTTGCCGCGGGATCCTTGAAAAAGAAGATATCTTCTTCCACCTCAATGCGGCCCGTGAGATACTTGAATGTCTCGATCATGTCACCCCTCTCTCTGCGTTCCTCGAGTGAGTACAGCTGCAACTTATCCAGCCGTTCCTCGTACGGGAGATCCTTGAGTCCCGAGACCATCCAGGTGGCCATTCTCTGGACCGACTCCAGTCTCAGCACATCCTTACGGTAATGCGGCCTCCAGAATTGCACACAGTATTCCAGGTGGGGCCTCACCATGGATCTATACAATGGCATAATGACTTCAGGCTTACGGCTGACGAAACTCCTGCGTATGCAACCTATGATTTGCCTTGCCTTGGATGAAGCTTGCTCCACTTGATTGGCAGTCTTCATGTTCTCACTGACGATCACCCCTAAGTCTCGTTCTGCTTCAGTTCTTGTTAGGATCTCGCCATTAAGGATGTAAGTCTTGCATGGATTTTGGCTGACTTTGCATTTTTTGGCATTGAAGCTGAGTTGCCAGGATCTAGACCAGTGCTCCAGTAGGAGTAGGTTGTGCATCATGTTGTCAGACATTGAATTTATGTCTGTTTTGCTTTTGCCCACTACATTGCTTAGTTTGGTGTCATCGGCGAATAATGTTATTTTACCTCACAGCCCTTCTGCCAAGTCTAAGTCGATCAAAATATAAGTCGAGACCCCCCATTTTTCCCCCAAAAAGGAAGAAAAATGGTTGACTCGAATATAAGTCGAGCGGCTTAATATTCAAGTGCCCTGTCAGGATCTGCACCCAAGGTGTGAAGATGGGCTGCCACCACTTTGGTGAAGACCTTGGGTGCTGTCACCAATCCAAAGGGCATAGCTGCAAACTGCAAATGTTGCCTCAAGACGTGGAACCACAGATACTTCCTGTGGTCCGGGAAAATGGGAATGTAGAGATATGTCTTGGTTAGATCTAGGGAAAACAGCTCACAGGAGATCCTTTACATCAGTGAACTGGAAATCTGGATTTCAAATCTTCTGACTGCCCCACCAGCCTGACTACCACAGCCGGAGACCTCCGCCACACTCAGACAAGCTGCACAGAAGCCTGATGGAGGAATGCAGTCTGGCTCCAATCCCGGTTACGCCTCTACGGAACCGCTCAGCCTGCGCTCTACCCGCTGGCGGACGAACCTGAGGTGAGAGCAAGCTCCCAAGAGAATGGTCCCTGAGGCCCGATCTGATGTGCAGGCTGTCTAGGTGGCTTACTGAGAAGCAGGGAATACCCTAGAAGCAGACTTTTTCCAAAGACCTGCAATCTTTCGCAGTCAAGGATGTCCCCGCAGGGAACCTCCACAGCATGAGGGCAAAAAACGCAAATGTAAAACACAAGTAGAAATAAAACACAAGCAGAAAAGATAGATTCCTACAGCCTGACTTGTAGGAAGGAAGACTGAGGAGCTGGATTACTGGCACAATGATGAGGTATGAGGGGGAGGGGTTTAAGTCTAGGAAATTCTGAGGCTTCCTACAAAGTCCTGGCGAATGGAGGGAAATAACCCACTAGTCCCAGAATAAAGTGAGATTGTACAAGAAAAGCCCTATGTTCCCAGATTGGGGACCAAGTCCATTGGAATGTTCTCCAAGTCCTAGGTGTGCCTCGTCTACCATCTAACCTCTCCATTTTCATTAAATAATAAATCTAATTTTTTCATGTAGTTACTGAAGGACATGGTTCACCAATTCTTTAATATGCATTTTCTGGCTAAAAGATTTGTAATAGAGAATTAGTGTCTTTGTATTCATTTGTTTTTAATATTTCCTCTCTGCTTATGTTGGTTCAGTCACTACAGTGCCAATCCTTGGTCAAAGGTCATACACTAATGGTTTCTTTCTAGACTCTTACAATTATGAGCTCTAAATCTGGCCATTACACATCATCACTGCACAAAGACAGAATCCTTCCCACCCCAGGGGCTAACAGCACTGCTTCTGAAACATCCCTGCTCCATCTGTTCCAAGGAGTGAAAGAACCAAGCCAGGAATTACACCCAGCAGGGCCAGCTGAAGGCATGAGCTCGGTGAAGCACTGGCTCAAGACGCCAAAGCTTCAGGGTGCCAAAAGCTTGCGACACGTAGAACAGCAGGCCAGGTTCTAAGGGAACTGTGTTTTCTTTCATTTCTCTTAACTTCTGCTCTTCCTGGGGATTCTATCAGCTGTCTTAATTGGCTCAGTCTTCACAGCCATGCAAGTGTGTTCCTTTGCTGTCCTTGCGACAGGTACGTCTGTATGGCAGTGCACAGAACCATCACTGGCATACTAAGCCAACTCTAATTCTCAATTTTTAAAAAGGCATCAAAAACAAAATTTCTATAAAAACCATTAACCTAGCATGGAATTTAACGTCACATTTGTCACCAGCTAAAGTGGTGCTACAGCCCTGAAAATTAGCTATAATAAAATACTTTTTTGTAGCTTTGTAATGTCATTTCATAGCAATATATACTCAAAAGCAGCATAAGCTTAAAAGCAGGGAAAGGCTATAAGAACCAAGGCCTTTCGCTTCAAATTTGGTAAATGGTAATGTAATTTTAATTTTGGCGTTTCAAACCTCATTGGGATGATTATTCATTTGAAACAACGTTATGTAGAGTTTTAGCAGTAATAGGTCTTCTATTTGTTTGCGAGAAAATCTATGGCGGAGGGGGGACTTCGAGGGTTATACTTTTGGAAATGTTATAATTGAAGTTTGAATTGTTCTTATGATCTTTGGACATGTGTACAGCTTGCTTCATGCTATATTGGTTATTTTTTGTTCTCCTACAAAAGTTTCCACATTAAAAGAGCAGGGAGATTTCTAGGTGCCGCCTCCTCTGCCTGGGTCTCACCTAGTAGCATCAGTAAAATAAGCACAGCACAACCAATTTAGAACCACTAGGGAAGGGATTTTTAATATATTCAAAAGGTTATACCAGGGGTAAGAAACTCCGGTCCTCGAGAGCCATATTCCAGTCGGGTTTTCAGGATTTCCCCAATGATTATGCATTGAAAGCAGTGCATGCAAATAGATCTCATGCATATTCATTGGGGAAATCCTGAAAACCCGACTGACAAGTTTGACAAGTTTATTAGGATTTTATATACCGCCTATCAAGGTTATCTAAGCGGTTTTTACAATCAGGTACTCAAGCATTTTTCCCTCTCTGTCCCGGTGGGCTCACAATCTGTCTAACGTACCTGGGGCTATGGAGGATTAAGTGACTTGCCCAGGGTCACAAGGAGCAGCGCGGGGTTTGAACCCACAACCCCAGGGTGCTGAGGCTGTAGATCCAACCACTGCACCACACACTCCTCCTGGAATACGGCTCTTGAGGACCGGAGTTCCCTACCCCTGGGTTATACTCTCAGGGTTATGTCTTATGCTAAGGCAATCCAGTGCTTTTTTGCTATGGCAAGCTGTGTCTATATCCCTTTTTTACAGTACCAAATCCACAATGAGTTCGAACTGGGCTGCATTCCCCTCTGCCACTATGCCTCAGTCCAATTCTATATGGGCCTTCCCCTCCTCTAACCACTTACAGAAGCCACACAGGTTTTTCTCCACCCTCCAAGCATCTGGTCTCCCAAACGACTGGATTTCATATGCCATGGCTCTATGGCAGGGATGTCAAAGCCCCTCCTCAAGGACCTCAGTCCATTCGGGTTTTCAAGATTTCCCCAATGAATATAGATGAGATCTATTAGCATACAATGAAAGCAGTGCATGCAAATAGATGTTATGCATATTCATTGGGGAAATCCTGAAAATCCGACTGGATTGTGGCCCTCGAGGATGGACTTTGACACCCCTGCTCTATGGTATCTCTTTCCCTGCAATAGTGTCTCCATGTGTTCCAGCAGGATACTGCAGAGAATGGCAGCGAGAGAGAGATTAAAATGTTCAATTTCTCTTCTTACCCAAATCACTCAGATGTTACAAAATGTCAAAGGAGCATTTCCGTTAACACTCTTTAATTTACTCCCCCAAAAGGCGGGGTGGGGTGCAGTAGGTTCAGGGATGGTTGTCTAGGATTAGGTTTCTCTGACTCTATGATCTGGTTTCTCAATATGATCTGGTGTTCTTTCCCTTTGTAATCGATTTGCAAACCATTCTGCTGTGCCGCACAAAAGATTAAACCATAACCATGTATAAAAATCTTCCAGCAATAAGTATGTGCCACTTACTCGTCATCTGGAGTGAGCTGAACAGGCTCATTGGTGAACTGAATATCAAAATTATCCAAACCAAATTCTCCGCATATATTTGGTTTAAAGGGAGGGACCACTTGCTTTTGCTCCATCTAAAAATAAAACAAAACCCAAGCCAGAAATCACACCAGTCCTCAGGAATACGCACTCTGAAACTTATAGGGGATGTTTGCTCCATTTTCTCTTAGTGGTATCTACAGATCAGGCAAAATGGCCTGAAAGTTTTTCTGAAGGCCAACATGGATCACCTCACGATAACTGAAGTTAATTTGATTGCCCAGTGTCTTTTGAAATCAAAATGAACTCACAACGATCCACTCAGGCTTCACCAGGCAGAAGATCTCCTGAAATGGCAAGCAACTCTTACTATACCAAAGTAGTTAGCCCAGTTACACCAGGGATGGGCAAGACACTACATTATGCAATCAGAACCAGAAACGCACTAAAAACAATGGAAACAAACTGCTCGAGTGGCTATTCTTAAAATATTTGTGAAATACAGTAAACAAACAAAAACACCAGAACTAGTTAATGATGTCAATGGTGGCTTTGGTGTACCCCACTGACCGGCTAGATGTGTACCGAGGACTAGAATGAGAAACCCTATTAACATTTAAACTAAACTAAACCTTAGGTTTGTATACCGCACCATCTCCACAAGCGTAGAGCTCGGCACAGTTTACAGAGTTAGGTTGAAAAGGAGCTACAATGAAGGGTTATAGGAAAGGAGCTAGGAAGATAAAGAGGGACAGGGTACCAAAGAGCGGGAGGTGTTAGATTTTTGAAAAGAGCCAAGTTTTCAGGTGTTTGCGGAAGGATTGGAGGGAGCTTGAAATTCTGAGCGGGGATGTGAGGTTGTTCCAGGTTTCTGTGGTTCTAAAGGGGAGGGATGTTCCTAGTTTTCCTACGCGGGATATACCTTTTGCAGAGGGGAATGATAGTTTCAGTTTTTGGGAGGATCTAGTGGAATTAGGGTTAGAGGAGTTCCAGAAGAGTGGGATAACGGGAGGGAGGATGCCAAGTAGGATCTTGAAAGCTAAACAGGCACATTTAAAGAGGACTCTGGAGTGAACTGGGAGCCAGTGAAGTTTGGACAGGAGTGTTTCCCCAAAAATAAGCCCTAGCATGATTTTTGGGGTAGGTCTTAATATAAGCCCTACCCCCGATAATAAGCCCTAGTCGTAGGCAGTGGCGCTTCCCCCCACCGCACATCCAAACCCCCGCTGACTCCCCCCATCCTTCTCTTCCAACTAATCCCCACCAACCGCAACCATAAATACCTTGCTGGGAGCGTCGGGCCAGCAGTACTCACAGGCTGCTTCGCGGCCTTCTCGCTGGGGCCATTTGTGTATTTATGGTCGCAGTCAGCGGGGATCGGTTGGGAGGGAAGGATGGAGGGTCATTGGCGGTTCGGCTGCGTGGCGGGGGCAGCGGCAGGTGCTCAAGGGTTCTGCTGCACAGGGGGATGGGAGGGAAGGATGGAAGCTGGGCAAAGGGTTCTGCTGCACAGGGGGATGGGAGGAATGGAGGGATAGAAAGATGCTGCAGAGGGAAGGCATAAGGGGATGGATGAGAGGGGAGGAAAGATGTTGCACATGAGGGGGAAAGCAAAAAGGAAGAATTGGGGTGAAGGAAAGGAAAGGAGAGATGATCATGTACATGAAAAAAATAAACCCTACCCGAAAATAAGACCTAGTGCCTTTTTTGGGCCCCAAATGAATATAAGAACTGTCTTATTTTCAGGGAAACACAATATAAAGCAATATGTTTTGATTAATGTAAACTTTTTTTTATAGTATATATGTGTAAGAAACCTTGCATTAATAAAATGGCTGCCCTGAAACATAGTTCTCCAAATCCATTAAATTTATAGCACTAAACAAGCCTCATCAGTTTTAAATAGTAAAATTTAATTGATATGAAAGATGCTACATTTGCACAACTAGGAGAGACCTTCATTTATCAATAAAGCAGGCTCCAGCAGATTCTAACAACTGGTTTCCATACCATGTCCCAATCAACATTCCGGAAGAATGGATGTCCCTGAATGTCAGCAAATCCAGTCTGGGGATGACAGCCTAGACGGTCCTTTGGATCCTGAGCAAAGGGGGGAAAAAAGATCCTTCTTTGAGAGCTGTCTGAATTAGGGTGGCAGATTTTTAAATAGTGCAACTGAATTTCAACTATAAGCTCACAAGTTTAAAATGTCTAAAACACCAACATCATTTCCCTTCTCTCCTCGAGCACAGCTGCTCCATGGCATGTTGTGCAGACCAGCCACTGGATTCCTGTGCTGCAGCGTGCAAGGGTCAACCCCAAATCATTAATTTATATACTAATTAATTCTGTCTCGATGCCACAATGGCTTAAGTCAGGTGAATGGTACAATACATGGCTATAACCCACAGGTTCTGGATAGGCAAAAATCTCTGACAGGAACAGTTCAGTAAGTAATAAGCTCAAATGCAGACAAGCAAAAATCATGATGAGAAACAGGATGTGGATTTAACAAAACCCCTGGTTCAATGGGATTCAAACTATTTCACCTGAAAATCAAAAAGAGGACAAAGAGCTCCTAAGTACCGTATTTTCACGTAGATAACGCGCACCCGTGTAAAACGCGCACACAGGTATAGCGCGCGGGGAACACAAATTTATGTAAAGAAATTTTTATATACCGCGCACACGGGTATACCGCGCATGCCGCCCCGACTCTCCTCTGGCCCGCCCCGACTCTCCTCTCCCCTTGAAGTCCTGTCCCCACCCTGAAAGCCTGATGCCCCCCCCCCCCGACGTCCAATTCACCCCGCAGGACCGCTCGCACCCCCCCCCCCGACGTCCGATTCACCCCCCCGCAGGACCGCTCGCACCCCTACCCTGAAGGACCGCTCGCACCCCCACAGCCTCCCCACCCCCCCCATCATGGAGAAGCTCCTACCGTTCTCCTGCTGCTTCCTCTGCCGGCGGTCCCAGGCCTTCTGTGAGCCCTGCTCTGAAATGCTTCCTCTTCCGGTGGTCCCAGCCCTTCTGTGAGCCCTGCGTCTGGCTGCTTCCTCTTCCGGAGGTCCCGCTCTTTCTCTGACATCAGAGAAAGGGCGGGACCACTGGAAGAGGAAGCAGCACAGACGCAGGGCTCACAGAAGGGCCGGGACCGTTGGCAGAGGAAGCAGCAGGAGAACGGTAGGAGCTTCTCCCTGATGGAGGAGGTGGGGAGGCTGTGGGGGTGCGAGCGGTCCTTCGGGGTGGGGGTGCGAGCGGTCCTGCGGGTGGGGTGAATCGGACGTCGGGGGGGGATGCGAGCGGTCCTGCGGGATGAATCGGACGTCGGGGGGGGGGGGGAACTATGTAAAAAAACCGTTGTAAAACGCGCTCACGCGTAAGGTTATGCACGGTTTGTAAAATAGTGTATAACGCGCACGTTATATGCGTGAAAATACGGTATATAGGAACAACAACTTGACTGGGTTGGAGCTGGTAAAATATCGGAGGTTGGAAAATTTATAATACTAATCAAGCAGTAAAAATATGAAACAAACAGTGAAGACTTTTCTCACTAGACTTGAAACAATAAATTCACATATGAGGTGCTGCAGCTTTTGTTTGATTCTCAGCACGACAGGCATATTGTGTTATGCAATTTATCTAGTTTTGCTGCTGTGCAAGAGAATTAAAAAAAGGAGAATGAGCAGAGGCATAAAAGAAGTTCCCTCCTCTATTCCACCATGCCCCAGAACATGATACAAAAAATACATTTGCAAACAAAATGTATTATGGCAAACTGATCACTTTTATCATTTTCTTTTTCAAGTTTAATAAACATTTGCATACCGCCTATCAGTCTTCTAAGCGGTTTGTACATAATAAAAATAGAGTAACATACATTAAAACATACAGAACCTACTAGAACGATAGGATTAAGAATTGCATTATAAAATAGGAAAGAGCCCTAGAGGGGAACTACAAAAGGAAGGGGGATCCCATCTGATAACCAAAGCAAAAATGAAGATAGCGTTTCACGAGGGAAGTGCGTTAGAGGTTGAACGCATCTTTCAAAAGAAACGTTTTTCGTTTTCCTTTGAAACAGTCTAGCATGGGTTCATCCCGTAGTTCCGGGGGTAATGAGTTCCAAAGAGATGGGGCTGTGAAGGAGATGTTTATTGTTCGTGTAGTGCTAATAATATGGAGAGATGGAGCCGTTAAAAGATTTTCCATCAAGCAGCAGATGCTCACTGTGAAGCAACAGGGCCGGATGCTGGTGCAGTGCTCCACTAGCACTCAACAAAATATTTAAAAAAAACTGAGCCATCCCAATGACATTTTGGCATTCACAACTCTGGGGGGATTGGGGTATGGGAGGGGAGACTCATCATGCAACACCAACACTTAAGTTGGATTTAAGCACTTAGTTGGATTTAAGCTTGTAATCTACAGTTCAAATCATGGAACAGCTCAAGCCTGCCTGTTGAGCAGAAAAAACTAGGTGATTACCAATGTACCTAAGAGAAAACGATGGATGGAAGAGGGGTACAGCAATAGTGAACAATTCCTGTGGATGAAGTCTCATGGTGTTGGATTCCGATCAGTTCTGATTGAGCTGCAAGCCTAAAGAAGCATAATCAAAATATTGCCTCCCCATCTCAAAAACCTCCTTTAACCCAGTTGAGTTTTTAAAAAACATGTTATTACATATAACAGCATCAGGCCTACAAGCAGTTTTGTTAAGGATCAGCAAGCTCCATTCTAACAGACATAGTTTCAGAACAGCTGAGTAGGAGAGGGTTTCAGTCTTTGTGACTAATGGTTTCAACTTAACTGAATCATCAAGAAATAACATAACATATATAACATAACTTTATTCTTCTATACCGCCACAATCAAACGATTTCTAGGCGGTTTACACTGAAGAGAGCTGGACAATCAGCAAAATACAGAAACAAAAGTACAACATATTTCTTAAGAATAGTCAGAGTAAAATTAATTGTAATTTGTATAGCTTCTATTTAGGAAATGAATCTATCAAACAATACAGTCTTAATTTCTTTCCGAAATGTGCCATAGGTCAACCTGGCTCCATTGATTTAGTTACCTAACCAGGACTTCTGTTTACAATTTCGGCTGTTAGTGGTGCTTTAAATTCCTATAAATTATTTTTTGCTCTTAATATTTCTTCCTTGGCTCCATACATAAAAGAACAGGGGAAACAAAACCACAAAACTCAAAAGAGCAAAACCAAAGTGGAATTGTCCAATCAGAATGGTGCACAAAAGAAGTGTCTTTCTACTCATCTGATAGATCCAAATGCCTTTATTCATCCAAAGTTGTACGGATTCATACAATGACTCAATGACTCGACATGTACACGTTTCGGCCTACCCGGCCTGCATCAGGAGTCTTTGGGTATGCAATGAAGTGACCAAGAACTATTGCAAACCAACCAAAACGTTGTTTCTGCACGAAACTTTGAAGCACTGCGAAACGACGCGGCCTTACTGCACCATTCTGATTGGACAATTCCACTTTGGTTTTGTTCCTTGGCTCCATAAACATGAATAAAATAAGTAAGCCATCTGTGTTTCTCTAGGCTGAAACTAAAGCAATGACTAGCTCCCTATCTGCAAAGTACAGGCAAACTAATCCAGCCATCTAGAAAATGGAAAATATATTTAGTTTGATTGACCAGTCTTCCTGCATTACATCCCAAATATAAAAGTCACAGTTCACTTCAAGCCTAAAAATCTTATGTACAACATATGCTACAGAGAAACAGACAAAACATACACACAGAAAACACTCTTTTCTAATCAAGAATCTTACAATTTCCAACACTCAATGGAACATAAGAGAGAATAAATATAGAATGTCACTCTTACCTTGTTAAGAAAACTTTTTAAAACACTTGCAGCTTTAACAGAGAGGGATCTTGGAATACGGATTTGCTTTTCCAAAATAACTAAGAAACAAAAAAGATTTAAGAACCATATAAGAGATTTGAGCATACCTCTTCAAAGAGCTACTGCAAAGCAAACATCAGTTAACAGGAAGTAAATAGAAAAGTTGTAGCTTCTCACCCTGGAAAAGGTAATCCTCTGTGTTCTGATCAGGATTATCGGAGCTTCCAACAATATCAAACGGCGACCTGCCAGCCATCATTTCAAACATCAGAACACCCAATGCCCACCAGTCCACACTAAAACCTGTACCGAAAAACAAAGCAAAGCAGTCATAATCAAAGAGAATTGATTAGTAGTAGCTAGTTGCCATCAACTTGTGCTCGAGTCTTAGCGACTTCATGAATTACAGATCTAAAGAGAGATTGGTTTTGTGCTAGTCCGGTAAGGTCCTCCAGTGTCAGCACCATGGTTGTTTTCAACATGTCATCCTCTTCGACTGGTTCCTTCGATCTTCCCAAACAATGTCCTTTTCTAATGATCTTTTGAACTCTTCTGACAGTCTTTGAGTGACATTTGTGGAATGAAGGGTTGTTGTACAAGATAGGTTTTAAGGTGTCAAAAGTGAGGGTGGGATAGATAGGGGGTTAGAGAACAGGAGAGAGGCAACTTGAAAGGAATTCCCCAATTGCCATGTCTCACTATAAATAAGTTTCTCAACTACAGAAGCTGAATCTGCTTCTCCCACAGAAATGCACTGGGCTATTTTTTTTTTGGTGGTGGTGGAGACATTTCTCTGAAAACCCCGTTTCTGATCTGCCCCACCACCACCCCTCCCCCCTTTTTTTAACTCAATTGTGTCTTTTCACTGGGTTTTCTCCCCAAGCCATTTCATCTAATTCTATTAAATTTTCATAGAATTATTTTGACCTCTGACATTTGATCCCTTTTGTAGAATTCTTTCCAAATGCTGGTGGGTTGGAAAGAATAGAATTAAAAGAGAAAAGTCATGCTGAGTCAGACCAAAACCCTTTAAGTCAAGCAATCCGTTTCCGGCAGTAGGGGAAAAAAGAATCTTCAATTTCTATTGCAATGCCATTTTTTAAGTGACCTTGTTCTAACTTGTACAAGCATTTCTGGTGGAGAGTATGGTGTAGCGGTTAGAGCTACAGTCTCAGCACCCCGAGGTTGTGGGTTCAAACCCTGCACTGCTCCCTGTGCTGTTTGTCTCTTCAATAGTTTGAACGTGAGCGAGATTAGGAATCTCAATGGAGGGTGCATCACTATGAGCAGAGGCAGGTTTTTTAAAATATAGGTTCATGAAATCTTTAAAGCGCATTGAAAGACTGAGCTCTCAAATAATTGTGGAAGTGAAGAATGCCTAACTGGGCCTGATGATAGAGGTCAGCTGCATTGAGGAACAGAGTTTTAACTCCAAATATGTTGCTTCTGCACAGATTTGTGATATATGAGGGCTTGTTTTTCTATGCAGACATCTGATCTTTGCAAAGTGACCATCTGTACTGATGATGGGTAACGTTGGATCTTCTGCTTAGGATGTGCATGCACCAATGATTTGCTCTATACAGCGCAGTCTTCTTGGCTTAGCCTCTAGCACCCAGTTCAAAAGAGTTCTAATACCCAGTTCTAATACCTTTTACTATGTACAAAAAATTTTATTGATGGTAAAAAAAATAAAAAAAAAAGAAGCATCCGAAAAGAGATGTACAATACACTAATCAAGACAACAAAAAAAACCACAAAGCAATAGTGGTAACAGAATGAAAGCACCATCATACATTTTTATAGTTTCAAGTTTATTCGGATTTTATATACCGCCTATCAAGGTTATCTAAGCGGTTTTTACAATCAGGTACTCAAGCATTTTTCCCTCTCTGTCCCGGTGGGCTCACAATCTATCTAACGTACCTGGGGCTATGGAGGATTAAGTGACTTGCCCAGGGTCACAAGGAGCAGCGCGGGGTTTGAACCCACAACCCCAGGGTGCTGAGGCTGTAGATCCAACCACTGCGCCACACACAAAGCGCTGCCAACCTCATCCCTCCAGTATCCTACATGCCCCAAACATCCTAAAGCAGGGGTGGGCAAACATTTTAACTTGTGGGCCACAATGGGTTCTTAAATTTGACAGAGGGGACGGACCAAGAGCATCTTTCTATACTTCCATCCCTCCCATCGCCCTTTGCAGCAGAACCCTTGCCTGGCTTCTATCCTTCCCTCTCTCTCCCATCCCACAAGCAGCAGAACCCTTGAGTACCCGCCTTTGCCATGCAGCCAAACCCCCGCTGACCCTCCATCCTTCCCTCCCATCCAAACTCCGCCGACTGCGAACCCTACATAACCCCCCTCCAGAGCGTCAGGCCAGCAGCACTCTACAACAGGCTGCTTCGTAGCCTTCTCTCGTCAGGGCCTTCCGTGTGCTGCACTACTGATGACATCATCAGTTATGCAGCAGAGGGAATTCACCAACGAGAAGGCCGCAAAGCAGCCTGTTTAGACTGCTGTCGACCCGACGCTGCTCTGGAGGGAGGTATGTAGGGCTTGTGGTCGGCGGGGTTTGGATGGTCAGCGGGCCGGATTTAAAAACTAAACAGGACGGATATGGCCCGCGAGCTGTAGTTTGCCCATGTCTGCCCTAAAGTTATAGTCTATCACATCAGGGACCTGGACTCTTTATGGTCCCTGGAAAATAACAACCTGGATCCTCCCTCCCCCCCCAATCCAAGCCATATAATGAAAACAACGTAGGTATGAACAACCCAAAGCACATGCCCAACTAAGAATGCCAACAACAACAAAAAAAGTAGAATGTAATCAGGGTCCACCAACATTAGAGAAAGAAAATATCGACATCAGTAATTCAAAAACCCTTTTCCCCCACCCAGAGAACAGACAAGTTCTAATACTCTACAGCCACCTCTTCAACCATTAATCAGGGGAGTTTCTTGCTGTATGTTTATTCTCCTTTTCTTTGGAATATTATCTTTGTAGCAGTCTTCCTTCTGGAACAAGTTGTACTTGTGGAAAGGTAACTGAATTGCTCTGAGGGACAATGTCCCAAAGAATGTCTTCTTTCCCATTTTTGGGGCAAAGCAGGGGAGCACAAGGCAGGAACAACATTGGAAGATTAGGTTTCTACCTTCAATAATCTTCTTTCTGTTAGTCCCTGTAGGATTCCATATGCTAGGTGTTCAATCCTGACCCGCAATCTGGGAATTGCAGAAATCCAACACTTTTCTGAGCATATACTCTTCTCTCTTAGACTGAGAGCTAGAAACATATCCAGTTTCAGTTGAGTTCCAAAACCAAGTAGCATACTTGAACAAATCCATGACAAGGGGGTACAGGGGAAGATCCCCAGCAACACAAACAATTTCTGAACTAGTCTGCTCTGCAAAACATGAAACAAGTAATAAACAAGCACAAAGGCAATCCAGCAAAATATTGATGAACGCAACGAGCACCCACAGGAGACAGCTTTTAGATCACATTCACAGAAGTGGAAAACAACTCATAGGATCTGTCAACTAGCTGGAAAGACTTCAAGCACGCAAGGGAAACAATCAAGGCAGAAAGAAGCAGGCTACTCAACAACTGAGTGCATACAGAGAGGGCGAGTCATATGGAATCCTCTAGGGACTAGCAGAAAGAAGATTATCGAAGGTAGAAACCTAATCTTCCATTCTGTTACATCCCTTCCGGATTCCATACGCTAGTGACGTACCAAAACAATGGTAACAGCTAGGAAGGGACAGAAGCCTGCCTTCAACACCAAGGTCCCAAAAGCAGCATCAAAACGAATCGTCACAGCCACTCGGTAAAACCGGGTAAAAGTATGAAGAGAGGACCAAGTAGCCGCCCTGCAAATTTCATCAGGATGAATCGCATGAGACTCTGCCCACGACGCAGCCACACTTCCAGTCGAGTGGGCTTTAAGCGGAATCGGCGGCTGCTTGCTGCGGGTGATGTAAGTTGCGGAAAAGGCCATTCGAATCCATCTAGAGATCAAGGACTTGGACTCCGGCCTAAAACGGCGAGGCGCAGCAGTCAGAAGAAAGAGGTTATCAGACAACTATTAGTCCTCTCCAAATAAATAATGGAGCAAGACTCTCCAGACATCCAACTTGCATTAAGATCTGATCTTTGCACTCCGAACCTGTGGAATGAAAAGCAGGCAAATGAACCTCCTGGTGATATGGAAAGTGGATACCACCTTCAGCAGAAGGTACAGTACAGAGGACATCTCCTGCATCCGTAATACGGAGAAAGGGTTCCCTGCACGAAAGAGCCTGAAGCTCCGATATGCGCCGTGTCGAGACAATGGCGAACAGAAAGACAGTCTTGACCGTTAGATCCAGAAGAGAACCATCCTTCAGTGGTTCGAATGGGGCCTCTCCATGGCTCTGCAGAATGATGTTAAGATTCCATGAAGGGAAAGTAAGACACAAGGGAGGTAGCAAACAAAGTGCCCCTCTGATAAACCTGGACACTTCTGGATGAGCAGTAAGCAAACTAGCGCCTCTGCACACTCTAAAACATGAAAGGCCTGCAACCTGAAATTTAAAGGAGGCCTCTGCTAAACCTTTTTCTAGGCCTGCCTCTAGGCCCGCCTGAAGAAAAACCAGGACTGCCTGATCCTTAGCACACCACTGTTGGAAAGCCTTCCCAGGCTTTGGCATAAGAAGCCATAGTAGAGGGTCGGAGGTGGAAAAAGCAGCCTATGCTTTGAAACCGGGGGTTTCGCTCCAGGCACACACAGCCTGCGCTTAAAACCCGTGACAAGGTCAGCAGGCAAACAAACTCCCAAGTCTAAGAAGGGTGGCACAAAGCAGGCTGATTCCACAGACCCACCAGAGTTTCTTCCGACAGTGGACCACCGGAAGGGGTCTCAAGGCACTGAAGCCACCGAATAAAAGAACTTTTAAGCAAAAAAAAAACAACAACAACAAAGAAAAGAAGCAGAGCAACTGCAAAAGCCTTCTGCACGGATTGCTTGCAGAATTGAAACTGGATATGTTTCTAGCTCTCAGTCTAAGGGGGAGAAGCATGTGCTCAGAAAAGTGTTGGATTTCTGCAACTCCCGGATTGCGGGTTGGGATTGAACACCTAGCGTATGGAATCCAAAAGGGACATAAAAGGCTCAGATTTTCCATGCCCTCAATGTTAAACTGCCCACAAAACGGAGCAAGGATTTGCATCATGCTTGGAACCGAGGCGACAGTAAAACGACAAATGCTTATCTGCTGCTGTCATCTTTTGCCCATAGGAACTACAACTAAACCTTGCCAGCATCAAAAAGAATCTGACAATAATAAATTCAATTTTGGGGAAGAGCACAGGGTTTGGGGTTTTTTAGATAAGTGAAGAAAATACGAGTACATAATGGTGTGTTGAGAAGACAAGATACATTCAAGTATCAACATAGATGATGAGGACAGAGGCAGCTTCTAAATGTAGGAACACCTGCACTTACCCAAAGGTCTTCTAGGTATTCTAAAGCAAAGAGACAGTCTCTCTGTCTTTGCTATCACCCTACTGTATGGCTAATTCATCTTACTTGTTGATGGAAAAAGCCTTTAGATCTAATGTAATTGTTAAATACTTGTTTTATATTCACATGTACAGACAACATTTATTACTTAACAGAAAGTTTTCTTTACAAAGGAAACACTTATGCATAAGAACATAAGAATAGCCTTATTGGATCAGACTGATGGTCCATCTAGCCCAGTATCCCATCTTCGCGGTGGCCAATCCTGGTCACAAGTACCTGGCAAAAACCCAAATAGTAGCAACATTCCATGCTACTAATCCAGGACAAGCAGTGGCTTCCCCTATGTCTGTCTCAATAACAGAATGTAGACTTTTCCTCCAGGGACTTGTTCAGTTTTTTCAAACCAGCTATTTTAACCAATCTTACCACATCCTCTGGCAATGCGTTTCAGAGCTTACGTATTCCGAGTGAAAAAATATTTCCTCCTATTGGTTTTAAAAGTAGCCCACATCGGGTGCTAACTATACAAGTACGTATGAATATTGACCTAAATATGTTTTGGTCCAGCACCTTCTTCCTGTTCCTACCTCAGGAGAGAATAGGGCTCAGCTGAAGTTATAGCACCATAAGCCTTCATTAATAATTATCTGGGCCTCTACTCTATTTTTTACCCTTCTCCTGTGTAACACAGCTTCTGCAACAAAAATCCTCAATAGCCATGAACTATATAGCTCCCTCTGGAGCCCAATACTGTACATATGAACTCCGTTTCTGGCCTTTAAGCATTAGCAGTGCACAGTGGGAGCTGAGAATTCTGTCAGTTAGCCAGAAAGGAAAAGTCAAGTTCAAAAATAAAACCCAAATCTAAAATTAAGGCTGAGTTTTTGAAAAGGAGATGAGCTATGAACAATGCAGGGCACTACTGCTATGAGAAATCCCTCTTCAATTCCTGAACCTTGCTCCTTCTTGGGCAGCCAGCCCTGAGGATACTGATGGGACAGAGGAGAGGGCAGGCTGGCTTCAGAATGTACCTGCTCTGTGCCTCTTACCCTAGCTAGGCTAAAAGGAAGGAAAAGACATTAAAAAATTAAAAACAGGAGAAAACCAAAACCTAAATGAAGGCCACAGACCCAATTGTGTTAACAGCATAAAAAGGTGGAAGAAGAAACTGCCAGGGAACATGAAGAATAAGAACAGGTATTTTATAATCAATTAATTCAAGCAACAAGACGAAATGGAATAAAGTCTTCTCCAATCAGTATATTTAGACATAAACAGAAGATTAAATAATTTCATTTTGAAATAATTGTATAATACATTTACTAGATATTCATCAGTACAATAGTCAGATCAGTTTGAAGTTGGGAGCTGTGAAGTGTGGAGGAGAATGGTATGTTCCCCCCTGAGCTGCTTCAAGGTGGTAACAAATGACACTGGGAGTCCTTGCAGACACAGCTCCTGAAGATGTGTAACAGCAAAACACAGCTTGTGTTGGGCTACACTGCATATTATGTGTAGAAGAACCTTTATGAGATTGTGGATTTTATGAGATTTGGTCTCTCTTATGTACCGTAATTTTGTTTATATGGTTATTTAAGTAATTTTATAATGACTGTGAAAGTATTTTCTGTAACAAGGTAGTAAACCAATAGTTTAATAAAATATTTGAATGTTAACCTGTTAGTCTTGAATACATATTTATTAGGGATATGGTAAAAACCCAATTCATTTATAGTCTGCAAGAACTAAAGAAGGTTACTAGTCTAGTGTATAGTTCAACAACCTATTTAGACTAAGTGCCATAGGAAGGGAGGTTCCCCCTCTAAAAATTAGATACATTATGCCAGGAGAGAGGAGTGGGTGCCCAAAGTGTAGTACTGAGCCTTGCCTCAAATCCAACCCCTCCCCTTCACATACAAAGTTACTACAGTTGGCCTGAAAGGTTTAAAACTCTTTTCACTGAGTTGTGGCGACTTCAAGGTCTGCCAACCACTGATCTAGCAGTATAAGAGAAAAACTGATTAAACTATAAAAGGGTTAGCCTGGTAGTACAGATAGCAAGTGCAGAAGATCCTGGGGATGATCCTCAATTCAACCAAGGGTGCTACACTGGGAGGAGGGTACGTGCCAGTCATTGCATAAGGATATCTAGTGGCCAGCGTCAAAGCCCATGATTGCAGGGCTCTGGAAGGAGTCCTAGTGCAAGGTTCCAAGAAAAGAAAAGTTATTGTAATGACTAAGTGTAAAGGGGGATATAAAATATGGGGAAAAAAATTTAGTGTGTACTTGTAAAGGAAGGCTTGTGACACCAGATCCCAGTTGTGGTCCCAAATGAGCTGGAAGTGCAAAGGAAGAAAACTGCCAGGAATAAATACAATTGTTTGCAAATCACAAACATAACTCTGTAATAAATGGCTAAATATTGTAAAGAGGAATAATTTTTCATTTTGTGGTCATGTAAACATACACATCCCTGGAGTGGGGGGGAGGAATGGAAATGGTATTGATATAGGAATTTATGAATAGTTTCATGAAGATTTTAATATACAGTGGAACCTTGGTTTACAAGCATAATTTGTTCCAGAAGCATGCTCGTAAACCAAATTGCTCGTATATCAAAGCAAGTTTCCCCATAGGAAGTAAGGGAAACTGCTTTGATTGGTTCCACCTCCTCCCCCCCCCCCCCCCGAGGCTACTGGCGCTGCTCCATTCTCCCCCCCCTTGAGGAATCCGACGCTGTTCCAACCCCCTCCCCGGCGATCCGGCATCCCCCCCGGCTCGCGTTGCCCCCCCTCCACCGTGATCCTACTTCCCCCCCCTCCGAGCAGTCAATGACACCCTTTACCCGACTTGGCACCAGTGCCGGTGCCCAAAGATCCTACCTCTTCTGGCGTGGCTGGGCGGTGCGTCGGAGATCATCCTCCTTCTGGTCTGGGCTGGGCTGTACTGGCTTTGAGCATTTGCGCTTGCTCAAAGCCTTCTGGTCTCGCTCTCAATCTCGGAGAGAGCGAGACCAGAAGGCTTTGAGCATGCACAAATGCTCAAAGCTAGTCCAGCCCAGCCCAGACCAGAAGAAGGAGGATCTCCGACGCACCGCCCAGCCCAGGCCGCGCCAGATGAGGGAGGATCTTCGGGCACCGGCACTGGTGCCAAGTCGGGTAAAGGGTGTCATTGACTGCTCGAGGGGGAGGGGAAGTAGGATCGCGGTGGAGGGGGGCAATGCGAGCGGGGGGGATACCGGATCGCGGGGGGAGGGCGCTTGTACAGCGAGGCAAGCTCGGTTTACGAGGCACCAAGTCTGCCAATGTTTTGCTCGTCTTGCAAAACACTAGCAAACTGGTGCACTCGTAAACCGAGGTACCACTGTATTTGTATTGGGTGGGAGGGAGGGGATAAAAATAATAGAGCATTAATGTTATACATTTGTTGTGCTTGGTTTGTAAGACCCATATTTGTGATTCATTTGTTGCACAATTGTAGCTTGAAAAATCAATAAAGATTTATTAAAAAAAAAAAATATATGGCAATTTTATATGTGGGCACCTCAGGGAGCACCTATTCGAACACAGCATTTGGGTGTTACAGAATACTAGCTTGTCGGCGGCATTGGCCAACCAAAGGCCTGATGTAAATATGGGTATGTAAAACAGCCATTCTTTAAGTTACACACAGTGTGAGACACGCCCATGTCCCACCCCTGCTCCTCCCACTTATGCTTATCCTTATAAATTAGCGCTCAAAGTGCTTACATAAGTGCTATTTTTCCCTGATTTTACAGGCACAGGGAGCACATAAATGCAGACGAATATTACACACTCAACCCTTAAATCTACAGCTGCTTTCTTAAGGAAATTTGATGAAAATAATCCCAGACACAGCACATAACATTAGCTATTTTACATACAAGCAGTTCATTACCATAATCCTCTCCTCGTAAGATCTCAGGAGCAATGTAGTTGGGAGTGCCACAGAAAGTGCTGGTTGTGTCTCCAGGCCTTAAACCTTCCTTTGAGCAAAGACAAGAAAGTTAACAAGAATTAAAACATATATATATAATAAAACGTTAGCAGCGCATGCACTTTTAAAAAAGCGTGATTCCTGCCGCTGTGGTGTGTGATCCGTGGCCGTGTTCCATTTTAGAACCCGGCCAGGGATCACTCTGGCCACTCCCCTCCTCCTGTCCTCACCAACCCGAAGCAAGCTCAACATACCTCCCGCCCTCACCTCACCAACCCGAAGCAAGCGGGAATATACCTCCCGCCCTCGCTCACCGCTGCTGCAGCTGATCCTCCTCTTCGGGGCAGCCTGCGATCATGGCCGGCTTTGGCAGGCCTCGTGGACCGCTTTCCGGCCTCGGTGGAACGTTCCCTCTGACGCAGGGGAACACGTTGGGGGGAGCGTGCTTCCGGGTTGGGGAGTGGCCTGCGAAGTTCGCTGGGGCCGGCGACCACGATCGCGGCCTGCTTTGAAAATGAGCAGGCCAGAAGACGCCGGGATGGAGGGAGGGTAAGCAGGGGGATTAATTCAGGGGGCCAGAGGGAGAGGGAAAGGGGGCTCCTTTGGGGGGAGGGGTATGCTGAGGGGAGACAGAAGGGGCCATGGAGAGATAGGGAGAGGGTAAGGGGGCTGCTTTGGGGGGGAGGTGTGCTGGGGACAGACAGTTTTACTCTGGGGGGAAGACAGAAGGGGCCACGGAGAGACCGGGAGAAGGAAAGGGGGCTGTTTTAGGGGAGGGGTGTGCTGGGGGGAGACAGAAGGGGCCATGGAGAGATAGGGAGAGGGAAAAGGGGCTGCTTTGGGGGGGGGGTAGGTGTGCTGGGGACAGACAGTTTTGCTCTGGGGGAAGACAGAAGGTGCCATGGAGAGACAGGGAGAGGGAAAGGGGGCTGCTTTGGGGGAGGGGTGTGCTGGGGGGAGTCAGAAAGGGCCATGGAGAGATAGGGAGAGGGAAAGGGGGCTGCTTTGGGTGGGAGGTGTGTTGGGGACAGACAGCTTTGCTCTGGGGGGAAGACAGATGGGGCCATGGACGGAGAGGGAAAGGGGGCTGCTTTGGGGGGAGGGGTGTGCTTAGGGCAAACAGCTTTGCTCTGGAGGGGAAGACAGAAGAGGGCCATGGAGAGACAGTTAGGGAGAGGGAAGGGCTGCTTTAGGGGGAGGTGTGTGCTGGGGGCAGACAGTTTTGCTCGGGGGGGGGGGGGGGAGACAGAAAGACACAGACAGCGGCCAAGGAGAGAGAGATAAAGAAACACAGATAGACAGACACATCTATTCTAGCACCCGTTAATGTAACAGGCTTAAAGACTAGTGTATACACATATATATATATATATATATATATATATATATATACACACACATACGCTATTTGTGAGCTGGGGGGGTTTCTGACATGGGCTACACATAGCAAAAATCATGAAAGCAACAAAACAAGCTATATCAATCTGAGACAGACCAAGGTCCATCAGTCTAGATTCAGCCAGAATGAAGCATTTGAGATCTTCTATTATATAACCACTCAAACCAAGATTGTCAGAAGTATGCACAGGATATTTTGGACCCCAGTTCGTTTGAAAAAGTTAGATAGTTCTAAATCTAATAGATGCTGGCATTGTCATGTTAATATAGGAACTTTGGATCATCTGTTATTCTATTGTCCATCGATACTTAATTTTTGGAAGTCGATATGGGGCCAAATTAATGTTGTATTTGGGTCATCGATACCACTGACTTATGAAGCCATAATTTGTGGTACTCTATTACATGTTAAACCTTTGGATCGCTATAAAAGCCGGTTTTTCTTAATAATGACGGGAATAGCCATCCAGATGATAACACGCAATTCGAAGAGTTATGATCGTCTTAATTATACTTTCTGGTGGGCAAACTTATGTTCTAGCTACAAATATGAAAGAATGAATGCTGAAATTTTAGGAACCCATTGACATCATTTATTGAGTCACAATAGCTGTCATGTACCTTTTATTTTTATCTGACCTCCTTACACATCCAGGGTGGGAGGGAGGGAGATGGGAAAACATTATTATTCATTGTATCTAATTTACTGAAATTATACATGTGGTTTTATTTTCACTAGTTAAGGGAAGGAGGGGGGGGGGGGAGTAAAAATATTTGCTTTTGAAATATTTGCATATTTATAGTGCTTTTGTTTGATTTGTTTATGTTTAAATTCACTGTATTGCACTGTTAATGATTGAAAACTAATAAAGATTAAAAAAAAAAAAAGAAGTATGCACAGGATCTCACTGGCATAGATAAATACTGAACAAACAAGGCACACGAGTCTTGCTATTTGATCATTTCTTAAAACAAGGTCTGTCCATGAATATAGCACAATAACAATATAGCTCTTCAACCTTTCTTAAATCATTTCTCATTCCATCTATTCCCTCGTGTTTTCACTATGTTGCACATCCTATTATCAACCTCAGTTTGCGAGTAACGTGGCTTGGGACGAGCAAAACACTCAGCAAACTTTTGTCTGGCAAACTGAGCACCGCCCCGATAAACGAGCACTTACAGCTGCAGGGGGATTCCTCTTCCATCCGCTGGTCAGCCTTCCATGCCGGGTGCCTTCCGCATGCTGGAGAGCCTCTGAGAGCTCACGAAGCCGATTGCCGTCCCACCTGCACGTTGCTTATGATCACCCACAATATCAATCATCGACATTGTGCGTGATCATATGCAACATGCAGGTGGGACGGCACTCGGCTGCGTGAGCTCTCAGAGGCTCTCCAACATGCGGAAGGCACCCAGCGTGGAAGGCTGACCGGCGGACGGAAGAGAAATCCCCCTGAAGCGGCGCTGTGTAGGCTCAGGAGTTCTCCAGCGGCTGGTGGACAGAAGAGGCATCCCCGCCGAAGTGGCACTGCGTGGGCTCAGGGGTTCTCCAGCGGCTGGCTGATGGAGGAGGCGTTTTCCTTGAGACAGCGCTACAGCACCCAGCAGGTACATACCCCTGGGCCACCCCTCGCCACTTCCTCAGCACCATTTGGGTTGTGGAACGAATTGTCAGCGTTGCCTTTATGGCCTATGGGGAAAGTTGCTTTGATATAGGAGTACTATGGATTACGAGCATGCTTCTGGAACAAATTATGCTCATAAACCAAGGTATTTAGCATAAACTGTCCTAAAACCAATTCCAAGATACTTCACTCACTCATCATCATTCTGTCTTGAAAGGGAATGCCATTTAACACTTTCTATCCCTTTCCCAGATTCTAGATCCGAGATCCTAGCAAAAACGGTAGCAGAACGGGACTTGGGGGTAATCGTCAGTGAGGACATGAAGTCTGCCAATCAAGTGGAGCAGGCTTCGTCCAAGGCAAGACAAATCATGGGCTGCATACGAAGGGGTTTCGTCAGTCGTAAGGCGGAAGTCATTATGCCATTGTATAGATCCATGGTGAGGCCCCACCTGGAATACTGTGTGCAATTCTGGAGGCCGCATTATCACAAGGATGTGCTGAGACTGGAGTCGGTGCAAAGAATGGCCACCCGGATGGTTTCGGGACTCAAGGATCTACCATACGAAAAACGGCTTGACAAATTACAGCTATACTCGCTCGAGGAACGCAGAGAGAGGGGGGACATGATCGAGACGTTCAAGTATCTTACGGGCCGCATCGAGGCGGAGGAAGATATCTTCTTTTTCAAGGGTCCCACGACAACAAGAGGGCATCCGTTGAAAATCAGGGGCGGGAAACTACGAGGTGACACCAGGAAATTATTTTTCACTGAAAGAGTGGTTGATCGCTGGAATAGTCTTCCACTACAGGTGATTGAGGCCAGCAGCGTGCCTGATTTTAAGGCCAAATGGGATTGGCACATGGGATCTCTTCACAGGGCAAAGGTAGGGGAGGGACATTAAGGTGGGCAGACTAGATGGGCCGTGGGCCCTTATCTGCCGTCTATTTCTATGTTTCTATGTTTCTAATTCAGTCTTGTACAAAGCTAGGGAAAACTTAGAAATAGCTGGCTGAAAGAAAAAAATGTGGCAATTACCAAAAAGAAACTAAAAAAAAAGCTGTTTTTTAAAATTGTTCCTTTATGACACAGTACTCCAGATTACTTGCCTCCTCACCTTGCACATGCCGTAGTCTGTAAGCTTAATGTGCCCTTCCGAGTCTAGCAAGACATTGTCAAGTTTCAGGTCTCTATAAATTATTCCTCTTTCATGAAGATAATTTAATGCCAAACTGATTTCTGCAGAGTAAAACCTATAAAAAGACAAGAATACTTGTGGATTAGAAAAAAGGCCTCTTGCAGAACAATCTTGATGGCACCAGGTATTAACATTTTCTCAACCTTTCCTTAACCTTAAGATCCTAGCATAACTATTTTATAAGATGTATTTCTAATCAAAGAATGGTTAAGCTCTGGAACTCGTTGCCAGAGAATGTGGTAATAGTGATTAGTGTAGCTGGGTTTAAAAAAGCTTTAGACAAATTCCTGGAACAATTCATAGTCTGCTATTGAGACAGACATGGGGGAAGCCACTGCTTGCCCTCGGATCGATAGCATAGAATATACTGCTACTATTTAGGTTTCTGCCAGACACTTGTGCCCTGGATTGGCCACTGTAGAAACAAGATACTGGCAAGATGGTGTCAGGTCAAAAGCGTGCCGGGACAAAGGCGCGCCCAGACAATTGAGCGCAGCGCGGAGGTGCGTGCCGCTCTAAATTACTGTTTTTAGGGCTCCGACGGGGGTGTGTGGGGGGGGGAACCCCCCCACTTTACTTAATAGACATCGCGCCACGTTGTGGGGGCATTGTGGGGGGTTTGGGGGGTTGTAACCCCCCACATTTTACTGAAAACTTCACTTTTTCCCTGTTTTTAGGGAAAAAGTTAAGTTTACAGTAAAATGTGGGGGGTTACAACCAGTGTTCCCTCTAAGCGGGCGGGTGTTGTGAGCAAACTTTTTTCACCGTGAGCCAAAAATATCGGGCGCCAGCAAGTTATGAGCCAACTCGCCCGATTCTCCTCTCGCCGCCCTGCCATCTGCCGTACGCCTCTTCCGATCGTGCGCTGTGACGAGAAACGTGTGCGCTGCGATGTAATATTTTGTGCGCCAGCGCACGCCAGCGCAGCTTAGCGGGAACACTGGTTCAAATGGTTTTATTTATTTCCCCAAATTTATTTTTGTTATACGCATTGAAAATATTTGATATTGCGTTTAAATCAAAATCTCAATAAACTTGAAACGAGTGCCCGTGAGATTGTGGGAGGGTTAAATACTCAAAACTTAGAAGTTTTTGCTACGCCAGCTTTCTGGTATCTTTACATACAGTGGCGTACCTAGCATATGTAACATCCGGGGCCCATCATTTTTTGGCACCCCCCCCCATCTGTAAGAAAAACATGATTTTTAGTAACAAACCACACGTCACACATGAGTACCTAGGAAAAGGCAGCATCTTACATATTGCAGTGAGCAGTACATCAATACACCCATTGTAAAACTAAACAAGCCAGACCAGCACAGATCAATCCTACACCGTCAATCCTAACAGAAAACCATGTTTTTCGAACACACAGAACACAGAAAACACCTTCGCCTAGTAAGGAATATGTAATCACAAACTAACCCCTCCCTCTTTTACAAAACTGTAGTGTGGATTTTAGCTACGGAGGTAACAGCTCTGATGCTCATAAAATTCTGAGCATCAGAGCTGCTACCACCAAGGCTGGTGCTAAAAACGCTTCACAGTTTTGTAAAAGGGGGGATAAAATAAAAATACATAGACAAAGGTTAAATTGAACCAGCAAGAAGCTGGACTCTGCATACAATGCTTCACAGAAACAGTGACACATGTCTCCTAAAGCAATAAATAAATAGAAATTTTTTTCTACCTTTGTCTTCTGTGGTTTCTCCTTTCCTCATCTTCTTGTAACTCTCTTCCTTCCATCCACTGTCTGCCGTCTCTCTTCCCCTATATGGCATCTTCTCTCCTTCTATGCCCCTTCCAGAAACTGTATGCCTCCCCCTTCCATCTCTCCTTTCACCCCATTGGTCTGGCATCTCTCTCCTCGCCTTCCCTCTCCCACACCTCTCCTCATAGTCTGGTATCTCCCCTTCCCTGATTCTCTGGCATCTCTCTCCTTTCCTTTTCTTCCATCTTTCGCTCCCCCTCCATGCTCTCACATCTCCCCCTTCCTTTTCCCTTAGACTGGCATACCTTCCTCCTACGCTCCAAGCCCTGGCATCTCCTTTAATTCCCTCCCTCATCTTCCTTCTCCCTCCAGCTGGGTACCGCAACACTCTTCCCTGCAGCTCTGCACTTCCCCACAATTGCCATGCTTCGGTTCCTCTTCTTCCTTCCTTCCTCCCCCCCCCCCCGCGGGACCCTGCGGCACCATCAACTCTTACTCCCTCTAATGTCGGCCCTGCAGCTCCAGACTTCCTCGCACCTTCTCCCCTCCCCCTTTGGATCGCTATTATTTTAAATGTTATAGCCGCGGAGCTGTATCCATCAGTGGAGATGTCTAACCTCGGCCTGCCCCGGAACTCTTACTGCAGCAGACGCCCGTCTAGGCAGGAACAGGAAGTCACTGTTGCAGTAAGAGTTCCGGGGCAGGCCGAGGTTAGACATCTCCACTGATGGATACAGCTCCGCGGCTATAACATTTAAAATAATAGCGATCCAAAGGGGGAGGGGAGAAGGTGCGAGGAAGTCTGGAGCTGCAGGGCCGACATTAGAGGGAGTAAGAGTTGATGGTGCCGCAGGGTCCCGCGGGGGGGGGGGGAGGAAGGAAGGAAGAAGAGGAACCGAAGCATGGCAATTGTGGGGAAGTGCAATCCCCCCAATGCGTCCCCTTACCTTACCGACGCGTGTGTGCGCTGTGAAGAGAAACTTTGCGCTGCGATGTAATATTTTGTGCGCGAGCGCAGGCCAACGCAGCTTAGCGGGAACACTGGTTACAACCCCCCAAACCCCCCATAATGCCGGCGCGATGTCTATTAAGTAAAGTGGGGGGGTTCCCCCCCACATTCCCCCAGAGCCCTAAAAACAGTAATTTAGAGCGGCGCGCGCCTCCGCGCTGCACTCAATTGTCCGGGCGCGCCTTTGTCTTTCACGCCGTTGTCTATGAATCAGCAAGATGGACCATCAGTCTGACCCAAGAATGGCTTATGTTCTTATGGGTTTTATAGTAACTATATAGGGCTGGTGCTAAGATTTCTGGCACCCCCTCTGCAATCTATAAATCGCCTCCTCCCCCCCCCCAGTTCAGCATCTCCTATTTTTCTCTTCCCTCCCCCAGCATTGCTCTTTTCCCTGCTTCCCAATAACCCATACAGCATCACCCACACTCTTTCTCTCCCCTCCTCCATCCATTTCCCATACTTTCTTCACTCTTCTACCCACTCATTCAGCATTTTCCCTCTCTCCCTTCTGCTGTTGCCTCTGCCTCCTACTGTCATGCCTCCAAGCCAGTCAGCTCGCTACAGCAAGCAAAACAGCAATATGTGCAGGAGATCCTTCTAGCTCATGTGATTCAGCTTGCAAAGGCCCTGCTGGTCCTGCCTCTCTGATGCATACTTCCCCATTATCAAGGGGTAGGACCAGTAGGGTTTTCATAAGTTGTAAACACCTGGGCTGGAAGGTTCTACTGCCCATATTGGTATTTTGATTGCTGCTACAATCCAGCACCAGCAGGCCTGGAGTGGAGGTAAGGCAGTGGCATCTCTAGACAGAAATATTTGGGGTGGCAACACTTTTTACACATCATCCCAACCCACCCTCACTTGTAAATTAGAAATATAAGATGCTTATAACTGCTATGAATAAAGAAACCATCCCTTCCAGCTAGTTTGAGGTATTGGGTATAAATGCTGTCATAATTTCTCTCACAGATTTTGGAGTCGGATGACAACAGCGACCTCGGGGGACCCTTGATACAGCAATGTATGCGAAACATGTCGGGTCAGACTCCTAGGTTTTGGCTGTGATATAAGCTAAGTACAAATGCACTATTTAAGCACTTTATATTTATATATATTTATTAGAGGAAATGCTATTATGCAACAAAAACATTTTTAGATAATTTCACCACATAAAAAGCAGAACAAAGAAAAGTTTACTATCAAGAAGGTGACAGCCAATGATGAGGCTACCCGCAATTTGAAAAGCGGCTTTGCGGTGGAGTGGTGGGACTGAGGCTTCCCTTTGAGATTTATTACTGATGTTAACAATATAGAGTCCAGATGATAAACGCCTATATGAGATAGTACTGGACTTTAAGGAACATTCTAACTTATGCCACAATTTATTTGGTCATAATTGATAGCATCATTCAACAAATTCTTATGCGAGAGTGAAGCAAGGATTTTCCTTAGGATGAGACAAAATCTCAGTATAAACCCTGCACCTCCAGTCCTATACCACAGACTTCATACACCCCTAACAAGGGAGCTACCCCCCTTACATACAAAAATATTCAAATCATTCAAACCAGGAACAGCACACTCTCCTTCCTCTGCCAAACGCTTTTGTGTGTCGACTCTACTTTCAAACAGGGCCACACACTCGCAAAATAACACAAAATCCAGCAAAAAGACACTCAAACCTATATAGGAAATGTACCAAACCATAACAGTCCTAAACTACCTACAAAAAGACAGTGCTATAAATATTATACTGGATCCTAAAGCACCAATATACCTACTACTGAGAAACCTGAACAATTGTACTGTTACATAGACACTATCTGGTGAATTCTATAAATGGCACCTACATTAGGTGCTCGAATTGCAGCTGCCTAGCAACACCTAAGTTCAGGATCTGCGCCCAATCTATGTGATCTTCATAGTCATATTGCTCAGTCGCAAATATGCCGTGTTTCCCTGAAAATAAGACAGTGTCTTATATTCATTTGGGGCCCAAAAAAGGCACTAGATCTTATTTTTGGAGTATGCACATGATCATCAATAACGCAACAGAGTGAAATCCCCGACGGACAAGGCCAAGCAGCTTGTTTTGCTGCCGGCCGATGCTGCTTCAGTTAAAGGTAGGGCTCGCTCTTGGTCGGTGAGGAGGGAAGGATGGATGGTCAGCAGGGGTTCGGCTGCGTGGTGGGAGGGGGGGGTTGAAGAGTCGCCAACGAATCCCGGGGGCAGGGCTTATATTAAGACTTACCCCGAAAATGATGCTAGGGCATATTTTCAGGGAAACACAGTACTCTTGCCTCCTCTACCCGTTTACCTTACTGTTAGTCTTGTTATCAAGTTTATCACTTCTAATAAACTATACCTTGCATGTTCTTCCGGAAGTTTTCTCTGTCGCTGCATATGAAACATTAAGTCTCCTCCATTTACATATTCAATGACAAAAAATAATCTGGAAACAAAAAGAGAAACCATAAACGTGTGCTAAAGATGGGGGAGTATAAATCAAATATGTGGGAATGAATGCATACTTCTGTCAATTAAGAAACATACTATTGTCATTCAAACAAACATAACTGAGATTTGTATAAATAATAATAAAGTGGAGAAAAACAGATCTCAATACATTAGTTCATAACACAACAAGGCATTGTCACCAGGGCAGTGGAGTCAGTAAATATGTACCGACTCTGGCTTCAAACAGGAATAGATGTTCATTTGATTACTCATAATTGGAAAAACTTTGATAGGATTAATTTTACTTTTTGGTGGGTAACTGTGCATACTACGTATAAATATGAAAGGATGATGGCGGAATATTGGGAGACTAATAAGTCCTTTAATGATATATGGAGTCCATTGACTAATTTTATTGCATTATCATTAAGGTTCTGTTTCTTTCTTTCTTTTTCCATTAGAGTCCTTGCACATCCGGGGAGGGGAAACGTATTTTGAGGAATTAAATTATTTCATTATATTATTGAAATCATATCATATGTATTATTGTTTTAATAATTAAGATAAGGGGAGAAAATGATTATTTAATGTAATAATTGTATAGTTAATAGTGTGTTTTCATGCAGTTTGTATCATGCAGTTTGTATCATTTGTATTGCACTATCAAAGTTTAAAAATCAATAAAGATTTACAAAAAAAAAAAAAAACACTTACCAAAACAAGAATCAAAAAATTAACAACCAAAGGTTACAAAAATCAAAACAAAATCACTATAGTTTAAATTATGTGGTATGATAGTAGGGGTCAGAGTGTTATGCTGAGCGAATGAGTGTATTGTGTTGATTGTATTTTCTGGATTACTATTTTTTTAGATACTTTATGGTTTCTCTTATTCTCTGAGGAAGATATTGTGAAACGAGCTCGTCAGAATCAGAATGAGTCTAAAACAAGTTGTCTGACATTTATCAAGATAAGTGGGTTTTACACTTTTGATATTATTTATATATTATCAATGCAAGTTTGCACAGCATGATTTTTGCACATTAATTAAGGGTGATGGAGGATGGCCAGTGATTGAAATTGTTGTCCACATTCCTTTGGTCTCATGAGACTACAACAGGAACTCCCTGTTGTAGTCTCGTGAGACCACAGGACCTCACAGCACGGCTCTGCACGAGGCAGGAGTGTAGGAAGATCGCTCATGCCCTGCGTCACTGCTAGACCACCAGGTCTGCTCATGCCCTGCGTCACTGCTAGACCACCAGCTGCTCGCCTCCTCTGCCTCTGATGGCCACCCTCTGCCTCCCTCCTTGCCCCGATCCAAGACCCAGGGCTGGTCTTTTTTTAATGCAGGCTGCTAACGAGCGTCTCTCCGGGGGAGGGGGGGGAAGTGTACTACCTGCAAGTCCCCAAACTATTGAAGAACTGTACACAGTCAATGAAAAATGAAGTCACTCCGTTTTATGAAAAAATTCCCAAGAACCCCAGGAAAAGAGCCAACACGAAAGAAAAAAAAATAACCTTTTGCAATGTAAATAGATACAACTCCAACAAAAGGTGACTAGGTTATGGAATTCTGTCCTGCTGTCCACAAAGAACACTCACTACAGGTATGTAATTTGTTCCCTCCAGTCCTGAACCTCCCCCCATCTTCAAAAAGATGATTTTTTTTTTACCTGCTTTCTGTCTGGAAACAAGAATGCAGACCGACAAGAAAAGGGTGATTCGAGGCCTGTTCAAACACATGTTTTTCTGTTTGTACCCAGTCGATATCCTATTGAAGAAGAAGAAAAAAAAAAAAGACCAACTCTAGATAAAAGTGGGATAACAGAGAGTTCAGAAATAAGAGAACTGTGTCAACAACCTTGGTGAACATTTATATCCGGCTTTATGTTTGGTTTTAGATGAAACTGAAGAACTTAATTCAATAGTGTAAACACATTTACAGTTCTCAAGTGTACAGTAATAAAATATATACTAGAAAGAATAGTAGCATAGTTATTTCTCAGACAAGCATGACAGCAGAGAATTCTTCGGCCTCCTCCTACCTGACCATACCATGGCAAATTTGATTTCCTAAACTGTGAAAATGAGAGATTCACTACATTTGGTAGACTGATGGGGCAAACATACTGGTAAAAAAAAAAAAAAAAAACCACAAACAAAAAAAAAAACCCAACACGTGAACACATGCGACTTTTGTACACACATTTCGTCTTTTAAAATGAATTTTTTGTTTTGCTTAGCAGTTCCGTAAAAGGTCCCAACATTTCTGTATCACAGTGCCTTCTTTCAAGATATACCAAAGCCTTTATTTTTGATAAAGATAGCAGCCATTGCTATGCAAACTTTTTTTTTTTTTTTTCATTTTGGTCACAGGATTTCAGCAAGTGTCAGGAGTAGCTATGGCACAACAAGAAAGAGTAGTGATTAACTTGTCAGATTATGAACCATCTACCACTGAACAACAAGAATTTGCGGGAGCCATTCAGAAAGCCACTTAGTGCAGAACAGCAGCGCCAAAGCACGCTCCTACTCTGTACTGCTCAGCGGCTGAAGCCGAAACTCACGGCAGTGACCGACTGGGTTAGCAGTGGGACAGGAGCGCAGAAAGCTCGCTCCTGCCCGCTACACCTCTGGACCACCAGGGATTCCAGCAGCAGAGGAGGTACAATGGACAGGGCAGGGAGGGGCGAGCCTGGGAGGGAGGGAAGGGGGCTGTGTGCAGTGCCTAGCAGGGAGGGGGCTGGGTGCAGAGCCTGACAGAAGGGGGAGGGAAGGGGGCTGGGTGCAGATCCTGGCAGGGCACTTGAATATTAAGCTGCTCGACTTATGTTCGAGTCAAGCATTTTTCCTCTTTTCTGGGGGGGAATACAGGTCTTGATTTATATTTGGATTGGCTTATATTCGAGTATATTCTGTAAATTGGCTTCCTTAGTGTCCAGATCATCCCAGAACTTTTTGGGTTATGTCCATTGACTAGTGGATAGAGATGACAAAGCAAAGTAGTTCTGTGCTGTTTGCCCCTTAAGAGCATCATGCAATCTTAGAGTGCTTGGTATTTCTTGCTCTCCAGTGGATGGTTGATAGGTTAAATGCGCAGCTCCTGAGCCAGTTGGAGAACTGAATTTCAGTTGAGTTGGAAGTATCACTTTAAGCTCCTCTTAGAAAAGTGAACTGGAGCTTGGTTATAGCTCAGGATTTTGAGAGTTTTTACCGCTTTCTCCCCCCACACACACTTTCTGGACCATATGGCTTATTTCTTTGCTCCACTAAAACTATGTCCTAAGAATGCCGTCATGTAGCTCACATAAAAGTAGATGAAGATTTTTCACGCATGAATACAGCCATGCAATTTCATAAAAGGCCTTTTCCACATATAAATCAGGCTTTACAAGTGCAAGTAGCCTTAAAAAAATTACCTCCTTAAAAAGGCTATTCAGGGGGGCAATTACCATTTCTAAAGCTCACTCGCTGTCCACTTGCTGTCCAACAAGTTACGGGAGGTGTTATGACCAGGTTCTCAACATATTCTTACCACTTAAATGCTTATTTGGAACTTGTTTAGAAAATCTATTAGTCCAGGACTAAAAAATCATGTAATGAATAGAAGTTAGTTTTGCTTTCTGGTATTGACTTTAAGGATTTGCCCTTATAGCCAAGCCAGGCATCATGTAGTAGAGATTAAGGTCCTAATGTTTGAGAAAATTACAAACATATTTTCACCAAAGTTAACAAAGAGCATAGAAACAGGATCCTCAGTGTCATTCTATGTCATCCTCAGTGTCAATTCTTGTACTATCTATTTCTGATCCATAGATTACCTATATCCTAATACATATTGCTTACCTCATCATCATTAACCAATTCCTTTTTCACAACTTTCATTGCGTAAATGCGATCCGTTTTCTTTAATCGCACCAGAAGCACTTTAGCATAACTGCCTCTCCCAATAACTCGAAGCAAATCAAAATCCTGCAGACCCAGACAAGAGGGAGCTTTTCCACTTTCCCGAATACTCAATTCCTATTAAGAGAGTTCATAATCCTCGTGAAACGCTACTTGACAAGTTATCTATTCATGCTTTGCCTCTGGTTATGGCATTCAAGGAACTTGAAGCAAAAGATACTTGGGACAATTTGATGTCATCTTCATTTCAGTTTAGTGCATCACTGTAATTTTTACTAACGCATGAAACTGTATTGCCATGTAAGAAAGATACAGCAGCATTGGGAAATCTTTATACACCATTTAGTGTTGAAAGAGGGGAAGGGTTTATGATCTTATAATGAATAATGTGATTAGAAGGAGGGTGGGGGGAGGGTTGCATTTATATTTATAAGATATAATGATAAGATGTTCAAGTGGTCTAATTAATAGTGTTTATTATGAATTCTGTACACTTGATGAAAGTTTAAAAATGAATAAAGAATTAAAAAAAAGAAAGATACAGCAATGAAACATACTTTCAACCAGTTCTGGAAAGCTTTCCTAGATTTAAAAAAGATGAATTGGGTTTTAAAATGAAACCAATCTAATACTGGATATAACTAGAAATATCCATGCAATTGTTTTCAGTGAATTTGATAGAACCACTTTCACTTTCAAACAATTGATAAAAGTAAAGGTTTCACATATCTACAAGTCAAGATTATTTTACAGCGTACAAGTAAAACCTTGGATTGCAAATAACTTGGTATGCAAGTGTTTTGCAAGACAAGCAAAACATTTTATTAAATTTAACCTTGATAAACAAGCAAGATCTTGCAATATGAGTACATACAGTATACACGCGTTACATCATATCACAACTGAGCCAATGGTTCTTCTCTCTCTGACGCTGCGGGAATGTAGGGACTGTTCTAAATGAGTGAGGTCTTGCAATACAAGTACATACAGTATTTTGTATTAAAGATTTGGGGTTGTGGAATGAATCATCTGAGTTTCCATGATTTCTTATGGGGAAATTTGCTTTGATATACGAGCGTTTTGAATTACAAGCATGTTTTCAGAACAAATTATGCTCGCAAACCAAGGTTTCACTGTATTCATTTCTGTATCTGGGCACAATGAGATAACTGAAGATTTTTGATGATAGTCAGAACTGTGGCAGAACCATGGTCACTATATTTATTAGCAGAACAGGCAGTTAGTTGCCCTCTAGTTGGGGGTCAGTGGCTGAATTCTCTGCATTACAACACTTGAATCTGAGTGAACAGCTAGCCCTGCTGCAATGTTCCCTGTAGGCTTACTGTAAACCACTATACAACATCTACTATATTACTATGTTATGTTGCATCACCTTAGTGACAAATATAGCTGAAGCATCCTCCACACTGTGGGTAGGAGGGGGCAATCTCCCATCTCCCTGCTGTGATCAGCTGAGCAGCCATGACAGAGAACCCCCCCCCCCGCTGCGAAGTTGGGTGACAGGAGGGAAGCCCACTCCCTCCTGCCACCAACCCTGATCCCCCTCGAAGTTTACGATTGGCCAGGATACCTAAGGCCCCTCCCATGGCCAATTAGAGTTTTAAGCCACTCCTAGTGTATCCCAGAATGCACTGAGAAGGCCTAAGACTCCAGCTGGCCCAGGTGCATCCCAGGATGCACCAGGAAGGGGAAGGCCCACCAGTGTGAAGAGGTGGACCTGCTGGCTGGAGGAAGTAGGCATCTCTCCGGCCAGCCTTACTACAATAAGGTACGGGTAGGGGGCATCCCTCCTGCCTATCATGGTTTCTGGGGTTCCAGCAGGAGGGAGTGGACTTAGCCAGCAGCTGAGACCAGAATCCAATACAGAATCTGCCTCATAGTGTACTTTGCTCTAATAGTGTTAACACAAAGTCTCCCATCTCCTCCAATTACCCCCCTGGAAACAGCAGCAGGAGAAGATCCTAAGTGCACAATTTCCTGCTGCCACAAGGCCAAATATTGAGATACCTCAATATGGCAACTGAGGTGGCAGCACAACACTGCTTTCTGTCAGCCTCTACATAAGCTATATGTATGACATGGGGTAGGGTGAGGGGTGTGTGTGAAAGAGGCAAAGAGAAAGAGGATGGGTTCCCCGGAACAGTAGAGGAGACCCCTGCTAATATGAATTTACGCCACTGGTCACCCCAAGTTTGGTTTACAAACAATGGTTATGAAATAAAGTGCTTGGACACTACAAATGTTTTAAATAGATTAAAGAGCAAATTTTTTAAAAATGCATTGCAGAATTCAGCCACTACTATCACGTAAGATACAAATACATTGCTATTCAGTTCTCTTCTAAGGCCTTTAAAAGGGATGTGTTAATTTACTCTTTCAGACACTGGGGCATAGCATTGTCTCAATATATCTCTATAGTTTTACCTCCTTTTCTTCATCAATATGGTCCAAGTTTTCTTGGCTTAAAGATTTGTATGGAATTACTAAAGTAAAAAAACAATGGCATAGATAAAAATATACATTACGGAGTCAAATTCAAGCATTCATAAAGAAAGTAAAGCAGAAACAACATTTTTCTACCATTAAAGCAGGAAGGCACAGTTAAGACTCTGGCTGGTAAAGCCAAGAGACAGTCAACACAGCATGTCAACCCTGTAAGAAGACACCTGCAAATGTACAGCCCAGTCGGAGCACAAGCAGGGCAGCTACACACACCAAGGAATCAAACTCCTTTACTGCATATTGGTACCTGGTGCACCTTAACACTTTTTTCAACATATAAATGAGGGCTGGGCAAGCTCTGAATATTATGTTTAGTTTTCTATCTTGCTGAATCCTCACAAATCAGAGTTCTAGATGGGTTACAAGTGACATAACTCTACAGAGAGTACTGTGTAGAGAATGACATGGTGGCAGTTACCCGCAGCTAGCTGCGGGTAACCCGCAAAAACGGTGGGGAGGAAAAAGTGCTCACTGCGGGCACGGGGACAAGGCCATCCACTGCCCCGTGGAGCGGCGAATGGCCTTGTCCCCGCAGTTAAGGGAGGGAAGGCGCGTGGTCACCGATCACACGCAGCCCCCTCCCTCCCTACCTACCTACGGCCAAATTTATCTCCCTCCCTTCCCCTTACCTTCGCGGCGCTTTAGTAAAGAAACTTACTGAAGCCGGCGAAGCCTGCCTGCAGTTGCATTTGTGTGGGCGGAAGCTTCTCCTCCGACGCAGCTTCCGGTTGTGTCAGAGGAGAAGCTTCCACCCACACACACGCGACTGCAAGCAGACAGGCTTTGCCAGCTTCAGTAAGTTTCTTTACTAAAGCGCTGCAAAGGTAAGGAGGAGGGAGGGAGATTCTCGGGCCGCTGAAGGGCGGTGAGGTGGCGAGAGGGAAGGGTGGATACTGTGGGGACGGGGCGGCGAAGGGGGCAGCGGGGACAGGGCAGTGAAAGGGATGGTGGCCCGGGGACGGGGCAGTGATGGGGACAGATTTTTTCCCCATGTCATTCTCTAGTACTATGTGGGGTAAAACATGTTACACAGAGTTAAACATATTACATACAATTATCAACATGTACACACAGTATAGGATAATACATCAGAACAGCAGCTGGTTCTTAACATTGTCTTTATTCCTGTTAACTGGTATTAGTCTGTGTTTCTTTGAGCCCCTGGCAGGGATTTCTTTTTTTTAAAAAACATATTTTAGGTTTTTGTGAAACAGTTTATCTATGGTGGTTGTGCAAAATTTCAATGAGAAGCAAGTTCCATACTTTTGCTATTTGGTAATTGAATTATTTCCTGTGGTATGTCTTGTATTTTATATCTTTCAGAGTTGGGAATGATAGGATTAAGTTGTTAGAGTTCCGTATTAATGGTTTATAATTTGACGTGTAGTGTACATGTACCTTGAAATACAAATGTTTCTAGGTTTGTCGTGTGTTGTTGATTCTTTGACACCTTGATAAAGTGCTAGCAATTGCGAGATGCTGCCAGGGCCTTCAGCTTTTTTTGTTTTATTATACCACCCTACAAATAACCTTCTATATGAAGCAGAAATCCCAACTGACTACTCTACTCTAGTCTCCACTTATTAGAATAATTTAAAGCTTCCTGATCTTACCTGGCTCCAAACCCTCTGGATGCATGGATGGTTGATCCATAGGCATTACTGGCTCCTAGAAACAATAGTAATACAGCATTTTAAATTCATTATAAAATAGATGAGCTGAAGGCTGGCACTGCTAAGAATGTTTATCTTTGTAACAGGCTTGTCCCATGTTTAGAACATAAAAACATAAAGAGCTGCCTTACTGGGAAAGACCAAAATGGCCATCAAGCCCAGTATCCTGTTACCAACAGTAGCTAATCCAGATCACAAGTACTTGGCAAGATCCCAAAAAGGACAAGCAGTATAAAATCCGATTTACTCTTTTGGGATCTTGCCAGGTACTTGGCCACTGTTCATCTTCATCTCCATGGGATGTTGTTCCACAAATCCACCACTGTCCCTTAGATTACTCTCAAATCTAATCATCTTTCACCTTTGTCCTATGCCTCCTCTTTCCAGAGCATTCTTTAAATTGAAAGAGGATGGTTTTCTCTGCATTAATGCTATGGAGATATTAAAATGTTTATCATCTCCCCTCTTCCAAAGTATTACATTACATTAGAGATTTCTATTCCGCCATTGTCTTGCGGTTCAAGACGGATTACAAAAGAATTACAAAAACGTATTACAAGAAGATGATATCTGGTAATTTCTAGAGGAGATAAAGAGTGGATGAGGTTGCTTTGGGGAATCGGGAAGGTATTGGGAAGTGGGAAGAAGCTAGCAGTATTAAGTCGTTTGCAGGAATTTCTTGAAAAATGGGGTATACATATTGAGACCTTTAAGTTTATCCCCCAATGCTTTATGTCAGAGACCATTTTAGTCACAAGCATCTGGATCAATTCCATCCTGTTTATATACCTTTTTGAAGAACTGTACATACTACTCTAAATGAGGTTTCAACAGACACACAGTTACCTCCTTTTTCCTACTGACCAAAGGATCCTTCATGCCTTTTCCATCACTTTTTCTACCCGTTTAACCATTCTTCTTTTGTGCATAAGAGTACTTTGGCTCCCATATTGTATTGCTCCATTGGGTTTCTACATAACCCTTAATTTTTACCATTAAAATCATAGCTGCCAAATTATAGACCATTCTTCAAGCTTTCTTAGGTCCCTCATGTTATCTACTTCCAGTCCCATATTTAGACATAAGCAGATAGAGCCAAAATTTTGAAGGTACAAAATACTTCACTAACAGGACAAAAGCTGTGACCTGAACATCAGCCTTGGTGACACAATGTTTCCCAGCCATACTATGGTTGCAGAAGTACCATATACTGCAGGGGTGCCCAATACGTCGATCGCGATCAACAGGTCGCTCGCTCAAGCGACCCCCAGTCGATCGCAGAGCGGGTTCCCTTCTTCCCTTCTCTTTTTTCCCCTCCTGACTGGCCTGCTCCTGAATTCTGTTGCTGCCTCTGCTGCTCAACATTAAAAAAAAAAAAAAACCGGCTTGGAGAATTTATGCTCCGGGGGCTAACGTGTGCTTGTACCGGCTTCCCTTCTCTTTCCTCTGAAACCGGAAGTTATGTCCGGGGGGGGGGGGGGGGAGAGAAGGGAAGCCGGCAGGCACATGTTAGAGCCCCATTTGCGGGCTAAAGCGAGAGACAGGTCAGTGAAGCTTGCGATTTGCTCTTCTTGCTGCCAGGTCCTGCCTACTTTCTGTTTCCTCAAAGGCAGGACCCGGCAGCATTTCTCCCAATAGGTCGATCTTGGGCCGATCAGCCTTCCTCTCCCCGACGTCAATTCTGCCATCGGAGAGGAAGTTCTGGCCAGCGGAACTTCCTCTCCGACGGCAAAATTGACGTCGGGGAGAGGAATGCTGATGGGCCTGAAGCAAGGAGAGCTTGGCCGGCAGCGGGCGGCTTTGGGGGCCTGTTATCCGATGGCAGCGGCAGTGGCTTGGGGGAGGGCAGGGAGGGAGAAAGAGGGCAGGCAGGGAGACAGAAGGAAAGAAGAGAAACAGAAAAAAAGAAAGGGGACATGAAGAGAGAAAGAAAGAGAGGGCAGGGAGAGAAGAAGAAAACGTTTGGGGGGGAATGAGGTCAGGAGGAGAGGAAGCATACAGGCTAAAAGAAGGGAAGAAAGATTGAATGCACAGTCAGAAGAAGAAAGTGCAACCAGAGACTAATGAAATCACCAGACAAGGTAGGAAAAATTATTTTATTTTAAATTTAGTGATCAAAATGTGTCTGAATTTATATCTGCTCTCTATATTTTACAATATGGTCCCCTTTTACTAAACCGCAATAGAGGTTTTTAGCGCAGGGAGCCTATGAGCGTCGAGAGCAGCGCTGGGCATTCAGCGCAGCTCCCTGCGCTAAAAACTGCTATCGTGGTTTAGTAAAAAGGGAGGGGGTGGGTATTTGTCTATTTTTGTATGGTTGTTACTGAGGTGACAGTGCATAGAGTCATCTGCTTTGACCTCTTTGAAAAAACCCCGGAATAGGAATGATAATTAACAATTCTATGCGTACAGTGTGCGTTGTGTTTTTTTTTTTATTTTATTGTTGGTAGATCATTTTGACTTGGTCATTTTAAAAGTAGCTCGCAAGCCCAAAAAGTGTGGGCACCCCTGATATACTGTATACACGAATATAAACCGATCCAAGTATAAACCGAGGTGACATCCCCCATAAAAGAAGGAACAAGGTTGACTCAAATATAAACCGAGATTAGAAATTTGGGTGATCCTGGTGAGGAAGTCTACAAAGACAAGACATTCCTGCCATACGTTTTAACACAATTTTTAAACTTTAAATACAAGTAGTTTTATTAGTGGAAAATCACAAAACATTTACAACAGCAGCAGTTTAAACAATATCTAATTTAAAAAACAATCCCTCCCATCATAATCCCCCAAAAGAGTGATTGATGCATGAAACAGCCTCACAGCGGAGGTGGTAGAGATGAGCCAGGACCACACTGTATCTGAATAAACTGGCTCAAGCCATGAGAAAAGTAGGAAGAGAGAATATTCAATACATCATTTAATTAAGAGACGTCTACTTCACACACAAATCAAAATACTTATTTTATATGGATTGGAAAAGAAAGTTATCGGACTTATAGCTTCTCTTACTGGTAACATGTGGCGTCCACATTCTATGCTGACAAGTTTGTGACATTTCTTGTGAACGAGTAGCTTGCAGTTGATGCACTTATATCCTTGACGTCCCAGACCCCATATTCTGTCTGTGCAGATAGCACAATGTGCCCGCTAAAGAAAAAAAAAAAGTGGATGAGATCAGCCCAATCATTTTATAAATATGCATATCCTAGGTTTGCATGCCTAATTTACTTTAAAAACCAGCAATATCTGGCTAGCGAGTTTCAGCTGGGGCTGCCTAGATATTTGAACAATTTGGCTAGATTTTCATTATTTAAAAAAAAATAAAATAGCAAATGTATTTACAGAAATGTTCTTAATTTCCACAGAACAATAAAAAAAAAAAAAACACAACACATCAAAATATGACACAAAGAATTTGATCCCAAACACAGTATTTATTTTTCAGATATGCGATTCATACTTCCAAGCATTCAAGGCAAGGTACAAAGAACAATCAGTGCACAAGTAAATTTTAACAGTACGTAATAATAATCCAAAACAACTAATAAATGTTTAAAAATCTTTTTTATTGGCATAAGTTGGGTTCTATTTGCCAGATCTCAGAGATATCTCTATGGAAACTGCCCTGGGCTCTATTGGGGGATGAAGAAATTAGGTTCTTACATGCTAATTTTCTTTCTTTTAGTCCCTCCAGACCAGCACAGAATGGATGGTTTATGCTCCTCTGCCAGCAGGTGGAGACCGATAACACATTGACTTTTGGCAGTAGTACAAGTGGGTTGTGCAGTCCCATCTACAATCAGTCTGACGAATAACTAAGTAGGAACTAACTAAGAACTAAAGAACCATGAACTATAAACACACCAACTCCACTTTCATATGGAGAGGACAAAGTAGCAGTCCCGGTCAAGGACACACTCAGACCACTGAAAACAAGTCCAGGCCTCCAGATTGCCGCAAATCACTGCCTGGACAGCCAAGACAGCCACGCTGAAACTCCTCTTAAGGAGACTCTCCATCTTACGGTTCTGGGGGCCTCAAAACCAAACCTCCTTCAACCAGCACAGTATGCCTGTGAGCAATGGCCAAGATCACAGCATCAACCACAGGAGACTTAAAGGTATCCCTATTCCCATCAGGAATAGGATAGAGTCAGGCCATGGACCATGCCAAGCAATAAGGCTCATCCGGAGTCTTCCACTGTGTGTGTACCATATCACGAATATCCTAATGCATAGGAAAAGAGCGGGCGGCCAACCGGATCCCCCGAAGCAGAGAGTCCACAACATGAGGGGGGGTCCTTAACTTCTTCCTCAAAACAGGAGACACCTAAGAATAAACTCTTGCAGTTCTTCCCGGTGAAAAATGCGCATGACCGAAGCATCCTTGCCAACCAGTGTCTCCGAAACCCAGCCATCCACATCATCCATCCCCTCCAAGAAGATCTTGGGAGTCTACCAAAAAATCCAAGTCCTCATCCGGCAAAACCGGATCAGCCAGGAAAAAAATCCTCATCCCAAGAAACCCGCAGCCACTTGGATGAAAGTGGGAGAGACTGGACAGAAGCAGACACCAAAGGCAAAGACCCCCCAGAAGAACTGGAGACCCACAGGGAAGAAGCTGGACCCCCAGCCACCTGCAAGTAAGCCTTGTACATTGCTAAACAAAATCGGGGCAAAAAACCCCGGCGGCAAAAAAAAAAAAATTACTCACTGGAGAAGAAGCAGCATCGAAGACCTGTTCCTGTCTTTCTAAAATGAGAGGGAGGTCACCTGTGACCAAAGGCAATTCTGACGTCGGAGAGGAAGTTCTGGGCCAGCCAAAACCAAAGAAAAGCCCACTGAAAAAATCTCCCCCCCAAGGCCTGTAGCGGCAAAAAGGCCTAATGGACCCAGCTGCTAAAACAGAACTGAAGGCAACAGCAGCTATAGTGGTAAGGGAAATCTTATTTCCCCGACTGTTGGCGGCTGGGGAAATCGTTGTGTGGGCGGTAGGGGAAGCCCGGGCTTCCCCACTGCCTACAGTCAATGAGCACTGCACGCGCGAAGAGAACATCTGCTCACCGGCACCTGAAGCCAACAAGGATTCCCCCTCCCAGCGACAAGAGCACTTCGTGCACATACCGGCCACATCCACCGCTCGTCAGGAACACAACAAGCACATTTTTAGTCTCTAAAGTGCTCATTGTAAACTGCTAGGAAGGAAAAAATAAGTGCCAGTTAGCAATAAAAACCAATTAAGCTCAATTAAATGCTTCCTCTCAGACAGGCACTGCCTCAGGATTTTTTTTTTTTGGTAAGTAAAAACTTTAACGAAGGAGCAGATGGGACTGCACAGCCCACTTGTACTGCCAAAAGTCAATGTGTTCTCAGTCTCCACCTGCTGGCAGAGGAGTGTAAACCATTCGCTCTGTGCCAGTCTGGAGGGACGATAAAGAATTTAACATCTGTGGGGGAATAACTTTCAGCCAAGATTCTGCTGCCCACAGTGAGCACCCTAACCTACTGAATTTAATTTCAGCCCTAATGTATGAGCTAGATCATATGCTGGATCTAATCTTTTATTAATGTTTTTATTCAGCTGATAATGAATTTGTTTTTTCCAAAAAGCTTTGCAAACTAAAATGCAATTCCTTTTTTCCACCTGTGGTTTAAAATATCTTAAACAAGGCTTTGTTTCCAATTTGTGTTGCTTTAACCAACCAATGTACCATCAACATACAAAAACTCTAGTCCACTAAATTCTTAAACAATACCTTAAAAAAATGAATCATGACAAAAATACTTCCCTTTAAAGGCTGAAGGTCAATGTGCGACTCTGATGCTGTCAACAGCTATTACATTCTATCACACTGCTAGGTACTGTTGTGTATTTATTTTTGTCAACAAGACATTGCCTCCTTTGTATCATTGATCAAAGAATTTAAGCCATTACCATCAAGAGTGCTGGACAGCAACTTACTAAAGTACATAAAAAGAATTATTGAGGGCTCTGGAGGATCTTCCCTGAAGCTGTCTACTTAGCTCTTCTCTTCACCGTTCCACTCCAAATTATTATACCATTGAAACCTGTAGAATGGTAATAGAGAATGACACGGTGACAAAATTCATCACCGTTCCCGTGGATAACTGCAGGAAACTATCTTCATGTCATTCTTTAAGGAGAGAGGGAAGAATCAGAGTATAATTGGGCACAACCACTGACCCGCAAGCTTTGCTTTGAAGAATGCTGGTGTAGAAGGACTGAGGTTGAGAATGGCAGTCTCTGGTATCTAGAGCAGATATTGTGATGTCATAATGCCTCATTCCACCAGTGCCTAAGAACCAATCACATCAGTGATATCACAATGGCATTATCCTTGGCTCACATAAGAATCAGAGTATGAATGGCCACAACCACTGACCCGCAAGCCTTGCTTTGAAGAATGCTGGTATAGAAAGACCGAGGTTGAAATAGACACTAAAAAATGACATGGGATTATTTCCCGCGGTTATCCGCAGGGACGGGAACGGTGATGAATTTTGTCACCATGTCATTCTCTAAATGGTAACTCTTTGTTTTCCTGTATAAAGTTTCAAGTTTTATTAAAAATTCCACTTACCGGATTTCTAAGCGGATTGTATATTTAAAAAGTAAAATCAGGGGACAAATACAATATGACAAACTGACATACTGGTACACTAGGGGAGAAGAGTAGAACTACATTGCAAATAGGATAAAGGAACAAACAAGTGATATCATGAAAGCTTATGTTTGCTTATTTATGGACTAATTTAATGAGTAGAATTCAGTAAGCACGTCAAAAGCAGCACTTTCACGATTCACATGATACATGACAAAATCTTGCTAGAAAAGCCCTAATGCTAGCAAAGAAAGGATATGTTGCAAGTTTATTGCATTTGAAATACCGCCTAAAGTCTATGCGGTTTACATAAAAGAAAAAAAAAACTTTTGTACAAAAGTTTAAGCAAATCAAAACAGCAAAGGGGAGATGAACATAATCTAAAACTACAACGGATGTCACAACAAACAAAAAGGAAAAATGGGAAAAGGACACATCATGTAAAATAAAAGGATGGAGGAGAGGGAAGGAGAGTAGGTAGAACATGAGGAAGAGCACCAAGGAGGAGAGAGATTCTAAGGCATGGGTGCCCAAGTGGTCGATCATGAATGACCAGTAGATCGCAAAGGCAACACGAGTCAATCGCGTTGCCTTTGCGATCATTTTCTCCCAGGCCTGACGCGTACAAGCGCCGGACTCACAAAACTTCACCTCCAACGTCAATTCTGACGTCGGAGAGGAAGTTCTGGGCCAGCTAATCGCTACCTGGCTGGCCTGCAACTTCCTCCCCGACGTTAGAATTGATGCCGGAGGTGAAGTTTTGTGAGTCCAGCGCTTGTACGCGCCAAGTCTGGCTCTAGGAAGCAGCAGGGAGAAATTGCTTTGGTGGCTTGGGGGTGGGGGTAGGGAAATAATCGGGAAGTGGAGAAATTGGCACAATGGCTTGGGGGGCAGGGGGAGAGAGAAAGAAAGGTAGAAATAAAGAGGGGGGGCCAGGAGGAGAAGGAAAGAAAGAGGGGGGCAGGAGGAGAGAGAAAGAAAAGGCAGAAAGAAAGAAATATTGGCTTTACAGAAGAAGGAAGTGCAACCAGAGACTCATGAAAACACCAGACAAAAAGGTAGGGAAAATGATTTTATTTTCAATTTAGTGATTAAAATATGTCCATTTTGAGAATTTATATCTGCTGTCTATATTTTGCACTATGGTCCCCCTTTTACTAAACTACAATAGCGTTTTTTAGCGCAGGAAGCCTATGAGCATTGAGAGCAGCGCAGGGCATTCAGCGCAGCTTCCTGTGCTAAAAACCGCTATCGCAGTTTAGTAAAAGCGGAGGGGGTATATTTCTCTATTTTTGTATAGTTGTTACTGAGGTGACATTGCATATTTTAATGTCATCTGCCTTGACCTCTGATAAAACCCCCGAAAACAAATGATAATTAACATTTTCTCTGCGTACAGTGTGCTTTGTGTTTTTTTAAATTTTATTGTTGGTAGATCATTTTGACTTGGTCATTTTAAAAGTAGCTCGCAAGCCCAAAAAGTGTGGGCACCCCTGTTCTAAGGGATAAAGCGCTCTCTCTCAGAATAGCCATATAGCAGTGACCAGCCATCAGAACTGCCCCATTAAAGATGCAGAAGGTGGTCAAGAGATCTCTCAGCGGAGCTCGACTCGGTTTAGAAGTAATTAAAGACCAGCAAAAAAAAAAAAAAAAAGCAAACAAGAGCAGAAGAAAAAATAAGTGTTGTAGAGCAATCAACTTGTTGAATCTTTAGGTAAACTGTTCAAATATTGTGTAAATAATAAAGTTTTTAGGACTTTATGAAATTGTTGTGCTCTAATATCACCAGCACATGAATCCTTGTGCCTTTTAGGGGAGAAGTCTTATGAAGCACTTCTGTTCGTGAGCTGTTATTTATGAAGATGCCACCAGAACAGAGGAACCATCCCTAGCCACTTGTTTACTTTATTTAGTGAGTAATCTGGGTCTGATTGGAAGTGGGAGAGGCTTCTGAGTTAAACAAAGGAAATCACTGACCTTAGAGAGCAGGACTAAATGGCTGTGAAAATGAACTGGTTTCAAGCCAAATACCACTCAGTCTACGTAGTAGCAAAGTTATGAAATGCATATATCTCTGGCAGGGAACGTTCACAGCCCTTTAGTGATACCGATGAAGGTGTTGTTGGGCCAGAGGGTTCAAGAATTCTTCATCAGAAGAAACATGAGATTTCAGGGGCAAGGCTGAATCAATTCAGACCCCTAGGATTACTCCTATGAGAATTCTGCATAATTACACACCACTAAATTTGGGCAGAATTCCCCACCTGCTGTAATCAAAAAGACCAGGAAATGAGGCGACTGCAAAGACATGCAGGCAAAAAGCATGGCAATGGCAGTGGTTATTTTAACAGCTGCAAGAGATGCTGAGTTGTTTCCCCTCACAGGCCATGACAGTGCCGAGGGGTCCAGAATGGACATATATTTAAAGCAGTTGAACTCTGGCTTCTTTTCCAGTTTTCTGAACATGAGCCTAAGCCAAATTGGTGCTCATCACACTCTGTATCGGGTAAAAAAGCAAGTGGCAAAAGGCCATCCACAAGAGAGACAGGAAGCAGATCAGGTTGAGAAGGTTATTTCACCAACATCAAAACAAGACAAGGCCAAGCTAGAAAATAACTTCTTGATTTCTTAAAACAATGCATGATAATTGCTCATACTAATCTTTGCATATCACATCATATCATATACCACTGTAAATAGAAAACCCGTATACAATAAATCTCACCCTGTTAAATCTCTTTGCTTGGAATGTATGGCCATTTGCACAATATAGCTTTCTCCAACGGCGTGCACCCCGTCGATAGATGGACTCTTAAAGCAAATAAATAAATAAAATCACAGAGATTATCTACAACAGACACTTATTACAAGTTTCACCTTTTAAAACCATGTTTTTATTTTTCACTTATGCATTATTTCCAGTTGAAATAACTTAATGCAGAAGTCAAAAATAGTCACTTCTACTATTACTCCTAGCAGAATTCCCTTTTCCAATGCAGAATCTCTACCGTTCACCATCTTTGAGGCGCGGTATGAGCAGCAATTCCCACACACTGCCTGCCGCTAACCCGGAAGCCTCTCAGCGGCAGAGGGTAGATTTCTGGGTTAGCGGCAGACAGCATGTGAAAGTTGCTATCAATACCGCGATCTGAAGAAGCAAAAATTAGAGTACAGGGGGGAGAGGAAGGAAAGATACTGGTGCAGGGGGCGGGGAGGGGCGAGAAGTAGGAAAGTTGGTGGCACAGGGGGCAGGAAGGGGCAAGAAGAAGAAAAGTTGGTGGCACAGGGGGCGGGAAGGGGCGAGAAGAAGAAAAGTTGGTGGCACAGGGGGCGGGAAGGGGCGAGAAGAAGGAAAGTTGCTGGCACAGAGGGAGGGAAGGGGCGAGAAGAAGGAAAGTTGGTGGCACAGGGGGAGGGGAGGGGCGAGAAGAAGGAAAGTTGGTGGCACAGGGGGGAGGGAAGGGGCGAGAAGAAGGAAAGTTGGTGGCACAGGGGGAGGGGAGGAGCGAGAGGAAAGAAAGATGGGAGAGGGAGACATGCATGGCAAGGGAAGAGGATGAAATTGCACATAATGGAGGGGAGGAAGCACACTTCTTTGAAGCTGTTTTCAATTCTTAACTCCCACTCACTGTCGGATACCTATAGCCATTGTATCATTCCTTCTGCAAGAAACCCCCTAACCCTGAGAAGCCCTGTCTGTCCAAATTAGATTGCAAGCTCTTCTGAGCAGGGACAATCTATTGAATATTAAATGTACAGTGTTGCGTATGCCTTTCAACACTATAGAAATGCTACTTAGTAGTAGTAGTAGTAGTAGTAGAAGATGATGCATGGAGGGGGGTTAGAGATATTTGACACAGAGTACAAGGAAGCGAGAGAGAGAGAGGTGTTGCACATGGAGGCAGAAGAGAGGGAGGGAGAAATACACAGGAGGTGGAGGAGAAGAAGGAGGAAGATGTTGGATCCAGGAGCAGAATAGTGTGATGGAGAGATGCCTGAAAATAGGAGTGAGGGAAGAGAATGGGAGAAATGCTGGACCATGGGGGAGAGTCCAGAAAGGAAGAGATAGGGAGATGTCAGGCTATGAGGGTGGGAAGCAGATGCTGGGAATGGTAGGAGGAGAGGGTGGCAAAGAAACAGATGAGAGGATAGATATATGGTAATGGAGGTACATTGAAGATGAAAGAAAATGGAGGACTGAGAAAGAAATGAGATGGGGAATGGGAGAGAAGAAGGATATTTGATAGGCAGCTAAAAAGTGAAAATGAGGAGAAGGGTAAGAGAGGCAGAAGAGAGCTAAAAAGGAATGATTAATATGTCTGAGGCAGGTGTAGTGAGGGAATAGACAAGAGAGAGTAGAAAAGACAAATGGATAGCAGCCACTTGAAGGAGAATTAGCAAACGACAGGAAAGCAGAAAAGAGAAATTGGAACCAACATGACAGAAAAATAAAACATCCAGACAACAAAGGTAGAAGGAAAACAATTTTATTTTATATGTTTTAAATGGAAATGGATAATTAGCAAAAATAGTTTAAATTTGACATATAAACTTGCAGAATTTGCTAATTGTGTGTGCAGAATTTTGAATTATTTGCATAGAATTCTGCCAGGAGTACACTATTAACGTCACATAAACCTTAACTACAAACTGCACTTGCAACACATTGCCATTTAATGAGATTTAGAAAGATACAGTACTTAGTATAAAAGAAATGGAATGAGAAAGCTGTGGCCTGATAACGAGTGCTACTCCATTTCAGCAGCTGATTAGGGGATAACGGAAAACAATTTGATTGTGTTTTCCCGTAATTACATGTGTTACATTTTAAATGTCTAGAAAAGATGCAAAATACAGCCAAGCCTACTTACTGTCTTCTCCTGGACAAGGCATTCCAGGTCTTTCTGGTATACAAGGAAACACTGCCAATAAAAATATAATGAAGTTAAAAATATGTCCAGCACAATTAATAGCCGTTAACAATCAAACCACATTAAGACATTTCTTAATGAGAACTTTCTTGCATGACAGATTTAATGTGTATTACTTCTATGAAAAGGAAATAGATGTAAAGATGAACTTTTGTATTATCCTTAGAACCAGGGCTCTGGAGTCAGTAGATAAATCCTTTGACTCCGACTCCTCAGTTTCTGGTACCCACAACTCCGACTCCAGGTACCCAAAATTATCTCCAACTCCTTGACTCCGACTCCACAGCCATGCTTAGAACCCCACCCATGTTTTCTCAAATTCAGATAGTCTGCCTCCAACCCCTCTACCAAGAGGTTGGTCCATGCATCCACCATAAAAAAGTTATTTCCTTTTCACTTTCATACTATGCTCCTTCATTTCAAAGCTTTCAACTGAAAAAGACTTGCATCCTGTGCATTGATGCCACAGAGATATTTAAATGTCTCTATCATCTCCCCTCTCCTGCCTTTCTTCCAAAATATACATAGATATCTTTAAGTGACCCCATATGTTTTATGACAAAAACCAATGAGCATTTTAGAAGCCACTCTCTGGACCAACCCCATCCTACTTATATCTTTTCAAAAGATGTAGAATGGTAACATAACAATTTTTTATTTATATACTGCAAAAAAATTTCAGTTCTCATTGTCAGTGAGCTATAATAGATAGAACATTGGCATTAACAAGTTAACAATAGTTTCACATCAATATGCTACTTTGGAAGGATTACAAGAATTTTGAGAATAGATGGTTTTTAATAGCTTTCTAAAATGCACATACTGTATGAGGTTGATATTCTAACAATTTGGCCCAGTTCAAGATCCCTGGAAGCGGCTTGATATTACAATTCCCCCTTCGTATTCGCGGAGGTTAGGGGTGGAGCCGGCCCGCAAATATTTAAAAAACGTGAATAATATTCGGGCCGGTTCTGCCCCTAATCCCCACTTCCCCTGGCTATTTTAAGCCCTGAAAGCCCCCTTAAGCCTTACCTGGTGGTCTAGCGAGTTTTCAGGCAGGAGCGATCTTCCCACGCTCCTGCCCCGTGCAGATCGCTCACAGGAAATGGCTGCTTTGAGCTCCTGTAGTCTCTCGAGCCATTTCCTGTGAGCGATCTGCACGGGGCAGGAGCGTGGGAAGATTGCTCCTGCCCCGAAAACCCGCTAGACCACCAAGTAAGGCTTAAGGGGCGCTTTCAGGGCTTAAAATAGCCCGAAAAAAAGAAAATAAATTTTTTAATTTAAAATCGCTAATAAGCGAATCCGTAGATATGGAATTCGTGAATATGGAGGGGGAAGTGTATAAGTAACGAATCTTTTCCAAGTACAGCCTTTGGCTGAAGGGAAGGTAAAAAAAATGATCAGGAACGTGTGGAGTGGCTTGGCGACAAGAACAAGAACTGAGCAGTTAGGCAGTAGGCCATGTAGGGCTTTGGTACACTTCTCTAAATAAGATATCACTCACCAGAGATTTATATAGAGACATCATCTCCTTTTTCCTGTGCACCCAAGCATCTTTCCAGCTTTTGCCGTCATTTTCTACTTGTGGCTCCCTTAAGATCATCAGATATGATCACTCCCAAATTTTGCTCTGTATCGCTTTTGTGATACTTCTAAATTCCTGCATCTCTCTCTTCTATCCCAATTCCTTTGCCTTATGCCCTTACTCTACCAGACTAGGGAGTGTGCGCTAAGCCCTCTGACATCTCAAAACAGCCATCTTTGCTTTCTCCCAAACAGAAGCACATATTCATCACAAAACTGGACATCCTGGGTGGGTCACTTGATTACTTCTGACTTACCACTAACCTTACAGCGAACACAATCTCATGTCTGGAGGGTATATTACCAGAGCAAAGAAACAAGGTGCTCGCAATATTACAGACCTAAATGAAAAGGTTGGTTTTGATCTTGAAGGCCCCTATGTATCGAGTTAGTATATTTAGTATTTATTTATTTTAAAAATCTATACACTGCCTAAATACCTAGGTGGACAAAGCACCATATATAATAAAATTATAAAGTAAGATATTATATACTAAACATCTTGTTCTTTTGTTTATATCAATCATAAGATCAATAAAGATATTTGGAAAAAAGGATTAGAACAATGCATGATTCTATACAATTTCCCTTTATCAAAACTGCTTCTATGAGTTAGCAAATTGCATAGGGGATGGGGCCCAATACTCTATATTTACTTAAACAGTCATTTGTTCTGCCCAACAGAAACACAGTAACAGTATGACTGAAGAGATTCAGCTCCCAACATTTCTTTCATTTGTGTTGACCTGGTGGCATTTCCTAATGCTCTTTGGGGTTCCCAGCTGAACTGGTGCCAAGGGTCAGATATGAAGGCTGGGGCACCGTTAACTACCCAATATTTTGCCCCCTATTCAATATCTCTTGCAGTCACCACAGCTACAGCTCTTGGCTGGACACCATACCAAGGCTCTTTCTGGAATCCTGCATTTGCAGGCCCTAAACCCAGCCAGTACGATGACTCAATAGCTCCCAGCACAAGCTAGAGCATTTAACATTCACCACAACCACTGACCCACTTGTGCAACGCTGCATATTTCGCCTCTAGTACTGCTCAGAAGCTTAAAGGATGATCAGAGGAATGAGGAAGTCAGGCAAATGCCTCAGGTGCACAGTGACTCACATTTACAAAATTCAAATGACTCTAGTATTAAGAAACATCCAGATAAACCAAGACACAAAAGGTGCCCCTGTGTCATAATGGGAATTATTTTTCATCTTGAAAAGACTCGCTGTGTCCCAAACAGTCCTCTTTCAAGGCTAATTCAAACACTAATAGGACGTCAATCATTTTAGCATCTCCCTACCACGCTATAAAAATTGGATTATTGTCTGTATCTTTACAAACACATAAATGGATAAACTGGAGGAATAGAATCTGCACTTAGGTGAAGTGTATAGCTGCATATAAAATTATATTTCAAAAAAGGAACAATAAATTAAATAAACAAAAAATCACCTACCGTGAATTAAAAGCTCTGAATCTTTGTTTAATTCATACAATCGAAAAGCTTCTTCTAATTCCATTTGAGAAGAAACTGTGCAGGGGTCTCCTAACATTAAACCAGAGAAAGGAGGTGCATCAGATTTTGAAGGTAAACAAAAGAACCATCATAGAGACTTCAGTAAAATTCAATTATAAATTAGGCAGAACTGTGTCCCGATTGTAGGTAGCTGTAGGCGTCCTACAGTTGTCTAACCAGCCAATCGGGGCGCACATTTTTTTAAAAAGTGCTTCCCAGGCAGGCTGCCTATATTGAAGGCGCCTCCAGGAGCCTAGGGAGGCCTGCAAGCCCGCCTAAGCTCACCTAAGGCTAGGCATAGCCTTAGGCAAACCTAGGCAGCCATATGCATCTCCCAAGGCCAGAGGGAGATGCGTACAATGTAGGACAGCAAAATGCAGGCCTAAATTAAAAGTAGACATTGCCGCCATACTTATCACGTTGGAGCTGCAAACCTATTTAAACACTTTTTCTTTATATATGCTTTTGTTTTTTGTGTCTTGGCACAAAGACACCCATCCCGTCCCGGGCGTCCTATACAGAATCCAGGCCAACATGTCCATTTTTACTCAATAGGAAACACTTTCAGGACCTGTCATCTCGGTGTTCAAAAACAATTCAAACCTTTTTATAGAATACTGTAATTTCAACCTTTACATAACAAGCACAGATAATGAATTTAGTTATTGTAAGCCATTTGAGAAAGCAATTATTTGCCAAGACACAAAAAACAAAAGCATATATAAAGAAAAAGTGTTTAAATAGGTTTGCAGCTCCAACGTGCATCACACTTAACGCTTCCAGATCCTAGCTCAATGTTTTCTTTTCAGAAATATTTCTTGGGTGTAGCCTAAATGACATAAGGTCATGGGATGTTTAACAAAGAAAACAAGGAGCAGAGAATCTAGAAAGATTCTGCTGCTTTGATTCTGCGACTGAATGCTTGCCATGGGGAGAAATGTTACCCAACACTTGTGAAGCTCTTCATGCTAAGCTCAGAGAACGTCATTCTGCAGAACCAAGATGGATCGGTAAAAGAAAATCTATACTTGAAAGCCTCAAGAGCAGGATATGCTCAAGGGCAGAAAACCGAGTTTTGAAGAATACTATGCCCAAGAAGCAGATCAGAATTACAGCAAAACCATCAGCTAGTCCAAGTTCAATGTGACACATTGTCCAATGACCAAGGAACATATATATCCATTTGATTTGATCTCTTGCTGTTTTCTGCTCACAAACAATTAATCTACTGTATGGACAAAATTTACTCTATGCATCTAAATTCCCCTAAATGTAATTAATGAAACCTGAAATTTAAGTACAATTTATCTACTGTATGGACAAAATTTACTCTATGCATCTAAATTCCCCTAAATGTAATTAATGAAACCTGAAATTTAAGTACAATTTATCTACTGTATGGACAAAATTTACTCTATGCATCTAAATTCCCCTAAATGTAATTAATGAAACCTGAAATTTAAGTACAATTTATCTACTGTATGGACAAAATTTACTCTATGCATCTAAATTCCCCTAAATGTAATTAATGAAACCTGAAATTTAAGTACAATTTATCTACTGTATGGACAAAATTTACTCTATGCATCTAAATTCCCCTAAATGTAATTAATGAAACCTGAAATTTAAGTACAATTTATCTAAAATCTGATTAAAATCTACAGGTCTTTATAAATTGCAACTATGATTGCAGTCTAATGTATATTTTGGCCTAAATGATTAGCAATATGTTAACTGATGTTTTGAATTTACTTTTATAAGTCTAATAGAAAACGCAGAGCTTTCACTCCTAAAAGAAAACTTAACTATGTGAAGGGTGGAGTATGTACCTTCTTCGTCAATCCACTTCATAGTAAAAAGCTGCTCATTGTCAAAAGAACACATGTCTCGAACTTCAGTGCAAAGTCCTTCGAATGAGATGGAAGGTTCAAAATGTGTTATCATGATGTCACTAAAAAGAGGGGGAGGAATATCAGATTACAAGAAGATTAAAATGACTTGTGAAACTGAGAAAAACAAATAGCTATAGTACTGAGAATGAGTGCTTTTGTTTGCAGAGGTGAAAGAACCAAACAGAGAACAGAAAATCCACATTCATCCCAGAAAAAAAAAGTGGTTTGTGCCAAGTTACCCAACTCATTCACCTCTTAAAAATTTAATACCAATTTTGCAAAATATAAAAGCCAGTAGGTCTATTTTGAAAGTCACAGAGTCTCATATGAAAATGAATGATTGAAACAATGGAGGTTAAGGGCTAGATTCGTGTCGGGACGGATCCGTGCCTGATCCGGGCAGGTCTGATGGATTCTTCAAAGTCCAATATGCGATGGGGGAGATCGGAGGAATGCCCCCATTTGCCAGCACAGATTGCTGGTGGCTGATCCCAACGCATGCGCAGACCATCTGTACATGGTCTGCGCATGTGTCTAGACCCGTCCAAGCTGCGACTTTTAACTACTTTTTTTTTTACTTTTTAGCCCAGCAAGCCCGTGGTTTTAACCCGCTTAAACCCACGGGTTAAAACCATGGGCTCGCAGTACGGGGAAGGGCAGGAGAGATTCGGGGCGGAGGGCAGGAGAAAACCGGGGACGAGCAGGGAGGCAATTTGGAGTAGAGCAAGCAGGAGACATTGGGGCAGAGCAGGCAGGAGAGATTCGGGGCAGCAGAGAGCAGGGCTTCTATGGAGCTGGAGAGTCAGAAAGACGTTTTCGACTGGTCCCCAGCAGTCGCTTCTCGGGTTGATCGGCCAGCCCAGTCAGTTTCAAAAATTTCATTGGCGAATCGTGTCCCTGTCTACTTTGCATGCGTTTCACCTCATTTGCATGCACGGATTCGAAGCAATCGCAGGAGAGGTTAGTGAATGGGGCCCGAGGGAAAGCTGGTCGCAAAGGGGTCACAATCCGATCGGTACACGATTGGTTTGCTTTGTGAATCTAGCCCAAAGTCCATGCGCAGCAAATGACACCGAACCTGGTAGAGGGTCTTTCTGTGTCCAAATAATTATTTGGACACAGAAATATCAAGCGATATTTAAAAAAAAAAAAAGAGACAGCTAGCTATTCTTAATGAAATTTAGTATGTCAGTCAAAAGCAAGCAGGAATTCAGATGTTTCAAACATAAAATTTAATCATTAATTTAAAAGTAGAAGTTTATTTTAGTTGGTATATAAGGCTCAATTAAGCTTACATGATAATTGCCTTTTTTAAGAAAACCCATTTTCTAGACTAGTCTTGCCTATCCCTCCTGCCAGTTGACGGGCATATAACTAATCTGTCTGACCTGCCTGGAGCAGCTAATCAGTATTCCCTATCCTTAAAAGGACGACAGATACACAATGCTGATACAACAATGAAAAACAACTCCTATATGTCTACAGTTCCGCCTCAATAATTGCGGGGGGTTAGGGGCAGAGCCGGCCCATGAATAACTTTTAAAGCCGACTCTGACCAGCCTCCCTCCTGTGTCCCGGACCTCTCCAGACCTTACCTCGTGGTCTAGTGGTAACATGGGGCAGGAACGATCTTCCTACGCTCCTGCCCCATGCAGAGCCATCAACAAAAATGGCTGCCGTGAGTTACCATGGTCTCACAAGGCTACAACGGGAATTCAAGCAGCCACTTTTGTTGGCGGCTCTGCACGGAGCAGGAAAGTAGGAAGATCGCTCCGGCCTTGCGTCACCACTAGACCATCAGGTAAGGACTGGAGACGTCCGGGACGCAGGAATAAAATTGAATTTTGTTTGGGAGGCAAAAAAACGTGAGTAATAAACTCGCGAATCCTGAAGGAGAAATGTACTTTCTCACTGAAGTTAAAAGGCAAGGACCAAGGGATAACAGCACCAAGAGATCTCTTGTGCTAAACAAGGGAATCAGGAGCTCTGATTTGCATGCCTGTCACCTCCATTATATGCAAATCTCTCTCATCCATATTCATTAGGGCTATCCCAAAAACCTGACCGGCTGATGGTCTTCCAGGACAGGGTTGGAAACCACCAAGTTAGAGCCTTCCATCCTGGTCAGGCTCTCTCTATGCAAGGAAAACCCAAGTCTCATACTAGCCTGAATGGGAAAGTAAAGAACATAAAAGGAAAAAAAATTTCAGAAGCAAAATAACTGCAAATGGATTAGTTTTGGGCTAGCATGATGGTAATAAACCTGACTGCTAGTCAGCATGTGGAATATGATCTCATGCTCTCAAAATTTACTGCTAATGTTCATCATATTACATGGATCATGCCAGAAAGAGTTTCCTTCTGGAATTCATAAATTACAATATGTATAGGCAACTATCAAGGTATGCTTTTAAACTGCTTTGGTACTATAGGCAATCAGAATGAGGGGAAAACACATCAGTGCAAACACACAGTCTTCAACTTAGAATACTGATCCACTATAGGACTTAAGAGTAGGATCAACAATATTCCCCTATCAAAGTTGCATTTAAAAAAAAAAAAAGGATCATGAAAGTCACAATATGGAGCTCCATTTTCAGATCAACTAGACTCTTGATAGCTGCAGGCTCCCTTCAAACCATGAATCATGTAGGTAACAAAAATCTCATGTACGAATACAGGATGTACGGGGTGGTACTTGGAGAGACCTCCTAGGAAAGAGACTTGGGAGTTCTGATCGACAAGTCGATGAAGCCGTCTGCACAAAGTGCTGAGGCAGCAAAAAGGGCGAACAGAATGCTAGGAATGATAAAGAAGGAGATCACGAACAGATCGGAGAGGGTTATCATGCCGCTGTACCGGGCCATGGTGCACGCTCACCTGGAATACTGTGTTCAGCACTGGTCGCCGTACATGAAGAAGGACACGGTACTACTCGAAAGGGTCCAGAGAAGAGCGACTAAAATGGTTAAGGGGTTGGAGGAGCTGCCGTACAGTGAAAGATTAGAGAAACTGGGCCTCTTCTCCCTCGATCAGAGGAGATTGAAAGAGGACATGATCGAAACATTCAAGGTACTGAAGGGGATAGACTTAGTAGATAAGGGCAGGTTGTTCACCCTCTCCAAGGTAGGGAGAACGAGAGGGAACTCTCTAAAGTTGAAAGAGGATAGATTCCGTACAAACGTAAGGAAGTTCTTCTTCACTCAAAGAGTGGTAGAAAACTGGAACGCTCTTCCGAAGGCTGTTATAGGGGAAAACACCTTCCAGGGATTCAAGACAAAGTTAGACAAGTTCCTGCTGAACAAGAACATGCGCAGGTATGGCTAGTCTCAGTTAGGGCAATGGTCTTTCACCAGAGGGCCGCCGCGTGAGTTGACTGCTGGGCACGATGGACCACGGGTCTGACCCAGCAGCGGCAATTCTTATGTTCTTAACTAGGACCTTATAAAGCAGTATATCATTCCCCATGGTCTCAAAACAGTTTCTGCAGCAAAAAGAGAGCTCTTCTGCTTTAAAAAGAGCAAAGAAAAATCAGCTGGGAGGTGATTTCAACATGTGAAAAGCCCTCAGTTAAATCTTATTTTGAGATTAGTTGAGACCACATTAAAGGAATGGAATGTGGGGTAGACGGTTGTAACTGATTGTTTACTATGTAAAATGCAAGTTTCAACAGCAAGGTCAGATCCTTCACAAATAGATATTTTGGTCACATATGTTTTGTTCTAAACAATTGTTTCAAACCTTCAGCTGCATACCTGGAGGCTTCATTAATATTATACTGTCGGATTTGTTTACTGTAACTCATTAAAAATACTGCATTATTAAAATAATGCGTTACTCGAAAGGGTCCAGAGGAGAGCGACACGTCTGATAAAATGTATGGAAAACCTTTCATATGCTGAGAGATTGGAGAAATTGGGTCTCTTTTCCCTGGAGAAGAGGAGACTTAGAGGGGATATGATAGAGACTTACAAGATCATGAAGGGCATAGAGAAAGTAGAGAGGGATAGATTCTTCAAACTTTCAAAAAATAAAAAAACAAGAGGGCATTCGGAAAAGTTGAAAGGGGACAGATTCAAAACGAATGCTAGGAAGTTCTTCTTTACCCAACGTGTGGTGGACACCTGGAATGCGCTTCCAGAGGACGTAATAGGGCATAGTACGGTAATGGGGTTTAAGAAAAGATTGGATAATTACCTACTGGAAAAGGGGATAGAGGGGTATAGAGAGAGGATTACTGCACAGGTCCTGGACCTGTTGGGCTGCCGCAAGAGCGGACTGCTGGGCACGATGGACCTCAGGTCTGACCCAGCAGAGGCATTGCTTATGTTCTTATGTTCTTAATACTCATTTGCATTTTCTAGCTTATCTTGGACTACTTTTCTTGTGGCTTGTCTTTTTTTTTTTTTTTTGCTGATTTCTATAAATGGGAAAAACTGATACTATGTGGAGAAGCAGTCAACATTGTGGATTTCTCATCATTAGCCAGCACATGTGATGGAAAATTGCTATTAAAACAGGTTTTTGTGAAATAAGAAAAATACATTTAAGTCTGTTTTATTGAAAAATAACAATAAATTACTGAAATAACACTAGAGTCTCCAATATGCTTATTATAACAAGTGGGGTCAGATTCCTTTGAATCTACAAAAGAATAGGAAAACATTATCCTGTCATCCGCCTTGAACCGCAAGGTAATGGCGGAATAGAAATCCCTAATGTAATGTAATGTAATGTAAAATAATGATAAAAATATTTTATGCAAAAAAAAAATAAAAAATCTAGCAGTATTTTACTAACTGAACCTTCAATATCTGCACTTTTATTGTGGAAAATAACCAAAATTTAACATACTTTGCTAATAGCTAAACACGTACACTTTGGTGTAGTCATCTACCAATAGCGTTCCAAACACTTAAGCACTGTGGGCCAGATTCAGGAAAGTCAGTTATGGTTCTCCTGACTCCCCTACCTAACTCCTCCCTTGCCGCTGTAATTTTAAATCTTCGGGCAGCCAGCAGCGGCAACAAGGTGAGTATGTTGCCATCGGCTGCCCCAGAAGCCTTCATTCTGAAGTCCTGCCTAAGTGGGAACAGAAAGTCGCTGCAGAATGAAGAGAAACAGAAGCGCTGCATGGGTGGGGTGGTGGGAAGGGGAAGGGAGAACTGTTGGACATATGTGTGTGGAGTGGGAGGGAAAGAGAGACTGTATACACGGGCGAAGGAAGAAAAAGGGCGAATTGCTGGACATGATAGTGGTGGAGAGGAGGGAGGGAGGAAGAAATATTGGCTATTGTGGTGAAGAGGGAAGGTGGGACAGATGAAAAGAGTTGCAAGAGGGAGGAAGAGATGCAGTATGGCGTTAGGGAGGGGCGAAAAATGCCATAACAGGAGATAAGAAAGAAAGAGAGAACCCATGCGAGGGTGAGGGGATAAGCCCCAAAAAGTACAACCGTTGAAACTGGTCTATTGCTTTCTGTGATTTTGTGACATCGCAAGATATATGACAAATGTATAATTCAGCTTTATCCATTTGAAACAGAAAAGAAGCACAGACTGTCCCTCCTCCAACACAAAGTAAACAGAATCAAACATTTATGCTTCAAGAAGTCCAATAAGGCTACGTAATAGAGCTTAAGACAATTTCTGGACATTTTGTCAAATTTATAGTTCTCTAAGCCAGGTTTTACAAGAAGTTATATACAGATACACTAAATCCTAAATTATTGTGCGTGTGAAGCAATGGGAAGACAGTATGACTTACCCAAAGTCACAATCAGTATCAGCTGGAAGAGAAGGATTACGGTAAACTGTACTCCTTCTGGTTCTCAGCCACTTACTGTTTACTAAGGTTTACTAAGCTGCGTTAGGGCATTAACGCGCGGAATAGCGCACGCTAAAATGCCCCCCGCGGTAGACCCTAACGCCAGCATTGAGCCGACGTTAGTTCTAGCCGCGTAGCACGGGTTTAGCGGGCGCTAACATGCTGGGTGCGCTAAAAACACTAGCGCAGTTTAGTAAAAGGAGCCCTAAGTTTATCTACTTCTATAGCTATTGAAATTTTAATTAAAATGAAAAGGATTTACATAAGCAACCTGGTCATCATAACTACAACTGTAACTTATTTCTATAGCGTTGCTCGATGTACGCAGTGCCGTACATTCAAATATTCAAGAGACAGTCCCTGCTTAGTAGTTTACAATCTAATCACACAGGACGAGTAGGGGGTTAGGGAGTTTCTCAGGCACAGGTGCTTTATAAGCGAGTGGGGGTTAGAATTAAAAGCAACCTCAAAAAAGTTGGCTTTTAGTCTGGATGTGAATCCTTCCAGGGCAGTGGTCTCAAACTCAAACCCTTTGCAGGGCCAAAGAAAAAAAATAGTTAATGTCTTATTAAAGAAATGACAATTTTGCATGAGGTAAAACTCTTCATAGTTTATAAATCTTTCCTTTTGGCTAAGTCTTAATAATAATATTGTCATTTATAGCTAAAGAGACATATGATCAAGAAACTGTTTTATTTTACTTTTGTGATTATGTTTAAATCATGTTTATTCAACACCACAAGAATCAATACAACTCACGGGTATAACAGATTTTGCAAAATACAAAGCCAATCCCCAAACCCCCCCACCCCCTCCCCCCAAGGGCAGCAGCAGCAGTGGTAATCATCCCAAAAAATTTACTTTTGTGATTATGATAAACATATCGAGGGCTTCAAAATAGTACCTGGGCGCATGTGGCCCCTGGGCTACGAGTTTGAGACCACTGTTCCAGGGCGTCTATTCCAGGCTCATTATGACAAAGATTTTCTATATCTATTACTTACATCTTATTCTTACGAACAATTCAGAAAACAACTAAAAACTTTTTTCCTTTTCTCAAAATTCCAGAATTGCTTTCATTGTATTACTTTTACAAAATTTTGTAAACCGCATTGAACTAATGGTTATGCGGTCTAGAAATCTGGTGTTTTGTTATGGTGTAGCAAGAGAGAAGGAACGTAGTATGGAGTTGGCAATAGAGGAGAAGGGTACAAATAAGAAAGACTTGCCCGATGAACGGAGTTTGTGGGGAAGAGTTTAGGGAGAGATAAGAGATACTGAGGAGCTACAGAGTGAATGCACTTGTAAGTCAAAAAGAGGAATTTGAACTGTACGCAGAAATGGATAGGGAGCCAATGAAGTGACTTGAGGAGTGATGTGTGCACAGCAACTCTTGGTGGAATATAAATCGTGCAGCGGAATTTTGAATGGATTGAAGGGGAGAGAGATGGTAACTTAGAAGACCTGTGAGAAGCAAGCTGCAGTAGTCTTGTCAATTAACTCACACAGTATTTATTTGTGACTGGAGAAGTTGGTCAGAACACACACCTACAATCTCAGGCATTATTAACTTAAATTACAAATGTTGCTTCTAGACTCAGATAAAAATCTCTTGTGGTCAAATACAGATAGCATGTATACTCTTTAAATAAATATGCACCATTTTTTATGTCAATATTTATTTGGAATGGAGGAACAGCTGAGTAATTAAAGCACTTAGCCGACAACCAGGAAAGGGAGGTTCAAACATTGCTGTTGCTCCTAAACTCGCCATTGCCTTCGATACAAAAATTAAGGGTCTTTTTACAAACGTTTAGCATGTGTTAATGGACATTAGCATGTACTAAGTGCCACATGACCCAGAGTTATAAAACAGGATGAACAGAACTTAGCCCACAGGCTAGACTTTAGTAAAAAGACCCCTTAGATTGTAAGCCCCCTGATGATAGGGAAATACCAAGTGTACCTGAATGTAACTCACCTTGAGATACTATTGAGCTAACTCCAAAACTAAAATATGGTAATAGGTAAACTACTATATTACACTTCCCCCTCCATATTTGCAGGGGTTAGGGGCAGAGCCGGACCCACAAATATTTTAAAAAACGTGAATAATATTCGGGCCGACTCTGCCCCCTAACCCCCACTTCCCCCGGCTATTTTAAGCCCTGAAAGCCCCCCTTAAGCCTTACCTGGTGGTCTAATGGGTTTTCGGGGCAGGAACAATCTTCCCACGCTCCTGCCCCGTGCAGATCGCTCACAGGAAATGGCTGCCTTGAGCTCCCGTTGTCTCGATCCATTTCCTGTGAGCGATCTGCACAGGGCAGGAGCATGGGAAGATCACTCCTGCCCCGAAAACCCGCTAGACCACCAGGTAAGGCTTAAGTGTGTGTGTGTGGGGGGGGCTTACAGGGCTTAAAATAGCCTGAAAAATGAAAATGCATTTTTGGGTTTAAATCCACGAATAAGCAAATCCGTAGATACAGAATTCGCAAATATGGAAGGGGAAGTCATTTTTAAAATATTGAGCTTTCTTGAAATTGGTTTACATGTTCAAAAACTACTTGAATTCTTCAGTACAATCAGGATAAAGACATCTAGTACTGTTTTTATGATGATTTGTTAAGCTTAAGAATGTCTAATGCAGTATAATGGTTACCAGCCCAGACTCCTTTAACCACAATTCACTGTGTGACCTTGAGCAAAGGGTTAATTTAAAATGCAATGTAGGTTTGTAAACTATTCAGCATAAGGAAACAGAAAACAAATCCTACACTGCACTGTAGACAGTAACGATACAATAATTTTAATTTAAGGAACTGCTTCGTTCTTCAGTGAACTATTCAAAATACTCATAAGACTACATAAGGTTTGGACAAGATTCTGATGATAACCTACAGTTCCATTAGCCGAGAAAGTCACATTCTGTATGTGCAAATGAGCAACAGAGATGAGATCTTTCAGGCTTATACTACTGGAAAGATACTGGGCTTCACGACCCATTGGGTATGATCCAGCATGATCTCTTATTTTCATGCCTTCTTTAATAACTGCTTCATTGAGATTTTTCTTCCTGAACACAAATGGGAGAAAGATCTTACTGGATCAGGCCCATAGTTAATTTCTGTTCTTAGTTTAAGGAATGATGCGCTGCCCACAGAGTTCTGACTAGTTTTTACAGAAACAAAGGGATGTATTTTCAGTCAGGCACTTAACTGTAAAACCTGTACAGACAAGACATCTGTATACAGTGAACTTAAAAGCCAGATTCATTATACAGATAAACACATATGAGGAAAACACAATAAGAATCTAAAGACAGGTATTTTACTGGCATGATACCTATCTGCACACACTTTGAAAATATAAGGCACAAACATACATCTAATACATGTCTCCAAATGACTTTCTGCAGAACAAGTTTGTACTCATGATGGAAGTGTACACACAGTTCTAGGTGACTATGAATCTGCTTAGGCATATATGAGCCAATTTATGTGGGATAACTAGTTTTACCCATGTAGAGAATATTATCATAACAGAGTCCCTTGGTTAAGTAAACAGGAAAATAGATATTTTGGCACAATTTCATGAGAGGAGGATATAGTGGTTGATATGGGTGGGCAAACTAGTTGGGCCATTTGGCCTTTATCTGCCATCATGTTTCTATGTTACAAAAGTATATTGCCATGCACACACAAAAACAATAAAAAAAATTACCATCTTCAATAATAGGCAACTACATTTTCAGAATATTTTTCTGTAAAACTCTCTTTCCTCAGCTAATACTTAAATCTCATAACATAACATAGTATTTCTATACCGCATAACCTTAAGTTCAATGCGGTTTACAAACGTTATACATAATAAAGGAAGAAAGCATTACAGATTTAATCGACCAAATATTTTGAAAAAAGATAAGTCTTCCGTTGTTTTCTAAAATGTTCATAAGAATGAGATGGGAAGATCAATGGTCGAAAAACCTTATCATGGAAACGGCTTGAAATGAAAGCATATAATCATGGTATTTCTTGCTTTTACAACCCTTGACAGAAGGAAATACGAAGAGAGCATGCGATTTTCTACTATTCTTTTGTGATGCTACTGAAAATCTACCAGCTAAATAGAGTGGGGCTAGACCAGTGGTTTCAAATTCAAACCTTTTGTAGGACCACATTTGGCCTCAGAAAAAATAGTTTATGTCTTATTAAAGAAATGTTTTTCAATTTTTCACAGCTATAAATCATTTAGAATACAAAATACTTGTGGGTGCAAAAATTATAACGATAATAAAATTATATAAATAATTAGTGAAGTGCTCAGACCTGATAACCCATTTAGTAGTGATGTCACCACTATGAGGTTAACTAGGGGACCATCATTGCATTCACTTGTCCCCTGCCATCCCTGAATATTAAATACTGTGTCTTAACTAGTGGTGGTACTTATCTTCGTTCAGGGGTTGTTCATGTTGAAGGTGTTAACTCTCATTGGTGACTGGTGTCTATTAAAGTGCTCGTGCTTCTTTAAAAAAATGTTGTTAGTTTCTTAGGTGATCTCCCGTCCCCCCGACCCGGATTTCGTCTCTTCGTCAGGGAGGGACACTAAGAAATTTCAAACAGCGAACTGATATCGGCTCGCTATAGTCAGAGAAGTTCAGAATGGACTGAGCGAATGAGGCTCACTTCACTGGGTGATATATTACTCACCCAGTGAAGTGAGCCTCATTCGCTCAGTCCATTCTGAACTTCTCTGACTATAGCGAGCCGATATCAGTTCGCTGTTTGAAATTTCTTAGTGTCCCTCCCTGACGAAGAGACGAAATCCGGGTCGGGGGGACGGGAGATCACCTAAGAAACTAACAACATTTTTTTAAAGAAGCACGAGCACTTTAATAGACACCAGTCACCAATGAGAGTTAACACCTTCAACATGAACAACCCCTGAACGAAGATAAGTACCACCACTAGTTAAGACACAGTATTTAATATTCAGGGATGGCAGGGGACAAGTGAATGCAATGATGGTCCCCTAGTTAACCTCATAGTGGTGACATCACTACTAAATGGGTTATCAGGTCTGAGCACTTCACTAATTATTTATATAATTTTATTATCGTTATAATTTTTGCACCCACAAGTATTTTGTATTCTAAATGATTTATAGCTGTGAAAAATTGAAAAATAGTCCCTGTTAGCCACAGATTACTAAGGAACTTATCTCTCTATTGAGTAATTATTAAAGAAATGACAATTTTGCATGAGGTAAAACTCTTTATAGTTTATAAATCTTTCCTTTTGGCTAAGTCTTAATAATACTATTGTCATTTATAGCTAAAGAGACATATGATCAAGAAACTGTTTTATTTTACTTTTGTGATTATGATAAACATACCGAGGGCCTCAAAATAGTACCCGACGGGTCGCGAGTTTGAAACCACTGAGCTAGACCATAGGCAACTTTATAACATAAGCAACCCAGTTTGAAAATTATACATGCCTCCACAGGAACTTCTTCAATCTCACCACAGTGTTCTGAATCAGTTTCAATCTGGTTATGTTTTTCTTGGTACTAATTAAATAAATGATATTACAATAGTCCAGCAAGCTGAGCAACAGTGATTGGATCAAAAGTCTAAATGCAGCCTTCATTGAAATTTTTGTCTTCATAAAGGAAAACTATTACCACTGACAATTCAAAAGGTAACAACTGATTGGGGAGAGAGAGGGGTGAGAAAAAACTTTGCTTGAAGGCTAGAATGCAGATGTCTCAGAATCAGGCTCTCTGAACTGACCTCAAAGCCAGTACTCGGGGGGGGGGGGGGGGGGGAGGAATGGAAGAGAGTGGCATAAAAATTAACCTCTGTGGTCAGCTCTAGTCTTGAAAAGCGAGTAACCTAGCGGTAGAGCAGCTGCCTCAGCATCCTGAGGTTGTGGGATGGAATCCCAGCGCTGCTCCTTCTTTACCCTGAGCATGTCACTCAATCCTCTATTGCCCCAGGTACAAAATAAGTACCTGTATACAGTAAAACCTTGGATTGCAAGTACACTTCTCCCTCAATATTCACAGGGGTTATGAGCAGAGCCGGTCCGCGAATATTAAAAAACCGCAAATAATATTCGGGCTAGTTCTGATCCACCCCCCGCCTTCCCGGACCTTACCTTAAGCCCTTTGAGACTCCCAGGAGCCGTGCCTGGTGGTCTAGTGGGCTTTCGGGGCAGGAGCGATCTTCCTACGCTCCTACCCCGTGCAAATCACTCATAGGAAATGGCTCACAGCAGCCATTTCCTATGAGTGATCTGCACGAGGCAGGAGCGTAGGAAGATTACTCCTGCCCCGAAAGCCCGCTAGACTACCAGGTAAGGTTCCGGGGAGTCTCAGAGGGCTTAAAAATAGCCCAAAATATTAAAAACGATTTTTAAAAAATTCACAAATAACTGAATCTGCGGATACTGAAACCGCGGATTTGGAGGGAGAAGTGTAACTTGGCATGCAAGTGTTCTGCAAGACAAGCAAAACATTTTATTAAATTTTAGCTTGATATACAAGCAAGGTCTTGCAATACAAGTACATACAGTATACACACGTCACATCATCACAACTGAGCTGATGGGTCTTCTCTCTCTGACGCTGCAGGAGTGACTGCTCTAAACAGCAAAGTCTTGCAATATGAGTACATACAGTATTTTGTATTAAAGTTTTGGGGTTGTGGCGTTTCCATTATTTCTTAAGGGGAAATTCGCTTTGATATACGAGTGTTTTGGATTACACGCATGTTTTCGGAACGAATTATGCTCACAAACCAAGGTTTTACTGCATACGTAAACCGCTTTGAATGTGTAATCACAATAAAGCGGTATCCAAGTCTCATCCCCCCCCCCCCTTCCCATTTCAGGCTTAGCGGGAGAGAGACGCCGTAGCCTCACTGGCAGCTGCTCAATCAGATTTCAACGTTTCTACGGGATCCGGGGGGAATTCAGAGGATCCGGTGGATCCGTTCTTTAACCTCCCCCCCCCCCATTCTGTCTCCTCTCGGGGCTTTTAAGTAATTTTCCCGGCCTCTAGCGAGCGGAAGCCAGGATAAGCCCTGGGAACGTGTCCCCTCTCCGGCACCGGCTCACTCACCCTCTGTAATAGGCCTTCACTCGGACCTGGTGGCCCCCGTCCCCCGAGTGGGACATGGTGCTGTCCCGCTGCGTCGGCATCATCCCCCCGCGCAGGCTCTTTGGGCCGGCTGCACGAACCGTCAAGAGCAAAACCCGCTCGACGCCCCCAACCCTCTCCTTCCCGCTTCCGTTCCTCCTCTACCTCACCGCACCAATCCCAAACGCCCGCCGACCCTACCATTGGGACCGAAACACGAGGGGGGGGAGTGGTTTCGGTTGGAGAAGAGTAGCTGAGCGGAGATGGCCCATGTGCGGTAAACATTCGTATGTGCAGTTATCAGCTTGAGAGATATCGCTCATTCCTTCTGCTACTGAAATTGAACCAAAAAAGGGGCTAACGATTGGATTGAAAGTGTCTACTCTAAAGAATCCCCTCATGCCATAGTTGTTACGGTCCACAACAACATTCCTAGCTAGTTACGTGCCGTGTGCCTACGGTTTCCGCAAACGTAAGGCAGTGGGAATTCTGGGAGTTATAGTTCGATCGTATATTGCTCAATCAGTTGTTTTAAGACGGTGTTCTTGTGTGAGTTAGACTGAAATGCACAGAAGCTGTGTCATCTGAGCCGCGAGTCAACTTAAACCGTTAGGCAAACCAGGGCGAAAGCAATGCAATCTGTACACAAACGTTAAAAGTGCAGTGATCTGAGAACCAGGAGAACTTTATGACTCTGGGCAAATCACTTTAACAACTCCTATCCCCTTTTCCCTTTATAATTAATTGTAATAAATATATTAATGTTTGAGAAGATCAAAGGAACCAGGCAAAATGGGCGGCCTGCAATGAGATGGCTGGAGAGCCTTTCCAGACTAGCACAAAACTGATTTCTTTTTAGCAATTCATCAAGTCGCTAGGACTCGAACATGAGTCATGGCACCTAACAATATTAATTTGAAATTAGAAAAACAAGAGCAAATTGTCTCTACTTTGCCATTTTTGGATGTTATTGCACAAACTTTAAGCAAACCAAAATTGTTTAATACTGGTAGGCCCCCCAGTTACAGATGCCCGACTTAAGTATGAATCCCTACTTAAGAACACTACTGTGCATGCTGTACCTTAGAGGGAACACTGGTAGGGACAGTTAGCCCTTTTGTTAAGTGGGGGCAAAGGTAAGCAGCAAGAATCTTAAAATCTACAAGTTCTGAGTTACATACAAATCTGACTTAAGAACAGCTTTAAAAACATAACTTGTTTTTAACCGGGGACTGCCTGTAACTGCGTTAAGACAGTATATGGTTATAATTTATTTATATTCTTATGGATATTCCACCTTTTCCTAGAGCAGAGGCACAAGGCAGATTACAAATATCAAATACAATATATAGAAGAATAACACATACATAATCAGAAATACGAGGTCTAACAATTAAGTTCAGGAACTTGCCACCATGCGTTTATGTTGGATGCACTGTACAAACAGCTCGGTAAGGTTTCATAACCTTGGTATATCAGTGTCTCACAGCTGTGTTTGTGTCGACATGTGGGGGTGTCTTGACTGGCATTCATTATTGTTGTTGTATATTTTGGGACCTGTTGTTTCTAATAAAGACTTTTAAAGTTGTTAAGACATTCACCTTGCCTTTTTTTTTTTGGTATGTTTTTGTGTGCCATCATAAGAATGTCGGAGCTTGAATTAGAGCAACGAACAAACATTAAATTTCTTGTTAAAATTGGCAAGCGTGGAAGTGAAATCAGGCACATGTTAGTCCAAGTTTATGGGGATAATGCCATGAAGAAAACAGCAGTACAAATGGATTCAACATTTTTCTGAGGGGAAAGCGTCACTGATGAAGAGAGGTCAGGGCAGCCAGTAATGAATAGAACTGACAAAAACATTGCAAAAATGTGTCAAATTGTGCATCAAAATCATCATCTATGAGAAGCAAAGCAGACCAACCACCCCCTTTTACAAAACTGCGGTTTTATAAAAGGGGCGGGGCAAGTAAACATCGATAAACAGGAAAATCTTGGCATGAGAAAGGTGTGTGCAAAAATGTTCCCTCATGGGAGTTTTTAGCCAGTAAACAAATTACTGTATTGGAACCACCCTCCACACCTGTTCTGGCCCCCAGTTACTTTTTTTCTTTGCCCAAAGATAAAGGAAATATTGAAAGGATGACATTTTGATGATATTCAGGACATCAAAGGAATACGGCAACAGCTCTGATGTCCATTCCAGAAAAAGAGTTCTAAAATTGCTTTGTAGAGTGGACTAGGCATTGGCATTGATGCATAGCTTCCCAAGGGGAGTACTTCGAAGGTTATTGTAGTGATATTCAGCAGTGAGGTATGTAGCACTTTTTCTAGGATGAGTTCATGAACTTAATTGTCAGAGCTTGTACATGCATTAAATACAGGCAGAAAACAATATAGAACAAAACATCATGAGTATCATATTTATGTTATGTTTTTCAGTGCTGCTTATTATGGTATAGTTTGTACTGTACTGATATTTACATATTTGATTGTTTTACAGCCTTGTTAAATGTTTGTATTTCTGACAGTGTATCATGTTAGTACTAAGATTCAATTTGACATCTCCAAGTTTACCTCATTGACTGAATTTATGCTTACATTTGGTCATTTTACTATTGTTGTTAACAAAATTGTAATTTTTATGTCACGCTGTACCCTGCCTTGGGTGAATCTCTTCATAAAGGTGGTTAATAAATCCCAATAAATATAGTAAAATAAGATCACATATAAGGATATAGAGTAATCAGATGCAAGAATGATGCAAGATATACAGTTGGTCCACCGTATCTGCGGGTTTCACATTGGTGGATTCAACCAACCACAGCTCGCTCTCTTCCCATTTACCTACTTCCCCACATCCACAGACGATCAAGTCCAAGTCCTCCTGGTTTAATGCTGCAGCCAGAACCCAATCACAACTCACTGTCTCCCTACCCTCCATATCTGCAGATACTCAAGTCCATCCAGCGTACTTTTACAGCCAGTCTCAGCAGCTATATTCAAAGGCTGCCTGCCTCTTCTGATGAAACTTCCTGGGTGGACCAGGTCAGAAGGAAATGCCTAGTGCGGGTCATCGGCCATTGTGGTTGCAGGGTAAAGATTGGTAGCAAAGGTAGGTTGGGTGGACTTGAACATCCACAGATTTTGGTATTTGCATGGGATCCTGAAACCAATCCCCCCGCAGATACCGATGAACAACTGTACTTAGTACTGGGGGAGGGAGAGGCATGGAGAGAGAGAAATTAACCTAGGGAATGAAAGCAATTTGCAGCAAATAAGGCAGGCAGGGAAGTAATGAGAAGAAATCTCTGCAACTCCTCAACTGTGCAAATGTATCTCATGCACATTCATTGTGGCTATCATAAAACACGACTGGCTGTGGAGTTCCCAGTGCAAGCTTGACAAGTCTTGTTCTGGAAAAACTGGCTGAATAGAACAGTTTTGGTTTAGTAAGTTAACAATGTTCCTTGCACAGCTTTAGAAGTATTTTGTTCAAATTCTTGGTGCAAACAGCTGAACACACAATGCCTCCTGTACATTAATCTTGCTGATGCTAGTGTGGTGAGGAGGACACAAGAGCCTGCTGGGGCAACAGATGCTCCTTTGTGGGAGTGTAACTGAGTAGCAATTGGGAGAGATACTCAGAAGACAATTTATTTAAGCACTTGAAGGCAAAGATACTCGTAGCTGAAAGGGCAAAAACAGCAGTAGAGCAAAGTCTGTCCCTCTTTTCTGCACACATTCAGACTCCCCAGCTCTCTCACTTGTACATGCTCTTCTTCCTTGCACACATTCTTTTTGTTCAGTAACTCTCATACACACCCATTCAATCACACTTACTCTCTCACACACACACTGAGGACCAGATGCACTAAAGCCAGCATTGTCGTTAAACCTGTTTTAAGAGCGTTAGTGACAATGACATTTGCAGACCCCGATGCAGAAAACAGCTCACTGCTTAGTTTTCTGCACGATTGCTCATTCCCTGATCTGACCATGCAAATAAGTTCATTAATATTAAAATGCCATGTAAACTAGTAGAGCAATTGATGCTCTAACATAAAAAAAGTGATCGCTTTTAGCGATTAAAAAAAGCAACTGGTCAAGACCTTCTCCCAACTGGCAATCATAATCAGAAAGCCTTCTCCCAGCTGAGCCCTATTTCTAAAGCTGTCAGCACAAGCATTAAGGTTCCCCCCCCCCCCCCCCCACCACCATTTCAAGCTGCACCTCCCAGTCTTAGGCTTGCTGTTTATAGGCTCTGCTCTCAGAGCAGACTGGATGAATATTTCCCCAACCTGCTGGGTTCAGGTTTTAGGAACTGGACTTTATCTTCTAGAAAACAACAAAGCGAAGTAAGTGAAAAAATAAAACAACCAGTTTGAGAATGATTCACTCCCCAGAGTTCTATTTAGGTTCAATGTTGGGCAGATTCTGGATGGTTTTTCTTGTTGATTGATGCAGAATTTGTCCCACCTGGGTTTAGTAAGGTCAGGCTGATAGTGGCTCTGGTTCCTTGCAAGTGCAAGGTAATGCTACGCAGTGGAGAAGAGACCCAAGTACAGTGGAACCTTGGTTTACGAACATAATTTGTTCAAGAAGCATGCTCGTAAACCAAAATACTCGTATATCAAAGCGAGTTTTCCCGTAGGAAATAATGGAAACTCACTTGATACGTTCCCACCCACCCCTCCACCCGAGGCCAGTGGCGCTGCTCCACCCCCCCCCTGCTTGAACAACTTGAAACTTACCCGGTGCCGCTTGAAGAACTTCCTGCTTCTGCTGGGCCTTGAGCATGCATCTGCACATGCTCAAGGCCTTCTAATTCTCCCTCTGCGCAGAAGCATGCTCAAGGCCCAGCAGAGGCAGGAAATTCTTCAAGCGGCACCGGCATGTCCTGTGGGCTGCGTGCCGGTGCCAGACGGGGGTTAAGTTTCAAGTTGTTCAAGCGGGAGTGCCGTTTCGAGCGGGGGGACCTTTGCGAGCGGGAGGGAGCGATGCCAGTTCTCGGGGGGAAGGGTGCTCGCAAATCGCGTCAACACTCGGTTTGTGAGACAAGTTTTGCGAGAATGTTTTGTTCGTCTTGCAAAACACTCGCAAACCGAGGTTTGACTGTACTTTCTTTTCCACCACTGGAAATAATCTTGGTGTTCTCAGCCTGTCCAACAAAGCTGGGGCAGTCTCCATTTAGGACTATACACTTAGGGCTCCTTTTACAAAGGTGCGCTAGCTTTTTTAGCGCACGCACCGGATTAGCACGCCACCTGAAAAACTACTGCCTGCTCAAGAGGAGGCGGTAGCGGCTAGCGCATGTTAAGGCCCTAACGCACCTTTGTAAAAGGAGCCCTTAGTCCAGCGAGTTTCCACTTTTTTCGTGCTAAGTGCCCTCGACGGGCACTGTCCCAACTGAAGTTAGCTGGGCTGAGAACTTTTCAGCACTCCCCTCGTCAGTGGTATAGGATGCTGAGCTGTGCCCCTTCCCTTCCCTCATACCTCTTCAATTTTCCAGGCACCAGCAGTATCACGAACTTACTGCCTGCGTGGTGTTGGCTTTCCCTCTGACGTCACCTCCTGGGCACGAGACCCGGCAGTGGGCAGCCAGTTCGTAATACTGTTTGCGCTGGGAAAATTAAAGAGGTACCAGGGGTGGAGAGGAGGATGGGTGCCGGCACCCCCACCAAGATGGGGGTGCCTGGGGCCGGCCCCCATCCCCCTCCCCCACTATGCCACTGCCCCTCCCCCACTATGCCACTGCACCTCGTCCATCGGGCTGTTTTGGGGCTGCTTTTTCAAGGAATTTGCCCTGGATTGTTAAAAAAAAAAGGTTTCTGACAACATTGGCCCCCTCTGACTTAACTTCTGCTGCGCTGGCGACCTCTTTGCATTTAAAAAAAGTGAGGGGGGGGGCAGAAGCTGTGACGTTGCCTTGTTTGCCGCCGGCTTTCTTCCGCCAGGCACCTCTCGGAGGCCCCCACGCAATGAGCTCGACCCAGGCCCGAAGTCCCCTAACCGGGTGGAAAGTTAGGTAGACCCTCCACAACTCGTACGTCACCGCGCCCCGCCGTCGATCCGTGCAAGGCTACGCCCGCCCACCTCTGACGCAATTTCCTGTTTCCGGCAAGACGAAAAGAAGTTGCGTCAAAGCGGGGCGGGGCGCTGGAGGGAGGCAAACGGCGGGGCCGGTGGCGGGCGACCTCAGGCATGAGTTTTCCGAGGCGCTGGAAGGGGGAAGATGGCAGCCCGGGGTGGCTCTCGTGGCGGGCTGGTCTTGCGTAGTTTGTAAACGCTTTCTCTCGTGGTGCAGCAGCAGCGTCTCCTTGACAGAAAGAGGACGACTTCGTGGGATGCGTCCTAGGGCTGAGCGAGTCCCGGGCGGTGGGGGCAAATCTGGAGCCTTTTCGGAATTGGCCAGTAAACCTGACAACCTAGTTGCACGCAAAGTGGTCGCTTTTGGCTGCTTTTATGCCATGTAGTTTATTAGGCTGAAAGAACACAGTAGCAGGATGGAGAACGAGCAGAGCACGACTGCACCCTCGCCGTCCAGTACCGCGAGCAGCGTTACAACATCGGCCACCTCTTCGTCTCCTCGGACTCAGCCTCCCCAGATTTCTGTCTATAGTGGCGGCGACCGCCATGCGGTGCAGGTAGGGCGGCGGCAGCAAAACCCACATTTAGCAAAGTGGCTTTATCGAAGAAAGAGTAAGAGGTTGAGCTTAGTAGGTTCTACACGTCTTAAGATGCTTTTGTGTGTGTGACATGTCAGCATGACATTGAGATCATTGTCAAACAGCAAGAATTGGAGTTAAGGAGGTGCAAGCAGGGCAGTTGCCCTGGGCTCTATGTCACAGGGGTCCTTATGTCTGCCTGAAGCAGAAATTGCAGGTTCCTGGTAAGCTTAGGGGCTGCCAAAATTCTGCTTGGGCCCCAGCTTATTTAACAAAGGCCCGATGAGCAACATACACGGTAAAAAGAATGAGAAATGTGTACATTGATCAAGTTCTCTATACAATTCTCGTTGATATAGTGCTCAGAGCAAGATGTGACACAGACTAGTTTGTATATAAAGTAGGCTAGTTCTCAATCCTGTTCATGTGGCTTATCCAGCAAGTTGGGCTTTCAGGGTATCCAAAATGAATATGTATGACAGTGTGTGCTGCAAACCTTTTGTAGTCATGGCACATTAAACTTGGGGCCGCGTCTGTAGGGCATCCAGAAATGCGCAGATGTCGATGTGATGATGTTACATGCATGTGTGGCATCATCACATTGACGTCCACGCATGTGCAGAGGCCCTGCAGTTGGGGCCGTGAGCCTGCTATCACTATGCCAGGAGGGTGCTGAAATAGGAGAGGCACAGGCTGACTGCCTACAGGACATGCCTCTTATCGTGAGAGGCACATCCTATAAGTAGATAGCTGGCATCTGTGCTCCTTCTCGCCAGCATCCCATCCCATGCGATACACTGATGTATGAAATGGATTTACATACACTGCTTCCTTAATATACAAATTATCTCATGTATATTCATTGTGGATATCCTGAAACCCTGACTAGCTAGGTGTGACCTGAGGACAGGGGTAAGAAGCACTGTCTTGGAGACAAAACAATTAGTTAACCTTATTTTAGCATTTAACATTGTAGTACTCTAAGGCGCAACTCTTTAGAACAAATTACATACAGGTGCAATAAGCCCCTTCAGCAAAAGCTTAGAAGCTAATTCGGAACATGATTCAATGGGTAATAAAGAACTTAACCAGCATTTCTCTCATAGACACAGAAATGTATATCTGGTAAAAACTGAGTTGTCCAAGGTCAGAATGGGTGGTGGACGTGGGATTTGGACTAAAGTTTCTTGCTTCTTAATCTTATTCTAACCACTGGATCACCCATACTTTCTCAACTAAGTCTGTTTTTCACTGGTTGTCATCTCTGTAGTGCAATTATAACTGTGTCACACCTGGGGAAATTCTGCACAAAAATTGAAAATTGTGTACACTTTATTTGCACATTTTTGTCCAGAATTTCACCATTATAAGAGTTGGCATCTTCCCCCTTCCAGTCATGAAATACCCACCACCACCACAACAGTTTCTCATGTACCTTCCTGTAAACCTGTACCTCATTCCCATGGCGCTTACACACACCCTCGCCCTTCAGTCACCTTTTTCCAGCCTCCTCACACTCCGTCTACCTTTTTTCTCCCCCCCCCTCCACATTCCCCCTTTATTCCAGCACCCCCGGGCGCATACACACAATTCACATTTTTTTCAGCTCCCCCATCTGTTTTTTCCAGGCTTCCTTCCTCCCCTCCCTCCCTGCCCACTCCCTGTTCCTGCGCATTAAGAAGATGAGCTGTATAGCTGCACATAAAACTGCTTTCTGCTGGGCCCGACTGTTCCTTTGAACTGTACAAGTTTCCATAAAGCTGCACAGCTTAAAGTAACTGCCAGGGTCCAAGGTGACAGAGGAGAAAGCAGTTTAACCTGTGGCTTTGCAGTTTTTCTTATTGTGCTGGAGTGGTGGGTGTGCAAGGAGGGAGGGAGGCAGCCCGAAAGCAGACTGTACAGAATTCTGCATGGGAAAGGCAGAATTCTTTGCACTCTGTGGAGGTGTGAAATTCTGTGCAAATTCTACATTGTGCAGTAGTGCAGAATGGCCTGAGGAGTACTGTGTGTTTAGGGAAGAGTAAGAAATATGATGGATAGCCAGGCTGAATGAATCCTTTAATTCAGCTCTTACAGTTATTTATTTATTGAATTTGTTTAACTGCCTTCCAGCCAGGCTCATTAGCATGGTTTACAAATAAAAACTGGTCATGAAACAATATGACAAAGTAAAATTAAATAAGTAAAATATAAATTCAAAGCACAAAATAAATTACAAAAAAAAAGCGAGTTGGTGATCACAAAGTATAATTTAAGTTAATTGGTTTTCTGTGACTTAAGCTGAGTTTTCACTCCTGGACTGATTGAGTTAATACACAGTTAATTTGCCACAGGTAATCCAACAGGCTCTGCATCGTCCTTCAAGTTCAGCTGCTCAGTACCTGCAGCAGATGTATGCAGCCCAGCAGCAGCATCTAATGCTGCAGACAGCATCCCTCCAGCAGCAGCACTTAAGTAGCACACAGCTTCAGAGTCTGGCCACTGTTCAGCAGGTAAGACTGAAAAGAGGTGAAGATCTCTGTCTTTACACTTGTGAACCAGTTCTGAGTATCAGTTAAGCCTGTTTGGAAGTCCCATAAAATTCCAAATAATGCTTTGCAGATGTTTGTTTGTTTTTTTTTTTTTTTCATTGGAACAAGGCATATCAATTACAGAAGCAACCATTTTTGAATGCACAGTACATTAACAAAGATGAAAACATGAAAGAGAACAAAACTGAAGCTGGGCAGTTTTATTCAGACATACGTTATACAGAGCTCAATATGGAAATGAGAATTTTAGTCTTATTTTTTATGTATTCTTATGGTGGTTATCATATTTGTTCTGTCTTTGATCCATTTGGGTCTCTTACTAATTTTTCTTCGCATGGTCTGAAAGTTCTATAACATTGATTCATAGTTAGTTTTTCTAGGTGTATAAAGGATTGGGTGACTACCAGTGGGGTACAAATTCTGAAAAGGTGGAATATGGATCAGGCACTTAACCTGTTGAAAATGACCTCAATCTGAGCAGACTAAAGTGATTTAAATAAAGTCAAAACTAAAAAGCACTAGGAGATCCAGGCAGAATTAGTTTTAATTTATTTTCTTGCTTTAAACCATTTTGGATCGTCAATATTGTTTTTGATGGATTGTCCTTGTTCATGCTTACATCTTTAATGTACTGTCCATTAAAACATGGTTGCTTCTGTAATTCATATGCCTTTTTCCAAGGAAAAAAAAAACCTCTGCCATACCTCTAAAGAATTTTTGCCAATTTTTAAACAAAAATTTCAAAATCGTGTTGCTAAACTTTAAAATGTTCCCTTCCAGTCACCACTAATATATAAAAGCTGATTGGATTTCTGATTATCATGTTTATTTGTTGCAGGTGCCCTTGTGCGTATGTGTAGGAGGACAACATGAAATGCAGAGCACTATGTGGTATCTGCTGGTCAAGGAGAAAGCCGCATTGGGTGACTTGAGGGGTGGCAACAATGCTGACCAGCAGGAATGGCTGAGAGGCCACATCCCGCTGGACAGAAATAAAATGGCAGTGGCCTTCCAAGCATGAGTGGTGTGGTTATTGGGGAGCCCAGGTCCTGACAGATGACGTGATGCCAGCCAGCAGAGAGATCAGGCCCCTTGGGCGGGACAGAGATACTATGATAATTAGGGCACCATCATGGACACTGGGCTCCAACAGCATAGGCAGATCACAGCTGGTGATTTGGCTCAAAGGTGCCAAGACCCCACCAGCTCCAATGACTGCAGAGTGCATGATAGTGATTGGTGTGGCAAGCAAGGAGCTCACATCCCAACAGTGTAGGGGCTTGGTGAAGAGGAAGTACACTACAAGAAATCCTGGGGACAGAGGGCAGGAAAGAGAGTATGACATAGTTGCCATGAGAACAAGGAGGAAAAGTTTCTGGAGAATGCAGAGTGGGCCTCCTACTAACACTCTTACATACATCTTTACCTGCTCATACCATATGTGACAATTCAACATGCCCATACATACAGCCCCGACGCCACCCATAAAACTTCTGGTGGGGAACATAATAACAGTTAGGTTTCCATAGGATAACATTTGTTGGTGGGTGGATGTATTTATTTAGGGAAGGGAAATTTTGACTTTTTTTTCTCCAAAGCTTTTTCTATAAGCTGCATTTGTAAAATGTTTTATTGATTGGAGGCGAGGGCTCACTAGATATTTGTAAAACCTCAGACAAATATTTCTTGAACATTTTAAGTGGTTTAAAACTCAGTTTTTGGAAATTAATTATTTTGAGATTTCTCTATTCAGGAAACTATTAATTTCAGAATGTTTCCAATCTGGGTCTGCCTAGTTTAGTATTTGTAGTAAGTGTTGCTTCTTGAGTAACTGGTTCTTATTCTAGCTTAAGAACTGACCTTAACTATTACTTCTGGCCCCACTTGAACTTAACAGATGAACTCTAGATTAATGAGATATCAAGGCATTTATAGCTGCTGCTTCACAAAGGTTAGTGCTGCCAACCACCTTTCTCTCTGCTCGAGTCATAGCTTTCATGGGTTGCTCTTTATTTGAAAGCTTTGGCAACACCATCAGCTCATCTGAAAGGTGTGATCACGATGCCTTTGGCAAAACCTGCTAGTAAATTTGCAGTGGTTGTCAGAATTAACCATCCTGCTAGCTTATGCAGGCTGCCTTACTCCAAGAATTTGGTCTAGTGTGGAGGAACATTCTGATAATTTAAGCCTTTGGCTTAAATCTTGCACACAGGTTGACTTCCTTCACTTTAAATTCATGCTGACCTTTAATTCTGCTCTCACACTGGCCAAGCAAAACTACTACATCCATTTAACTAACTCTTTCTTCCAATTCCTGCCATGTCTGCCACGCTGAACTCCCTCAAAGCGCCTCCTCCTCCAACCCTTCCTTTTCTCCCCAAACAATGGCTGAATTATTCGATAACAAAGTTCACAAGATCGCCTTTGAATTTGCTGCAAAGCCACATCTTTCTCCCCTTTCTCCTGACCTTTAAACTCCCACCATCCCTTCTTCCTTTACCCAAACAACTCGGGAGGAACCCTCACATCCTTCCTCTCCTGATCCACCTCCACTTGCCTGGTCCCATCCTCTCGACTGTCCTTGAACTCTCGCTGACTTTTTTTTTTTTTCCTTCTCTGAAATCAGAAAGGTAGAAACCACGCAACTTCTGTCCCTTAGCCAAGCCTACTATATCTTCTTGACTCCATCTGCTATCTGTTGTATCCTCAACCTATCCATTTCCACTGCATCTGTTCCTGATGCCTCCAACTATCGCCCTGTCTTCCTCCTTCTGTTCCTATCCAGGCTACTCGAGTTTGCTGCCCTGTAATGCTGCCTTGACTTCATCTCGACAGACTCTTGATTCTCTACAATCTGGCTCTTGCCCCCTACACTCCACAGAGATTGCCCTTACCAAAGTCTTCAGTGACCTCTTCTAAAGGCTTTTACTCTGTCCTCATCCTTCTTGACATGTCTGCTGCTTTTGATACTGTTAAATCACTGCTTATTCCTTGATAGTTGTTCTCACTTAGATTCCATGAATCTGTCCTCTCCTGGTTTGCCTCCTTCCTATCCTTTTAAACCTTTAGTGTATGTGTTGGTGGTCCTCATTTGCTGCTATTCCGCTAGCGGTTGGCATACCCCAGGACTCTATCATAGGACCTCTTCTCTCAGTGCCCTGATCTCCTCTCATGACTTCCAGTATCACCTATACGTTGATGATTCTCAGATCTACCTCTCTACACCCAAGATTTCACCTAAAATCCAAGAAAAAGTCTCAGCCTACCTGGCTGATAATTGCTGCCTGAATGCCACCTGAAACTAAACATGTCCATGACTGAACTGCTCCTCATCCTCCTAAACCCTCTGCTCCTCTCCTTCCATTCTCCATCTCTCCTCCACTCGTTACCTTGGAGTCATCTTTGACTCTGACCTATTATTTTCTACCCACATCCAACAGACTGCTAAAGCCTGTGGCTTCTATCTCTGTATCACCAAAGTTTGACCCTTGTCCACACTCTTGTAGCCTCACGCTTAGACTACTGCAGTCTACTTCTAACAGGTCTCCCGCTGAACTGCCTCTTCCTCCCTGCATTCTGTAGAAAAAACTGCTGCACGACTTTTCTGCCATCCTCTACACCTGCCTCACCACTTTCCTCAGATCATCTCACTGGTTCCATATACGCCTTTTCATACATTTCAAACTCCCATTTCTAAACTACAAGTGTGTTCATTCTGCAGCCCTTCAGTATCGCTCCTCTGCTGTCTCCCTGAGAACTCCGTTCCTCTGACAAATTGCTTTTATCAGTACCCTTCTCTACTTCCAATTCCTGATTGTTCCTTTCACCTCGCCACCCCTTATGCCTGGAATAACCCACCTGAGTCCGTCCGCCATGCCCCTTCCCTTGTTCAAAAGTGGGCTGAAAAACACCTTTTTGCGAGCGCCTTCAACTCGTAACCCTACTACCCTCTGCTCACCATCCTAGCCAGCAGTTTAACCATCTCCTCTAACTGTAACCCCTAATCTGACATCCTGCTTGTCTGTCTTGATTGTTTAGATTGTAAGCTCATTCAAGCAGGGACTGTCTCCTTTGTGATTGCACAGCACTGTGTATGTCTGGTAGTGCTCTAAAAATAATAATAGTAGTAGTAATAAAGTTCCTTAAAGACTTTAAATGTAATCCCCTGTCGCGTACCTGGGGGACCTTTTTACTAAGCCATGGTAAAAAAAAGTGGCCTTTAGTGCACTCACATATAGCTTTTCCCTGCACACTAAGGCCAGTTGTCCCTTTTTATATTTTTTTTGCATTAATGGCTGCATGCTAATGGAAACCTTAGTGCAAGCCATTCTTGGGAAATTGCCACGTGTGCATTTACCACCTCCAATTTTGCAGGTGGTAAAGGCTCATGTGGTATCTGTACGCTAACGGGTTAATGCAGGAACGCCTGTTCTCCACCCCTGACATGCAAAAATATATTTTTTAACGTTTGGGTGTGCAAATTTGACAGTTACCAGAGGATAACTGAGCATCTCCTGTGGTATACCATTTTAAACTGTTTGGTGCATGTTAGTAGTAAAGTGCTTCTTAGTGCTATTCTTATATGTTCTGTTTAGCTTTGGTGGAGACACTGGTTTTCTTATACAGTGCTCTCCCGAGTTTCGCGTGGGAAACCACAAATATGGTTTTTCATGGGGGAGCCTAAAGAGAGCAGCCGGAGCGCTGCGAGTGCAGGAAATCACTCGTGGTTTGCTCCGACCGCCTCTTCCTGCACAAAGTCGGGCCTTATCCAATCAGGAGCTGCATGTCAAAGGTAGACCCAACAGGCAGGGTGAAAGATGCCTGATCACATCAAGGACAGGGATTGAATGTGGAAGAGAGCAGAAGAGGTGCTTGGAGGAAACAGGAGACACAGCAATATACAAATAATCTAATCTAATCTTCATTTTATATACCGAATCTACTCCCTAAGGAGCTTGACTCGGTTTACAGTTCGTTAAAAAATGAAATATAACAAGTAAAAATTGTGGGATAAAAACAGAAATTGGTTAGATTAGATGGATGGAAAAAGTTAGAAAAAAGTATGTTGAATTGCTTAAAATTACTATACGACAGCTAAAAATTAAATTAACTATTGTGAAAACAACTAGGATTTAAACTTTTTTGAAATTGAAATAATTGATCTACCAGTCTTAGAGAATCTGGAAGTCCATTCCAAATTCTCACCAATTTAAAAGTAAGAGATTTACTAAGCTTCCCAGTGCATTTAATACCTTTCAGAGAAGGAAATGCTAATGTGTGAATTGTTGAATAGCAGGATCTAAATGAATTCCCACTAAGGGGAATCAAAAGAGTCAAATATTCCATAAAGGAGTTTGAAATCCACACACACACACTTGAACTGTATCCTATGATGGACCGGAAGCCAATCGAGTTTTCTCAGCAATGGGGAAACATTACATTAGGGACTTCTATTCCGCCTATACCTTGCAGTTCAAGGCGGATTACAAAAGAGCTAACTGGACATTTCCAGTGAAGTTACAACAGTTTTGGGGTTTGTTTATTTTTTTTGTTACAAGGGAGGAGAGGTCATACTTTCTCTTTCCAAAAAATAATGCATTAATCGCAGGGTTAACTGTGACTAACTTGCAGCTCTAGATCTATAAAGTTCTGTGTGGCTATTACTGTAGGTTAGTGTCAAAAGAATCCTGTTTCATGGATGGTTCCAGCTGATGAATTACCCTTTCATTTCTGCAGCCCAAATCTTTTCATGTAGTTGATATTTGCTTTTGCTCTGGTTCATTTGTTCCTAGGTTCCTAACAGTGTGCTCACTGCTTGTGTCTAACTTCCCCTGATGTGAGAACAATGGTTCAGTTATCTTTTTATCTACTAGATCTGCAGAGAATAATTTCCTGAAATACGATTTGGGCAAGCTGTCTTTTTTTTTTTATTACATAATCAAGAAGACTTGAAAAAGGAAAAGCAGAGCATAAAGGATAGAAACATCAAATGCTAGATACTAGGACTGTATTTGTGTTCAGTTCAGTTTGGCCCTGAATACATTATTCATATTTGGCCAAATAGCAATTATTTAATTAGTATAAATTGGGTCTCTACTGTGCTAAATCGTACTGAAAAACACTTGATCTCTGATTTCATGTTGCTTCTTTTATTATTTGTTATGTTAAAGCTCAATGCCTACTATTCGGTTGAATAATATTTTTCATTATTTATATTTGACCAAATAATAAAGTATGCTATTTAGTACAGCTCTTATTACATACAATTTAAAAAAGCTTAAGCAAACAATAGATAATAACCCTTAAAGCTCACATGAGACCTGAAAAAGAAGAGGAGAATCCAAGGAAGAAATATAATTTGAAAGGTAGTACTGGCCTACCTAGGGCAAATATTAAGATAGAGGAACCAGGGAATTCTTCATCTTCCTTACAGGAAAGTTAGCCATTATATTCTTACCATTTAGACAATTTAACAGCTGTTTCATAGAAAATGAGCATGATCACGAATATTAGTTACACACTTGCAAGGAAATCATAGCAAATAAGGGGCTTGATAAATACATTTCCATTACATATTGATATTTCTGCATTCAGAACCCTGAGGCAGGTCTTTTGACCAAACATAGGCTGTGTCAGGTTTGTTCAATAAAAGTATACGAATGCAAAGTTGGTTTTGCCTCCACTGTTTTTGCTTTGGCTCTCCTATGGAGAGTGTTGCTTTTTGCATTTCAGAAGTGAGTATACCGGGTGATCTTTCCTGGAACTTCACTGTCTCCTTCTTGTGGTCTGCATGCTTCTTTTTTTTTTCTTAATGTCCTTTCTGCTCCTTCCTCGTGTTTGTTTCTGCTGCTGACCTCACAGAAGGCAATGCGTTATGCCAGAGGTCAGAGGCTCACACACAGCAGCACAAAAGGTTTGTGTGTATTTGGTATTGCTATACCTCCTTCAGCAGTTGCATCAAGGTGCTGTACAAACAGCACAAATGCCGGAAAGCAACTGCAATTAGGACCGAAAATAGAACAAATAAGAGTTGTATTGGGCAGGGATCCCCAAGCCCTGCTAGCTGGAGAATCTTCTACATAGCCCCTCTGAGCTGTCAAAACCCCAAGGCAGTTAGCGTTGTGCTTCCAACTGCCAATGCTGGCAAATATGCATGGGGGTCTGTCAGTGTTGGTGGGTCGAAGCACGCTGCTGAAGCCGCTGTGGTTGAGACAACTAGGAAGGGTTGACTTCAGCTGGTGGGGTTGGGGGATCCCTGCCAGCCAAAGTATTATTTTTCTTTTTACCATTTAAGGGGGGGGGGGGATAGCAGGTGGAAAGGAAATGCATGGGCCATGCCTACCCAGTTCACCCAGTTATTGAAATCTGGCTTTGCTACTGATTTGATGGGAATAGGTTTCTCCATGGCTAGACATGATTGTTAACAGGGTTTTGCTATTCTGCATGTCATTCTATGCCTCTCCACTCCATATCTGCACCGAAGGTACTGTTAGCCAGATATTTGTTGCAAACATCTACAGTATTTCGCAGTCTCAAACAGTTAAAATCACACATTACATGTCCAGCAGGGTGATGTGTGGTCCACCCATTCCTTAGCCTTCATATTCCCTTGCCACAGAGGATCCTTATTCTTAAATTTCTGTATGCAGTTGATTGTATTTTGCAAACAAAACAGGCAAAGGGTTCAGCTTTGTTCTCTATCAGAATGGATTCTTCAGACTCATAATGGAATCTGCTCACAGTGACCTTTTCTTATCCGTTGGCCTGGTGTAAACTCCACAGTTTGAAACACTCCATCCTCTCTATCTACTGTGTTCTTTAGGGCCCAAAAGTCCTCCTGGCCTGAGTTTAGGGATAGAGCTGTCTGATATTGATTTTTGCACTTGGCTTTAGTTAGTATATATTGTACTATGTTATTCCTCTGAAATTGTTACTTTAATTTCCTTCAGCTTCTGAAATAGAAACACTTGATCAAAGAGGATCTAACTTGATTTATAACCTCTCTTTTTTGTCCCAATTCTGTACAATTCTTAAATGTTATGTCTAGAAGTTGAAGTAAACTGAAACGAGTAACTGATATTTCAAACTGTTCTTTTTCCTGAAAAGGATTCTTGCAACCTATTAACGAAGAAATCAGTTGTGTTGTAATACATCAGTTAAGTTGTGGTGTTCTTATAGTTCCTGTTGATATGTAGGGATTCTTGGAAGAGTATTTTTGATTTTAGCTCTGTGATGGGATACATTCTTTTAAATGAACTTTTGGAGCATTTATTGATATATTGAAGATCATGCCAGAATTTGCTTATTACAATTAACTCTTTACAAAGCTCATTTGTTAATCAAAGGTGGATTTGGGTGCTAAAATCTAGATCAGTAGTTCCCAACCCTGTCCTGGAGGACCCCCAGGCCAATCGGGTTTTCAGGCTAGCCCTAATTAATATGCATGAGAGAGATTTGCATATAATGAAAGTGACAGGCATGCAAATCTGCTCCATGCATATTCATTAGGGCTATCTGAAAACCCAATTGGCCTGGTGGTTCTCCAGGTCAGGGTTGGGAACCACTGGGGTAGATGATGATAAACATTGAAAAATATTTCTTTACTGAAAGGGTGGTAGATGTACGGAATGGTCTCCAGGACAGGGTTGGGAACCACTGATCTGGATTACAGCCACTCCCCCTAATAATCATGAGCACAGGTTGTAATAATAACACAAGACATGGGGTAATAAATTAGTGTGGGGACTTGTTTTTTTTATCCTATATTTTTGAGTTCCTATTAATATTCTCCACTTCAAGGTTTCACAATAGGGCAGGTCTGAATTGGTGGCCAGGAAGATCCTGCACTGATAAAGGTGAAGCCAGAAAAGGAATATCTAACTGCTTTTTTTTTTATCTGTAAAATAATAGTACCATTAAAAAAAAACTATATTTTTGTTAGGACATCGAGAAGCTTGTAAAGGTTATGGTCAGAGAAGACAGCCAATCCACAAAAAAACATGATAAAGAATATTTATTAACCTAAAAATCTTGGATGTTCAAACATGCTCCCTTCAATATATTTAAAGCAATTCTCACTACCCCCCCCCCCCCCAAGCCTCAGGGCTGTTTTCCTAAAGTACACTAAAGTGTTACACTTGGGGGCTGATTCTGTATAGAATGCTGGTCTCGGTGGCCGCCTAAGAAGAGGCTGAGCATCACGCACTGACATCCTAAACAGAATTGCATCTGTCTTAAAGAACAGATACCTTACCCCCACCCCCATTCTTTAACCTGCACGCATGTCACTAGCACAATTTAGAGAATCATGTCTGCCTGATAACAAAGATAGGTGGCTCAGCTGCCTATCTTTGCTGAGGGATCCCTTGCCATCAGCTGATCGTGGCAAGGGAATTCCCAATCTGCCGAGCTGACAAGACTCCCTGAAACCACAACTTCAGGGAGTCCTGAAGGCTCAGCTAATCAGGAGGAAGATACCCCTGCCACAATAAGCTGTGGCAGAGGCCCTACACCCACATTCATGATTGGCAGGAGCGATGCCCACTCCCTCCTCCCTAACTCCCCTGACACCCCCTCCACAGCCAGTCAGCAGGATGGATGCCCATTCCTTCCTGCTACCAGGCCCCCTCGATTCCCTGGATACCACCTGAACTCCTTACATCCCACCTGACACATCTGACACCTCGCCCCAACACTCCCCAATCCCCCTGTACTTTTGAAGAAGGTCGGCAAGGGGGATACCTATTCCCTCCTGCCGGCAGGCTCACCTCTTCCAAAATGGTGGGCCTTCCTCTTCCTGGTGCATCCTGGGATGCACTGGGGAAGGGCCTAAGATTCTGATTGGTCTAAATACCAAAGGCACCAGGAAGAAGGCCTAACGCCCTTCCTATGGGAGGGGCCTTAGGTATCTGGGCCAATCGGGTTCTTCCCTAGTGCATCCCAGAATGCACTGGGAAGGGGAAGGCTCACCATTTTGGACAAGGCAGGAGGGCATAGACATCCCTCTTGCCAGCCTTCAAAGGTACAAGAGGTTTGAGGAGTGTTGGGGTGGGATGTTGAGGTGTCGGGGTGTTGGGTTAGCAGGTAGGATGTTGGGTTCAGGTGGTGTCCGGGTTCAGGGAATTGAGGGGGCCCAGCAGCAGGAGGGAGTGGGCATCCCTCCTGCTGATTGGTTGTGGACGGGGTGTCAGGGGAGTTGCACAGGAGGAAGTGAGCAGCCCTCTTGCTGGCCTTCAAGGTTCAAGGGGTGTCAAGATGGCATGTTGAAACGGGTGAGATTTTAGGGGTTTAAGTGGTGGGGTGTCAGGGTTTTGGGGATCAAGGGGACTTAATGCCAGGAAGGAGTGGGCATCCCTATTGCCGACTGGATGTGGGGGGATGTCAGGGGAGCTAGGGAAGAGGGAGTGGGCATCCCTCCTGCCGATTGCAAATGTGGGGGGTTTTGGGGAGTCCTGCCAGCTCAGCTGCTTGGAGATTCCCTTGCTACAATCAGCTGAGCCAGCAACGGTGTCTACTTTTAGGATTGAAATGTAGGCCGGAATTTTGCTGGCTTACATTTCAGGCATCTTGTCATGGCTCTAAGGAGATGCATAGGGACACTTAAACTCACCTAAGGCCACTTCTAGGCGAAACCACGCCTATACCCTGCATTGGACGGGCTTAAGTGTCCCTATGTATCGTTATAGACCCATGACAGATGCCTACAATCTAGGTGATCTTCCTTGTCTGGGTTTTTTCTAAAAATGTACTTTCTAATTGGCTGCCAGATGGTGGTAGAACGCCTACTGCCACCTACAATCAGGATGCCCGTTTATAGAATCGGCCCCTTAGGGTCTGATTCCATAGATGGTGCCTGACAAATTGGCGCTGACTAGCACGATGATAAGCACAATTTTGTAAAAGTTTTGCTTAGCACCAGTGCATGACATAACTTTTAGGTGCAGCCATTTAGGTCAGTTGAAACCAGGCCTATATGCCTGCGCCTATGTCATATGCTTACAATCCACCCCAGGCCATACGTTGTGCAATGCATCTACCAAGTTGTGTGTTTAACTTCTAATTGATGTCAATCAGCATCAATTAATGTGTTAATTGGCAATTATTGGTGCTGATTAAGCCAATTAAGTTGTGCACACATATGGGCTAGGTGTGCCATGTACATAATTTGGGGGTTACTGTGCAATACACTCCACCCTCTATTTGTGGGGGTTAGGGCCAAAGTCAGCCTGTGAATAAGAAAAATTCACAAATAACTTTAGGGCCAACTCTGACTCCACCTCCCTCCCAAACCCCTCCACAACTTACTTTTTAAACCCTGGTGGTCTAGCGGTGAAGGAGCGATCTTCCTACACTTCTGCCCCGTTCAGAGCCTCAAACATAAATGGTTGCTGTGAGTTCCCATTTATGTTCATGGCTCTGCATGGAGCAGGAACATAGGAAGATTGCTCCTGCCCACTTCACTGCTAGACCACCAGGCCTTAAAAAAGTAAGTTGTGGAGGAGTCAGAGAGGCGGGGATGGGTCAGAGCTGGCCCTAAGTACATTGTGGCGGGGTCCAGGAGGCGGGAGGGAGCCAGGGGTGGGTTAGAGTGGCCCTAAGTAAATGGTGGAGGCTTTAAAAAATAAGTTGTAAGTGAGGTCTGGTAGGGGGATAAAAACCACGAATAATCAAAGTTGCGAGTGCCAAACCCGCAAATATGGAGGAGGGAGTGTAACTGCAAAAGCTGGCACAGGAATTGTGGGAAGCGAGTCCAGCATCTGCTTAGCATTTACTGCACAGGACAGATACAGCTCAGCATTATGTTACATGCAGTGTTACCTAATATGGTGTGGACCCATGCACAAATTAAGTTAAAAATGAAATCTGCTGTGATGGTATATCCCTCTCCTAATCTAATCCTTCCCCAAAGCCAAATCTACCTGCATGTTCCTAAGGAAACTCTTCCTCCTTTCCTGACCACTTACCACCCTTAGGGCTTACCTAACGGTGATCTCTGGTAGCCCAGTTTGAGCAGGAGAAGGAACCGTCTCCCTCCATGTCAGGCTTTGTGCAGTAAAATGGCTCTCATGAACCCTAGCATTTGTCTCATACTACCACTGCTAAGTGGCATCCTTCTAAATAAGGAAATCTTGACCTATTGCTGGCAGAAATGTGTGAGGGCAGTGCTTACAAGGGGCCAAGGAGGGGAGCAGGTTCTGAGTTTGAATGATATAACTGCCAGCTGCTTGGTTAGAGAAGAGTTCCAATGCAACCCCAAAGCCTGTTGCTCCAGGTAGGCACCTAGCCCACCTCGAAATAGAGCCAGCTCTGACACCACATTCAAAGGCTGATCACATCTCCATATATAGCTGTTAATGAACATATTCATGGGGTAGTTATGATTACTCTTCATGATAATCTTTGGGATGTTTTCTTTTATTGAACATTTCAAGAAAATTCAGGATTAAAAAAAATACAAATTGGACATCTGGTTTCTCAGAACAACTGTAGTCTTGTTATAATCAATGTAAATATTATGGTGGTGTAAATGTCTCTTTTGAATTTGAAGAAACAATCTGACATGTGGTTCTGCCTTACAGTCAAATTTGTCAGGGGGAAGACAGTCAACGTCTCCAACCAGGAGTGTCACGCAGCAGTCGAGCATGTCACAGACCTCCGTAAGTAAATGCAAAAGTTCTAGCTGTCTGACTCTGAGAGTATGTATCAAGCAAAACAGAGTCCCAGAATCGTTCATGCATTAACTGATTTATCATGACTAGCAGATATGCTTAACACATTCTTAAATTGGTAACACATTGAGTGTCTGATTCTATAAACGGTGCCTAACTTTTAGGTTCTGGTCCACACGGTTGTCAATCAACCACAGGGCATCCTTTATAGAATCATGCCTAGCCTTCATGGTTTGGCTGAGAACTTTTCAGCACCCTCTCAGAAATATTTTCTCTTTGCTCAGTGGTATACGAGGCTTTTCTAATCTTTTGGAATTATCATCAGGAATGAGAATTGAATTGTTAACGTTTTGTTAATAGAAGCATCCAAAAGTATGCAGATGTTTTGCATTTTCAGAGTCTTTTCCATTTTAGTTCAAGACATTGTTAAGATTCACAAACAGTTCACAATCAAAATGTGTACATGAGGCCAAGGGCACAAGGGAGAAGTAGAATTTGAATCCTATGTTCTCTGGTTTTCAGTCTTGCACTCTAACCACCCTGCCACTCCTTACTCTTCTCATATTTCATGCTTAGACAGGCCTCTTCACACAAAGGCATCTTAAAAGTGTGGGATAGCCAATGGACGTGAAGATTACCTGGCCTGTGCTTTCATAGTAGTTGGTTGGTTTTGATGACCAAGTGTTCTTTTGTCCTTTTTTAGATTAATTTATCCACTTCTCCTACACCTGCACAGTTAATGAGCCGATCCCAGGCCTCCAGCACCACCAGTAGCAGTATTACCCAACAGACTATGTTGCTGGGAAGTACATCCCCAACACTTACCGCGAGCCAGGCCCAAATGTACCTTCGAGCCCAAATGGTAAGATCATCAGTTTTCAACCTTCCAAGATTTTCTTGCAAATGATTCATGTCGATTTAGTTTTCTAGGTGTGGTGATAAGTTCCAGCTTTCTTTTTCAAACAGATACTCCTTGTTACCAGAATAGTTATAAAACAGTAAAATGATCATTAAGGTGTGAAGAAAGATAATTCTGTAGTTTAATTTTGTGGTTAACCATTATGTGTTGTTAATAAGATTATATTGTGTGTATATATGAAAAATGGTATTTCAATTTGTACTATTATGGGGGCAAGGTCTGCTGCCTATGGGGGCGTAAAATCATGTGAAGGAAATTTTATAAAATATATATTTTTTTACATATAGCCAGTTAACATTTGTAAAATATTTTTGAAACTATCTCACATATAAAAGTATGTGCAGTGTGATTAGACATGGATGCATCTTTTAAGTATATTGAGGATAGGAATTTGGATGGAATATGGGCAGAGTCCAGATTTTAATTGGGTATTTTATAAAATACACACTGTAGGTGTGTATTTTGCATTCTAACATTAAAGCGTGCTCATGAACAGATGTAAATGCCCACAACTTCATTCTAGCTGCTGTTTCTGCAGGGTTTTTGCTAGTATTTTTAAAGATACATAGGCCCTACATGGCCTTCACAAAGAAGCAACCTCTTATAAAATTATCCTAGGTTAAGAGGTGTTGTTTTTCTAAAAATACATACATATAACGCATGTGGCAGAAATCATGCCTTGAACGCAGGCGAGCATGAGCAGGTATAAATTTTCACATATGAAGTTTGCAAGTATAAGCATTAATTCAAGTGTGTGACAATCAACTAGCAAATTCTATTCTCGCTTCTCCCAAACTGCATCCCTTGCTGCATACATCTGTTTGGTATTTTTCTAAAAGGCCTTTTAAGAAAGTATATGCGCAAAAGAGACTTTAGTACATATAAGGGTCTCTTTTTGAAAGTATCATAGGTTTCTGTGGTACTTTGTGTGTCTAAGTGCTTTGAAAATAAGCCCCTTTGCCTCTTTAAAGTGCTGTTCTCTAACCATAAGCATCTCACCAAAACCACTTCTTTATAATTCAGCATAACATGCATGCTGTGGAAGCAGCAGTGGTATAAACTACTTTTGAGGGGACAATTTTCAACCAGGACAGCCCACCTAAGTAAAAATGATTATCCCAGGACAAGCAGGCAGCATATTCTTAACGTATGGGTGACGTCACCGACGGAGCCCACGGTACGGACCTTTTTAACTAGAAAATTCTAGTTGGCCGCACCGCGCGTGCGCGAGTGCCTTCCTGCCCGACGGAGGAGTGCGTGGTCCCCAGTTTCTTCGTTTCCGCGGAGCGAAGAAGACGTGTGTTTTTTCAACGGCCGTTGAAATAACTTTTCTTGCCTTCCCGCTCGCGTTTTTTCTTCAATTTTTCTTCCTTTTTTCTTCGGGTTCCTTTTTTTCATTCTTTAAAAAAAAAAAAAAAAAAACCCTTAATTTTCTTCTTTTTCGACCCAGCCCCGGCGGGGCCTGTTGCCACGATCCAGGCCTCCGGGTTTGATTTTGCGGCGGCCATCTTTCCATTCATGCCCCCGCAGCCGGGTTTTAAGAAGTGCCAGCGGTGTGCCCGCCCGATCTCCCTCACTGACCCACACAATTGGTGTTTACAGTGTCTGGGACCTGAGCATCGGGCGGATTCCTGCACCCGCTGTGCCACTCTTAAAAAGAGAACTCTTAAGAATCGCCAGATCCAGCAAAACATCCTATTCGGCACCGGATCTGGCATGGAGTCGACGGCGTCGACAGCGGTACCTCAAAAATCCGCACCCACTTCTTCGACGACGACGGACCCGACATCGGCACCGCAGGCGCAAGGTAAGCCGGCTAAGAAGCCTTCCTCTTCCCTTGAGCGCCCACCAGCCACAGCGGCGACGCCGATCTCATCGGCTCCACGCCGACCCCGAAAACGCTCCGCCCCGATCTCGGTGAGTGCCTCGTCATCGGCCTCCTCATCGCCGGGGTGTGGAGCGGCACCTAAGGAACCGAAGAAGCAAAAAGCGGTTCCGGTGCCACCTCTAGATGACCGCATCGCAGCCATCCTTCAGACACAGTTGCAACAACAGCTACAGCACCAGCTCGAACAACTGTTGCCCACTATCCTGGCACCGCTCCTTCCGGTACCACACCGGCCCGAGACCCGCACCGACCAACCGGTGTTTACTCCATCGGTGCCCATTGACACATCCATGCCGATCCTTTCGGCACAACAACTGCATTCTGTGGTTCCTTCTCAGACTACTGCAGACCCTCCTCGGCACCGGGCAGAACAACATGCTTCCCGAGACCGAGATCGGCATCGCTCTTCCTCTCCCGGTACCGTCTCGGTACGCTCGGGTAAGTCTCTCTCTAAGACACACCATACCGAGCCTTCCACTCCGGTCTCTCGGCATGCACATATGGATATCCGAGACCCCGACTTATGGGAAGAGTCCCCTCCCGGTACCGAGGAGGATGTCTCCTCCTCTGACGAGGAACCCTCGGCACCCGATACCGGTTCCAAGCCTGAGCAATCTTCCTTTTCTAAATTTCTTAAGGAAATGTCTGCAGCTCTGTCCATCCCTCTTGAATCAGACTCCAAAAAATCCCAGGCTTTTCTGGAAGCCTTGGATTTTGAACAACCTCCTAAGGAGTTCCTGAAGTTACCCGTGCATGACATCCTACGGGAAACCTTTTATAAAAACTGGGAAAACCCCCTTACTGTCCCTGGGGCCCCCCACAAGTTGGACAGCTTGTACCGTGTCATCCCGATCCCGGGGTTTGACAAACCTCAATTACCTCATGAGTCCCTCCTGGTTGAATCTACCTTAAAGAAATCCCAGGGCTCCAGTGTTTATGCCTCTACTCTTCCTGGCAGAGAGGGCAAAACGATGGACAAGTTTGGCAAGAGGCTTTACCAGAATGCCATGCTTGCCAACAGAGCGAACAATTACTCTTTCCACTTTTCATTTTACATGAAACATCTGGTTCAACAACTCTCAGCTCTCCAGAAATATATCTCAGAGCGTAAAGTTCCACTCTTCCAGCAGCAAATCTCCGGCCTTCTGCAATTAAGGAAATTTATGGTACGCTCAATCTACGATTCCTTTGAGCTAACCTCTCGAGCCTCTGCCATCGCTGTTGCCATGCGCCGCCTGGCCTGGCTGAGAATATCTGATTTGGACATCAACCACCAGGACCGTCTGGCCAACGCTCCTTGTCTTGGGGATGAACTTTTTGGGGAGTCTCTGGATTCAACCACCCAGAAACTATCCGCCCATGAAACCAGATGGGACACACTGATTAAACCCAAGAAGAAGGCTCCACCGGCTCGCCCTTATAGGCCGCAGTCTTCATATCAGCGCAGGTTCTCAGCTAGGCCGCTCAACCCACCTGCCCAGCAGCCTCGGCGCCCTCGGCAACAACAACATCACACCCAGGCTCGTTCTCAGTCCAACCAAACAGCCAAACCTCTTCCACCGTCCAAACCCTCTCAGCCCTTTTGACTCTTCTCTCCAGGGCATAGCCAGCCTTCCACCTTCATTGCCTCTTCCTCAACCTATCGGAGGCCGTCTTCAACTCTTCATCAGCCGTTGGGAGGTCATCACATCGGACCAGTGGGTCCTCAACATCATTCGCCACGGCTACTCTCTCAACTTCCAGACGCTACCACCAGACAATCCTCCCGTACAGTCTGCTTCTCTCTCCTCTCAAACCCCCCTCCTCCTGCAGGAGGTCCAATCCCTCCTTCTTCTCAATGCTATCGAAGAAGTACCTGCGGACCAGAAGGGTCAGGGATTCTACTCCCGCTACTTCCTGGTTCCCAAAAAGACGGGAGACCTTCGTCCCATCCTCGATCTCAGGAACCTCAACAAGTGTCTGGTCAAGGAGAAGTTCAGGATGCTCTCCCTGGCCACGCTGTATCCTCTTCTTTCTCAACACAACTGGCTATGTTCCCTGGACCTCAAAGAGGCCTACACTCACATCCCAATCAATCCGACTTCACGCCGCTACCTGCGGTTCCAGGTACAACACCACCACTATCAGTACAAAGTGTTACCCTTTGGCCTCGCTTCATCACCCAGGGTATTCACCAAGTGTCTGATTGTAGTAGCGGCCTTCCTCAGGTCTCACAATCTCCAGGTGTTCCCCTACTTGGACGATTGGTTGGTGAAAGCACCTACGTCTCCACTTGTGCTACAAGCTACTCATCACACCATCTCTCTCCTCCACCTCCTGGGGTTCGAGATAAACTACCCCAAGTCGCATCTGCTTCCCACCCAGCGACTTCAATTCATCGGAGCAGTTCTAGACACCACACTAATGAGGGCTTTTCTCCCCTCCGATCGTCAGTGGACCCTGCTCCATCTCTGTCGTCAGGTCCTCATGCTTCCCTCCATTCCTGCCCGGCAGATGATGGTCCTCCTGGGCCACATGGCATCGACAGTACATGTCCTTCCTCTGGCACGTCTCCACCTCAGAACACCTCAATGGACTCTCGCCAACCAATGGTCACAGACTACGGATCTTCTTTCTCATCCCATCTCTGTGACATCATCTCTTCAGCAATCTCTCCAATGGTGGTTGAACTCCTCAAATCTTTCCAGGGGTCTACTCTTTCATCTGCCCCCTCACTCCATGATCATCACCACAGATGCCTCCCCCTATGCGTGGGGAGCCCACCTAGGAGATCCACGCACCCAGGGACTTTGGACCCCGCAGGAGCGTCAACATCACATCAATTTCCTAGAACTCAGAGCCATGTTCTATGCTCTCAAGGCCTTCCAGCATCTCCTCTGCCCTCAGGTTCTTCTCCTGTGCACAGACAATCAGGTCACCATGTACTACATAAACAAGCAAGGCGGCACCGGATCTCGCCTCCTTTGTTTGGAGGCTCTACGCATCTGGACCTGGGCCACGGCCCGAAATCTCTTCCTCAAGGCTGTCTATATCCAGGGCGAACAGAACTCCCTGGCTGACAATCTCAGCCGCATTCTTCAACCTCACGAGTGGACGCTGGACCCTCCAACACTCCACTCCATCTTTGCTCGCTGGGGCACTCCGCAGGTGGACCTCTTTGCAGCGCCTCACAATCATCAGCTGCCCCAATTCTGTTCCAGACTCTTCTCCCCTCATCGTCTGGCCCCAGATGCATTCCTGCTCGATTGGAGAGATCGGTTCCTGTATGCCTTCCCTCCACTTCCTCTGATGTTGAGGACCTTGTCCAAACTCCGCAAGGAGAGGGCCACCATGATTCTCATCGCTCCTCGGTGGCCTCGCCAACACTGGTTCTCCCTCCTGCTCCAGCTCAGCTCCAGGGAGCCCATTCCTCTTCCTGTGTTTCCTACTCTACTTACACAGCAGCATCAGTCTCTACTACATCCCAATCTGTCTTCGCTCCACCTGACAGCTTGGTTTCTCTCGGACTGACTTCTCCGGATAATCTCTCTCAGCCTGTCCGTCGCATTCTGGATGCCTCCAGGAAACCAGCCACACTCCAATGTTACCATCAGAAGTGGACCAGGTTCTCCTCCTGGTGTCTCCTGCATCATTATGATCCCACCTCTCTGGCGGTGGAGACTGTTCTCGACTATCTACTCTCTCTGTCCAACGCTGGACTCAAGTGTACCTCAATCAGAGTCCACCTCAGTGCCATCACTGCGTTCCATCAGCCTATCCTCGGGAAACCTCTTACGGCTCATCCTCTGGTTTCCCGATTCATGAGAGGCCTCTTCAATGTCAAACCACCTCTGAAGCCTCCTCCGGTCGTCTGGGACCTGAATGTGGTGTTGTCCGCCCTCATGAAACCTCCGTTTGAGCCTCTTGCCTCAACTTCCCTCAAATTCCTTACCTGGAAGGTGCTTTTCCTCATTGCCGTCACCTCTGCCAGGAGGGTTAGTGAGCTGCATGCACTGGTCGCCGATCCACCTTTCACTGTTTTCCACCATGACAAGGTGGTTCTGCGTACTCATCCTAAATTCCTTCCCAAGGTGGTCTCGGAATTTCACCTCAACCAATCCATTGTGTTACCTGTCTTTTTCCCGAAACCTCATTCACATCCAGGGGAACAGGCACTGCACACGCTGGATTGTAAGCGTGCCCTTGCTTACTACCTTGACCGTACCAGGGCTCACCGCTTGTCCCCTCAGCTCTTTCTGACCTTCGATCCCAATCGACTAGGCCGTCCTGTCTCGAAACGGACGCTGTCCAACTGGCTGGCTGCCTGTATTGCGTTCTGTTATGCTCGGGCCGGTCTGTCACTGGAAGGGGCTGTCACGGCCCACAGGGTCAGAGCTATGGCTGCTTCTGTTGCTTTCCTCCGTTCCACGCCTATTGAGGAAATCTGCAAGGCTGCCACTTGGTCCTCAGTTCACACATTCACTACTCACTACTATCTGGATGCGTTCTCCAGACGGGATGGGCACTTCGGCCAATCTGTGTTACAAAATTTGTTTTCCTAATGGCCAACCATCCCACCGCCCTCTCTTTTAGCTTGGAGGTCACCCATACATTAAGAATATGCTGCCTGCTTGTCCTGGGATAAAGCACAGTTACTTACCGTAACAGGTGTTATCCAGGGACAGCAGGCAGATATTCTTACGTCCCTCCCACCTCCCCGGGTTGGCTTCTTAGCTGGCTTACTTTAACTGGGGACCACGCACTCCTCCGTCGGGCGGGAAGGCACTCGCGCACGCGCGGTGCGGCCAACTAGAATTTTCTAGTTAAAAAGGTCCGTACCGTGGGCTCCGTCGGTGACGTCACCCATACGTTAAGAATATCTGCCTGCTGTCCCTGGATAACACCTGTAACGGTAAGTAACTGTGCTATTCCAGAGTTTAATTACATGTTGAGTGAAGAAATAGTCCTAGTATTTTTGGAAAGATTGAACAAGCGATTCACAACTACCCTTTCCACTCCACTCCTCTATCATATCACCCCTGAGCCATCCCTTCTTCAAGCTGAAGAGCACTGCCAGTGGTGTAGTGAGGGGGCAGTCTACCCCGGGCACCATGTTGGTGGGGCGCTAGCATCCCTTCTCCTATCTGCCCACTCTGCCTCTTCCCACTCCTCCCCTCACCACGCCTGCACCCCCTTCCCTCTAGTTGTTTGTCGCCGCGGGCAACAGCTTCAGTGTGTTCCTCATGACCGCGTCAGCTCTCCTGCTGACATCACTTCTGGATGCCGTGCCTAGGAAATGACTTTGGAGGGAGAGCCGCTGGGATCGCGAGGAGCACGTTGAAGTTGTTACTCACGGCGGTGAACAACTAGAAGTACAGGAGAAGGGAAGGGGGAAGGGGGAGGGGCACCTCCGCCCCGTCGCTATGTCACTGACCCTAGCTGGCTGCTTTAATGTAGTTGCATCCTCATAGAAAACTAAGCTACTGTGTAACAAAGTAATGTACATGTGTCTTGTTTGTGATTTCCAGGACACTGTTTTATAGCATCAGTACATTGTAGATCAGTGGTCTCAAACTCAAAGCTATTGCAGGGCCACATTTTGGATTTGTAGGTACGTGGAGGGCCGCAGAAAAAAATAGTTCATGTTATTAAAGAAATGACAATTTTGCATGAGGTAAAACTCTTTATAGTTTATAAATCTTTCCTTTTGGCTAAATCTTAATAATAATATTGTCATTTATAGCTAAAGAGACATATGATCAAGAAACTGTTTTATTTTACTTTTGTGATTATGATAGACATACTGAGAGCCTCAAAATAGTACCTGGCGAGCCGCATGTGGCCCCCGGGCCGCGTGTTTGAGACCACTGTTGTAGATGCAGTTTTGTAGGAAATCTGATTTCATGCTGCCTGTGTAGTTTAATGAGGACTTAGTTCTGGAAACTAATGTTTACAGCCTCATTTTAGACAGGATGTAGAAATCAGAATTGAAACATCCAGGTGTCAGAATGACTCAAGTTTCACTAGTATTTTAGCACAGAATCTAATGATGGAGAAGCTGTTCTGAGGTATAGGAGAAATAACATCTCTGCACCACAAGGAGGCAGCATAAACATCCACGTTAGGAAAAAAAGTTTTAGAACCAGCACATAAACCTGTTTGTGCCATTTTAGAAATATAAATGTTTATTTTCTCAGCGCTATCGCAGTTTGACATGGGGTGGGGGGAAGGAACTGAAATGACTGGGAGATGAAGAGGCAACTTCCCTTAATCCCTCCAGTGAGGAAATTCTTAACAGGAGCAGTTTGCCATAATCTAAACATGTGTGGTAGCTAATGTGAGTCCTGATGTTGGTCTTTTCGGACATAGACGTTTAAACCCCTTCTGAAATGGGAACAAATAGCTATTTACTTGCCACACCCTTGTCCCTCTCCAAACATGCCCATGTCCCCTTGCCAGTTACATGCACTTGAGTTTGAGACATGCATGTCAAGGCTTTATAAAATGGGAACTTAGACATTTATGCAAGATAAACGTTTAAGTGCTAGTTCATGCATGTATCAAAAACAAATAGCCCTTTTACAATTTCAGGCAAGGATAAACTTTAAAACATCAAAATTGAACGCTAATTTTTCCTTTTTCTAATTTAAGAAGATTTTAGAAACTTCTTTTTCTTATAAAGCTGCACATATCTGGAATAGAATGCCTGTTAAGACTTGCACTTGGTTTAATGATTTTTTTAGTAAACGGAAATTATATATAGCGTGCTGAAGGATGGAACCTTTTCTAGGAGCTGGGCTTCTTTCTGTGGCGTGCCACAGGGCTTTTCTATTTCTCCTAAGCTTTTTAATATCTTTATGAGTACTCTGCAAAAAGTACATTTGTATGTTATCCTATGCTGATATATTTTTATTAATTCCGTTAAGTTCAAATACGGAGGACATTTCAGCTAAGATCACTGATTGCATGAATAGAATTGGAGATTGGGCTTGTACTAACAAGTTGAAATTGAATGCAAGTAAGATGAAGGTTTTTTGGTTTCACAATTAATTCACTATCTTCTGTTCCTTCATTTCTTACTCTACAATCAGGTACTACCCTGCAAGTAGATAAAACATCTAAAGTTTTGGGTACTTTGAAGAAACTTAAGCTAGTGAAGTCGTGCTTTTGTGAGCATAATTTTGCACTGTTGGTTCAGATGTTAGTGTTACCTCAACTTGATTACTGTAATTCTTTATATTTGAAATTAACATCAAAACTGATCATAAAATTGCAATTGCTCCAGAATATTCCGGTTAGATTAATTTTTGGTCTAAAAAGATATGAAAGTATTGCATTAGCGTATAAGAATTTTCATTGGTTATTGGTTGAGAGGCGAATTGTTTAAATCAGCTTGCATAGTTCATCGTATATTACAGACTGACTCTTCAGATAATCTGATTTTGCTTTTTTCTCATTTGTATTATTCTTCCACCAGATCTTGTGGTATTTTGTAACTACATTTTCCACAGATTAGAGGAGTACAGTATAAACAAAAGCTCAACTCTTCTTTTGCTTATGCTGCTATTACAAATTTGGAATAATCTACCTGTTCATATTAGGACTGATATCAATTACTTAAGGTTTCATAAAAATTTTAAAACTTTTTTTATATGACTTGTAATATTCATGGTATGATGATATTTTCATGTGCAACCACACAGTATAGTGAGAGATGGAAAAAGAACCCTAAATCTAACACTGCACTGGCCCATAGATGTTCTTATATACAGCACTGAGAATACAAGCTCGTATTGCTGGAAGGAAAAGAACCTCAGAAACCCGCTCAGGATCCAACTCAAGGTAAACTTAGTCTGAGACTTATCGGTTCCGGCTTTCTATCATAGGTTCTAAAAAACTTTCCAGTTTTTTGAGCTATATCAATGCTGTGCAATAAATCCTAATAAGGTGAAATTTAAATGGTGATATCTATAATTTAAACACCAAAAAATGTGCAAACACACTGTGTTATGAAAATTGATCACTTAAAGACTGTTATCTCTTGACGTTTTTTCCCGTTTCCATTTTTTAAACAAGTTCCTCTTATCCCTCACTACATCCTTCACCTCTTTAGATAACCAAGCTTACCCACATCTTAAAAAATCTTTTTCCTTATTGTTAACACACTGTGATAAACTTTCTTTACTCACAAATTACTCCTTCTCCTGTTGTATAAAAGGATATAGTTCTACCAGCGTTTTGCAATGATGGTGTCTGGTGCTTACCGAGACATTGACACATGTGTGGTATAAATAAGGTATATTGTACCTTATGTGCATGTGCCGAACCCAGGAGGAAAACTAAAACCAATAAATACCTCGGATGCTTGCGTCTAGCCCGGGTAAGAATCTAAGAACAAAATATGAAACCTAAAGGCACCCATGCATGCGCAATACAAATTAGATGTAGTCAGAATCAAGCGCATGCATGAGACCCATTCAGAAAAAAATCTACTAGCATAAGCTGTGTACTCAACAGTTTTTGCATACATCGAAAAGTATGGAGTAGGTAAACTATACATTCAGTGTAATGTCATCTATCTTGTTACAAAGACTTGTTCAAAAGGAATATTTTGTTCATCAAATAAACATTCTCAAATCCAAATTATGATTCAGTCCATACGGGAAAACGGTATTGAGTTTGTGAATCCATCTCGCTTCTTTCTGCAATAGACGCCTTCTTCTGTCACCACCCCTGATATTACTGGGTTCAAAGTCAATGGCATAACACTGCAGTTCCTTAAATAAATGATTTTTATCCACACAATGTTTCACAAGTGGTTCTGTTAATCTGTTGTTTTTTAAATTAGCTTGTGCTCAGATAACCTAATCTTGAACAAATGGGTTGACATGCCTACATATAATAAATTACATGGGTACTTATTGAGATAGACAATAAAAGTTGAATTGCAATTTAAGTGAAAACAAATCTTGTATTATCCCAGGACAAGCAGGCAGCATATTCTTAACACATGGGTGACGTCACCGACGGAGCCCTCGGTACGGACCTTTTAACTAGAAGTTTCTAGTTGGCCGCACCGCGCGTGCGCGAGTGCCTTCCCGCCCGACGGAGGAGTGCGTGGTCCCCAGTTTCTTCGTTTCCGCGGAGCGAAGAAGACGCGTGTATTTTTTCAACGGCCGTTGAAATCACTTTTTGCCTTCCCGCTCGCGCTTTTGTTCTAAATTTTTCTTCCTCTACCTTCGGGTTTCCTTTTTCTTTGAATTGCAAAAAAAAAAAAAAAAAAAAAACTTTGATTTTTCTTGTTTCTTTCGTTTTTGCCCCGGCGGGGCCTGTTGCCATTATACAGGCCTCGGACTTCGATTTTGCGGAGGCTATCTTCCCCTTCATGCCCCCGCAGGTCGGTTTTAAGAAGTGCCAGCGGTGTGCACGCCCGATCTCCGTTTCTGACCCACACAATTGGTGTTTGCAGTGCCTGGGTCCGGAGCATCGGGCAGATTCCTGCACCCGCTGTGCCACTTTACAAAAACGTACTCTTAAAAACCGAAGAATCCAGCAAACCCTTCTCTTCGGCTCCGAGTCGGCGATGGATTCATCACCTTCAACGGCGGTACCGCAGAAATCGGCACCGTCAAGCTCGACACCGACCGATCCCGCATCGGCGCCACTGGCGCCAGGTAAGCCGGCTAAGAAGCCTTCCTCTTCCCTCGAGCGCCCTCCAGCTACGGTGACGACACCGTCCATACCGGCATCGCACCGGTCCCGTAAACGCTCCGCCCCGATAACGGTGAGTGCCTCGTCATCGGCCTCCTCATCGCCGGGGCGTGGAGCGGCATCCAAGGAACCGAAGAAAAAGAAAGCGGTTCCGATGCCACCCCTAGATGACCGTATCTCGGCCATTCTACAAACTCAGCTTCAGGAGCAGTTGAAGAAACAACTTGAACAACTGCTACCCTCTATCCTGGCACCGCTCCTTCCGGTACCAGACCGGCCCGAGCCCCGCACCGAGCCCCCGGTGTCCACTCCTTCGGTACCGGTAAACACCTCGATGCCGATCCTTTCGGCCCAACAACTTCCTGATGATCCTGTGGTTCATTCTCAACCCACAGTGGATCCTACTCGGCACCAGGCGGTACGGCACTCTTCTCGGGACCGAGAACGACGCCGATCGTCCTCCCCTGGTACCGTTTCGGTGCGCTCTGGTAAATCTTTGTCCAAGACTCGCCACACCGCACCCTCCACCCCGGTGTCCCGACATGCACCAGAGGTCAGGGATCCTGATTTATGGGAGGAGACTCCTCTCGGTACCGAGGAGGATCCCTCCTCATCTGATGAGGAACCATCGGCACCTGATGCCACCTCTAAACCTGAGCAATCCTCTTTTTCTAAATTTCTGAGGGAAATGTCTGCTGCTCTGTCACTTCCCCTTGAATCTGACTCCAAAAAGTCCCAAGCCTTTTTAGAAGCCTTAGACTTTGAGCAACCTCCTAAAGAGTTCCTCAAGCTTCCCGTACATGACATCTTACGGGAGACATTCTACAAAAACTTGGAAAATCCCCTCACGGTACCGGGAGCTCCCCGTAAACTGGACAACCTTTACCGTGTCATCCCTATTCCAGGATTCGACAAATCTCAATTGCCCCATGAGTCCCTTCTGGTGGAATCCACCTTAAAAAAGACTCAGGGCTCCAGTGTCTATGCCTCTACCCCTCCTGGCAGAGAAGGTAAGACCATGGACAAGTTTGGCAAGAGACTTTACCAAAATGCCATGCTTGCCAACAGGGCAAACAACTATTCCTTCCATTTTTCCTTTTATCTCAAACACTTGGTCCAACAGCTGTCTGCCCTCCAGAAGTACCTACCTGAGCGCAAGGTCCCGCTATTCCAGCAGCACATATCTGGCCTTCTCCAAATGCGCAAGTATATGGTCCGCTCGATATACGACTCCTTCGAGCTCACCTCTCGGGCCTCTGCCATGGCTGTAGCCATGCGTCGCTTGGCCTGGCTCAGAGTCTCCGACCTGGACATCAACCACCAGGACCGCCTGGCCAACGCCCCCTGTCTCGGGGATGAGCTTTTTGGAGAGTCACTGGATTCCACCACCCAGAAACTCTCTGCCCATGAGACCAGGTGGGACACCCTGATCAAGCCGAAAAAGAAGGCTCCGCCTGCTCGACCCTATCGGCCTCAATCATCTTACCAGCGGAGGTTCTCAGCCAGGCCACTCAATCCGCCTCCCCAACAATCTCGGCGACCCCGTCAACAGCAGCACCATGCCCAGGCTCGGTCTCAGGCCACTCAACCCTCCAAGCCTCCTCAGCCTGCTAAACAATCTCAGCCCTTTTGACTCTTCTCTCCAGGGCATAGCCAGTCATCCACCCTCGCTGCCTCTTCCACAGCCTATCGGGGGTCGTCTCACCATTTTCTCAAGCCGTTGGGAAGTCATCACGTCGGACCAGTGGGTCCTCAACATCATCCGCCACGGCTACTCTCTCAACTTCCAGACTCTGCCTCCGGACAACCTTCCCGTAGAGTCTGCTTCAAACTCATCTCAAACCCCCCTCCTCCTGAGGGAGGTTCAATCCCTCCTCCTTCTCAATGCCATCGAAGAAGTACCTCCAGATCAAAGGGGGCAGGGATTCTACTCCCGCTACTTCCTGGTACCCAAAAAGACGGGAGACCTCCGTCCCATTCTCGATCTCAGGGACCTCAACAAGTGTCTGGTCAAGGAGAAGTTCAGAATGCTCTCCCTTGCCACGCTCTACCCTCTTCTTTCTCAACACGACTGGCTATGTTCCCTGGACCTCAAAGAGGCCTACACTCACATCTCCATCCATCAACATTCTCGCCGCTACCTGCGGTTCCAGGTACTGCACCACCACTATCAGTACAAGGTGCTACCGTTCGGCCTCGCCTCCTCACCCAGGGTCTTCACCAAGTGCCTTATAGTGGTAGCGGCCTTCCTCAGGTCTCACAACCTCCAGGTGTTCCCCTATTTGGACGATTGGTTGGTGAAAGCACCTACGTCTCCACTTGTGCTACAGGCTACTCATCACACCATCTCTCTCCTCCACCTCCTGGGGTTCGAGATCAACTACCCCAAGTCGCATCTGCTTCCCACCCAGCGACTTCAATTCATTGGAGCAGTTCTGGACACCACGCTAATGAGGGCTTTTCTCCCCTCCGATCGCAAGCAGACTCTGCTCCATCTCTGCCGTCAGGTACTCATGCATCCCTCCATTCCTGCTCGACAGATGATGGTCCTCCTGGGTCACATGGCCTCGACAGTGCATGTCCTTCCTCTGGCTCGTCTCCACCTTCGTACACCTCAGTGGACGCTCGCCAACCAGTGGTCACAGACTACGGATCTTCTTTCTCATCCCATCTCTGTGACATCATCTCTTCAGCAATCTCTCCAATGGTGGTTGAACTCCTCAAATCTTTCCAGGGGTCTTCTTTTCCATCTGCCCCCCCACTCTATGATCATCACCACAGATGCGTCCCCCTACGCGTGGGGAGCTCACCTGGGAGATCTACGCACCCAGGGACTTTGGACCCCACAGGAGCGTCGTCATCACATCAATTTCCTGGAACTCAGAGCCATGTTCTACGCCCTCAAGGCTTTCCAACATCTTCTCTGTCCTCAAGTCCTCCTCCTATGCACAGACAATCAAGTCGCCATGTACTACATAAACAAGCAAGGCGGCACCGGATCTCGCCCCCTTTGTCTGGAGGCTCTGCGCATCTGGACCTGGGCCACGGACCGCAATCTCTTTCTCAGGGCGGTCTATATCCAGGGCGAACAGAACTCTCTGGCCGACAATCTCAGCCGCATCCTTCAACCTCACGAGTGGACGTTGGACCCTCCGACTCTACTCTCCATCTTTGCTCGATGGGGCACTCCGCAGGTGGACCTCTTTGCAGCACCTCACAACCATCAGCTGCCCCAATTCTGTTCCAGACTCTTCTCTCCTCACCGTCTGGCCCCGGATGCATTCCTGCTCAACTGGAGGGATCGGTTCCTCTATGCCTTCCCTCCACTTCCTTTGATGTTGCGGACCTTGTCCAAACTCCGCAAGGACAATGCCACCATGATCCTCATCGCCCCTCGGTGGCCTCGTCAACACTGGTTCTCCCTTCTGCTTCAACTCAGCTCCAGGGAGCCCATTCCTCTTCCTGTGTTTCCTACTCTACTTACACAGCAGAATCAGTCTCTACTACATCCCAACCTGTCTTCCCTCCACCTGACAGCTTGGTTTCTCTCGGGCTGACCTCTCCGGAGAATCTATCTCAACCGGTCCGCCTCATTTTGGACGCCTCCAGGAAACCGGCCACTCTCCAATGTTACCATCAGAAGTGGACCAGATTCTCCTCGTGGTGTCTCCGGCATCATCAAGAACCCACCTCTTTGGCGGTGGAAACTGTCTTGGAATATTTGCTCTCGCTGTCCAACGCTGGCCTCAAAACCACCTCCATCAGAGTCCACCTCAGTGCCATCACTGCGTTTCACGAGCCTATTCTCGGAAAACCCCTCACGGCTCATCCTCTGGTTTCAAGATTTATGAGAGGGCTCTTCAACATCAAACCGCCTCTCAAGCCTCCTCCCGTCGTCTGGGACCTGAATGTGGTTCTCTCTGCTCTCATGAAACCTCCGTTTGAGCCTCTTGCCACAGCTTCATTCAGGCTTCTTACCTGGAAGGTGCTTTTCCTAATTGCCATCACCTCTGCCAGGAGGGTTAGCGAACTGCATGCACTGGTTGCCGACCCACCGTTCACTGTTTTTCACCATGACAAGGTTGTTCTGCGTACCCACCCTAAATTCCTTCCCAAGGTGGTCTCAGCTTTTCACCTCAACCAGTCCATTGTGCTTCCCGTCTTCTTCCCTAAGCCTCACTCGCATCCTGGAGAACAGGCGTTGCACACGCTGGATTGTAAGCGTGCCCTTGCTTACTACCTTGATCGTACCAGAGCTCACCGAACATCCCCTCAGCTCTTTTTGTCTTTCGATCCCAACCGTTTGGGCCGTCCTGTCTCCAAACGGACACTTTCAAATTGGCTTGCTGCCTGTATTGCCTTCTGTTATGCTCGGGCCGGTCTCTCACTGGAAGGATCTGTCACGGCCCACAGAGTCCGAGCTATGGCTGCTTCTGTGGCTTTCCTCCGTTCCACGCCCATCGAGGAAATCTGCAAGGCGGCCACTTGGTCCTCAGTTCACACGTTCACTACTCACTACTGTCTGGATGCGTTCTCCAGACGGGATGGACACTTCGGCCAATCTGTGTTACAAAATTTATTTTCCTAATGGCCAACCATCCCTCCTCCCTCTTTGTTAGCTTGGAGGTCACCCATGTGTTAAGAATATGCTGCCTGCTTGTCCTGGGATAAAGCACAGTTACTTACCGTAACAGGTGTTATCCAGGGACAGCAGGCAGATATTCTTAAGTCCCACCCACCTCCCCGGGTTGGCTTCTTAGCTGGCTTATCCTAACTGGGGACCACGCACTCCTCCGTCGGGCGGGAAGGCACTCGCGCACGCGCGGTGCGGCCAACTAGAAACTTCTAGTTAAAAGGTCCGTACCGAGGGCTCCGTCGGTGACGTCACCCATGTGTTAAGAATATCTGCCTGCTGTCCCTGGATAACACCTGTTACGGTAAGTAACTGTGCTTTCTTTACCATCATTAGGGTTCGTAAAAGATTTGACTTGTAAAGTAGAAGTACATATGCTGCATTGCATGCATTTATAAAACCCTTTGCACCAAACTATCTTTTCTTTTCCAAAGAACTGTTGAAGTCATAAGAATGTGGTGACAAACAATTGGGCTTTTAGTCATTTCTTGAATTGAAACCGATCAATACATTGTTGCAACTGACCCACCGAAGCATTTCACATCTTAACACCAGCTATGCAGAATGTCATTGCTCTGGTGTCTGAAAAGTAACCTTGCTTCCTTGAGGTCAATAAATTTTTATTTTCAGATCGTAAAGATGTGCCCGGTTTATGGTTCACAATGACTTGTTGAAAATACCACGGTGTTTGATGGTAAAAAGTTTGATGGATCACAGAAATAACCTTGTGTTGTACTCAAAGTAAAACTGGTAACCAGTATAATTTCTTCAAAATTGGTATCGTATGTGCCACCCTATCTACACCTGGCTGCAGCATTATGTATCAATTGTAACGCTCTTCCTGTTGTCTTGGAAATTCCAAGATAGAGTGCATTGCAATAGTCCAACCTTGACAAAACCATTCCTTGTACAACAGTTCCAAATCATAAGTCAAAATCATGGTTTAAGGCAATGAAGCATATGAAGTTGACCAAAACATGCCTTTACAGTCTTAACAATCTGTAATTTAACGGTCAAAACCTGGGTCCAAAATAACTCCTAAAACTGTCATTTCCTTCTTAATAGGTAATCTCACCCCTAAAACACATAAGGATTCAGGCCACGTCTCTTCCCCACTTCTCCATCACCTCTGTTTTTCCTAAATTTAAACACAGGCCATGACCACTCATCTGTCTTTGAAATATAACCATTTGTAGTGTTGCAGATCTGCCCCCCCCCCACCCCCCAATTTGTGTACTGGAAAGAAAAAATAAAATATCGTCAGCATATTGTCAATATCAGACTTGCAGTTGTTCAAACACTTCTTCTAATGACACAGTAGCACTGATAATGCAGATCTCTGAGATACACCTTTCCCAACTGGAGCCTTCTCTGATGCCATACAACCATCATACACTCTTAAAAGTACGGTCAAATAGGTATGATTTAAACCATTGCAAAACAGTACCTCTCATTCCTAAATTTTCCCGTTTTCTCAATAACAAATTTATATCAATGGAGTCAAAAGCACCAGAAATGTCAATCGAAACCATGCAGTTTGTCACATGTTCATCCATGCCCTGTTAGAAGCAGGATACTGGGCTAGATGGACCATTGGTCTGACCCAGTATAGCTATTATGTTTTTTTAATGTTCTAGTTCAATTGTCAGAGTTTTACTTCAGGCAACCTGTCAAACCCTATCTTGTATCTCATTCTATGGTTTACTTGAGATCTTTTCTTAAGTCCATTTGGAACCCTACCCTTTCACACTGTTTCCTGGTCCTGGCTAGCACAAGAGAAGCAGACGAGTTGAAATTGAGAAGCTGTGCTTTGTATGTACTTATGTGTGATGCAGTCCTAAACATGTCTCCCTCTGTAATCGTGGTTTCATCACTCGCGGTTTTTGCTTATTCACGATTATTCACATGCTGACTCCTCCCCTCCCCCCAAATTACATCATGAGTAAAGTACCTGTACTGTACTGATAAAAATGTTTGGTGCTTACCAGCTTTTACTCAGAAAATCATTGCTTCCAAGCTTTCACCCTCAAAATCGCTGCTTCCAAGCTTTCACCCTCAAAATCGCTGCTTCCAAGCATGCACAAAGAAAACCACTGCTTCCCAGCATGCACAGAGAAAATTGCTACAGTACTTCCCTGCTATCAGCCTCAAAATCGCTACTTGCCTGCTTTCAGCCTCAAAATCGCTGCAAATCGCTACTTGCCTGCTATCAGCCTCAAAATCACTGCTTTCTTAACTGATATTGCCTCTCCTTCAGGAACAGGTCAGGTCTCCCACCGCATAAAAAATTCACGGTTTCAATAGTAATAACAGTGGCTTTTACAAAAAATCGCGAATAACATATAAAAAGTTATTTGTGTTTTTTCCATATTCGTGGTTATGTCCCACCACCGCAGATATGGAGGGAGGAGTGTATAACATAACATTTATATACCACTATATACTAGGTAGTTCATTGCGGTTAACAGAATTATCTAAAGGGCAAGTTTTTAAAAGACATCCAGGCAAATTGTCTGCTAAAAGCGACTCAGCGTATTTTCTTTTACCATCGGGGGAAAAGTAGAAGTGCTCTAAGGTAGCTAGTTTTCAAAACTAAGCATGTTATTTTGTAGTAGAAAATTTCCCCAAGCAGAGATTCAAAGTTGTGTGGGTGCTTGGTTCCTAGACAGTTTTGAAAGGGGAATGTTCAAACTTTGCCTTTTAGACATGGTACAGTGTTACTTCAGCTTATATGTACAGTAGCTTTAATAATTTGCAAACTGTTTGAGGACCCCTTTAGCTTGAGGTTTCTATATGTGACCTGTGAATGCTGCAAACTTTTAAAATTCATTGATATCCAAAGATCAGATGCCAGAATTTTGCCTTTGATCTGATTACTGTCTTCTTTGTGTGTGTAACTTGTACTTCTGTCCTATTTCTCCAATTCTCTTTTTTTTCTGTCTTTACTCAGCTGATTTTTACTCCTGCTGCTACTGTAGCTGCTGTCCAGTCTGACATTCCTGTTGTTCCATCATCATCATCTTCATCTTCATCATCTTCCTGTCAGTCTGTGGCTACTCAGGTGAGCCGGTCCAGAAATTGCTGGGTGTCTAATGCACGGTAGCCAGAGCTTGAAAACCAAAGCTAATGTTTGTCTGGAGAATGTCCCATGTTTACATTTATTTTGAATTATGGGTCAGACCAATGGTCCATCAAGCCCAGTAGCCCTGCCAATGATCAGAGGCAAGATCTAGTGCTGCAAATTTGAGAAATCCAGTTGTGCAGTTTGATAATGATACCCTTTTTTTAAATATAATTTCTTGTGAATGTTTCAGAACTTCAGTGAAACCCTCCAAGAGCAGACATATAACCTATGATGGTTAGCAGGCTGATACAAACTTCATGGGGTCGGGGGGGGGGGGAGACCGCTCCGAGCATCATCATGGTGTGGGTGCTGGCACCCCTCTTCCTCTACGCCCCTTTCCACTCCTTCCCTTTCCTTGTACCTTTAGTTGTACACCGCCATAAGCAATAACTTCAACGTGCTCCTCATGACCACGTCAGCTCTCGCTGACGTCACTTCTGGGTGCCGCGCATAGACAGTGACGTCAGAGGGAGAGCGGTCGCGAGGAGCACAAAGTTGTTGCTTGCATGGTGAACTGCTAGAGGTACGGGGGAAGGGAAGGGGGGCTGTGCGCGCAGCAGGGGGGGTTGCGGGAGGCGGAAACAAGGGCGAGGGAGGGGCGCCACCACCCCAGCCAGCTCTCACCCTCACTATGCCATGGCATGGGCTCATTGTTACTTGATTAGCTATTCATATGAATAGTACAGGGGTTTTTTTCAGCCACCAGATAGTAGAAGACTGCCATTTAAAGGAGGCTTTGAAAAGAAAAAGGAGAGGCAAGCTGAGGAAAGGAGTTCTCTTTTTGCAAGATTTGCATCTGCTCACAAGGCTGGCAAAATGATGGATGTTTTGACGCACTTGGAGTTTCTTTTTTTTTTTTTACTTTATCTTTATTGAATTTACAAAATATACACAAGATAACCTTGTTCAAGAAAATCAGGTGTAAAAATACAAAATTAAATCATTATCAAAGAAAACAAATTAAACCTTCTTAGACCACAATCAGTCCTTAGAGAATTCCTAGAAAATGTGAAGAGAAACAATAATTCTAGTTATAACTTGATATATAAAGAATAGGCTTAGCAGTGCAATTCCCTATGCAATTTTAGTTAACACTAGCAGTAGACAACTTCTTCATATCAAGAAATGCGCGCAAGTGTTCAGGTAAAAGAAATACATATTTCACTGCAAGGTACTTAACTAAACATTTACAAGGGTAGGCGAATAAAAAAGTTGCCCCCAGCGTCACTGTCTCAGTTCTCATTGCCAAGAAAAGTTTACGTCTCTCTCGTGTTTGTCTTGCGACGTCTGGGTATATCCAGACCCTTTTCCCCCAAAATGGTAATTGGGAATTTTGAAAGTATAATCTCAGAAGTGAATTAGCGTCATGCTCAAACACAAAAGAAACCAATAAAGTGGCTCACTCTGTGGAGTCTGTAGGAGATGATTCAAGCATATCTGTAAGATTTAATTGCTCCACAGCTGGTCCATCGGGAGTGGCTCCTGACTTTTTTGTAGGAATATAATATATACGATTAACCGGAGGGATTAAGTCAGATGAGTACTTCAACACTTCAACAAGATATTTTCTTAACATTTCTATAGGTGACACTCCAATTGAATGAGGAAAGTTGAGAATCCGCACATTTAATCTTCTATTATAATTTTCCAATTGTTCTATTTTCCTATTCAAATTAAGTTTATCTTTTACCAGTTCTGAAGATAGTCTGTAAATCAGTAACTTTAGCCTTAACCTGGGATACTTCCATTTTAAATTGGTCTATAGTACTTTGTAGTTTCTCTCCCAAGGTATTGACAGTACTCACGAGCACTGCAATTTCTTTAGAAGAGCTGGAAACTGTTGTGTTGATCTTCATGAGAGCCCTCCCATATGCTCTCTAGTGACACTGCCTCAGGTTTTCTTAATTGAGGAGAAATCTCCGTAGTTTCTCCTGCCTCCAGCTGTTTCCATGCGGCTGCAGCCCCTGCTGCCGGGTCCTCCCTCAAGATTACCATATCGGGAGTCACATCCAGGTCAGCCGCATTAGGCGCTGGGATCGGCGGTGGAACTGACATTGGAGGGGAGAGAGAAACCTCCCAATCCAAAGCCCCAGCTTCTCTTCCAGCTGGGGAACCGCCAGACTCTGCTCCGATGAAAGGGGAACCTGCCCCGATGAACTCCAGCATGGAGCGTTGTGAGGGAGTAGAAGTTCGTGCCGCAGGGGGTTTGGCTTGGACTACTCCCTTTCTCTTTGAATGTGGCATACTCGCCACGAGTAAGGCAAAAATCAATAAAGATTCGCTCCTGCAGGCCGAAGTCAGAGACGCCGAGGGTAAGCTGCCGCCATCTTGGATCCCCAAAAATATAAGATTTATCCGCACTTGGAGTTTCAGTGTTTAGACCATCCACTCTACCCTCCAGATCTTGCTCCATCTGACTATTTTCTATTTCCAGACCTTAAAAAGAGTTTGAAAAGGTGACAGTTTTCCAGTGATTCAGAGGTGATTGTGCACATGTGCCAGACACATTTCTCCCCTTTTTACCGCCAATGCTCAACACTAGCATGCTCTTAGTGTTGAATATTGATCAGTATTATAGAATTGTTGTAAAAGGAAGGGGGAGTGGCCAAGATGATGGCTTGACTGGCGAGCTGAGGTCGAGTTGTCGGAGCTCTGTATTTTTTCCCTCTCTGTAATGCCGCACTCAAAGCGCAAAGGTGTAGTCGGTACGAGACCCTCACCATCGGACTCGTCAATGTGTCAGACTTTGCTGGACTTTACCACCAGAGCTCCTCTAAACTATGGAGAATGAGGTGCTGTGGCGTTGGTGTCCCAGAATTTGGACATCTCGGAGCTAGAAGTATATCTTTTGCCCCCAGATCTGACTATTCCTCTGTGTCCTGCGGCGGAGACGCCCACGCTGGAAAGAAGCCCTGATACTGAAGTGGTTGTGGAAGCAATCTTTCACAAGAGGAGCAGGGCCGACCAAGGAGCCGCGGAAAAGGAGAAACATCAAGGGGTTGATGGTGATACCTCAACTCCTCTGGCGGTATCCCTTGTGGACGTCTGGAGAATGCTCCAGATAATGGAAGGAACAGTGCAAAAATCTGCTGAGGAAACCTTGAGCCTGGTAGACAAAATTGACTCTCTGGTAAAAACTGTTGAAGATATTAAAAAGGACACTGAATCAAAGTTTCTAGCAATAAATGAGGATATTACTGCTTTGAAAGTTAATGAAACCTTAATAAAATATAAATCAATGATTCACAGTAAAATAGAACAGCTGGAAAATTTTAATAGAAGGCTAAATCTAAGAATACTAAATTTTCCGAGATTGGTAGATATTTCTGTGGTTGAAATGTTCAGAAAATATCTGATACAAAATTTTAAGTTTCACACCTGAAATTATTCCTCCGTTAAATAAAATCTATTATCTTCATATTCCTGTTAAAAAAAAAAAAAAAAAAAGAGGGAGCGAAGCAGGTATAACATCAAGAATCTCAGAACCAAGTCCAAATGGATCTGGGCAATATCTCGGAGATCTTGCAGACATCTGTGTTATAAATTGATGAGAGGGCCACTTTGCTCATCTTGTTTGGTTTTCAGCAAGACCTTAATGCTGTAATGAAATTGTACTTTAGAAATGCACAGACTCCTTTCCTGGGACAACGTGTATGGATATACCCTGACCTTAATAAAGAAACACAAGAAAGGAGGAAGCTTTTTTCTTTCTATGAGGCAAGGAAAGAAAGAACTGGGAGCTAATTTTCAGTTGGCATACCCATGTAAATGCCTTATCAAATATGCTGGGTTAAAGTACACTTTTTTTGTTCCGGACCATTTACGGACTTTTCTGGACTTAAAGAAGATCTTCAAGGGTTAAAAGCTGGTTGAGAAATGGAGAGGCGCTATATCCGTTAATTTTTGTTTTCTTGCTAATGTTAAATTAAGTCCCTTATTTCCTTTGGGCCACTTCCCCACAGAATTAGAGTTGGGGGTCTAAGAAGAATTTTACTGTTGCTTATGTTGAAATGTATTTGTTACTAGAAAGTGTTTCTTTTCGTTTTACCTAAACAAGTGTATTGCTTGCCATGTATTTCAAATTACAATAATAAAAAAATAAAGATTTGCTGTAAAAGCTGGTGTTTTCTGTTGCAGTACCAGAGTTCTGTGCATTTGGCCCCATGCCCATGTGTTCTATGGTAACTTAACATGTAATAGTGATATGATGCATGCCGTTTGCCCCTTAATGCATGTTAAATGGCAAGTAACAAGCTTTATAGCCATTGTGCACCTTAATAACTACCCCCACCCCAGTTTACAGACTTAAAAAATTACACTGAAGACAGTCTGCATACTGAGTTGACTGTGAACGCTGGACTTCAGGTCAGGTTCCTGAAGAAGGGCTCCTCCCCGAAACCAGCGTGGTTGAACCTTTTCTCCTGGCGCGGTTTTTGCTTATTACCGTATTTTCACGCAAATAACGCGCACCCGTATAAAACGCGCACACGGGTATAGCGCACAGAAATCACGATGATATGTACAAAAACTTTGGTATACCGCGCTCACGGGTATACCGCGCATGCTGCCCGACGCTCCTTTCGCCCGCCCTGACTTTCCGTGCGCTGTCCCGACTCTCCGTTCACCCCCCCTGACTTCCGTGCACTGTCCCCCCTTGAAGGTCTGTCCCCATCCTGAAAGCCTGATGCCCCCCCCCGACGTCCGATACATCCCTCCCCCCGAAGGACCGCCGACTCCCCAACAATATCGGGCCAGGAGGGAGCCCAAATCCTCCTGGCCACGGCGACCCCCTAACCCCACCCCGCACTACATTACGGGCAGGAGGGATCCCAGGCCCTCCTGCCCTCGACGCAAACCCCCCTCCCCCCAACGACCGCCCCCCCCAAGAACCTCCGACCGCCCCCCCAGCCGACCCGCGACCCCCCTGGCGACCCCCACGACCCCCCCCCCCCCCTTCCCCGTACCTTTGGTAGTTGGGCCAGAAGGGAGCCCAAACCCTCCTGGCCACGGCGACCCCCTAACCCCACCCCGCACTACATTACGGGCAGGAGGGATCCCAGGCCCTCCTGCCCTCGACGCAAACCCCCCTCCCCCCCAACGACCGCCCCCCCCAAGAACCTCCGACCGCCCCCCCAGCCGACCCGCGACCCCCCTGGCGACCCCCACGACCCCCCCACCCCCCTTCCCCGTACCTTTGGTAGTTGGCCGGACAGACGGGAGCCAAACCCGCCTGTCCGGCAGGCAGCCAACGAAGGAATGAGGCCGGATTGGCCCATCCATCCTAAAGCTCCGCCTACTGGTGGGGCCTAAGGCGCGTGGGCCAATCAGAATAGGCCCTGGAGCCTTAGGTCCCACCTGGGGGCGCGGCCTGAGGCACATGGTCGGGTTGGGCCCATGTGCCTCAGGCCGCGCCCCCAGGTGGGACCTAAGGCTCCAGGGCCTATTCTGATTGGCCCACGCGCCTTAGGCCCCACCAGTAGGCGGAGCTTTAGGATGGATGGGCCAATCCGGCCTCATTCCTTCGTTGGCTGCCTGCCGGACAGGCGGGTTTGGCTCCCGTCTGTCCAGCCAACTACCAAAGGTACGGGGAAGAGGGGTGGGGGGGTCGTGGGGGTCGCCAGGGGGATCGCGGGTCGGCTGGGGGGCGGTCGGAGGTTCTTGGGGGGGCGGTCGTTGGGGGAGAGGGGGGTTTGCGTTGAGGGCAGGAGGGCCTGGGATCCCTCCTGCCCGTAATGTAGTGCGGGGTGGGGTTAGGGGGTCGCCGTGGCCAGGAGGGTTTGGGCTCCCTTCTGGCCCGATATTGTCGGGAAGTCGGCGGTCCTTCGGGGTGGGGGTGCGAGTGGTCCTGCCGGGGGGGGGATGTATCGGACGTCGGGGAGTCGGCCGGGCAAGAGGGCTTGGGCTCCCTCTTGCTCCGATCGTGGATGCGGGTGCGGGTGGGAGCGCGTGCGAGCGGTCGTTCGGGGTGGGGGTGCGAGCGGTCCTGCTGGGGGGGTGAATCGGGCGTCGGGCGGGGTGGGAACTATGTTTTAAAACTTTTGTATACCGCGCTCACGCATATAACGCGCGAGGGGTATGCGCGGTAGGTAAAAACGCGTATAACGCGCGAAAATACGGTAGTTTGTGAGAAGTTTTCCAGATAAGTATTTCTTTTTTCAATTTTTGTATGGTGATTTTTGATTTTGTTGAGTGTTCCGGGGAGTCTGGCTGGCAGGGTCTGTTTGGGAGTCGCTCAGGTATTATTGTTTGAGTTATATTTGTTTTACTCACTGGTTTATTGATTGATTGATTGATTGGTTTATTTGGAGAAAGGTTGCTTTAATTTTCAGCACACTCAGGGTGCTCGATGATGGTGTGGGGGTGGAGGCTTACCGCCTTGACCCAGAAGTGAAGTGTCGGAGCTGGACTCCTATCGCTGATGGTTCACACTGAGAGCACCCTTCACATATATTATAATCACATGATTTTGTTTGTGAGCTGTGAATAAAGTTTATTTTCCTGAGCGCCCTCCAAACAAACCCTGTTGTGACTTGGTTTGCCTCGTTACGTTATTGCTATAGTAGGACTTCCAAAAGCAGCAAAATCTCACAAGATTGAATTATGTTAGCTTTCCTCTGACAATGTTCTTCTGAGGGCTCCACTGCATAACTCTTGAGTGATGGGTATAAATGATTTTCCTCTATTTCACTATAAATTTATTCCTTTTAATATCTGTATTGTTCATAATCGTTAATCATAGCTAGCATAGTAAGATTTACTCTTTAATCTAATCAGCCTAAACAGTTTTCCATTTCATTTGATTTATGAGTTCCCAGATCTGATGCACTATGATAAATTGGTTATATTCTCAGATATATTTAATTTGCTTTGTAGAGGGAAAGCGGTCACCAAGCTAAGTCCTTTAGAAGAGATTTAGTTGTTTGGGGGTTTTTTTTAAGAGCATCTCGCTGGTTACAGAAATAAATCTCACACATATCGTAACATGTCAGTACTTAAGGAGTACTTCCTGTTTGATCAGCAGTAGAAGAGTAAGCAAGCTGAGGTCAGCTGCAACTGTGATTGATGCATGATCAGTCCTCCTTAACGTCAAACTTTCTCAGAATTCCCCCTTGAGCTATAGAACTAATAAAGCTATTATAATAGCATCTGACTGTCCATGAATCACTTCCACAAGCTTTTTTTAAACTGGAAATGTCAACATAAAATGTCTTTTCACAATGTATTCACTAGAGTCCACATCCTTTGACTACTTGTTCTCCATTGGTCTGAGAGAATAAAGTGGCAAGAGTTAATGGAAATGCAAATATAAATTGCAAGGATTTGAGGCTTTTGCAACTTTTTCTTTAGACGTAAGATGCATAGACCTGGAAATAGTCTTAGAGGAAAGGAGCAAAGTATGTCAAATAAAGGAAGGCACGAGTGGTGTCTTTTCAACCAGTGATAAAGGTCTTTATTAAGCAAATAATAGTCCCAACAAGGATCCCTATTTCGGCGTATGGAGACGCCTTCCTCAGGTGACACATGAGTAGTTGAGCAACAGCATACAGTGCTTCACTGAAAGTGAAAGTAAAAAGATGCAAGCAACTAGAGTGCTGTTAAGTCAGGGGGCAAGTGGTCACATGACCAAGCATGTGAGTGACCACAAAAGATGCAATAAACAAATTACCTAGTAGCTGAATGGCAGAAAAAAATCAGCATACTAGTCTAGTGATCTCACAACTTGTATGAAATCAGATTTGTTCAAACATGTGATCTGCAACTTCTGTCATGTAGGCCCCTCAGCTTTGGGTCCCTAAGTGACGGGCTGGGTCAAGAACTGGTTGAGTGGAAGGCTAAAGAGAGTAGTGATCAATGGAGATCGCTCTGAGGAAAGGGATGTTACCAGTGGTGTGTCTCAAGGTTCTGTTCTTGGACCTGCTCTTTTTAACATTTTTATAAACGATATTGCTGAAGGGTTGCCTCTTTGTGGATGATACAAAAATCTGCAATAGAGTAGACACGCCGGATGGTGTAAATAACATGAAGAAAGACCTGGCAAAGCTTGAAGAATGGTCTGAAATTTGGCAACTAAAATTTAATTCTAAGAAATGCAAGGTCATGCATTTGGGATGCAAAATCCCGAGAGTATGGTACAGTTTAGGGGGTGAAGAACTTATGTGCATGATGGAAGAGCAGGACTTAGGTGTGATTATATGTGATTATCTTAAGGTGGCCAAACAGGTTGAAAAGGTGACGGCGAAAGCTAGGAGGATGCTAGGGTGCATAGGGAGAGGTATGGCCAGTAGGAAAAAGGAGGTATTGATGCCCCTGTATAAGGCTTTGGTGAGACCTCATTTAGAATATTGTGTACAATTCTGGAGGCCGCACCTTCAAAAAGATATAAAAAGGATTGAGTCGGTCCAGAGGAAGGCTATTAAAATGGTGTGTGGTCTTCATCCTAAGGCGTATGGGGACAGACTTAAAGATCTCAATCTTTATACTTTGGTGGAAAGGCAGGAGAGGGGAGATATGATAGAGACATTTAAATATCTATGTAATGTAAATGTGCATGAGTCAAGTCTCTTTCATTTGAAAGGAAGATCTGGAATGAGAAGGCCTAGGATGAAGTTTAGAGGTGATAGGCTAAGGAGTAATCTAATGAAGTACTTTTTTACAGAAAGGGTGGTAGCTGCTTGGAACAGTCTCCCAGAAGAGGTGGTGGAGACAGAGACTGTGTCTGAATTTAAGAAAGCCTGGGATAGGCACGTGGGATCTCTTGGAGAGAGAAATAGATAATGGTTACTGTGGATGGGGAGACTGGATGGGCCATCATGTTTCTATTTCTAACATCCATCTTTAAACCCTCAGCTTTGATCAAGTCCCTTAGAGACCCATTATTCTGTAACAGTGCACACAACTCAAAAGCTACACACAATGGCATTTGGGCACCATATGTCATAGAATAGCATGCATCCAGATGCATGCACAAATCCTAATTGGTGCCAATTAACATCAATAATTGGTTATTAGTGGCAAATTATTGCTCATTAGCAACTCATTAGCCAATTAAGTTGAATGCACATCTCAGGATCACGCTTAAAGTTACGCACCCAAATCTGGGTGCCATGCAGAGAATCTGGGAGTTTGAGGGTAATGTAATAGCTGGTTTCCTAGAATAAAAGGCGGACACAATTTATTTGTTGTACTATTTTATAAATTTGATTTAATAGTACTTTTGTATTCCACCTTTCTATACATAGTTTGCATGTTAGAAAAGCAAAATTAAAGAAAACTCCTTCCCAACAAAAGAGGCGTAATCTAAAACGTTGAAATCAATACATTTACTTAAATCATCAGCCTTTAAGAATAAACAAATTCACCTTCTATATTTCCAGACAATCCAAATCTAAAAATTGATGTAAACCCACCATCAAAAACATTAGTTCTATTTCCTTTTCATAAAATAATTTGCTCAGATGACCATGTCTTCAAATTTTCACAAACAAAGCAATTGGATTCCATTCACAGAACATATGGATGTTTATTCCAGAACAGAGGAGTAACATATGTACCTAAGTGCCTTTATGAATTGGCCTGAGGGAAAGTAAGCAGCATATTTACACTTGCTATGGATGTTTGTGCCAGAAAGAATAGGTGCATATTGTATTCTCTCTAATACTCACTCAGGCTATTATTAGAAACACTGGGTGTTTCTCTGAAGTCTAGGGTGGGCTATTAGTAGAGGCACCATTTCTCTCCTCTAGCACGCATCCCTGCAATAACCACCATTTCTGTCTTCCACCCTCCTCTCTCTCTGACAACCGGATCTCTCTTCTTACCTCATCTCAAGGTTATTGTGCAGGGTCTTGAGCATCTGAACATGTTTTAAGGTCTTGAAGATGTACACATGCTCAGGAATTGGATTATGTACAAATTTTCAAGGCTCTGCACCAGCCCAGCGTCATAGCCTCAAGATGAGTTAAGAACATAAGTAGTCGCCTCCGCCAGGGCAGACCAGAGGTCCATCCCGCCCAGCGGTCCGCTCACGCGGCGGCCCATCAGGCATATTGCCTGAGCAGCAGTCCCTGACTAATTTTATACCTACCTCTACATTTATCTCTAAACCTTCCACTGCTCTTATCTGTACCCCTCAATCCCTTTGTCCTCCAGGAACCTATCCAGGTCTTCCTTGAAACCCTGTACTGTGCTATTTCCTATCACGGCTTCCGGAAGGGTGTTCCATGTGTCCACCACCCTCTGTGTGAAAAAAAATTTCCTTGCGTTTGTTCTAAACCTGTCCCCCTTCAATTTCATCGAGTGGCCCCTTGTTTTTGTGGTTTCTTTCAAATTGAAAAATCTGTCCTTGTCAACCTTTTCGATGCCCCTCAGGATCTTGAAGGTCTCTATCATGTCTCCTCTGAGTCTCCGCTTCTCCAGGGAGAACAGCCCCAGCCTTTTCAGTCTGTCAGTGTATGTAAGGTTTTCCATACCCTTAATCAGTTTAGTTGCTCTTCTCTGGACTCCCTCAAGCATTGCCATGTCCTTTTTGAGGTACGGTGACCAGTACTGTACACAGTATTCCAGATGGGGGCGCACCATAGCCCGGTACAGTGGCAGGATGACTTCCTTCGTTCTGGTCGAGATACCCTTCTTAATGATACCTAACATTTGGTTTGCTTTCCTCGAGGCTGTGGCGCACTGTGCCGACGCCTTCAATGTCGTGTCTACCATCACTCCCAGGTCTCTTTCCAGCTTACTGACCCCTAGCATTGTTCCCCCCATTTTGTAAGTGAACATCGGGTTCCTTCTCCCTACATGCATGACCTTGCACTTCCCCACGTTGAAGCTCATTTGCCACTTTTTTGCCCATTCTTCCAGTGTCGTAAGATCCCTTTGGAGATCCTCGCAATCTACCGTGGTTTCAACCCTGCTGAATAGTTTGGTATCATCAGCGAATTTGATGACCTCACATTTTGTTCCCGCCTCCAGGTCGTCGATGAATATGTTAAACAGGAGCGGTCCCAGCACCGACCCTTGAGGAACCCCGCTCGTGACCCCTTGCCAGTCCGAGTAGTGGCCCTTTACACCAACCCTCTGCTTCCTCTCCGACAGCCAGTTTTTAATCCATCGGTGGACCTCCCCTCGCACCCCATGATTCCATAGTTTCCTGAGCAATCGCTCATGTGGTACCTTATCGAAGGCTTTCTGAAAGTCTAGGTAAATTATGTCTATGGGTTCACCTTTGTCCACCTGGCTATTTACCCTCTCAAAGAAGTATAACAAATTTGTGAGGCACGACCTACCCTTGCAGAACCCATGCTGGCTCGACCTTAGCTGTCCATTTTTTTCGATATGATCACAGATGCCGTCCTTAATCAGTGCCTCCATCATCTTTCCCGGGACCGATGTGAGGCTCACCGGCCTGTAGTTTCCCGGGTCGCCCCTTGAACCCTTCTTGAAGATGGGCGTGACATTAGCTATTTTCCAGTCCTCCGGGATCTCTCCAGTTTTTAGGGATAGGTTGCATATTTGCTGAAGTGTCTCTGCTATTTCATTCCTTAATTCCTTGAGCACCCTTGGGTGGATGCTGTCTGGACCTGGCGACTTGTCGCTCTTTAGCTTGTCTATCTGCCTGAGGACATCCTCCTGGCTCACCTCTAGTTGGATCAGCTTGCTATCTTGATCTCCATTTTCTATTTCCTCTGGTTCCGGGATGTTGGATGTGTCCTCCCTCGTGAAGACTGATGTAAAGAAGTCGTTTAACTTGCCAAGGAGGAGCTGGATGATTATTGGAAGAATCGTGATTTGGACTGAAGACCAAATTGTCCAGTGTTTTGCAGTTTTTAAGCAGGGAAGTGGGCAATTATTGGTAGTGGGCATTTTGTTAGAGACAATACAGTATGTAACCGCAAGGTATAGAAATCACTAATGTAATGTAATGTATGTATATATTTGCTCATAAGTGCTAGTCCTGGCCCTGCTCTGCTTATTCCGCACACCTGCAACTACCAACATGTATTTCATATAAAAATAGGAGCTGTGTATCTGTGTGTTACTCTATAGCAGTGGTTGGCAACCATGGCTCGCGAGCCGCATGCGGCTCTTTAGCCACTTGAGTACGGCTCTGCCAGTAGCCAAAATTTTCCTGCACAGAAGGGCCCCAACACAGCAGCTGCCCCAAAGTTTTCCCTCTGCCGCAACTTCCCATTTCTGACAGGGCAGATCGCTTCAGAGGGAAAACTTTGGGGCAGCCGCTGGCAGTTTGTGAGAGAGGCTCCATCAGAGCCGGATTAAAGGACAGGGCCCAAAATGGCCGGGGGGCCTGCCGGTGCAGTGCTTTAGGGCTGTTTGGGCATCTCCCTCACCTTGGCTGGATTCGCAGCTGAGTCATTGCCCGGCCCCACCCCACCACACCCCTGCGTCATCACCCTGGGCCCTCCCCGTCAACCCTCCCACCACAAGAAAACTGACAAACCTCCCTCCAGCACTCGTCAGCAGCCGCAGCACTCTAAATAGGCTGCTTCGCAGTTCACGGCCTTCTGCTGGTGATTCCCTCTGCCGTGTCACTGATGACATCATGGGAATCACTTGCAGAAGGCTGTGAACTGCGAAGCAGCCTGTTTAGAGTGCTGCGGCTGCTGATGAGTGCTGGAGGGAGGTTTGTCAGTCGTCTTGTAGTGGGTCAGCGGGGTTCGCATGGGAGGGAGAGCTAAAAGTTCCTTTTCAGAGGGGCCCCGGCTACAAGGAGAGAAGCGGTCTGCCCTGGGTGCTCCAAGGCCTGGCATCTTTAACTTCTTTGGGCAGCAACAGCGTATACAATTAGCTGCTGTTGCCAGCTTTGGGCCTTCCTTCCTGCTGAGGCAGGACCCAACAGAGAGGAAGGCCCAAAGCCAGAAACAGCAGTAAATTGTGAATGCTGCTGCTGCCTGAAGAAGTTCATGACGCCAGGCCTTGGAGCATCCGTTTATGGGCTGCACTGCCGACCAGGGACAGGGTAACAGAAGGAGGAAAGGGAGTAGAGGGGGAGAGAATTGCTGCACCCAACTGGAGGGAAAGGAAGGAATGAAAGGAGATGCCAGGGCTTGAGAAGAAAGGGAGGGAGGAAGAGATGCCAGGGCATGGAGGGAAGAAAGGGAGGAAGAGATGCCAGGGCATATGGGAAGAGAGGGAGATATGACAAGACATGGAGGTAAGGAGGAAGGTATGCCAGACCAAGGGAAAAGGAAGGAGGAGATGTCAGAGCATGGATGAGGAGGGAGAGATGAAAGGAAAGGAGAGAGATGTCAGGGAATCAGGGAAGGGAAGGAGACAGATGCCAGACCATGGGGTGGGAAGAAAAGGAGAAGAGAGCGATGCCAGGGCATTGGGGAGGGGGTGGTGACAGAGAAAAATGGAGAGGTGGCAGAGCTGAAATGAATCATGTACAAAGGAGAGAAGGAACACAAGATAGACAGTTTATGGAAGGAGCATAGAAAGAAGGAAGATGCCATATGAAATGGGGAAAGGGCAGACAGTGGATGGCAGGGGCAGAGAGAAAAAGAGGGCAGACATGGAAGGGGCTGATGCTGCATGGAAGACAGAGAGAGGACAGATGCTGGCTAGAAAGAAGTGAGTGAAGACAAGATGATTAAAGCAGAAATGACAAAAGGTAGAAAAAGATTTTTTTGGCAATAAATAAGATTATTATTATTATTATTATGATATCTGGTTTTATTTAACTTTAGTAGCTAGTTTAAACCGATTCCTAAAAACATGGCTCTCAAAAGAAATCTTAATCGTTGTACTGCTGATCTTTGGCTCTTCTGACTAATGAGTTTGCCTACCACTTCTCTAGAGGCATGTATTCCCCTGGGCAATATTTATAAGAGCCCACTTGAACGTGTACAACCCTATTATATGTGGTCAAGTTCTTTAGAAAACTACCCTCCTTTTTTTTTTCTTACTTACTCTTACTATTCTGACAGGTGTGATGGAGTGACCTTGATATTTGGGGTTATTTGAGCAACATATTTCTCTTTCATGAAGTCACTAGATATGAACATAAGAATAGCCTTACTGGATCAGACCAATGGTCCATCAAGCCCAGTAGCCCGTTCTCACAGTGGCCAATCCAGGTCCCTAGTACCTAGCTAAAACCCAAGGAGTAGCAACATTCCATGCTACTGATCCAGGGCAAGCAGTGTCTTCCCCCATGTCTTTCTCAATAACAGACTATGAACTTTTCCTCAAGAACATTGTCCAAACCTTTCTTAAAACCAGCTACGCTATCTGCTCGTACCACAACCTCTGGCAATGCGTTCCAGAGCTTAACTATTCTCTGAATGAAAAAATATTTCCTCTTTATGGTTTTAAAAGTATTTCCCTGTAACTAGAGATAGTCAAGAAAAAGTGTATATATGGTATCTAAGTTTGCTTGTAGCTAACCAGTGCATGGATAGGAAAGCACTATAACTGTAATTATAAAACTAACTGGAAGAATTTGATTTCATAATAAATATTTGCTTTTTTGCCCTAGGTACAAAATTTAACAGTGAGAGGGCAACAAAACGGCCCGGCAAAAAACCATTAGTCAAAGTCAGCCATTGGCTGTAAGTCACAAGGCAACTACATCAGTTTCCAAAGTCAGCCACCCAGATCTGTCTCCAGAGAGTAATAAGAAAGGAGAGAGCCCTGGCCCAGAGTTGCGAAGTACAACTGTTACTCGCCCTTCAAGCTTACATCCATTGATAGCACCAGGTAGGTGGGAAGCACACTTTTTAAAAGGTTACTAATACATTGCAGATTTTCATGGTAGGACATAGGATGTGGTGTATTGGGGCCAATTGGCAATAGTAATAATTTATTTTCTTGTATACCGGCCCACCAACAGTTCTAGGCGGTTCACAACAAAGAAACTGAAATATTTCAGCAGAATATACAATTTCAAAAACACACTTCTATATACATCAGTCAAATGCAGCAATAACTAAGATGCGATTTCAACTCGTTGCTATCATTAAAACATAGGTTAAAAATAATTATAAAACACCATCGTAATATTAAAAAAAAAAAATCAGCATTCTTGTTTATCAAATAGATACATTTTTAATAATTTTCTAAATGTAAAGTAAGAATAGGCTTGAGCAATCAACGGGCCCATCCAGGAGTTCATCTTCCCTACCTGATACTTCAATGTCCTGTCCAAAAAAATCTTATAACGACAGGCCCTTGGGGTAGGGAAGATGAATATACCCGAGTTTCTGGTACATTTTATTGTATAAGACAATTTCAAGTAAGAAACCAAATAAGAGGGTAATAATCCAAAAAGTGCCTTATAACAAATACACCCAAACTTAAAAAAACACTCTGGCCCCAAAAGGCAGCCAGTGCAGTCTAGTATAAAAAGAACTAACATGATCATATTTTTTAAGACTGAAAATCAAACAGACTGCAGCATTCTGAACTAATCGGAGTCTTAATAAAGTCTTTTTTGGTAACCCTAAATAAACAATATTACAATAATCCAAGGTAGACAACACAGTAGACTGGACCAGCAACCGAAAGGACTCCATATCAAAAAATGGTCCTCAATTTCCACAATATTGCATAACTTTTATTGCATGATCATAAATTGAGTAGATTTGACTTAACTAGCAGAAGAACATGAACATATGCACCAATCCATCTTCTCAGTACATGGCCCTACTCTTTGGAACTCCCATGTAACTGCAACTTCAATCATCCTTAGAGAAATTCAAGTCTGAGCTCAAAACATTTCTGTTCAAAGATGCCTATTCATAATTACCCACACCTTTATACTCCTAGTCCTCATTTAGGCCCCAGGATGGGCATTTGAAAGCTCCCTTTGCATATTTATCCCACCTGCCATTGTAGTTCTTCCCATGCAAAAAAAGTGAAGATGACTGGTAATACAGGAGTGCTTTTATTCTTCACTAAAAAAGACTTGACATGAACATGTTTCAGACCTATGGCCTGCATTGGGAATCTTTAAATCCATACATGAGAATAAGAAATCTAATAAATTTTCATAAAAACAATCAATAATAACGATAACATGATCATAAAAGTAATATGTATAATCACAATAACAGAAAATACGTAAAGATGTGAGAGTATAAAAATGTGACACAGCCAACATATACTAAAAACAAATAAATGTTTATAAAAAAATGAGTCTTCCATATCCATTCATCTCGGATGGAACATCAACAAATGCCATGTTGTTTTGTAAGAAAACCTTGTACAATTTTTCAAGTAAAACGTTAAGGGCTCCTTTTACGAAGGTGCACTAGCGGTTTTATCGCACGCACCGGATTAGTGCACGCTAGCCGAAAATCTACTGCCTGCTCAAAAGGAGGCGGTAGCAGCTAGCGCGCGTTAAGGCCCTAGCGCACCTTCGTAAAAGGAGCCCTAAAACTCATGCTGTTTTATAAAATAGCAATCATCATTTTTGTGACATCATTGGTGTAATATTTAACATTCATGTTAAATCAAATACCATAACTGACAATATCTGACAAAAAGGCGATTATGAGGATGTGACATGCTGAATCAGTAAAAACGAATAATGAACATACTGAACCTCTATTTGTATGGGTGTCAGGTCAAAAGCGCGCCCAGACAATTGAGCGCAGCGCACGCCGCTCTAAATTACTGTTTTTAGTGCTCCGACGGGGGGGCGTGGGGGGGAACCCCCTCACTTTACTTAATAGACATCGCGCCGCATTGTGGGGGCATTGTGGGGGGTGTGGGGGGTTGTAACCCCCCACATTTTACTGAAAACTTCACTTTTTTCCTGTTTTTAGGGAAAAAGTTCAGTTTACAGTAAAATGTGGAGGGTTACAACCCCCCAAACCCCCCATAACGCCGGCGCGATGTCTATTAAGTAAAATGAGGGGGTTCCCCAACAAAACCCCCCGTCGGAGCCCCTAAAAACTGTAATTTTGTGTGGTGCGGCGGCGCGCACTGTGCTCAATTGTTGGCACGCGCTTTTGTCTTTCGTGCCGTTGTCTATGAACCATTTGTATGTAGACTATAATTTGAGAAGCACTACAGCTAGACAGGAGGTTCTAAAGTCAGTAATTAGCTAGTTATTTTATATATTACTCCTAATCCTCTTTTAGGCCCTGGGATGGATATCTGAAAGATTTGATGGTTCCCTTGGTGTGCTTATCCTACCTACTATCCTGCTGCCAGTTTTAGCTCTTTCCACTACCTCCACTGTCTTGTCTGTGTGCATTTCACTATATCCCTTTTCCTATTAGTGTTGTAACTTCTAAGCTGCTTAGAAGGTTTTTACCAATTGAATATGATAGTAAATCCTAATAAAACTTGAAACTATAAATCTACCACACTAGCATTTCAATTTCAAATGGGATGCTATAATACAGTGGTCTCAAACTCGCGGCCCGGGGGCCATATGCGGCCCACCAGGTACTATTTTGAGGCCCTTGGTATGTTTATCATAATCACAAAAGTAAAATAAAAGTGTCTTGATTTTATGTCTCTTTAGCTATAAATTACAATATTATTATTAAGACTTAGCGAAAAGGAAAGATTTATAAACTATAAAGAGTTTTACCTCATGCAAAACTGTCATTTCTTTAATAAGCCATTAACTATTTTTCTCTGATGCCCTCCAAGTACCAACAAATCCAAAAGGTGGCCCTGCAAAGGGTTTGAGTTTGAGACCACTGCTATAATAAAACAAGGAAAATGATAACCCCCCCAACCCGGTGTGGTAAAAGAGGCTATTATGGTTTATAGTTTACATTCTGCCTTTAATCAAGGCAGATTACAATATATACATAATTAAAACAAACAACAAAACAAAATCAACATATCAAAGTCAGCAAAAAATGCTAAGTAATATAAAAAGCATCCACCATCATACTTCATTTAGCAGTTTCTTAAAACTACACAGGTCCTTTTGTTGTCCCGTCCTGTCCTGGCAAGTTCTTTTCCTGTCCCTGCCCCATTCCTACAAGCTTGATCTTCATCTGCACAAGCTTCAAACACTTTAAAATCATAAGTGTTCAAGGCTTGTGCGGTTAATTCTGAACTTACAGGAATGGGACAGGGACAGCGACAAAACTTGCGGGGACAGGACTGGGAAATTGAGTTCCTGAGGGGACAGATTTGTCCCCGTGTCGTTCGCTAGCCTGATGTATACTGAAAGCTTGTTCCGCTCCACAGATCCCACACATGAAAAAGTACTAGTTCTCATAGCTTTTAAATGTAATTAATTTCTTATGAGTAGGAATAACCAAATCACATCATGCAGCAGAAGGCAGTAGTTGCGAGGGCACATTGGACATCACACAATCTTGTAAATATTTTGGTGAGAACCGATGTACACTCAGATAAACCAACAGTAATAACTTATACTTCACTCTGTATTCTATAGTCAGCCAGTACAATGATATGAAGCAATATGTTCATATTTTCCAATCCTAGTCAAAGCATGAATAATGGAATTCTGAACAACTTGTAATCCACGCATATTGGAATTCTCAAAGGACCCTCGGTCACAAGGGGACACCCGCTCAAACTCAGAGGAGGGAAATTTAATGGTGACACCAGGAAGTATTTCTTCACAGAAAGAGTAGTAGATCACTGGAACAAGCTTCCAGTGCAGGTGATCAAGGCCACCAGCGTGCTTGACTTCAAGAATAAATGGGACATCCATGTGGGATCCCTACGAGGGTCGAGATAAGGAACTAGGACATTAGCATTCACACCAACTACCTCCTCCAATTATTCTCCCTGGGCAAAAGCGCCCTAATACTCCAATTCGACCTAAGCAGCGCTTTCGATCTGGTCGACCATGATATCATGCTCCGTTGCCTTGACTCCATCGGCATTTCCGGCCAAGTACTACACAGGTTCTCAAGCTTCCTAACTAGCCGTACCTATCAAGTCCACAGCAATGGAACCTTCTCCCATCAATGGCGTAATTCCTATGGAGTCCCACAAGGCTCCCCACTCTCCCCCTCCCTCTTTAACATCTACTTGGCACCTCTAGCACGGACAAAAGCTGACTTAAACCTTAAATCATTCATCTACGCTGATGACATCACCATCATCATCCCCTTAACTTCACTCACCCTACAGACGGAACAACTCACATCCTCCATCCTCACCAAATTAGAACAATGGACCTCACAATTTAAATTAAAATTGAACACCGAAAAAACCAAAATCTTCCTAGCAAGCCCTACCCACAAAATAACAAACACCTCCATAAAACTGAACGGCCTAGATTATCCTATCAACCCCTCCATAAAAATACTCGGAGTCATCCTAGATAGATGCTTAACATTCGAAGACCATACCAATGCCCAGGTCAAAAAATGCTTCTGTACCCTCTGGAAACGCCGCACTATTAAACACCACCTTCCGCTTACTGGTCCAATCATTAATCTTAAGCATATTGGACTACTGTAATATCATATACCTAGGAGCCTACAAAAACGCCATCAAACGCCTAAGAATAGTACAAAATGCCGCCGTCCGCCTCATCTTCGGCCTCAAAAAATACGACCACGTCAGCCCCTATTATGCTAAACTCCACTGGCTGCCAGTGGAGGCAAGAATCACCTTTAAATTCGCTTGCCTCTGCTTCAAAACCTTAGCAGGCTCCTCACCAATCTACCTATCTGAACACCTTGAAATTGCACGCCCCTCTCGCACACGAAGCACCTACCTGTTCTCCTTCCCCTCCATGAAGGGCTGCCTCTACAAAAAATTCCTTGACCGATCTCTAGCATTCCAAGCGGGCAAATGGAACAAATGCCTCTCTACCCTCATCTCCAATTCCCCCCACTATCAAACATTCCGGAAGTTAACCAAAACCTACCTCTTTGACAAATTCCTCTGATCAACCCTCTCTCCTCCCCCCTCCCCTCCTGACCTCTCCCCCTAGACCCTTACCACCTCATGCAACACTGCTATCTGTAACGCTGCTGTATCTAACTATAGCAATTATAACCGCTCTGAACATATAACCTAGCTGCCAAAATAACTTCACAGTATATTTATTGTCAAAAAATGTAAAGGTAACCTGACCGAATTTGTATCGTCCAAAATGTAAATCTAACATTAACGAAATTGTAACATCGCTGTAAATGTACAGTCTCTTCTTCTGTTAACCGCATAGAACTTCCATGGTAATGCGGTATACAAGAATAAAGTTATTATTATTATTATTAATGGGGTGGGTCAGTAGAGTGGGCAGACTTGATGGGCTATAGCCCTTTTCTGCCGTCATCTTTCTATGTTTATGAGCATTTAGCATTCCAAGCCATGGTAGAAACCTCTACTGCGGCTTAGTAAAAGGGTGTGTGTGTGTGTGTGGGGGGGGGGGATAGAGTAGTATTGTGCACAAATATGCTTTGCATTATTTATTTTATGCTTTTTAGAGGAGTTGAATGATATGAGTGTATATTGACATGGTTAGCCTTTCGGCTTCGGCTTGTCCTTCTTGCACAGTGCTGGTGAGCATGTATTTCACCGATACCTCCTCTTTATATATATATATATATAAAATTTTCTCTTAGTAGTTAATATTGGTTTGTGCACAGTTCTAATCACATCTTGTTTGCAGTGTGTTATTGGAGGAGTTTTGTTTTGATATTTTGTTATCTCTTCTCATTACCAGTTGTTTTTAGTAGCATTTACACCAGGTTTCAGAAGGCATCAGTGCGCACACTCAGAGTTACACATGAAATCCATGCTGAGCTAGTATTCTGCAAAGGGCAATCACTGTGTCCTTTGCAGAATACTAGTTTGGTGCCTCACTCTGGGTTCAAAGACCCTACAGCAGGGGTGTCAAAGTCTCTCCTCGAGGGCCACAATCCAGTCAGGTTTTCAGGATTTCCCCAATGAATATGTATGAGATCTATTTGCATGCACTTCTTTCATTGTATGCTAATAGATCTCATGCATATTCATTGGGGAAAACCTGAAAACCCGACTGGATTACAGCCCTCAAGGAGGGACTTTGACACCCCTGCCCTACAGTAAGCAAACAACAGTAAAAAATTTTGGGTAAAGAACTGTACACATCAACCAGAGATAATATACATTTATTAAAACAAATAAAAATAGTCTGTATTTAGTGTTGGATCAAAATATTGAGACCAGTCTATGTTGCAGATTCAAAACAGATAATCAATCTGTACTACATGTTGGATCAAGGTGTTAAAACCAGTCTGTATTGCAGACCCAACATGAAATTTCGGCTCTAAAGCCTGACTCAGGGGTACAACAAAACATCCAGTAGATGGCAATCTAATAGCATTGGTGACCAATAGACACATATATCTTACGAGAGCAAAATACCGTCTCTCTTGCAAAGAACCATGTGCAATGTATTAGTTCAGAGGTACAAACTCTATCTGGATGTTTTATCGTACCCCTGAATCAGGCTTTAGAGCTGAAACATGGACCATGTTGGGGCTGCAATACAGGCTGGTTTCAACACTTTGATCCAAAACGTAATACAGATTGATTATCTGTTTTGAGTCTGCAACATAGACTGGTCTTAATATTTTGATCCAGCACTAAATACAGACTGTTTTTATTTGTTTTAATAAATGTATATTATCTCTGGTTGATGTGTACAGTTCCATCCCTACATTTTTTTTTTTTACTGTTGCCTCACTTTGGGTGCCTTTTGTAGAAATCTCCCCACAGAGTTCTGAAATACAGGTACTGTTTTAGCTACTCAAAAAATCAAAAATATAGAAGGACTGGAGGTATATATTCACTATACAACACACAAAACGCTTTCCAGTACACTTGTGTGCTTACAACTATTTAGGAATGAAGGAAAAAGCCACAGATGTCTGAGAGAAGTTGCCCAATGTGAAACATGCAAAGTAAGCCTCAATTATAGCTTTACTCTACAATAGAGAATGACACGGGGAAAAAATCTTTCCCCGTCACCGCCCCATCCCCGTCCCACCATCCTCTGCACCGCCGTTACCTTCACCGCCCCGTCATCGTCACCGCCATCCCTTTCACCGCCCCGTCACCGCCATCCCTTTCACCGCCCCATCACCGTCCCCGCTGCATCCATATAAGCCTTAGTACTGTAATATTTAGCTTATTCCTTTCTTATAAATCAAAGTTCCTGCTGCTGAACTAGAGAAAGAGATGTTCAGCTGGCAGGGCTTTGTTTATAAATTTTTATCAACACAACTAATATACTACTTTATCCTAAAGCAAAAAATAAATAAATAAATAGAATTTTTTTTCTACCTTTGTTGTCTGGTTTCTGCTTTCCACATCTTCTCATTCAATTCCTTCCATCCACTGTGTGTCTTCTCTCTGCGTCTTCCATTTGCTGTTACTGTGCCTCTCCCTTCACTCCCCCCCTCCAATTGGTCTAGCATCCATCTTCTTCCCTCCGCTCCCCCATAGTCTGGCATCTGTCTTCTTCCCATTCTGTCTTCCACATTTCCCTTCAGGGTCTGTTCCTCTCCACCCTCCTTCAATGTCTGTCCAATTCCTTTCCACCACCACCCTTCCCTCCCTCCTTTACCATCTGTTCCTTTCTACCACCCTTCAGCTCCTCTCGCATGGCCTATCTATCTACCTTCCTCCCTCTTATTTTCATGGCACGTTACAATGTAATTTGTGCAAGCCACTGGAGCCTGCGAGCTCGGTCCCTGTCTCATCCCCACAAACCATCTCGCTTCTGTGCTCCTATTTTCCCCATTTCTAATATCTCCCCTATGTATCTGCCATTGCCCCCCCTCCTGTGTCCATATACCATCCCCATGGCATGTCCCCTTTATGTCTCTGTCCCTATGCCCCATGCACATAATTTCCCCTCTTTCTGTTACCTTCCTGTGTCCAGATTTCCCCTATCTTCCTCTTCCATACCAGTGTGTGTCTTCTTTTCAACCCCATCTAGCTTTTTTCCCTCTTTCTTCCCCCCCCCCCTGCTTCTAGCATCTGGCTCACCTGCTTGTCCTTCCCTTTCTTTCCTGCTGTGGGTTTTTCTTTCCGTCTTCATCCCCTTGGCCCAGAATCCTTTTCCCTTTCACTCTTTCCTTCCAGTTTGAGCCGGGAACACGAGCGATCGCACGGTCCCCGCAGCCACCACCCGCCTGCCCAATCGATCCTAGTGTTTAGCCAGCTCTCTCCCTTCTCCTCACCTTAGTTTGTAGGTTTTCTTTTTCGGCGACCTGCACACTTTCCTAAAGAGCCGCGCATGCGCGGCTGCTCAGTGTTCAATCTTCTGCTTTGCTGCAACTTCCTGTTTCCGGTTGCGTTAGAGCAGAAGATCGAAACTGAGCAGCAGCGGGTCCGCGGCTCTCTGATAGCGTGCGGGTCGCCGAAAAAGAAAGCCTACAAACTAAGGTGAGGAGAAGGGAGAGAGCTGGCTAAACACTAGGATTGATTGGGCAGGCGGGTGGTGGCTGCGGGGACCGCGCGATCCTTCATGCCTCACTGCGGGGACAAGACCATTCACCGCTCCACGGGGCGGTGAATGGCCTTGTCCCCGTCCCTGCAGCGACTGATATTTTTCGTTCCCCGTTTCGGCGGGTTACCCGCAGCTAAACGCGGTGGCTGCGGGTAAACCGCCACCGTGTCATTCTCTACTCTACAACACCATCATAGGATAAAAAACCTTCAGTTCTTACTAATAGTGCTACTGAGCCTCATTAATCCAATGTGAATTGCTGAATTCCTTATTCATATCCAATCTAGTTCAAAATTGCTTACTGAACAATAGTCTCAGACACATGCTATGTATTCCTTTGCTTCTGAGCACATAAACTTTCCCAGAAAAACTGTTGCAACTCATATAACTGTTTATCTGTATTTTGCTTGAAGCTTTTCCAGAAGCTTTACTGGATCCCCCCTCAGAAGCATTTGTGAGGATGTGTCTTGCGCAGGATTGGAAAATAATGCATGTAAACTGTACTTTCAGATCCACACATTATTTTCCATGAGAAATCTTTGTGCAGAAAAAAAATAGAGGTGCAAAGATTTGCAGGTACACTATACCAGTCAGATTTCACAAAGAAAGCACATGCATAGACACCCATGCAAATGTATAGTGAGATATCAATCTCTGAAATATGCTTTCTTTGAACCTTCTCACCTAACTGCTTTGCTATCTATAAAGCGCCTTTAAGGAGTATGAAGTTTAGAGCTCTTAGAATGGAATTATACTCTAGAATGGAATTATACTTTAGAGCCGAAACCATGTTGGGTCTGCAATACAGACTGGTTTGCACGGTCTGTGTCTGTATATGGCCGTTTGGTGGAGGATGGGCTGGGGAGGGCTTCAATGGTTGGGAGGATGTAGATGGGCTAGAGTAAGTCTTAACAGAGATTTCGGCAGTTGGAACCCAAGCACAGTACAGGGTAAAGCTTTGGATTCTTGCCCAGAAATAGCTAAGAAGAAAAAATTAAAAAATTTAAATTGAATCAGGTTGGGCAGACTGGATGGACCATTCGGGTCTTTATCTGCCGTCATCTACTATGTTACTATATCCAGGTGCTAGATTTATTATAGATGATTCTATAATTTCCTTAAATACTCTACTCCAGTGTTCTTCAACCTTTTTATACCTATGGACCGGTGGAAATAAAATACAGTGGTACCTCGGTTTACGAGTGCACCGGTTTGCGAGTGTTTTGCAAGACAAGCAAAACATTCGCAAAATCGGCACCTCAGAAACCGAGCGCGCTTCGATTTGCGAGTGCCCCCCCTGCGAATCAGCACCCTCCCCCCCGCGATCCGGCCCCCCCCCCCGCCACCGGGCCCCCCCCGCCACGGCTTGAGGTCCCCCCAACCCACCCGAACCCTCTTCTTACTTTTCTGTAACCTCTGCAGCGGCACCAGCACCAGCATGTCCTGTGCGTGGTGCCGGTGCCTGAAGATCTGCTTCCTGTGCAAGGCCTGAGAGTTCACATTGAACGTGAACTCTCAAGGCCCAGCACAGGAAACAGATCTTCAGGCACCGGCACCACGCATAGGACATGCTGGTGCCGGTGCCGCTGCAGAGGTTACAGAAAAGTAAGAAGAGGGTTCGGGTGGGTTGGGGGGACCTCAGGTCACGGCGGGGGGTGCCCGATGGCGGCAGAGGGGGTGCCCGATGGCGGCGGGGGGGGAGGGAGCCAGATCGCGGGGGGGCCTTCGGGGGGAGCAATGCCGGTTCTCGTGGGGGGGGGAGCAGCGCTCCTGGCCTCGGGAGGAAGGTGGGGGGTGGAAACATATCAAAGCAAGTTTCCCTTACTTCCTATGGGGAAACTTGCTTTGATATACGAGCATTTTGGATTACGAGCATGCTCCTGGAACAGATTATGCTCGTAATCCAAGGTACCACTGTAATTATTTTGTGGACCGTCACTGGTCTGCGGACTGGCAGTTGAAGAACACTGAGCTAAGTTGTGGGCTAGATCCCACCCATCTCTGCCAAATCTCCAACCCAGACCCCGCCCCCATAATAGTACTAATTGTAACACTATTTTTCCATTCATTTTTCATATATACACATAATATAATCTTATTAACAACACATAATGGTTAACCACAAAATTAAACTACACAAAGCACACTCTATGCTTCTCAACATTCATTCCTACCAGATAACCCCAATGCAAATACGGGACCAAAACCTAAAAATACTAATATATACAAACAAACTCTAAGATTCAAGACTCTGCATGCTGTACAACCCCAGAGAAAAAGAAACAAATGCATTTCTTCCTGAACAGTGCAAAATATAGACAGATGTAAATTCTCAAAATTGACACAATTCAATCATTAAATTCAAAAATAAAATTATTCCCCCTACCTTTGTTGTCTCCCTCCCTCCATGGTGTGCCTTACCTTCTGGCTTGTTCCCGCCTGGCCATTTTGTGCCGCCCCGGTGTTATCTTTGGGCCGGCTCCCTCTTCCTTACTGACACAGTGCACAAAGCCACGGGCAGGGGCTCCTCGCGCGTCCCGCACCTCATCTGGAAGCTTTCCCTCTGATGTTGCGACATCAGAGAAAGCTTCCAGTTCAGGCGCAGGAGGAAGAAGGAGCTGGCCTGAAGATAACGCCGCATCAATCACCCCGCAGACCGGCAGTTGAAGAACACTGTCTCGGGCCTGATGCACGTGCCGGCCCTGTGGACCAGCAGGAAATTTCTGCGGACCGGTGGTTGAAAAACACTCCTCTACTCTGTGTAATTTTTAATCCAAAATGGTGGACTTGAGAATGTTTAGACTATTATATTTTCTTGCCTCTTCTTTCTTTTCCCTTTTTTAATTTGAATCTAGACTATATAATTTTTTTCTGTACAAGTGTTTTACTTGATATGATGAATGAAATACGATAATTTTTTTTAAAAAAAAGCACATGCATAAAATATAATGCAAAAATTAAGCTCACATTCTGTGTAAAGTGGCAAGATTGAAAAGTCCTCTCATTAAAACTTGCATTTGCCTTCATTACTATTTTCCTCAAATAATAGTATGTTTTCCAACTTGGGCAAATGCATTTGTTTAAAATGCTTACTGTCACAGCTTTGTCATCCAAGGGATGACAGTTGTTTTCCACCTTAAAACATCCCCATAGTGTGCATATAAACAAATTTGCATCAAGTCGAAAATGACTCCTGATATCAAAGAGATTACAGAATACAAAGTATGTGTGTGTTTTAATATTCATAATTTAGAAGGTGTGGCTCAAGTGAGAAAATTGGCCAGTGTTTTATTACTGTGAAAGAAATTAATTATGTGATTAAAGAAGGGGGTTTAAGAACAAGTAATTTGATACTTTGGAGAAACTAGCATATGCTGCTGCTTTAGAACTTATATTTAAAAAACAGAGCTAAAATGACCTTTTTACAACAAATAACCAAAATAGAGAGGCTGAAGTGCATCCTCATTCAATCTATAGTGCATGGGCACCTCTCCCTTCAGAAATAAGTAACATCTATTTCTGTGTGATTAATTGAGTTTCCCCCAGGTATAGTGCTGCTACCAGCCCTCGGCTGAGCTTTGTGAGGTACCAGGCTTCAAATCTTTGGAGAAAATAACTCTATTTTGGTTGGGTATATAATACTTAATTAATACAGTAGCAGCAAAGCACTCAAATTTGAGGTCCTAAGTGAAATCCATGTTTATTTCATCACTTTAATTTGTGTATTTAATTCCATATAGCTGTCTTATAATTTGACCAGGAAGTTGATTAGGTCTTGAAATAATACTTTGTGGAGGTTAAGCCTTCCTGTTCATGTGATCGGGCAGGTCAGCATAGGATTCTTCTGCTCCATGTGCATGCAAAGATAGTTAAGTATAATTCTTCTCCAAAGATAAGCATACTAAGAGACACATTGATGGTATAGTGCCTGATTTATCAAAAGCAAGAGTGGGAAATCATGGTTTGCAAAGATTTCTGCAATGAATATGCATGAATCTATTTGCATAAAATGGGAATGGTATATGCAAATCAATCTAATGCATATTCATTGTGGAAATCTTGCAGACGCAAATGGGTTGTTGCCCACCTCTAGTAAAAAAAACACCTTTCCTGGACTCTAAAGCAGTTTCTCAACTCGGTCCTGGAGTCCTCCTTGCCAGTCAGGTTTTCAGGATATCCACAATGAATATGCATAAACTCAATAGGCATACACTGCCTCCATTATATGCAAATTTATTTCATGCATATTCATTGTAGATATCCCGAAAACCTGACTGGCATGGGGGTACTCCAGGATCAAGTTGAGAAACACTGCTCTAGAATATTCACAAAATTCCAACATGATGTATTATAATGGCCATGAGTGTGCTTCTTTGTATTTGTGGTTATACAGTGTTTGGTAGGAGAAGCAATGTTTTCTAGCATCTTTCTATCATTCCCACTTGGCACAAATATGCTGCACAGCTATTGGTTGATTTTTGAATTTTTGCAATGGCAACCTTGTTTTCTAAAATTATAGTAGTCTATCAACTTTCAGAATGAAATAATTACTGTACGTTTCCTTTATAGCTTCATATGCACCAATTCAACCTCATTCTATGGTAAAACATCATCAAATTCCTCTTCCTTCAACTCCTCCAAAGATGTCTCATCAGTACCTATTACAGCAGCAACAGATTCAGACTCGACAGCAACAGGTTCAGCCAATTGCACTTCACAATTCGGCTCCAGAACCACCTACGTCACAACATTGCTGTGCCCATAGTGGACTCCCAGTTTCCAACAGTGTTCAATCACAGCATTGCTCACCTGTTCATACTCATGCTCCTCCATTAATACAATCTCCAACTCAGCCTCAGTCAACGCAACAATCTGTCGTGGTGTCTCCACCTGCTCATTCACCCAGCCAGTCTCCCACTATAATCATACATCCACAGACACTGATGCAATCACAATCGCATGCTCTGGTGTCACCAGTTTTGCATTCAGGACTGAATCATCAGCAGGCCATTTGTAATCAGGTACATTCAACACAAGAGCTAAATACTCCATCTCATCTTCCACCACCACCACCATCCCCAATAACGCACATTGGGCCAATACAGCAGTCAAGTGTACTGTCTTCAGGACCACAATCTGCATTGCAGTCTGTTCCTTCTTTATCGAGCCCTCCACAGCTATCAGCATCTTCCCCAACCTCAGTGCAAGAACTACCCTTGCAATCTGTGCATGCTATAGGAGTACAGCCTGAAATATTATCGCCAGGACATATGATGGTGCAAAATACTCTCATTTCTGAGGAAGAGCTTCCAGCTGCAGAAGCTTTGGTGCAGTTGCCATTTCAAACTATTCCACCACCACCACAGACTGTTGCTGTAAATCTGCAAGTACAGCCATCTGCTTCTGTGGACACATCTGTGGTAAGCTGTGGGAAGATTTCCTGATTTTGTTAACTGTTTCTAAAAGCAACAGCATGATCAATACACTAGTGTGATATTTGTATATGAAAATTTTGTATATTGAAATTGATCCAAGTAAAAAGCACCAAATAAAAACTAAAAAATGGATCAGCATAGCACATATTAGGTCAGTGCTATTTGATCTTTCCTATAAGTAGGAGGATACCAAGAAGGCAGTTTTCAGAAGTTATTACCCACCCTGTATGCTGGTTAAAGAATATTTTTGCCATTACATGCATATTTATACTTACATTTTTATGGACATATTCCTGTGATGGAGTTAGGCCAATTGAAACAAGACTATACATAATTTTAAAACACTGCATGTCAAACACTCCCTCTCCCCCACCCACCCGGACTAAGGCAGGCTAAGAGAGATTTAGGGGGGAAATTATCAAGCTATGTTAGGGCCTTAAGTTGTGTTGTTTGTTCATCACTGCAACTTAAAGTGCATTAATGCATCTTGACTTGTCTTACCACAGCAATGTAATGTAATTTATTTCTTATATACCGCTACATCCGTTAGGTTCTAAGCGGTTTACAGAAAATATACATTAAGATTAGAAATAAGAAAGGTACTTGAAAAATTCCCTTACTGTCCCGAAGGCTCACAATCTAACTAAAGTACCTGGAGGGTAATAGAGAAGTGAAAAGTAGAGTTAGAGGAAAAATAAAAATAAAATAAACATTTTAACAAGACAGCATTGATCTAAATACTTTGGAAGGTAGAAGAGAGGAGAGAAAGGAATAGAAGCAGAAGGGGGAGCCGTTGAACAGTAGAATTCTGGAGAAATTTAAATGATATAAATAGAACAAAACAAAGACAAAAGGCAAAACAATAGATAAGATTAAAGATAAATCATAAACTGGAAAGAAAAATAAAATAAAACTTTGTCTTCAATCCACGGTTTCAGCGTCAGTGATGAAGTGGAGCAAGTAAGTTTAGGCGGAGCGATTGATGTTTCCAGAAAGGGCTTCTTCAGGGAAGAGACTTGGCAGACAGTCCCAGGATGCCTATGTCTCCTCCCCTGCGATGTTCTCCCATCCATGCATTCCCTCCCAGACACACTGCCCGTGCCCCAGCCGCTCCAAGGAGGCTGCCCCAGATGAGGCCCACGGTGAATGCAGGATTCTCTCCTCTGCGGGAAAGCCGCCCGGAGCCGATAGTCGATATGTAATGAGATGCTGGGGTTATTTTACCATGTCTGGAGCAGTGAGGGGTGAGGGGAAAGCTGGATCAGGAGGGAAAGCTTTGATGGTCCCTGTGAGATTCAGCCCAGGAATA